>NC_088838.1:20550872-21210872 GCF_904066995.2 Poecilia reticulata
TGAATAAATTTTAGCATGAGAGTTCCCCCTGCTGGACAAAACCAGCATCACAGCTGTGTAATAATCTGACAAAAAGTGGCAAAAGGGATTACAATAAGTGCAAATAATGCAACAAGTTTTTTTTTAGCATATTTACTTTACTTTGGTAACTTTACAACATTACAAAAAATGAAGCAAAATTAAACGCTATTAACAAACCAATAATTTACCAAAAGCGGAAGATAGTTGGGAAACTCATTGATAATGAATCTGCTTTTGTGTTAATCTACTGTTTAAGGGCAGAAAAATCTCTTTCAACAAGCGAGCCCAGATCCTGGTGGCAGATTTCTGGGCAGTGACGGAGGCCAGAGGAGAAGGGTACATCATCAACATGGACTGTCTCACCATGTTTGCAGACTACAGGGTTCCTCAGGCGCTTGTCTATTTAGGAGTGTTGCAATACTCTGATGCACTGATGGAGGCACTGAAGAACGGTGAGGGACCGAGCATGTGTTTTCCCTGCTCTTTGTAAATATATGGAGCCTTGAAAAAGTATTCATACTATTTTCACGTTTCTGCATTCTATCATTTTTAAGACATTCTATCAAGTTTAAGATTTTTCTGACCAGCCAGGACAAAGTTGCACATACTTGTGAATTGTAAGGAGAACTCTATATGGTTTTCAAAAGGTTTTTGAAGGTTTTTCTCCTAAGTTCTCCTAAATATCCTAAGTTCACTCAGGTTAGTTGAATAGCATCTCTGAAAAATAACTTGATTTTGATGTTTTTGTTTATTTCTGGTGCTGGACTACTGAAGAAAAGAGGTGTTAGTGTTAGTTTTCTGCTGGACTAAGTGTTTTCCATGCAGGCCAGAAAGTTCCTTTTAAGTCTCATTTGACCAGAGCACCTTTTTCCATGTGTTTCCATAGCTTTCTCTTGACAAATGCTTTCTTGCGTTTCCATAATGGCTAGGTTTGAGGAGGGTGCAACTAGTAGTTCTCCTGTCTACATATTATCCCACCTGAGCTGAGAATAACTGCAGCTCCTCCAGATTTACCATTACTTTCCTGCTACACACACATCATACATTTCAGATTTGTATTTGTAAAAGAACCCTTATAAAGACATCATTGTACTTTCACTTCATATCTATGCATGACAAAGTGTTGATTTATTTTATTACATTTTAATAAAATAATTAACGTTTTGTAGTTATGATGTAACAATTTGAAGCAATTTGAAAGTTCAAAGGTAAGAAGGCTTTTTAAAGCCAATGTAAGCCAATCTAAAAATCGGCGGGTGCGATCTGTCGCAGGTGAGCTGCTGCCTTCAGGGGATCGAAGAGAAGTCGAGATACGAGGATGTTCCATTTGGTCCGTGGAGCTGATCAAGGAAAGACTGCACAAGATGGTACAGGAGACAGACGGAAACGCCTGCAGCATCAATTCTGCTATCATTGACTTCTACCTTTGGCCTTTCGCTAAGCAGCACCACAAAGAGATGGCCCACATTCCCATTCACCATACACGCTGTATTTACTACTGACTAACAGACTGCAAGCTGAACATACAGAATGTTTCCTGCTTACTGATGGCTTTCCCTGCGAAGAAACCAAACATGGTAGTGATTCTATGAAACAGAGGTCAGTGTGCAGTTAATGACAATGTTCACATATCAAGTCTGTTGTACTAAGCATCCTGTTTTAGCTAAGCAAGTGATTACACTATGCTATTACATCATGCATGTTTTGTAATATCTAATTAGTATGGAGTTGAATTTGTGACCTTCAACATCCAGATGGCAAAAAATGATGTTTTTTGTTGTTGTTTTTCATCTAGTCCTTTTATGCTACCGTTCAAAATCATGTAACTGTGCTTCATCTTTAACTGTCCAAAGCTGTGTGTATGTGTACAATGCTTCTTAGCTACTAAAGCCAGAAAAATAAATTACATTACTTCTGTTTTCTCATTTCTTCTTTTTCTACCAATTAGTTTTACAACTGATTTTAAGAATTTATCTATGACCTTCAAGGGACACTCTGACCTTGCACTAAAATGTACCATGTGTCCTTTGTTGAAACCTGAAGTCATCAGCCAAAGCTCTTCAAGCTCTTCTACCACAATCTTTTTTGAGAATTCCGACAGATTTATTTATTACTTATTTATTTAGGCTAATTTTATGAAATTAGTCAATTTAGTACTATGTTCAATAGATGGCGCCGTTGCCCTCGCGGCAGCTGTCCAGTACCATCTTCGAACGCCTCTTCCGGGTTTTGGCTGCTGCGTCACAGCGGCGTCGGTCGCCCGGGCAACCCAAATCGACAACAAACCTTTAGAGGTAAAGTTACTAGAAACTTCAGTGGAAACTACCACGAGAGTTAAACACGGGCTATGTTAAATTGTTTTTTTTCTTCGAGTAATAGTGAATTAGCAATTAACTATTTCGAAACCAGAGTTTTGAAGCATCTCAGAGGTTAGATGTGAGCAAAAAAAGTCAAACCCTGCGTAAGTTCATTGATCTTTTACTGCCTCATGAGTGAGGTCTGTGTCCGGGTGGCGGTCCGTATCCGTCCCCTGCTCCGGAAAGAGCTCCTCCATCAGCACCAAGTGTGCGTCCAGGTGGTTCCCTCGGGTTCCGGGCAGGTGAGGCTCGGCTCGGACAGTCTCTTCTCTTTCGACCACGCGTTCGGACCGACAGCCAGCCAGGATGAAGTGTACGAGTCTTGCGTCCAGCCCCTGGTGGAGTCTCTACTGGACGGATACAACGCTACCGTGTTTTGTTACGGACAGACTGGGTCTGGCAAGACGTACACACTGGGCGGGGGGAGCCAAGGCAAGTTATTTAAAAAGTCGATTTATTTCAATTGAAAGAGAAACTTAATATAAATGTATTACATATAGTTCTATTGTATGTATTCATTGCTGTTTATTTGAATGATAATGGCTTACAGCTAATGAAAACACAACAAATGCTTTCTGAAATACACTATTAAATAAGATATCTGATACAGAAATGTGATACAGTAATCATGGAGGAGACTGCATACTTGACAGATGTCAAGCAAATAGTCACTGATACCTCTCACTAGGTGGGTAAGCCACAAATCAATCAATGCTAAAGATTCCTATTTACCAGTTTTGTATCCAAGCATATTAATGAAACATTTCGCTGAAAAAAAAGGTGTGAGAGGTGCTGAATGCAACAGAAGTGCCTTTTAGAGGATTGTGAAAGAAAACCCATCAGGAAATGTTCATTGCATGACTAAGTGGAGAGGCACAGACCCCATGTTGCCTAAGGTCGTTTTGTGAGACATGTTATGCTTCTGTTGGTCTGCTGTGTTTTATCAAGTCCCAAGTGCAGTTATCTATTAGGATATGCTGGAGCCCTCTTTGCATCCCTCTGCTGACAAGCATATGGGCATACATATTTCATTTACTAGCAGAAAAAAATACTAACTAATGGTTTAATCCCCATGGTATCTCTGTGCTTGATTGACCAGTGCAGACAAGAGCTTTGGGGGTTGCAGAGGCACTGACTGCTTCCATGCACAACAGCGTTGAAACAATAATTCCTCTACAATGAGCATAGAGAAACTAAAATCACATTTTTTTATTAGCTCTAAGCCATTATCAAGCTTAAGAGTATCAGTTTTGAGTAAAATCTTGAAATATATCCCTGTGTGGAATGGTAAATAAACATGTTGACTGAAATAAAATGAACTTCATGATTATTTTTTAATGAATAGGATAAAGCCTGTTCATTTTTTTTATAAACACTTTGACAAAAAAAAAAATTAAAACCAAACACTGTGTCATATTTCTGAATCTTTCAGACAAAATATTCTAATTAAATCTTTGTCTATATTTTGAAACCTTCTTGCAGATGAAGGAGGAATTATTGACTGTGTAGCTCAGGATGTGTTTTTGTTGCTGGCAAAGCGGAAGAATGACGATAGCATTGAGGCAACGGTGTGGATTTCATACATGGAGCTGTACAGAGAGGAACTACGGGACCTGTTGGACATGAACACCAATCATAAAGAGCTTTTCATCAGAGATGATGAAAAGGGGAACACAGGTAAAAAAAATTGTGACCTTTAAATTGGCAACAAAAAAAAAGAATACGTTCATGGAAAGAAGAAATGACAGACTCGTTTGGTTCAAAGATTTTGTGTGTATTGACATTAATTAATCTGACTTTTACCTGGTTGTAAAATCGATTCAATTCAACAGCCAGTAAACAAAAACAAAAGATTTACATACTGTAAATTTAAAAACAGAAATTTTGGCAGCTTGTTGGTGTGGAGAAAACAAGTGTTTGTTAACAGAATATCAGTGAGAAAAGACCCAATAACCCAAAGGGATTTCCACAAAGTCCATATCCCAGATTTCACAAGCATCACTTGGGATGCTGAATGTTAAAGGTAATCTGTCATCTGCTGAAGGTTCACCTAACCCTGGTCATAAAGCTGGACAATGAAGTACACTGAGAGAGGACCCTATGCAATCTGCGCAGTCATAAATTTTAACGGCAATGAATCGAAGTAATGTCTAAAATAAGAGTGGCTGAAAAGTTTTCGTCAGTGATGAGAGACTGATAACGTCTTCCAGAAGACATCTGCTTAAAATTGTGGCTCAAAATGCGCAACAAGCTACAAGCTATTAAATTATGGGCTACACTTGGTGTTTTGTTATCATATTTTCTTTTTTTTTTTTTTTTTGGTATATTGTTCTGAAATAACATTTATTTTATTTTGGTAGTTGCTCTGCTGTTTAGCCATTTACTGTGTGGGTTTGTTTAAGCGTGCTTCCCTTCCTACCCTCCTCTAAAACACATTGATTTATTGATTGAATTGTTGCATATTTTCATATAATGAAATGTAACTAATTTTGCTGCCTGGTAAAGATCCGGGCGTGCTTTGTTTTTATTTTAGTTGTAGAAGGTAGACAGTTCTTCCTGTCAGTAATACCCTTATTCTATCACCTTCAGTTCACAGTCTGCGCTAGTCTTATTAGTTAAAACCGTCTTATTTTCTTTTTTCGACTGTATTTTCAGTTGTGATTGGTGCCAGAGAGATGGTTGTCACGTCAGCTGAAGAGCTGCTTGGTGCTGTGGAGATGGGAAACGCCCTGCGTCACACTGGTGCAACAGGAATGAATGAGCACTCCAGTCGCTCTCATGTGATCCTCACTCTTCAGGTCCGCATCCGTTCTCACAGCAACAACAACCCATCCTTAAAGACCGTCCGCTCGTCCAAACTCTGCCTGGTGGACCTGGCGGGCTCAGAACGAGCTACCAAAACTGGAAACACTGGAGCTCAATTCAAAGAGTCTGTACTCATCAATACTGGCCTGCTCGCCCTTGGTAATGTTATTCGCGCCCTCTCCGACCGTGGGCGAAGTCGTCGCGGCAACGGCTGCAGCAGTCCACATGTGCCGTACCGTGATGCCAAGATCACGCGACTCCTCCGGGACTCCCTGGGAGGCAACGCCCACACGGTGATGGTGGCCTGTGTGAGCCCGTCCCACCACTTCATTGCGGAGACTTTGAATGTTCTTCAGTTTGCATCCAAGGCCCGTCACATCTGCAACTGTCCGGGACGAGCACTCTCTCTGACAGATGTTAAATCAGATCCTAAAACCTGCCAACCTGCCGAGACTCGATTGGAGGAGCTGGAGTATGAAGTTCAGACCCTGAGAGAGCTTCTGAAAGAGAAGGAGAAGGACATGAAGGAGATGGAAAGGGAGAAAACAAGGGGTGGAGGTGCAGATGGGGATGGTTTCAAACAGCCCAGTCAGATTACAGCGCCCACACTGGAGAAGAGGCTGAACCAAGACACAGCTGCACAGTATCTGTTCTTGGCAAAGGAAGCGGCATCTTTGCTTGTAGATATGTCCAAAGCACTTCCAAGTGTTTTGTTCAGGCAGAGACTGCAAGAATGGCAGGAGAGACTGGCAGCTGTCAGCCAGTCACATCATACAGGCAGTACAGACTGTTCAGAGGGGGCTGGAGACCACCAGCTCCCTGAAACCGCTTTAAACCTGAGAGAGGAACTCCGCAAGTGTCAGGTAAAAAGACAAAAGGGATTTGGTTTAGTTACATTTAAAGTATGCACGTGTATTTTAAGCGTGATAATATTTTAATAGTCCACTCCTTAAAGTAATAAGTTTTTTTCTCTCTCCATAGGAAGCCCTCCAAGAAAAAGAGCAACTTCTGGAGGAAAAAGATGAAGAATTGAGACGGATTCAAAGAGAAGTTGAGAAACTGCTTGAAGAGAAAAGAAGCCGAGTTTTAGCTTCAGAGGAAGAGAAGGAACGTTCTCGAATACAGGTGAGAAAAATGAACAAGGATTTAAATGGCCTGTCAATAAAAATTCAAGAATTTTTTTATTGACAAAAAGTCTTTTAGACAATAAAAAATTTTCAGCTACATGAATATTTTTGTATTGATTTTCAGACTGAACAACTGGTGAGTCAGCAGATTCTGATTGATCGCCTTCGCAGCAGCCTCATGGCTGTTCGTGGGATGACTCCAGGGGCAACCGAAGAAGCAAGGTCTTCTGGGAACTCATGCACAAGACCCCAGAGTGTCCCTCTAATCACACACACCTTGCTACACAGGCCATCCAGAAAGGTATGGCATTTAATCCTAAATGGATATGGGTGTGTTTTATCTGTTGCATGCACCATGTCTGTATATGTTTTTGTTTGATTTGCTGTGTTTGTAGATTCACTCCAGTCCACCCACCTGTTCACTGGAGAGGGTGATGACAGCTTTTAGGATGCGTGGTCATCTCCTTCTGGCTGAGATCGAGGAAAAAGATAAGGTCTACTGTCCATTCATTACACAACAGGTCGAAAGCAAGGAAAGAACTCAAAATAATCATGAGGAGGAGACAAAAGAGGAAGAGACAGAAATGGAAAGATCTTTGTGCAGGAAAGAATTTAGGTGAGAGCCTTTACTATACAGCTTTGTATGCAGTTTACCATATAAAGATCAATAAATACTTATAGTTACAGGTACTATGCCTAGGAGTGAGGATGTTATTAATACCCTTTTTTTCCAGTGAGAAAAAAGGGAGAATCGTTGTTTGATTGAATTAGTGTCACAGTATCAGTGTGTGAAAACTTTGCAGACACACTGGTTCCCTGCTTGGATGAACAAAATTGTGGCTATTATAACTTCCTGGTGCACTCAATTAAAACTCTACTGGCCAATAGTAATATTTTTGGCCACTTTAGTTGAATTTTACTTTCAACATGTTTTCCGTGACCCTTTGGTCTACAGTTTTCTCTAAAAGCATCAAATTAATCTGAATTTTCTATTAATATTATTTTGTTATTTTAGGCTTCCTTTAAATCGAACCTGGACAAGCTGGGAAAAGAGACTGCTGCTGAAACCCAAAAGCACTAAACTGGAAATGTATGACGGAAACACAGCAGTACCAGAGTCTTATTTGGTCAATGGTACACTTTATATGTTCATTATTTTACATTCTTTCAGTTTACACAGTTTGTGCCATCCTCTCATTTCTGGTTTCTCTGCTCAACTATCCCGTTGACATAAACTGTAACCAGAAGCTCTTTTCCTTTTCCAACTTATCAGACATAAACGAAAACCCTGTGAAGAAGGTAAGGCGATCCAACACTGCTGAAAGAAGAATCCATGAACTGAAGGTCAGCATGCGCTTAAAGGAGGAGCTCATCAAAGAACTTGACACAACTGGTGAGTTAACATGGTTTTATGTTACTGTATGTAGAGAAACGGAATAAAATGTTCTAACAGGTTTTTAATGGAACCCTTCTGGACTTTATTAAGTCTTTAAAGGTTTGATTAGTACTTCAAGGTTAACACTGACTCAGATACACTATCAGGAAGTAAATAAGATGAACTCAATGTCTGAACGTGTTTAAATAGATTTATAAGTTAACTTTTTTTTTTTTTTTTTTTTTTTTATAACATAAATAAACCTGAAAATCACCGTAGTTGTTTCTCACCAACAGAAAGAAAAATCCAAGCAGTGGACAGAGGTGAAACGGGAAACGTGTTGGAGAGACTCTCCATGCAGAGCCAGCAGGTCCGAGCCGAGGTCTACTGCAGCCTGCAGAGCATGAGGCTGGAGAGAGCCAGGCTTCAGAGCAGCCTGAGGGAGCTGGACGAGACCAACAACAGGAAACCCCATCGAAACAGGGTCAGAACAAGTCTAAATAACAAAACACGGTGGCTTGAACATGGCAAAGAACTTTAAATACACCCATTCCTGTCCAATTGTAGCATTTTAATTGGGGAAGATTTCTTACAAAGTAAAGCTAATGTGGATTTTTAAGACAATCAAAGATCATTTCAGAACTTTAATTATGTCAGACAAATGATATTAAACACAAAGTCACAATTCACTGTATTTTTTGCAGTTGATGAGAATAACTTTTATTTGATTTTTTTTATCAGTGTTTTTAAGTAATTATTCATTAGGCGTTTAACTCTTGTGTTGTTAAGTGTTTTATAGTTTGTTTTATTAACCAAGAATTTCAGTTTCTCATCATTTAAAATACAAAAGCACTTAATTTTTGCAGGCCATCATTGCATCGTGGTGTAATGATCAACATTTTTCTTAATTGAAGTATTTTGTGTTCAGGGTTTAAAGAGTTCATCTGTTCCTGAAAACTCTCCCGTGGAAACAAACAGAATGGTATTAAACAGACATTATTTGTTCTGTATTAAACAGACATTATTTGTTCTTAGACACAATTATCTTCTTGTAAGATAAAGCAGAAGCTGATCTTCTTTTGTCATCTTTCTTTCACCCTTGCATTTCCTTAATGTAGCTTCATGACAGTAGTTGGCTTGAAGAAGAAGAGGAACGGGCCATTCACAAGAGAGAAGAGTTGCAGGAGCTGGGAGAGGAGCTGAAGAGGAAAGTGGAGGTGCTGCAGCAGAGAGAGGCCTGTGTCCAACAGAAAAACAAGCTCCACATCAAGATGCTGCAGTCCAGTCAGGTCGGCCTCTGCTTCCAGCACCATTCATTTGGGAAAGTGTGTTTTCAAAGCTGGAATTGTTTTATTTCTTAAACGTGTTCTCCAACTTCCAGGCTTTGAGTCGGGACTTGTTGCAAGTGTCTGTTCAGTTGGAGTCTGTGGAAGAGCAGCTTCAGAGTCAGAGCAGCGTGAGAAAGACCAGAGGAGTTACGGTCAGGGAGCTGGAGAAAGAGAGAGACATGCTGAAGATGAAAAGAGACGCTCTGGAAGCCCAGCTGAGGGACAACCGAGTGCTCACTGTGGAGGTAAGACACCTCATGTTTTGATTTTTTTGCTCAGTACATTATTTTTCTGTTTTTTTGATTTATGCTTGTTGTGTAGGAGGAGCATTCCCTCCTCCAGCTGGAGGAAGCTGTTGAGGCTCTAGATGCAGCTCTTGAATTTAAGAACAACTCCATCCAGGAGCGGCAGAAGCACCTGTTCGTCGGAAACTCGCCTCTGCTCGAGTCCAAAGACACAGAACCCGCTCAGCACTGTGACATTACCAGGAAGCTGAAGAAGCTCTCGTTACCTGAGGCCATAGAGCTGTTGATCAAATATTTCAACAAGGCAAGAGGAAATTATCTTCATTATATATTTAATTATCTTTACATGTAAAATATTTAAGACATAGACTGAGCTAAATTCCCTCCAACAGGGCTGTTTGACACCCAGCATCTCACTAAAATAAAATTTATCATATGTTTTAATTTACGTTAGTAATTCAGTAATACATGTAAAAACAGAAACTGTGTTCATTTCTGATAATTTTGATGATTATTGCTTATAGCAGATGAAAACCCATATGCTGACTTGACAGTCAGTCTCACACTGCATCCATAAGGAGAACATGTCACAAAAGGTCACTCCTAAAGAAGCTGGCTGTTCACAGAGCACTGTATACATTCACATTGATTGAAAGTTGAGTGGAAGGAAAAAGTATTTTTTAATAAAAGATCCACAAGTAACAGAGATTACTGCATTTTAAATGAGATTGTGGTGAAAAGCCTAATTCAAAGTCATGGGGAGAATCAAAAAGTTGCAGACTGCTGCTAGAGTCTTCAAGAGCCTTTTAAGCCACTCCGTAACTGTGTGTTGAGGAGTTGTTTAGCTCCTAAAATTCTGATTCTGGATAGATTTAAGATATGTTTTAACTTTTCTGGACTGTCCTTACAGCATGTTGTCATTGTCCCAGCCTGTGTGCACGCTGTGTTTCTTTAATGCCTCGAATTCACATTCATTCATTCATTCATTCTGTCCTTTGCTTTCCTGTACTAAACCGCCCATGTCGTCAACAACTCCAGGTTGTGTGTCTTCGAGAAGCAGAGCGTCGTCTACATTTGCAGTGTGAAGAGTTAGAGCTTCATGCCGGCGAGCAGGAAGCAGCACTTAGGGAGATGGAGGCAGCCATGCAGCGTTTCGCTCTGGATGCAGACCGCAGGCTCACCCTGCAACACAGAGACCACCAAAGCAATGTTCGGCTTCTGCTACAGAAACTTAAAGGTGAGGAGTATTGGTGATATTTTCTGTGAATTTTACTGTTTCACTCATGTTTCCTTCTGTATTGTTCATGTGTTTCTGGTTATTTAGAGGGGATGTCAGGAGAGGCACAACAAGCCATACAAGACAGAGTCCAGCACCTGGAGAAAGAGTTGTTTTTCTACAAAAGCTCCAGTCGGCAGCTGAAGAAGAAGCTCAAAGAACTTCTAAGTGATGCTCCCTACAACGACAGTCAGTCCTCACACACACAGGAGAGCAGAGAAAGGCCGGGCACTCACTTACCTTTAAGTGTGGATGAACCCAAAACACGCTGTGAGGAGGAGGGAGAGACGACACACGTTTCCACCACATACACAAAAATATATGCAGAGGAAATAGAATTTAAACCAGTCAAGCCATCACTCACACAGTCCCATGGAAGGTATACAAGAGGTCAGCCTGAGGTTAGTTTAGAAATGACACCTGTCAAACTGTGTCGCAGGGAGCTGAGGGAGATTCCTGCAGCTGACCTGCAGCTCCTCGGTGCTGCCACTAGGAGGCACCAATCTGTGGTTAATTCAAGCTCTGAGTCAATGATGGAGGACTCTATAGAAGTGCCCAGAAACACGTGATTCTGCTTTATTTTATGTCTGTTAATTTCTATGGCAGATTTTGAGTGGATTATATTAAACGTTCTATTTTGTAGATGACTGATTTTAAAAAATGCACTAAATATGTTGTTCATTTTTTAGTAATACTGTACAATTTTCTAGTCAGATCATAAAAAATTCAAAATGATAAAAATTAATTATCTAAAAAATGTGTTTGGGTTGATTTTAATGTGTTTGGGTTGATTTCATAGGAAAGTGAAAGTTTTTGTTTTAAATTATTATTTGTTACAATAAATTAAATATTGTACAGCACTTCATATTAGAAGGAGGATTTGTCCCTGTGCGTTAATTATAAGCTCTTGTCCAAAGCTGGATTTAAATGCTAAATGTGAAACACGTTTTTGTAAATGTGTTAAATTAGGTTAACGAGGCAAAGCTCAGCACTTTTCAGCACTTCTCCTATTATTGTCTTGTATTTATACAGTTGAAAGTCTCATAGTTACCACACATTATATGTTTTCCCTTCGTTTCACTATATAATTAGCTCTTCTTTTTATGCATTCCTAATAAAAACTTATGTATTTATGTTGATCTTTTATTTTTTTACTAACTTATTAAAAGCTGTAAGAATCACAATGGACTGTTTTGTCTTTTATGGGGTCTTTCCACTTGGAGTTTGCAGATTCTTCCTATGCATGCATTGGTTCTTTCTGAGTATTCTGACTTAATTCCATTGTCCAAAAACATCAGGTTAATAAGGTCTCTAAATTCTTCATAGATGTGTGTGAATGTGTGTGTGCATGCTTGTCTGTATTGTGTGTCTCTATGTTACCCTGTGATGGACAACTTTAGAGACTCACCACTGGTTAGATTTTCACAGCTTATTGGATTTTCACAGGTATCAACCTTTTAGAAATTTTCATTGGATGATTACAAGTGACATATTTTTTAAAATCTTGGGAGAAAGCATACCTTAAGATAACCTTCAGAACTCACACAATTTGTAAATAAATAAATACTGGGATAGACTAACAACACAATTGTTACAATTTCGTACATATTTACAATGTTATTGTTACAACATGTTATTTCTTTCATTTTTAGCATTTTTAATCACTCAATATCTAAAGAAACACTAAGATTTTAAGCTCGCAGCGGAGGAGGCCAGCACCAGTTGAAATGTATTTTCGTGCTGTTTAGAACCACCGGGCTTCCGTACCGAGTTAGACAATCGCTAGTAGCACAACCAACCGCAGCTCAGTTCCTTCAAGACGTAGAAAGAAGTACTTTTACTCAACTTCTCTTGCCACCGTTGTCTCTGCAGCACAGCTCTGTGAGTGTAACACAAACAAAGGCTTAGCCTGAGCGTGTGAAGGTTTTGTCGACTTTTTACACTTGTTAGTACGCTAACAAAAACCTGCTAGCTCGGTTGTGTCGTTGCTGCTTCCATCAGCAGATTGTTACTATCGGCAGAGTTGGAAGAAAATTGCTGTCATTTTAATTTTCATTATGAATAAAGATTTAGGCGGATATTTGTCAGGACTGTATAAACATCGTTCCACAACATGCATAACTATTTCATGTTAATAGTTATTTTTAATGGGACCATTTCTTGTGATTTAGTTTCCCGTTACGTGATGGCATCGTCTGCAATGATCACTGTCCCCACCACCGCCTCCCGGTTCGCCCTGCTCCAGATTGACTCAGATTCGGACTCGGAAACCTCCGAGCCGGGGAAGTCCAACACCAAACGCGGGAGGGATTCCTCCGGGAAGTCCAGACAGGGGAAATCAGGAGCAACAACGGGATCAGGGGGTAAAGGTGCTCAGGGTAGCGAGAAGAAGAAAGATAAGAAAAAGAAGAAGAAGGAGCAGCAGCAGAGTGAGGCGAACGAGGTGAGACAGTCTGCTAGACATGCCCCCATTTTTTTCTGCTTATTAATCTGCCATAGAGCTGAGCGTCTGACTGCTCCATCTTTGTTTCATTTAACCGGAACTGAAACTGCTCCGCAGCCACAGGCAGGTGTATTCTTGCCTGAAAACATGACCTCCACTCTATAAGCAAAACAATAAAGAGCTTTCGAAGGAAATGTTTTAAAAATTAGGTTTATTCTGTTTTTTTTTTTGTTTGTTTGTTTTTGTACTTGTAGCACCAGTTAAATTGTGATCACATATTTGAATCACAACACAAAGGCCAACAGTCATGTGAAAGGAAGTTAGGTCACTTAATTCAATGTTGAGTTGTTTAAAAAGAAATAAAAAAAAAAGATCCACATCTTTCTTATTTATCCCTTGGAGATAAGTTATTTATTTATAGGTAAACACCAATAATTAATTACCTGACTTGGTTGATGAACTTTGTCCGTGTTCTCTTTGGAAAACTTTAGTCCACGCCCTCCATGTTTTTCTTTTCTTTTCAAAGTTTTCCTCCTTGAACACCTTCCATCAAAGTTTAACTTGTGCAATCACCGTCTGCAGCAAGAGACAACAGCAGGGATTTGGAAACTTCTTTCATAATTTTTTTTTTGTTTACCTTTAGAAATTGCTTGAACAGCTAGACCTTAACATGTTGTGTTGAATGAATGCTTGTCTACTGTTTTCTTTTTTTTGGACAAGGGAATTGATTATTTCAAATTCATTTGAGATCTTCTTAAATACCTAACAACCCTTCCTAATGTGGATTGGTAGCTTTGCGATCATTAATTGAGACAAATGACCTTTCAGTTTCTGAAACATTTTGGATAAATGTTTTGTCTGTCTTTGCTTTAGCTGCGTAATCTGGCCTTCAAGAAGATTCCCCAGAAGTCCTGTGCCCCTCCGCCCTGCATGACGCTGTCAGGAATAGCCAGCGAGCTCCTGAGCCCGGCGTCAGTGGACCACAGCTTACCTTCAGAGGGCTGGCAACAGTGGAAACAGAGAGACGAACAGGTTAGAGAAAATGACTTGAGACTGTGCCCTGAATTTGGAATCACACTTGAGGCTTATTGGAGTCGGAACTTTTCCTCAGCAGTAGAGAAGCTTCTGCAGTGAACACTTTTAAAGGATTTCCATTGTTGCAATAAAAGAGTACATTTGTTAAACGAAGTATACTTATCCTTAATATTTATATCACAAACTGCTCTATCAGGGCTAAGAAGCTTTCCCCCACACCCCCCAAGTTCAGGTTAACATAACCTTCTTCTCCGTGTTTCTGTAGATAACCACAGAGCTGTATGAGGCAGATTTGGAAAAGGCCCTGATTCTAAGTAAACTGGAGTATGAACAACATAAACAGGTACATAAACTGCATTCACACACTAATAACTGATGAATGCTTGAAACAAGTGTAGATTTCACAGCTTAAAGATCTAGAAGAAGGGTATCACTACTATTTTCTAAAACAAACTGAAGTTTGTAGTTATGACATGGTAGAATCTGAAAACAATCAAGAAGAATAAATACTTTTTTTAAAGCACTGTTCAGACAGGAATGTATTATAAGTCAATTTTAATGCAAAGGCTGTTAAAATTGTTAAAGTAAAATAAAAAAACGTATGTCACCAATTATTAGGCATAGAGCCTCTTTGAGTCTTCAGTGTAAAACATGGTGATCATTTTGACATGAATAACTGATCATTTATGTTGAACCGAGTTAAATTAATCGCTACCGACAGTAATAAACACCACAGATTACTGGTATGAAAACCATAAAAATGATTCAACAAGAGGCAAATGATGTGTTTGTGTCAACAGAGCAACACAAACGTAGCTTCGCCAAAGTCACGAGGAGGAAAAGAGGGCGGCGGGAAGAAGGACAAAAAGAAAAATCAGCAGGCGAAAGACAAAAAGACGGTTTCTCTGCAGGACTTCCAGGCTGAAGGCTCTGCTGGTGGGATAAACTGGTTCATCGCTTGCAAAATCTTTTCATACGGCTGTACTTTTATGTTAAACTTGCAACTAACTTTTTCAGTGCAAAAGAAACAGTCATGCTGTAGATAAAGTTTTTACAAAGTGTCATTATTGTTGTTTTTTTTTTTACTAACGTCTGTTTTTTTGTTGTTGCAGAGCAATTAAGTAGAAAACAAGAGGTGAGAAAGAAGATTTTTTTTTTTATTTACCTCAATAATTGTCTGACCATCACCAACATTTTTTAACCCCTTAATTAATGTAAAAAAAAAAAATATATATATATATATATATATATATATATATATATATATATATAGGTTTTTTTGACAGGGTTCCTGCATTGTGTGATCTAAAACAGTATTGGATTTTGTTTTCCTCAGCTTTGAATAAATATAGAAAAACAAAGTAACCATGTGGAAAAACATGTATTTGGACACTTTAGTTTGTCTAAAGGATCTATCCATTCAAAGCCTGACCACACTGAGTGTTTTACTTATGCAGCATAATAAACTTCTTCATTCTGCAGCAACTCATTTATGCCATGCACATTTTATTATTACTATATAGCATCAGCAGAGCTAATAGCTTTGTCCTCAGCATGATAAACAAAACAGAAGGTTGTGTATCTTTGTGTGGACCGTTGTGTTACAAAGTGCTTATAGCTTCAAATCTTTGACATCATTTTCAGGAAACCAAAGGGACAAATGTAGCGCCAGGAATCGGACAGGAGGAGCGTTTTTTTAACAAAGTAGAAGATGATGTGAGTCGGATTATCCAGAGGGAGAAAAGACTTGAGCAGTTTGTGAACAGCCCGGGTCAAGAAGTCAACACACCCACAGAACACGAACCGGTGAGTGTAGATGTGGAAAGAAGCACTAATAGGATTTCATCCTTTTATTATTTATTCACATGTAACTTAAGAAAGGACTCATTTCTTTTTGATGTGTATTTCCTTCAGGTGAACTTGACGCATATTGCGCTACGTGTGTCAAATGTTGAATTGTTGTTTTGCAGGATCCCCGGGCAGAACAGCTGAAATATGAGCTGGAGAAAAAGGACCAGGAGATTAAGAAACTGAAGAAGACCATCTCAGAGTGGGAGGTCAGATGTGGAAACGGCTGGACTGTCGTTGCTCTGAATGAGCTAGAAAAACCTTTCACTTCACAGACGTCTGCTATTCGGATAACACACAAGAAAGCAAACTAATACAATACTGAGTGATTGGTTCAAATTAGCTTTATAATTGTTTCACGTTGTAAATATCACTATTTATGTAGGGAGATTTTAGAAGAGCCAAATAAATCATTACAAAAAATCTTGAATACTGAAGCAATAAAGGAGCAAACTAGGACCATCCACGTTTTACTCCAATTTAAATGAATCCAGTTGCACCGTATCTCATCAGGAGCCTTTATTTGTGTCTCTCCCCGTTTGAACTCATCACTAACCACCGATTCTGCTCACGTCTCAACTTTACAGGGAAAATACAAAGAGGTGAAAGCAAGGAATTCCCAACTTCTTAAGATGCTCCAACAGGGGGAGAGTGAGTTTATCAGCGCAATCCTTTTCACTCCTCAGCTTCCACTTGCTCGGCCTCCTGTTTCATAACGTGATCAATGTCTTTTTGTAGTGAAAGACAAAGCAGAGATTCTTCTGCAGGTAGAAGAACTGTTGCACATCAAAGAAGAACTGTCCTCACAGGTTTGTCGCGCAGAGACAAATGTTGGTCGTCTCGCACGGTTGTGCATTTCTGTAGACATAAATAATAGTTTTTGCTCTTTTACTCAGGTAACATTATTACATGCTGCTCTTGAACAAGAAAGATCAAAAGTTAAAGGGCTCCAATCAGAGCAACCCAAACATCAGGTGAGGGCAAAGATGATTGTGTTTTGTTTCACTTCTCTGTGTGGCGACATGTTTACACGAAGAGGAGGAGCTGAGCTCTGAGTTTAGTACCTGTAATAATTCACACTGGTCATTAGGAAACCCAGTCGCTCGTTTAGGTGCGATCTATAGTAGATTACAAACGTCAGACAGAAACCTCATATTGTTCCTCACTGGGGAAATTCAGGTGTACCAGCAGCAAAGTTACAGGCAAACTGGAAACATTTAGACTCGCATAAATGTAAATCTATTGCCGGACCGCTGGCTAACGGTGCATGTTGCTTCCTCAGTTGTCTTTTGTTTATGTGTTCATCTCTTTGTCTTTATCCTATGCTTGAATGATGGAGAAAAATGCCTATTTATGTAAACTAATTTCTACCATCATCCTAAAGTAATTATGTGGGTGTTTTTTTTTTTCCTGGTTCGCAGGGAAACAAGAAAGGGAAGAAAGGCTCTGAAGTGGATCAATGAAGATTTCTGAAGGAGGAAGAAAAAATGAACAGAAAGAAGAAAAATTAACAAATTAAAAATTAAGCGCTACTGATTATTAAGGTTCTCTTTTTGTTTCATTTTTTTCCCCCTTTTATTTTTATTTTACTTTTTATAGTCTGACCATCAGCTTGCATGTCCCATTAAATACACAGAATATACACCAGATGTGGCATGCTGTATTAAACAACCAAGTGACATTTTTATTTTATTTTTTAAATAAATTGAGTTCAAAGTCTGTTTGGAAATGGTTGCTCTGCAGAGCCGCAGCATCTCCAGTGCTCCAAAAGCTGTGTGCCTCTTTTCATGGGTTCTGATGCCAAATTGACAGATTGAAATGTATGTTAATGGGGGTGGTAGGCTGTTCTTGCTCACTGTGGAGTAAAATAAAATACTTTTTCAGTGAGATTTTTTGGTGTCGTCTTTTTTTTTAATTTTTACATTTTGCAAAAAAAATAAATAAATTGTGAAACCATGGTTCTCAAAGTGTTCTGGAAGCACTCATGATATTGAGTGTTGCCTAATGATACTCAGGAGAAACTTTGGTGTCTATTAATTGCAGAGTAAAGATTTTAAAAACTCCTATTTTGAACTGAAGCGGATGAAAGTGAACCAGTAACAAGTGCTGGTGGTAATACAAGCAAGTAAAAGTGTATTTCTCTTCATTCCATAGTTTATAACACGACTAACACATTCACAAAGGTAACGTGAAGGATTTATTGAAATACAATTTTAAGCTTATTTGAAACATTTTCTTCTACCGCTGCTGTCACCAAGTTTTGTATGCAAACCAGCCATGTTAGATTTTGAGGTCAGGATTTCCAGCCTTAACGGGCAAACCAGAGAAACCCGAAGAATTAAATTAAATACTTAGTTAAAGTTTATGAAGTTTTTTTTATATAAATAAAAAAAATTATCCTAGTTAAAAATTAAGTCAAAAAAAGAAATTAAAGACAAAAACTAATGATAGAAGAGCGAGCTTTCTCATTGAGAACTATAAAATTTTGTATTCTTGTAAAAGTAATGGTTTGTTAAAAGTTTTATGTTTAATTTTTGACAGAGAATATAAAAGTAAAATCTTTTGCTATTTTCTATTAAAATTTCTCAAGTTGATTAGGGTTTAAAAATGCTGCTCACGTGGGGAGACGGCGTACAGCCCTGACTGTGCAGTTCCAGCTGGCCCACATATTCCCAACCTTCTGCCGAGTCATCCAGACACACACACGCACGCACACACACACACACACACACACTCCTCCACTCAGAGACGACTGCTCCAGGTCTGCCTTTTATCCTCATCCTCTGCCCGAACAAATCTGAGATGTCGGACTCAGTGAAAGATAAACCTGTAAACCCTGAACCCCCCCTCAGCTCGGACAGGACCCACGTTGTCCTCAGAAGCGTCTCGGAGAGCAGAGCCTTCACCGTCAGAGGAGACTGCGCCGTCACACAGGTCAGGAAGCTGGAAACGGCTTCTGTCGTCTGCAGACGGTCTAGTGCAATCCTCAAACTAAGTTGTCGTTGCTTTGGCGTGTGTGTGTGTGTGTGTGTGTGTGTGTGTGTGTGTGTGTGTGTGTGTGTGTGTGTGTGTGTGTGTGTGTGTGTGTGTGTGTGTTTTTGGGTGTGCGCACAGCTGAAACGGTGTCTGTCAGAGCGGCTGCGTGTCCCAGCAGAGCAGCTGGTGCTGCTCCACTCCGGACGGGTTCTCAGGGAGACAGAACTCATGAGTCACCTTACAGAACAGAAAGGATCGATCAGCCTCTGCGTGATCCGAAGGTATGAAGCACAGCGACGATCAGTACATCAGTGATGAAAAGTTCTATTTATAGGGATATTATTAAACACATAATGGATGACGAATTTGTGGCGATTTTACAAAAAAAATAAATAAATAAATTACAAGTGTTTTAAAGACGTCAATAAGCTAAGATGGTGTATCTGCTGTGTTTCAGTTGTAATTTATTGTTGCAGTGCAGGATGGGGGCGGCGACTCCTTTGTAAAATACTGGTCGCTCGATACTTGTCAGACTCTATCAGGGTTTCTCATATGGCTCATCACCCACAGCATCTTTTTGTCTGGACGTGAGCACAGAGCCTTGAAATAAAGGACTTTATTTCAAATCTAAGAAGCATAAACTCCATAAACCTAACCAGTAGTTGTGCCACACTTGGCATTAGCCATCAGTTATGCAGGTTGTCCAGGTCCTGAAGCCGAAAAGCAGCTCCACATCACTTCACCGCCTCCAAAATGTTTATGCATTTTGGAGAAATAAATGACAATGTAGGAATGCACTTAATATCAAACTTAACAAGAGCCTGCTATCAGAATGTTGTAATTTCTTTAAATGCTGTGTGAGTTTTACGCTGGACTGATATATATATATATATATATATATATATATATATATATATATATATACTCTTGAATTTCTTTTGATTGAGATTTGATGCATCGCTTTTTCAGATTCTTTTGCCTACTTCTTGTCGTCATACAAGTTTTATTTACGGTAAATGTTTTCTTATTTCTTCAGAAAAGTTGTTACAGTTAAATCTTGACTTGAACGGGTCAAGATATTTTCTCATACGACTTGGCGCAGTCCATTTTTACATTGAAGAAATTTGGGACATGACCAAACACCATCCATCCATCCATCCATTTTCTTGCACCCTTTTTCCCTCAGTGGGGTTGGGAGGGGTGCTGGTGCCCATCTCCAGCCAACGTTTCGGGCGAGAGGCGGGGTACACCCTGGACAGGTCGCCAGTCTGTCGCAGGGCAACACAGAGACACACAGGACACACAACCATGCACACACACACTCATACCTAGGGGCAATTTGGAGAGGCCAATTAACCTGACAGTCATGTTTTTGGACTGTGGGAGGAAACCGGAGTACCCGGAGAAAACCCACGCATACACAGGGAGAACATGCAAACTCCATGCAGAAAGACCCCAGGCCGGGAATCGAACCCAGAACCTTCTTGCTGCAAGGCAACAGCTCTACCAACTGCGCCACTGTGCAGCCCATGACCAAACACAATGAATCAAATTTGAAATAAGCAGGCATGCTCAGATTTGAAGAACACATCGGAAAAGACTCTTGAAATGAGTCACTCTGACTCTGAATGGAAAACTGATTCTTCTCAAGACATCGCTCTGTTATCTGAAATGTGTTGACTGTGTGTGGGCAGAGCATGACTGAGATGTTATTTTTATTTTTATTCTGGCAAATAAGACCACAATAAATCCTTTTTAGATCCAATTGGTTATTAATGGGTTTTTTTTTAATAACCCCCATTAATAACCAAACAAGCAGACTTTTACTGGATAACCGCTTCATTGAAATTATTTTTACAAGACAGGCTTTTCAGTGCATACATCAGGTTTAAGCACTAGTTCTAAACTCAGTTCGTCTTTCTCAGGCCTGAACCTTCATCTGCTCAGACCTCCAGTGATCCCGTTTCAGAACCTGTTGAGTCAGAGCTAAAAGCTGTTCCTGACCCAGAGCCCAACCAAACACCAACTCCCACCTCTCCACTCTGCTCAGGTAAAGCCTGTCAAACATTCATGTCTCTCCAGTCGTTTACCTCCTGCTCTACAGTGTTTTCAAGTCCTTCTGTTTTTCTCTCGTTCCGTCTTGTCTCAGCCGAGGGTTTGGACAGTCTTGGCTCGGAAAACAGCAGATCCAGCTTTCTTACTGCCCTCTGGAGCCAAATGGAGAGCGAGTTACCGAGTGACCCAGAACTGATGCGCCGTGTTCTGGCCAGCCCACTGGTGCAGAACGCCCTCTGCACCTCCAGCCCTCCGCTAACAGGACAACGCTCTCTGTCTAATCCTCAAATTCAGCAGCTCCTGACAACAAACCCTGAGGTGGAGGACATGTTGAACAACCCAGATGCCATAGAGCAGGTGAGTGTGTGTTTGAGGTACAGTTTTTTTTTTTTTTTTTTTTTTTGCAAGTTGTGTGACTGGTATTTCGGTTATTGTACCTTTCACATTTAAACTTAAATAAGCAAATGATTGAGGAAAGATTCTCTTCCTTTGTGGTGTGCCTCAAACATCACATCTCCCTATGTTCCTCTCCAGGCGCTGGGACTCATCAGGGAGGCTGAAATGATAGAAGAGGTGATACAAAAAGAAGACGGAGCTTTAGGAAACGTGCCCATGGTGCAGGATAACCCTGCAAACGCTGCTCTGCATGTCTTTCAGACAAATGACGCAAAATTGCAGCAACAGGATAGTAAACCAACTCAGGTAAAGCAATAAAGGTCACGATTGGATATTTCACATAGTTCATTGGTTATATCAGAGGTTTGCTTCTGTTGCTGCTGGTCTTTCAGAAAACAATGTTTCCATTACTCACTACATCATGTGAGAGTCACCAGGGACCAGGAAGACGAACCAGCCCAACATCCCCTGACTCCACAGAATCCCTCAGAGAGCTGACTGCTTCTCCCATTACCGGTTCTCTTAATGCAGGTAAGAAAATGTGCATGCATCCAGTCAACTTCTGCATAAAGCATTAATGATTTGTAGGAAATCATAATCTCAATTCAGTCCTGAGCATTTCCCAGAAGGTTGAATATCAAATATCTGAAATGTGATATATGAACATACTGTGGCTGCTGCCTTCAGGTCTGCAGTCGCTCCTGCAGGAGATCACAGCCAGTCCGGGTCTGACGGAGACTCTGCTCTCTGGGCCGCATGTCAACTGTGTTCTGAACTGTCTCAGCCAGAACCCGGACTTTGCTGCACAGGTGATGCGTGGATGGGTCTGGATATATTGCAAAGATGAGAAGTTTTTTTTTGTTTGTTTTTTTTTTCACTTAAAGTAAAGATTTATTATTTGTTGTTACGTCAGGATAAGTCATTTTCTATCATTCACCACTTAAAGAACAGGTTGCCACCGTTTATGCAAGAACATAGATGATTCCAGATTTATCTTCTCCCAGCTGCGACATGTAGTTCCACCACTAGATGTCACTAAATCCCCACACATTGCTCTTTTAACCATGACCTTAAATCATCCCTTCCTCCTGAGAAACTTCAGTGCTAATGTAGAAATCCACCGGTTACACTAATGTATTTCCTGTTGCTTCAGATGCTGCTGAGCCATCCCTTGTTCTCAGGAAATGTTCAGCTGCAGGAGCAGATGAGGCAGCACATTCCTCTCTTTCTGAAGCAGGTTTGTTTATTCATTCCAGGGTTATTGTAATATTATATTCTTCATATTTATGACAGATACCAAAGGTTTTTTTTGTAATTAATATTTATTTGTCACTAAAAAGATGTGGTATGGAAAGAGTTTGGTCTTGCCATACCGCCATATGCAACATACAGCTATCTCTGATTCAAAAATGTTATTTATTATTGTTTAATGCATTATAGATGCAGAGTGGAGAGCTGCTGACCATGATGCTGAACCCCAGGGCCATGGAGGCTTTGCTGCAGATCCAACAGGGGCTGCAGACTCTGGCTGCAGAGACGCCCTCCCTCATGTCTGTGTGAGCAACAATGTCTAAACATTTCATTTGTTCTAGATGTCTTATTACCGTAAGAGGGTTTTCACTAAACCTTCAAAACTTGTAAAGAAAATGATCAAATTGAACAATTCTTGAAAAGTCTCAATTTTCCAAATTCAATTTTATCTTTAATTTGTGCATTTAATTTGTTTATTTGTATTTCAATTTTATCCTCCTCATTGGTACAAGAGAGAGAGAAAAAAGAAATGTGTCCATTGTTTTTTAGGCAATGAAAATGAAATTATTGTTAAAATTTCTATTACTTCCCTTGAAAGTAAAATGTTTAAAGAGTTTTGGTATGAAAACTGGAATTTTAGTAGTTGGTTAAAGCTTGTTATAAGTCACTGTTCTGAAGTTTTTAGTATTCTGTAAGAAAACCTTAAAGTCTGATTGCAAGTCAAAAAACATCCACTTAAGTAGGTACAAATATATTTTCAATTCATAATTAGTAAGTCAATTTAATTTTAAAGCTAAGCTAAACTTATTTATCTATCCTAATTTATGTAATTCATTAATTTAAATGATCATGTCTTATATACATAAAAGTATGAAACTGAAATGACCTTTTTCAACAATGTATCTTTTTGTCAGTGCGGGACCTGGAACCAGTGCTGGTTCTGGTCTTACTGGTTCTGCTCAGCACCCATCTGATCCTAACCTGAACAACCAGACTGGCTGCCGTGCTCAGGACGTCCCACTGACAGAGCAGCAGCAGCAGCAGCAGCAACAGCAGCAGCAGTTTGTACATGAGATGCTAACGGCACTGGCTGACACCAACAATGGGGTAACTCACTGATTCCCTGGTGACTAAAATGGTTTAACTCTTCTTATGTGTAAAATTGTAATATTAGAAAGCATAAGTCCCTTAAATGACCAAAGTTTTATTGTTAGCAAATGTTAGTATTTGCTAAATGGATGTTCCTACATTGTCTTGCCAAAAATGTTTATACCTCTTTTCAGTTTACAACCACAAACCTTAACATGTTTTAATCAGATTTCATGTGAGCAACCCAGAAGTTTTTTTTTATATCCAGTTTGCCCAGTATTCACCTCTACTCATCAACTCCAACCAGCTACACCATTCAACTATGCAACCAGTTTCCTTCTTCTGGTTGTTAACATTTTTAAATTGAGATAATAAAATAACAAAACAATTCTTAAAGATTATTGGTCAAATAAGCCTGTCATAATAACTCCTTTCATCCTTACTCCACTATGTACAATGTACAAAAATGTAAAAATGCATTAATGATTTAGAGACATGCATTTTGTCACAAAACATTCAGACTGTAATTAAAGCACAGATTGTAGTTATTTAGCCACAAGAACTTCAAATGATTTTGAATTTGTTACCTGTCAGGTCCGTCATGAGGAAGAGGAGGATTTCCAGGAGGAGCTGCAGCAGCTGAACTCAATGGGCTTCAGAGACAGAGAGGCAAACCTTCAGGCCCTCATCAGCTCAGGAGGAGACCTGTCCTCTGCTCTACACCTGCTCAGTCCTTAACAATGAATTATCAGTTATTAACAAGTGAATTACAAAAAAAACCCAGATGTAATTTTAAGCCATATTTAAACACAAGGTGTCATCTAATATAGTGATAAATCACTGGTAGAAACATTGTATCCACCAACACAACCGAGCAACAGTGCAGATGTAGATTATTGGCGCTGACTAAACAGAACTCACAGGAGAAAATAACAAAAAGTATTTTACTGAATTGTGGCAGGGATCTACGCCACATATTTATGTTTTAGTAAACAAACCGAGTGTTTGATAGGAACCAGGTGAATTATTTAGCAGAAAAATAGGAGTTTGTAGTGGAGGGGGGAAAAAAAGTAGCTTTCATTTTGTCTGCTCTGATGCTTCGGTTCTGCTCTACATGCAGTAGATTCATAGCGTCTGCATCAATATTTAAAAGCAGGTGATTTATTATGAATGTCTGGCACACGGTGATGCTTCTTTGCTTTGCTGCCTCCTGGTCACCGTCTCACGCCCAGGCTGATGTCCTGTAAGTTCACACATGCTTCACAGACTTAACAGATTAAACCTCAAACAAAACGAGTCGCAATGCATGTCCCGACACACCCAGGTTGTTCACGTGTGTTAATCACAGACTGACGCAGGTGTGGTTATCTAAACATTCAGGTTCTTAACAAATGTTCACATGTCGACATTTACCTGTTTTTTTATTCAAATAGAAACAAAGATATTTAATTGCATTTAATAAAAATGAACATGGTTTTCCCTCGTTAAGCAAAACACAAACTTGTTTTCTAACTGAGAAAAAAGTTAGGACACCGTAACAGTCTTACTTGTTTTAGCTGAAACAACTTCTGTGAGGCGCTTCTTTTAGCATCTTTACTCCACTTCTCACTTTGAGAGATTTCCTTGAGCATCTTGTACTCTGCTCTCAGGGCCAACCTGTTTGGATGTCCAGTCCTGAACATGTTACAGGTTCATTTTAATGTCCTGCACTTTCTGAACATCTTCTACAGACTGAAGTGGCTGATTTCTAATTATGTTGAGACTTTAAAAAAAAATCCATTTGCAGACTCAAAAGCTGATGAGTAATGATCTCTTGTGTGGACCTGATGTGATAGCTGCCTATAGGTTGAGCCATTTTAAGTGGGAAGAAATGTTGGGGTGTCCTTATTTATTCTACACCAGAACTTTAATTTATTTTAAAATATCTTCTCTTTAGTTTGTATTGATTGTTTTTTTTACAAATATATTCATTTCAGTGTTGTTAAAATTGGTATTTAATGTCAATATATGTATTGATATTAAATGTCCACATACCTCCAAAATAATCATAAATGTAACGTTCTAAATAAAACATGCTTTGATGTATTTATTTTTCTTGTATTTATTTTTCTTGTCCAACAAGAAAAAATACAACTTTTTTTACAATATAATTCTTCTCAAAACAGCATTACTGCGAGATATTTCAGTTTTTTTTGTCTTAAACACATCATCAAACATTGCCAGCTTTATTCTTTCATCCCCTTTGATGAAATTTTAAAGAACTTAAGTTGAAACATACTTGTATTTGTTGCAGTACGGTTAGTCTTATTTAACCAATATCAGCTAAAGGGGTTATTTCCAAAATGACATCTCTTGTTTTATTTCCAAAAAAGAGAGCTGTATTTTGCTGTTTTACGGTTGATTTTAATGTTTTAATCAGTCAAACAAAACCGAACAGGTAAATGTATTACGGTAGCTGTGTGACTTTGTTTACATTTTCTCAAAATACCTGCAGTAACTTTTGTGTCTGGCTTCCAAAAAGGCTCCAGAAAATATCTACTTTAGATAAGTTGTGATTTCTACAGATTGGAAAACCTTCTTTCTAACTTTAAACACTAGAGGGCAGTTTTGTTTGCCTTTTTGTTTTGTTTTGTTTTTTTTGGTCTGGGATTTAAACAGTACTGCAGGTTAATTAATAACTTCATATTTATCTGCAACGCTTGATTTAGAAATCATTAACTTTACAGTTTAAATGGTTAAGTAAACAGAAAAAAACACATTTTAATGCTACCTTTAGAAGCAACCTTATTTTGTTTAACAATAAAAGTTGATGTCTACCTAAAGTGTATCCTAAATGTGCAAGAGTCACTCTGAGATCTTCAGCTTCCTGACAAGCATGACGCGTTCTCGACACGTTCGGTGTGTTCTCCACTTGACAACCTGCCTGAGTTTCTCTATGGCTGCCAGACGGAGGGGGTTTAATCTCCAGCTGTGTGAGGGTGAGAGATATGGGAGTAGCTGAGGGGGTTTTCTGGATTAGAAGCTCCAAAAATATTCAAGTTGAGGTTTGAAGATGAGTCATGGCACAGAAACAGCTCTTCAGTATGGAGCGGAGCGCTGTCTCTCTCAGAGTGTGTCTTCTGAAGATACCAGCAGACCTGACAAATGAGGTTACAAAGTTTCGACCTGCTAGCGAGAAGAGAGAAACTTGCCTTCCACCTGAGTGCTTATTTTGAATCTGCAGTCATCTTTAGTCTTATTAAATGTGAGGAATCCACCTTGAAAATTTGGTTGCTGCTTTTTGATGTTGACCCATAAAATGTGAAAAGACGTAAGATGAACTTGCTGTTTATTTCAAACACTTTCCAGTGGAAATTAGAACAAATATTTTAGATTTAATTCTCTTAACAAACTGACAACAGATTTGAAGTTTCATTCGATTAACTATAAAATATATATTTTAAAACAAATGTCGTGTAATTTTTAAAATTTTGATTAAATAATTTAAATGAAAAAGATGTCTAGTGGAGACCTGTATTTAATGATGGCCCATCATGCAAGTGTGAACTTCTACACTGCAATTTACAAGATGGTCGAGAACCTCTGAACGTCTCTAAAAATCCTAAAATGTATGGAATCTGTAAGAATTAAATTCACTTACGTCGGACTCAACCAGCCTTGTGGTTAAACCAGGACGGATCAGGACATACGAGCATTAAACCTCAACAGGTTTGATTCAGCTCTTTTGAGGTTTCAAACATTTTAACTGCACAGAATAACAAAGATTCCCCAATTTAGGTGGAAGGGGAAAAACTTTGAAGTGGTGCATTTCTCAGCTTTAATACACGGACACAGATTAGGATGTTATCCTGAAGTAATACTAGAGTAAAGCTTCTCGGTGCTTGTCTAAGGTAGATTGTTTCTTTAAAAGCGGACTCAGCTTTAGAAAAACGGCAGCAAAAATCCCCCAAATCAGGTGTACCAAGTCTGCAGAGAGACGCCTGAGGCTGAACCTGCTGCAAAGCCGAGAATCCCTCCAGCTAAACCTGGAAGGTTTCAGACAATCTATAGGTTTAACATTCATTCAACCAAGACATTTGTTTCTGGTAGGAAGTGGAGCAGGCATACCCAAAAGATTAAAACAACTATTTTTATTTGCATATAATAAAAAAAAATAAATGTTTAATATTTTATGCCCTTCTCAATAATCAAAGGCAAAATCTTTATAGGCATTGCAGCAATCAAACTCTCCTTATATATGAGCTCCAAATGTTTGAGAGTGGAAGGGCTCCTTGTCATCACCCTAATCTTCAGCTCCCTTCACAGATTCCCAATCAGATTTAATCCAGTCGCTCTAAAAACATTAAGATTACCTCCAGTGAGAAGAAACAAGTTGGCAAAATGTAAAAATTACTTTAAACTTAAATCTGCCAGGAGTATAAATAATTTAAACCTCAACTTTGCATAAATTTTTACTTTTTATAATCTTAAAAACATTTTACTTCAAATCCTTTTACTCATTGTGAGAAAATTTTCTAGGATTGCACTTAGTGAGCAGGTATGTGATCATAAGGTAAACTTCTATCATCTTGTTAATTCCCATAAAAAGACAATTGATTATAAAAATATTATTTCTTTCGGGGAGAAAAACGCGTATGACAACACACAGCAATAAATTCTGGACTTCATTTTTTGAAAATAAAAAAGTAGGTTAAGAGATGAGGGAAATGATCATAAAGACTTATTACTATGTAGCAAATAATGTGCTTATTACTCATATGTAACATTTAAGACATCTGGATTTGAAGGTCTTTTCAGGGCAATAAAGCAAACGTTCAGTTCATTTACCCATGAAAAAATGGGTAAGAACCACTCAAGTAATAAACCGCGTATTGTTCCCGTTCATTTGCCACGATTCCCGCTTCACAACTTCAGACTCTCAATGTGCCTCTCTACTTCCAGGATCATCTCGTTCCGGCTTTTCCTGATGTCCAGGGTGAGCGCGTTCTCCTCGTCTGACGGAGGCTCCAAAATATCAAACTGGGAGCGCAGCAGATCTGCCTTCATGTAATGTCCCTGTCGGGCCACCATCCTCTGGTGAATGAGATCGTAGTCGCCATGCAGGTAGAGGAAGAAGACCTCTGGAGAGGAGGGAAGTGAGGCGCTACTGGTCGGTGCCACCGCCGTGGAGCCATGGAGGAGGATCTGCCGGTAGAGGCGCTTCAGAGCTGAACACGCTAAAACAGCGTCTGAGCCTGAAGACCTTTCTCTGTGATGGGAAAACGTGAACATGAATTTAAATATTGAAATGTCAGAAACTTTCCCTGATATACTGCATGGTTACTACTATTTTTAAAGTGAGGAATGAACTAAAATGTCAAAGTTTACTTTGGTCACAAAGCGACGGAGAGGATGGAGAAAAAAGCAGCACGATGATGAGCAGGCGGTGGAAAAAAACAAAACAAAAAAAAAGGATGTATGGGTGCCCAGGAGAAGCCGTCTTTGATGTCACCGGAGGCATTTTAACATCTTCACTTCTTCTCCTCATCCTCTCTCTCTAAATCTGCTTTTTCTCCCCCAAACTCCCCTCCCAGTCGCTGCGGTTTTCAGCTTAATTTTCAAACCCATTTTTGATATTTTTTGATCTTTCTGAATAATTTTCTGCCTGCTACTTCCTACCTCACCTCTATGCTTTAGAAATTTGTAAAACTGAATCTGGTTTGCTTCCATCAATAGAAATATCAGGTATTTCATTGCTGCATACAATAGTGCAAAGAATCTATAACGTTAAGGATGCAGTTAGATTTGATCTAAAATATGTTAGTGTTAGTACGGGTGTGAGCCAATGTCATAAAAAAGAATATTTGTGAGTCTCTGTACGGTTCTCACCTCTCAATGACTTCATGTAGTCTGAGAAGCCAAGGAAGTCTGTCCTGAAAGACAATAAATAATAAATTACGATGTTTTCAGTTCAATGTCGTAGATGCTGAGGTAATAAATATAAATCCTAAACATATTTTAAGAAAAAATGGGTTAGTTCTTTTATGTAATTAGGTCAGATATTAGGTAAAAAGTCTGAGAACGTTTACAGTGCCAGACAGATTTTTTTTGTAAGCAAATTGAAAACAAGTAAGATTCCTTTGAGAACTAAGAAATAAAATTAAATGATGTAACATCTGTAACTGTAAAGCAGCAGAAATCTCAATACTTTGATTCACACTAAGGGCTCGTTTTAAAGACACTCGACACATAAAACTTGTTTAGGTGATGTAAATAAAACTCAAGCAAACAAATCAGGCAGAGACGGTGAGATCTGAGATCAATGAGCTCCATAACAGAGTCTCACACCTTTAGGTCCTGGCTTCCACTCATTTTGTTTATGCCAGCCTCACTCTGCCAACTAACACCAGAATGAAAGGCTTGTTGTCACGAAAGCCTGACAGTAATCTTTTATTTACATTTCTGCTTCGTTCCATCATTTAATCTCAATCTGCCAACTGTTGACTGTCACTGAATCGTGGCGGCATGTGTTGGACGGAGGTATTCCTCCGCAGCCTTCAGAGGAAACCTCTGTGTGGGAGGTGATCATCTGTCACCAAACAGCAAAATGGCGCCAAATGCTGCCAGATTCTCTCTGCCGGGAAGGAAAGAAGAACGGACACAAAGAAAAAAGAAAAAAATGACAGGAGGGGTGATGGAAGGAGACAATGAAGAGAGGATTCTTTCTTTGGACTCAAAGAAAGAATAAAGTATGGGAAGACTTCACTGAAGCAGAGAAGCAATGGAAACGGGGTGGTCGTTTTATGTCGTAAGAGTAGGGAAAGTATATATAAATACTGGTTGTAAGCCATAACGGCAATAATAATATCTGCAGTTGGCCCAAATTTCTTATAACGGTGCATCCCGAGTTTTATGAAATGGGTAGAAGAGTCTGGAAATACAAGTGTGATTCAGTTGTCAATCCAGTTGTCAAGCTTTGTTTTGGTTTAGGAGAATAATTTAATCTCTGGTAATAATTTACACTTAACTAAAGCTGACATGAAAACCTACAGGACATTGTTAGTGTGGAAACATTTGGAGCAAGGTATACACTGTTTGTCCTGTTATTATCCTATTTTAATTGAGTTGTCCTGACAAAGCTACAGAGCTCCCCAATGTTTATGACAAAATCATAGTTTCTGTAACTGACGGGTGAAATACAAAAATGCACACAAACACACGTGTGCAGACTCCTGGGCCGACCTGGTCTGTGAGCGGTTCTCCACGAGCCATCTTCTCAATGTTCTCCTGCGGGTGGAAGTTGTCGCCTTCATAGAAGGGCCAGCCGAGCTGAGGAGAACCAGGTCAGTATAAATGTCCTTCATTATGAACATAACGCCAGCAGAGAGTGTTGTGTTTGAGTAGTGAGCCGTCCCAAGTTTTTACCTTTTCAGAAAGGAATGTTCCCAAACTGGTTCTGTTTTCCCAAAAAGAACAAGAAAGAAAACCAGACAAAAATGAGCTAAATTATTAAACTAATGTTCACAATACTTTTCTGTGTTAGGTAGACAAATAATTGCTGGAAATCAGACATTGATTTAATAATAAACCTAATTTCAGTCATCCTGTTTTCAGAGTGGAGTGATTTGAAGTGAATGACAATACCTCACAAAGGTTGGATTATTTATTAAATGTATCACTTGATAAGCAACTTTGTTTTATTCATGTATCAAAAATCACAGATTTTTAAAGAACAATAGTTAGTGACCCCTATAAGAAGACATACGTACTTTCCACAACCCGAGACTCCCATTATGATGTAGATCATTTTGTCTGTGATGTTCAGAAGTCTCAACGCGCGCCCTGCGCTAAAACAAATGATACAACGAATCAAATATTGCATAATCAAGAGTTGAAGGTTACAGATCCTTCTAGCAACTAAATTAATACCACAGCTTTAAAATGAATGTCTTTTTTTTTATTGAAGTAACATTTTCTTACACTGAATAAAAATCAAAATGCAATCCAATATGTGTTGATTTAGTTAGAAGAAAAACACATTTAGAGAAATAGTTTTATATAAAACCAATGGTTCCTCAGTCATTGCTACACTTAACTGCAAAATAAATGTAACTATTTTTACACTATATTTAACTTTTTTAAATTGATCAGCTTGTCTAGAAAATGTCTAGTAAAGGCATGCTGTTATGTTGTGGTATTTATATGTAAAGCCACAAATGCCAATTTCAAGGTGTAACCAAATGTTGTCTCGTCATTATATACAGTAAACAGAATAACTTAGGTTAATAAAGTCTCAAAAGCGCAGAAGGCCAATCTAATCAAGTCTCCGGAACAACAGTTACAATTCATCTACACGCCAACAGATTTCTGTGGCATGTTTTCATCTGCACATATAGTTTTGATGAGTTTTGGTCAAATGAGACCAATATAGAGCTTTTCTGCTGTCCACTTAAGGAGAGTTTAGCTTGAAACAAAGGTCAAATATGTGGAAAATGATCTCATGCCCACTGTAAAGTATGGTGGAGGATTTGTGGTGCTGAGGGCCTGTTTTGGTTTTAAAGGACCTTGGTAGAAGAGCAATGCATCATGAACTCTTTTAAATACTTTTGAATCCTAAATCATATTAAAGTCTGTAGGATGAGTAGAAGAGAAGGAAGAATAATATAGGACTGTTAGAGAGAAAAAGTCCCCCACTAGTTATTCTCCAGCCTTGTGAAATGTTACAAGACTAAATGCTGTCCTGTTGTAAAAAGTGCTGACAGAAGGAGTAGCTACCAGTGACTGCGATGCAAAACTGTCCTATTTTTCAGCGTAGGATTCTCTAACAATTTAAAATGCTGCAAAAATTAGTTCAAGGCTTTTTTATGCATCTTTGCAAGCGGTCCAAACAACTGCACACAGTATACCGACTCACCGTTAGCCTACAGTGATTGGACAGGTGCTGTTTCCGTAGCTTCTGTCACAGCAGCAGCAAAACAATAAATGGAGAAACCCTGCTGACAAACGGCCCACTTTATTTGTTAGTGTATGTAAAACTCTCTGAGAGGGCACAACGCCTCAGGGCTCAGCAAAGATAACCCAACAAACGCATTACTGCAGCTCCGAAAGCGCTTGGACCGTGGCCACGAGTTGTTTTGATACGTAATGACGCACGCCGCTTACGTTGACAATTTAAAGGTACAGGGTCCTCGACTCGCGTTACATCAGAATAAATAGGGACGTCTAAGCTGGCCTTGACGTCATTATTGCGGGCAATTTAGGGAGTTTGGACCAGAAAGGCTTAAAATAAAATAAAAATGTATGAATATATGTAAATTAAGTAATTAATTATTAATATTGTTTTATTGTTTTATTCTATAAAATGTATGTGATTGCACTTAATTACAAAGAAATATATAATCACATTATATAAAGGGAGAGATTTAGAATATTGTTTGGAAATCTGAATGCAGTTGTCAGACTTCACTGCAGCGAATCCACATTAATCTTCGGCATAAACAAAGTGATGGAGCTGAAATTTGATGGACACACACAGCGGAAGCAGGGTTAAACCAGACGGAGAGAGAGTGAGGGAGAGGAGAAAAGCCATCATCTCTCCTGGAGATCAATAAGCGGGCCACACAGAGAGCAGACGGATACAAGCCTTCCTCCCTCCCGCTCTGTCGCATCCATCCATTCTCTTATCCATCCATCTATCCATTCATCCACCCATTCATCTCCAAGGGCGGTTCAAGGGGTGACGAGACCAGACGGACACATGTTATGCCGTGCGTAAAGCGTGACCCCTCGGTGTGTTTTTTACACGTTTTTTTTTTTGTTTTTTTGCATCTGTTTCGCACTTGGAGACACTGACATGAGGAGCTGAAACCGACACCGACCCAACAATGAAAATGCTCCGGTTTCGCAGCCCCAGCATCCGCTCCTTGGACCAGGAGGTCCTCTGCACGATCCGATTACTGGACGACTCCGAGATCTCCTGCACCATCCAGGTAGAGGAATGACAACCTTGTTGATATTACTATTCGTTTCATTTATACACACAGACAAGAGGCAAAATGAGACAGTAATAGTCTACCCTCATGGTGAATATCACTATCAGGATGTTTACTTGGAGGAACAGCATTTGCGCGCATCCTTCCTGCAGTTTGCATGCTGTAATTTACTGTGGACTGGTTCTCTTTGCTCTACATACTAAAGAGAGACAAGCATTTGTGATGAGAAATATTAATGTGAGTCACAGTGAGAGAAGTTATAATGAACTTTGCTCCATCGTCAAAAACGACACGATGGAGCTCCCTGGGCTTGGTGGGAATTATGGTAAATATTTAGGGGTTGTTCATTGCAAATATCCAAATAAAGTTGGATTAGTGGAAGGTTGATGTTGGTGTTTACTTCTGTAGGCACCCATAGATGTGATAAATTTTACTACTAAAACTAAGAAAGTGATCATAAAGCTCTCAGAAGAAATTAATTTTGCTTTGTGTTGTTTTAAGTTACAAATCTTTGGACTTTATTTTATGAGATTTATTTTATATTTCTCACCTACTAAGGTTATATGGATCTCATCTGACTTTATTTCCAGTTTATTTCCATTTTAAATGCAGCTGCTTGTGGAGTCTGAGAGTTCACAAGATTCTTATCTAATTTGACTCAATTTCTTACCTGCTACTGCTGTACACTTCCACTAATTTGGCTGTTAATCATGTTGCTGAAAGATAATCATCAGTATGAAAGCATTCGAGCAAATTAAGGTGTGGCCAGTGTCAGTGTTTAGTTTCAGGTTGCAGTATGTTCCAGAACTGCAGCTTTCATCTCCAACTGAGATCAGAGGAGGTTTTTTTATCCTTAAGTCTGGTTACTAACTGGTAACAAAGCTTACAAGTTTACATTCATCATAAGCAAAAATGTCATAAATTTTGGAATATTTCCTTGAGCTGCTTTTCTTTCCTAGCTGGAATGATTCAACAACATAAAACATAAGAAAACAAAAGTTGGGTGTACAAGTTTGAATTTTTTATGAATTTTCTCTAATCACAGATTGATTGAAATTATACATACATATCAAATTGCATCCAGAAATACCCCAACTATTATTTGATAAAATTTCAGCAGAAAAACCATGCACTGTGTGTAGCTACCAACCTTCTGACTTAATTCTGCCTGGATATTTGTCGTCTCTTCTTACCAGAAATGGTAGAACAATTGCTTGTTCTTTTGTTTGTTTTTTTGTTTTTCTGACAGAGTTTTCTTAAGTTTGAAGTTATTACAGAAGCTTAATGTTAGTCTTCTTTGTTAATTCAGAAACTATCTTTGATGTGTCTGTGTTTAAATTATGACGAGCAGTCATTTTATGATTCATTCAAACCAGACATAAGTTCATTTTACCTCACCTTGCCTGTTGATCGAGAAAGAAGCACCTGCTCCAAAATTGACATCCAGGTTTAAATCGGACAAAAAGCTCCTGGTCAGAGAACACAAATAGACTGATTGTAGGAGTCAGCACTGTATCACCTGTCATCCATGGTGGTGGCAGTGTCATGCTGTGGGGTCTGATTTCTACCTGTGCTACGTGTACATTGCACAAAGCGGATGTAATAATGAAGATGAAAAGCTTCCTCCAAATCATTCACCCTTACATCAAATCAACATCTAGTTAAAACAAGACACAACAGGATGTTTCAGCAGTGGAACTAACTAATAAAAACTGGCTCTGGGACAGATATATCAGGCTACAACATTTTAAAAGAAAGTCTGTCAGCACTGCCTAGAGCAGCTGCCAAATATCCTGACAGAATTTTGCTAGTGGAGCTTTTTGATGGCTAAAGAAAGCATGTAGTTGATGTACAGCTTACTAAATGACATTTATGCAAATAGTAGCCAGTAGGAACGTATATTTTTCAGCCTTCATGAATAACTTTTCCTACAAGCAATAGACAAATGGGATCTAAAAAGTGGCTGAAAAACTAAGAGAAAAATTGTTGAGGGTATTAACGCATATGTCCTCAACATCTATCTAAAGTTTTGCGAAACTGAAAAAATTCCATGAAAGTGCATCCTGCTGGTTGATGTTTCGAGATCTTTTAGCGCAGTTGCGCATTTTTTATTTTTTATTTTTGTAAATGGCTCAATCTGTAAGTGCAGCACTTTGTCTCAGAAGTAGTTGCCGACATCAGCATTGTTGTTTCACTCCGGATGACTAAACAGCCTCGCTCCGTGTCCTGCTAACCATCTTTGTGATACTCTGCATGTATCCAATCAATCATTAAAAAAAACAGCATTTTATGCACAAACAGAAATGGATGGAGCAGAGTGTGAGGTAGTTTGGTGTTCACAAAACACCAAAACACTTGTGTGTTTGTCTCTTTGAACACTCAGAAACGTATTAAGGTGTGTGTTCGCATCAGAAAACATGAAAGTGTAGACTTTCACCAGGAGATGCTGAAATGCACTCTGAAATAGGTCTAGGGCTTTTAACCAGCATTTGTCTGAATTATCAAGAAATGGACATTTACGTTTCCAGCTGACTGCATTTTCCTGGGCTTTCTTTAATGGCTTTGTGTTCCGGTGCTAAGCTGCTCCTTCCTACATATTTCATGACATCCTGATCTCGTCACAGTACACTTCTGCTGCTCAACAGCACTTCTCTTCTTTCTATTGTGTAAAGACTATTGGCTCTGGAATTAGTTTTCTCTCCACAGTGTCATCATCTGTCTTATTTTATATATTCTGCTGTGCTGTGTATGTAGGTCAGGATATCAGTGACAGCGGTAGATTAAACAGAAGGAATCAGAAGAATCGGATGAAATTTAGCATTTTGAAAATTGTGCATAGAGAGAGTCTGACTTGTTCATTCCAATTTTCAGACTTAGAAATATTGGACCAAACTGGTTTTCTACTGAGATGTCCAGTCAGATGGAACTGGAGGTTGTACAAAAGTGTGGCTTGACCAGCTGAGTGGCTTATACCAAAAGTGGTATGTGAATCGAAATTTTTACTTCTATCTAAATCCAGTAGATAATTTAAGAGCTTTTTAAGGCTTTTAGAGAATTTTAGATCTTCTGTGAACTGAAGAATCATCATATTCAGACCAGCATGAAAACTACAGCAATGTTTTTATTTTATTTTGAATATCTTAAAAATAACTAGTCTAAAATAACTTTTATGCTTTTAAACTAGCAACTAGGATATTATGATACTGAAAATGGCTAGAAAGAGGCAGGTCTGTAGTTAGCGGAGAACATGTGGTTTTTATACTTATCTTTAAACGCAACAATTATTATAACTAACTGAATATTATTAAATCTGAAGGGTTTTTTGCCCCAATATCCGACTTTGTGGTAATTCCTAAAATGGAGAAAAGAGAATCAATCATGAAGGCAGTAGGATTTAGAGCAGTTAGGCCATTAAATGCAACATGATGCATACAGTTTGAGTTACAGCTATAAGTGCAAATGATATAACATCTTCAGGAAACTGACTGACACAGAGTGCTATCTACTCACCGCTGTTTACTACAATCATAAACAGCTTATTTTGCCAGCCAATATATCTGTGGCGGAAATGAAAATGTCAAGTAAGAATTTTGACTTAACATATTACTAACTTACACACAAATTGCAGAAGAATCAAGCTTGAATCTTTGTGTAATTCATTTATTTATGTAATCTTGTATTCAAACCTCTTTGAATACAAGTTTGAATACAAGATTGAAGGAATTTCAACTGGTGTTTCACGTGACTGATGGCAGACACTCTGTGTTTGAGTTCTGGCCCTTTACTACATGTGTGATGTTTCTCTTCCCACTGTTCCTCTTTTCTAGTTAGTAATAAGTAAAAGACACCAGTCCTACAAAACCTTGAAAAAGAACTGAAGTGAAATGAAATAAAGCATGTTCTTAACAGGATTACCAAGCAGTATGAGAAGGAAGGAAGGAAAGAGAAGAGCTTGTCTTGTTTTATTAGATTACAGTTAGAATAACACAAAGGTTTAAATCTGTTATTCATGCCCAAGTGAAGCGTCCTACCACTGTCTCTTCATACTTTCACAGCTATGCGCTATTCATTTCAGCGAGTTTTATTTGATCTAAATTCAGTTTACTTATGTTTTCTTAGTATTAAGTTAAAATGTATTTTATTACTTGTGTCAAAGATTTTTGGTATCCATGGATTTTTGGCCCATGGCTCTTGACTGAATTGGAGAAACTGAGTCAGGTTTGCAGCCAGCCTTGCTTATGCATAACTTTTCAGCTCAGTAGGACGGAGATCAGGGCTTTGTGATGGCCACTCCGAAAAGAAATGCTTTGGATCATTAACCAGTTATAAGAGCAATTTGTGCTCAAGGTTTTACTTCCTGGCTGAAGTATTGGCATGTTGCTTTAATATTTCCTTATAACATAACATTCTTGATGTTTGTTTTGTAAAGTGCGCCAGCCTTTCCTCCTGTAGAAAATCACCTCCACTTTATATAGTGTTGTTACCTTCACACTTCTAAGTTAGAACAGGGTTCTTCATTTTTCATATTCACCAGTAGCCATTATGGTAAAAATATTTACAGCTTAATTTCATCACTCCACATGACATGTTTCCAGACATTAAGGTTTGTGTAAACCGTAGTCCAATTTTTTTTTCTTTCTATGAGCCAATTACTTCTTCCTCACTGAATGACCTTCCAAAATACCGGACTGGTTTAACTTGAGTCAATGACAGACACTCTTTTACCATTTTTCATTAAACCACGTTGATTTCTTGAACACAGAGGCCATTTCTTTCCTGAACAGTATGTGAGGGTTAAACATTCCTATGAATTTTATGGGTATAAATCATGGTGGTTATATAAATGGACTTAAAACAAGAGAATCTTAGTCTGATTTAATTTCAGAACGTGACAGAAAGTGTTATGTTTCCTTGAGTTAATGTAAACATCTGCTTCCAAATTTGTGGTCAGATCTTAATAGTAAGACAGATAGGAAGTCTGAGGAGATGTTTGTGTGTTTATGTGTGTGTTTGTTCATGCGTAGTGTGTTTTCCTCATGTTTGTGTTGTGGCCTACAGGGCCGTGTTCAGTCAGACCCGCTGCAGGAGAGACATGTCAAGATCAATACACTCTGACCTCCTCTCATTTCACCCCCTCCTTCACTCTTACTCCCTTTCTTCTCATCCTCCCATCTGTCCCTTCAGTGCCTTCTTCTACTTTATTCTCTTTTGCTCCCCCCCTCCACTTCTCCTCTGCCCCACTTTCAGCTTCATCCCCGTCAGACCACCGTTTTCTGCTCAATTATCTACCCTTTTGCTGCCTCGCTCTTTCCTGCTTCTCTGTGACACATCATGTTTAATTAAGGAAGATCACTGTTCTTCATGAGGCCAGCATCAGTCAGCTGTCAGTGATAAAAATGTGTTTGCGTGTGTGTGTGTGTGTGTGTGTGTGTGTGTGTGTGTGTGTGTGTGTGTGTGTGTGTGTGTGTTTGAGGACAAGCGAACCTCTAAAAGCAATCAAAGCTATTCCATAAAGACCTTAATTCACCGTGGAAGAGATGATTGGATTCCATTGTGTCAACTTTAAAATTATAATCTGAGATGAGTCAGCAATACATTATAAACGCAGTTTATTTAAGGAATCATTAAGATGATAGAATCGCGTCATGCTATCTCTGCAGTTTGGGCAAAGAGATGTGTGTTTGTGAATAAACCCAACACTCTCCTCTTGTTTCAGCTTGCAGCCATTATTTGAAGCAATTTATAAATAGCATCAGTTTTCTATTCTTATCCCACTCGCCGGCATCTCTTTGATGTTTTGCCCAAGATGACTAAAGAGAAATAATCCTTTCTGTGACTGTTGCTTGCGAAACAACAGGAAGCAGCAAGAGATCAGGCGGGACCGTATAATTAAGGAAGCGACTTGTCAACAGAAGCACAAGTGGGCACAAAACTTAGAAGGCTGATAAGAGATAATGTGGGTTATACGTATATTGTAGCTGGGAGAGAGTGACACTGAAAATCGAAGGAAAGGAAGAAAAAATGTGATGGCGTGGCTGTGGAAAAAAAAGATTAAGTAGATTAAAACATCAAAGGGATTCAAAATGAGCTCACAGATGTTTTTTTTTTTTTAATGGAAGACGGGCAGGAAAAGAATAAACATAAAAATAAAAACGTGAAATAAAAACTGTTTAAATTGTCATCAAAGAATAAGAAAGCTCAGTGTAAAAAAAAATAAATAACAGAAGGAGACGGGTGTCATTAGGGTCCATTTACAGAAACTAGTTTCCTTTGAGACTCTATGAGCTACAGCGCATCAACTTTAATGAAGTAGTTTTTTAATGTAGTAATTAACATGTTGCAGAGATTAGACGTGTTTAAAAACAATTTTTTTCAGATGTAGAAGGTTAATCTCAATCATGTAGTTTATCATGCTTTTTGCAGTGTTTTGTATTGTTGTCTTATTTCGCGAAGGAGACAAAATGGTTTCCCGAACTTTGCGCTTTCTTATAACCACATATTTTGGACCTAAAGTCTCTAAATTACAGCACAAACACTTAAGAACTGCAAAACACACAGAGTGATATGAAACATTATTTACTTCTTCACAGTTTTTTTTCTTGTCTCTTTTTGTCAAACACATTTTGGGCCATCAAACTAATTCTAGCATCAGACAAAGATAACCTGAAAGAATACAAGAAGGGGAAAAAAGTGTAGCATCAGCATCAGAAAGCAGATTTTTTCCATACATGTTCAAACATGTGTGGCAGAAACAAAGGAAATCTGAAGGACAAATTGTTTTCAGAGCACTTACTGTGTCTCTTTATCTAGATTAAAGCACAAACATTTTCTTTTTGCATGTGACAAACCTACATACAAGAAAATGGAATAATTTTCTTCTACCCCAACAAAAAGAAGTCCCTAATAACCAAATGGCATACAACATATCTTTTTTTTTTCACACAGTTCCTCCTTTGCGTGGGCATAGTTTTGAAATGGCTGGAAACAAAAAGTGCTTCATGCGTTCGGTCAGTGCTGCATCTGCAGTCGTGTTGGTATCGTCACACTTTGTTAAATTTCCAGCTTTACAGAGAGAGACGATGTTCCATTAAACGCGAACGTCTTCAGCTTCATATTTCATAATTTATAGCTCTTCCTGTGAGCAGATTAGCATGTGTGCACAGCCATGAAATTCAGTGTTTGGAGCTGCAGACAACATGCTTTTACAAAAGCACATGTGTGTGTTTGTGCAAGCCTTTGTGCCTATGCTGTGTGTAAATATGAGCATCTTCAGAACATGACAGGCAATGAAAAGGTCATTGGTTTCTTTCCCTGCACTCTGGGACAAGGTCACTGTTATCGCTCAAAGGGATGTAGAGAGTCGCCAGCAAAATGGCAACAGAAACCTAATCTAAGGTAGATTTAATTTAATTGTTTAAATGTAAAATCTAATGTTTTAAATGTTAACCAAGGATGTTCTTTTAAATCCTAGTAGGTATGCCAGATTTTCTATGCATCAATCTTCTATATCTGGTTCATCCAATCAGGATTGCAGGGGCTATGGTGCATATCTACTGTACCACAGGTTAAAGTTTATCGTGATTTGAGACAAACACACTAATATGAAAGAAAAGTTTAGAGTCAACCTTACATGCATGTTTGAGTTCTCAGGAAATGAGACTCCTTACAGAAAATCCATACTTGTATGGAAAGAACATGCAAACTCAACAAATTTAATTCACAGCTTCTGACTGTGAATAAAACCCAGGAACATCTCCCTGTAAATTATTCAGTGCTTTGTGTTGCCGCCTGACTAAGTTGTACCAAATACATTTGTACATGTTACACAGAACAATAATCTGTCAGAAATGGAGGCAGCAATGGACTCGAACATACAGCTGATTTTGATCAAAGAATATGTTAAAATGGTCTAGTCAAAGTCCAAACCAAAATCAAATAAAAAAACCGGGATGTGAAAATTGCTTTTTCATAATCGCTCTCAATCCAATGTATATATAAATTATCATTTTTTTCTTCCACTTCACAATCATGCACCACTTGTAGTTGGTCTATCTCATAAAATCCCAATAAAAAACTTTGACGATTTTATTCATAACTAAAAAAGAATAAAGGTTACAAATTCAGTTGAAACACAAAACAAAACAAAACAAAACAAAAAATAACAAAGCCTGTACAGTAAGTACAACACGAAACTAAAACAAAATAAAATGTGTACTTGGAAAAAAGAAGTAAAAAGTACACACAGTTCACATCCCAAAAACCTGCGGTCCCTTTACCTCAGCTCTTATTATGCGCACTGAACCACTCCACTGCTTTTCCAGCAGCCCACTCCACGTCCATCCCATCGATTTGTCTCCGTTATATCCTCATCAAGGCCCCAAATCGATCTGTTCATTGGCTTCAAGCCTAATGTGTTTGGTGGCTTTAGATATATTGGCACTCTTAACAGTAGGACAAGAATGTTGCCTGACTTGCAGAAAAGCCTGCTCGTATTTTCCAATACCTAATTGGGGAAATGCTTGGCAAATGGGTCCAATTCCATTTTTAATCTTTATTTTCCCTGCAGACCAGCAGCAGTGAACATATACATAAAAATAAATCAGTTTGGTATTCATCTCTTTTAGTTGCTACGCTCTAAATTAGTTTGCATTCAGTATTAAACAGGACATATCCCTGTATTTAAACACTTACTCTCTTTTCTCTCCCCTCTGACTCAATTCCTACGGGGTTCGCAGACACGAACGCAAACCCCATTCGGCAGGAATTTCACACTTACTCTCTCAAAGCGTGTCAGCTCAGCCAATTAGGTTCGGCGTGTCATGAAATGAACTGTGTAGCAGTCGATAAGGAGGACTCATAATTGAGCTGGCATGCAAAATGATTAAATAACAAGTAGTGCTTAACTGGGGCAAGGCACCCTGCCAGTGTAGGAGTTCTTGTGGTCACTAAGTCTTGATCTGGTCAAAGAAATATCTTTCAGCTCTGTCAGACGGCTGCAATTAAAGTGTATTTTTAATCAACATCATTTACATTTATCTAAGAATAAGCTGTTGGAAGGTCCAGGTGCTCTGATATTTTTTTGTTTTTGAGTATGCACAGCATCTTAGTATCACTCCTTCATTTATTCATTCATCCCGCAGCGTAAGGGGTGTCTGCAGCTCGATGTCTCCGTTGTCTCCTCAGCTAATTGAAGGTGTATGAATCACTGACTTTAAAGGTTGTGTATACAAACAGCATTTATCCTTTCTGCACAACTGAGCGTTAGCAGACTGACAGGCTGTTGCTGAAAAACTGATTTGACGAACCAGTCAGAGGGAAAATGAAGGACAAGTACTGCTGGAAGTTTAAAGCTGTAAAACTGTATTTTTTAATGCCATGAAGTGGGAATGTTTTAAGTATTAAAACTTATTTTAATAAAGACACCTGAAATGAATCAGCATTTTTTTCAATTAGGCCCACAGCAAACTCTTGCTATTGTGTAGCTGATGCCAATGAGAAAGTGACTGCACAAGTTTAAATTTCATGAGAGCTAGAACAGAAGTCATGTTCACCATAAACTAAATAAACAGCATTTTGGTAAAAAGTGAACCTCATGCCAGCTGTGAAGTATAGAGATGGAGGTGTCATGATGTGGGACAGCAACACCTGATCAGCTCATTGTCATAAAATGTATCAGAGAGAGCTTGAGAAAAATGTGAGATCATGTATACAAAAATAAATACAACAGAACTGGGTCTGTAATACAATGATTACAATGATCCAAAACATACCAATAAACTGGTTGAGAATTTTGAAAAAGATTATTTAGACCAAACCAAGAATAGCACAAAAGACAAAAAACATAAATGTGTCCACTTCTTCAGGATGGAGTAAATTAAATTTTTTACCGCATCACATTTTCCTTTTTTTTTCTTCTTGTATGATTAGTGGATCAGAGTTGATTCCCACTGGTGGTCAATAGATTGTTAGCAGCAAAATCAAAAGGGTCAGGCTTTAGCCACTTCAAGCATTATGGATGCTGAGGTGAGTGACTCTTCATCATTGCAGACAGGATGTCTGCATAGTGTAACATGAGACATTGGCAATTGACATTTTTGTATCTCTAAGGTAAATTGTTGTACTGGAGATCAGAAATGGAAATGGCATTATTAAGGTTTAGTTCTAATTTTACTAACCTTTTAATACAAAGGTTCAGTCGCAGTCATGCCTGTGCATCGGATTACAAAAAGTTTCTTATCAGAGGCATGGAAGTGTGATGCATTTATTTTTATTCAGGACAAAGATGCAGCTGTGTGAGATGTAGGACAGAAAGAGCTAACAAAGAAACAGCAGAAACTTCTGAAAATCTCACCTCAGAAATATGCTTCCCCTTCGTTCTTTGTGTTCTTCTTGGTTTCTTGTTTTAATACACTAAATGTGCTTCTTTTTCTTTTCTTTTTTTTTGGCCAGATTAGCTTTTTGAATCAATCATTTAGGTACAAAGAAATTACATTGAAGGTATAATGTTGCATTTTTTCTAGTCAAACAAAAGTTCAGCACCAAGTTCAGTTTAGATCCTTGGATTTTGTCAGATATTTTCTTATGTTGACAAAAATGATCAATAAATAATTGTTAGTTTATTTGTTATAATTGTGGGAAAGCTGCTAAAAGTTTTTCCTCCTAATCCTACGTTGCGTTTGCAATGGCTTTCTTCAAGTGATCCGACTTTCTTTGCCAAACCAGAAAACTGCATGTATGAGTAAGTTGGTGAATTTAGGAGCGAGTGTGTGGATGGATGGTTGTTTGTCTTGTGCATTCCTGCGATTGCCTCCTTCTTGAGCAGGACAGAAAAAGGATGACTGTTGCATTTTTCTTATGCTTTTAGAAGAGTTGTTGCTCGCTTGTTGGCCATCATGTGGACTCTGCTGGCCGTGACGGTTTCTGTTTTACACGGGCAAGAAAAAAACTACAGAGTGGATTTGGACCCAACCGATGTCAAAGTGCACTTTGCCTTTGCTAAACTGAACACACTCGTCGCTGGTGCTCTGTTTAAAGTGTGTGTGGGTATGTGTGCATGTGTGTGTGAGTGGACTGAGAGAGTTCGGGAGAGACAGCACTTTGCTGTCATTAGGTGAGATCATGTAAAGACAGTATGACCGGGTTAATTTTTAATGTCCAGCCTTTGGAAATATAAAATATGCATCCAGCCCTTGTTGGACATGACATAGACTCTTTACATCTCTCTTCCACACTTTGTCTCTTTCTCTGCCTCACTAGTCAACCTTCCTGTCTCTCTGTTATATACTTTCTTTTTTTATCCATGTTTTGCTTTCCCTCTCTTTCAGCCTCTCAGCATGTATGGCCTTGTTTCACTCTGTCTGGTCGGGTTTTCTCTCTTCTTACTTGGCGTCTGTCCACCTCTATTCTTCCTCTGAATGTTTGCCCTGAGAACCAGACAGAGGGAAGGTGTTGTTTGATGATCTCACTGGAAAGCGCTTGAAGCGTTGCCGTTTTCACTCTGATTCTCCTATTCTCCTCCTCCCTCTCTGTCTGTTTGTGTTTGCTTGTTACATTTAACAGCTTGGTAGCTACGTTGTCACGGATCTGCTGGAAGTCCTTAGGAGATATGGGCAAATACACACCGACAGAGATGTGGAGCTTGTACAGAAAGAGGGAAGTCTTTCTATCCGTTCTGTAAACACACTCGTGTTTTCTCTCTATTTCTATGGACAAACCAATGGTGCATGATTCCAGATTCCAACTCAAAGGTCCCAGAGATCATAAACTGAACTCTGTTGCTGATATTTAGAGCTTAGGGTTGGATAAGGCTGTGCTGTGTTATGCTGAATTTTATTCCCACTTTATGATGAACACATGCAGCATCAAGATGACCTTAAAAGGAGGCCATTTTATTTCATAGTGCTATGCTTTTACACTTTCCATGTATATCCATATTTTAAGACAATAAGATACAAATACATAATAATTTATTTGTTAAAATGTTTCAAATAGTGGTACATATTTTTAGTTTTTTTTAAAAATGGTGTTACTCGTTAAAAAAAAGATATAAGCAAAAATGTGTTTTCTTGCTGAGGAATATGTTCGGACACTGTGACAGCTTGAGTTTGCTGCTGTGGCTGAAATAACTAAATGGTCCTTCTGTAATTCTTTTCTTCAGCTGAGAGATATATTTCTACACGGTCCAGTTAAAGTAACCCACACAACACATGTCAAGATCTGGGCTTTGACTTGATTTTACGTTCCAGTTCTGCTTCAGCTTTGACATTTTTTGACAGTCTCACATTTTCCTCAAGCAAACTTTGGTCAATGGTGGAATTCATACTGGATTTTGTGATAGGAAGCTGCAGCGGAGCATCCCTAATCATGACACTTCCTCCTCCATGCTTCACAGTCTGTATGAGCTTATTTTAATATGATGCTGGATTTGGTTTATTTGTCAGTTGTGGTGTAAAAAAATTATCTAGACTTTCCAAAGATTGCCTCTTTGAACACATTTCATCACAGTTTAACTTGTGTTGCCTCTTTTAATTGTTGTGGTATTTTTGGGGGACTTTATTGAATAAATCTGCTTGGAAAGCCACACCTGGGCATGTAGCCTGCTTTTTTATTTTATTTTATATTTTCCACCTGTTGACTATTTTTATTCAATAACAAAATGGCTGATTTAAAATTCTGTTCATCTTTTTAAAATAAATTAAAAGTCTTAAAGGTAATTTCTTAATTAGAAAGGTCATATTCACATGACTGTAAATGTGAGACATCTTGCTAGTACATTTGATAATTTAGCAGTCCTCCTGTACTATGTTTGTAGGATGTGCTTTTATGTGAACTCGTCTGTGTAATGTGCAGTTGTGTGCTTGTTTCATGTCTAATTATGTTCCACTGTGGAAAGCATTGACCTGAAATTTCCGGCTTCATCTATTTTGCATTTCATGTTAATGTTTTTTTTTCTGCTTTGCTCATTTTAAGGGTGAACTCAGGCATTGTAATTGTAAATGTTAAATATACACAGAGATACAGGTTTCACCAATAATCAAGATAGTTTTTTTAAAAATTGTTTTCATTGTAAGATTGTTCTGTCCCTTTTAAAGACTCATCTGTTTTGAGGCTTTTTGCTCATATTTATCAGCATTTACTGTCATGTTTCTGGCCCGTCTGCCTGCTATGTTTCTCTCCTCTGTACTCCTCATCAAGCTCATCTGGTTCACCTGCATGCTGCTGCGCTGGAGCACAATCAGACTCATGCCTTCCACCTGTTCACCAGCAGTTATATTCAGCTCTCAGGCAGGCAGACGGTGCCAGATTTTTGAAAGCCACCGAGTGAGTAGATATCCAGCGTTCTTCCTGACCTGACCACGATCACGAACACATTTTTGACCCTTGGATTTTCCTGCCTTGCCTCGCCCACGTCGGATTCTTCACTGGCTTCTGTTTTCTGGTCTCGACCCTGTTTCTGCCTTTTGACCTCTGCCTCCTGCCTCGCCCTTGGATATTGTCTGCCTGAGATTGCCTGCTAGTACTGGACCCTTTTTCCGTGACCTGACCACTGCTCTTCGCCCAACCCTCAGACGTTTGTCTGGTCCTGCCTGTCCTAAACCCTGTGCCTCCCAGTCCTGTCCTTCCCTAGGTGTGCCACTTGTCTCTTCCACTGTGCTACCTGGATCCCTCATCCCCCACACCACCAGGAAGGTTAGTGATCTTTTCCCTTACAGACTTTTGGCCTTCCCCTCCTACCTACAACCCTCTAACCTGTTTCTCTGTCCTCAGAGGTTCCTGTTCCTTGCTCGTGGTTCCCCGTCCCTATACCTGGTCCTCAATAAAGACCTTATTGATTTTTACTTTGTGTCTGACTGAAATTTCGGGTCCTCAGGTCTGAACATTACAGAAAAATCTGGCCAAACATGGACCCTTCGTCAGCACAAGATTGGCGCAGCAATGTTGAGAGTGCCATCAGTCGCCTTAATACTGGCATGAATGAAATCATTTCCACGCTTCGTAACATGTCTTCTCCTCCTGACCAGGCACAGCCACAGACACCTCCCCAACCAGCCCCTGCAGTTCAGCCCGCTGTGGTCAAGGAGCCTCGTCTGACCCCTCCCGAGCTATTTAAAGGAGACTCTGACCAGTGCCGTGCGTTCCTCGCTCTGTGTGAGATACACTTTGAGTTGCAGCCCTCCTCTTTCCCTACTGAACGCTCCAAAGTGGCATTTGTGATCTCACTTCTGTCCGGTAAGGCTAAACAGTGGGGGACAGCAGAATGGCAGAATGAATCAGATTCCTGTTTGACCTATTCTACATTCTCTAAAGAACTGATCAGGGTTTTCGACCCCATCCTCCCTGAGAGGGAGGCAGCTAGGGGGCTACTATCCTTGAAACAGGGGGGTAAGAGTGTAGCCTCTTACATCATTGACTTTCACCTGTTATCTGCAGACAGTAGCTGGAACCAAGAGGCATTAATGGATGTGTTTATGCAAGGTCTTAATGAAAATATCAAGGATGAATTGGCCACTCGAGATTACCCTAAGTCCCTCAAGGACCTTGAGGATCTGGCAACCAGGATAGACCTTCGCCTCGCTGAGAGGAGAAGGGAGAGACGTCACAACGAGGTTTCATCGACCCCATTTGGTCACTCAGGTTCTCGGTCCGAAGCCACAAGTTTCTCCTTCCCCTCAGTAGAGTCACCAGATCCTGAGCCGATGCAGTTGGGGAGAACAAGGATCTCCATGGAGGAACGTTGTCGCAGAAGGCAGTTTAATTTATGTTTTTATTGTGGAGGCAAGGGTCACATGGCGGCCAAGTGTCCATTAAAAGGGCAGGCTCAGTAGAGGATAGGGGAGTTCTACTGAGCCATAACATGTTGTCCATCTCCTCATCATTTTCTTTCTCTGCTAACCTTGTGGTCTCCTCCATTCCCCACCAGGTATCAGTCTTCATTGACTCCGGAGCTGATACAGAGTTCATGGATGAATCTTATGCCAGGGGCCTCAACATCAAGCTCCTCCACACTTCATCAGTCCATAATGTTCTAGCTTTGGATGGACATCATATTAGCCGGTCAAACCTCATCACAGAGAAGGTCAGCCTGACGCTTGGGGGTAATCATCAGGAGGAGATCACTTTTGTTATTATTCACTCACCACAGTTGCCCATCATTTTGGGGGCCTCATGGCTTAACAAGCATAATCCTCACATTGACTGGCAGGCCAAGGAAATTTTGGGCTGGTCAAGGTCTTGCTCTGCTACCTGTTTGCTCTCTGCCTGTACCCCTTCCCTTCCAGACAATGCCATCGAAGAAACTTACCCGGACTTATCCAAAGTGCCACCTGAGTACCACGATCTGAAGGAGGTGTTCAACAAGTCCCGGGCAACAGCCCTCCCCCCCCATAGGCCCTATGATTGTGCCATTGACCTCCTTCCAGGTACATCACCCCCAAGGGGCGTTTGTATTCACTGTCTGCTCCCGAGACCCAAGCCATGAGGAGGTATGTACAGGATTCTCTCAAGGCGGGTATCATTCGCCCGTCCTCTTCTCCTGCTGGTGCGGGGTTTTTTTTTGTTGGCAAGAAGGATGGTTCTCTAAGGCCTTGTATAGATTACAGGGGTCTTAATGGCATTACCGTTAAGAATCGGTATCCCCTTCCCTCATGAATTCTGCCTTTGACCAGATCCAAGGGGCCAAGTTTTTCACTAAATTAGACCTACGCAATGCATACCATCTTGTTCGCATCAGGGAGGGAGACGAGTGGAAGACCGCGTTCAACACTCCCACTGGTCATTACGAGTACCTGGTCATGCCCTTTGGGCTATCCAATGCACCAGCAGTCTTCCAAGCTCTGGTCAATGACGTCTTGAGGGACATGGTTGGGCACTTTGTATTTGTTTACCTTGATGACATTCTTATCTACTCTCAGGATCTGGATTCCCACAAGTACCATGTTCGGTCGGTTCTTCTTCGCCTTCTCCAGAATCATCTTTTTGTAAAGGCAGAGAAATGTGAGTTCCACACCTCCACCACATCTTTTCTTGGCTACATAATTTCTCCCAACAAGGTGATCATGGATCCCTCTAAGATCTCAGCAGTCTCCGAATGGCCCACTCCCACTGACCGCAAACAGTTACAGAGATTTCTTGGATTTGCAAACTTTTACCGTCGTTTCATCCGTAATTATAGCCAAGTAGCATCTCCTCTTCATGCCATTACCTCATCCAAGGTCCAGTTCATGTGGAGCAAGCAGGCAGAGGAGGCTTTCTCCAGACTCAAGTCTCTGTTCACCTCTGCTCCGGTTCTCCGGTCCCCTGACCCTGCGAGACAATTTATTGTGGAGGTCGACGCCTCCAGCACTGGGGTTGGAGCTGTCCTAAGTCAGAGAACCGCTGATGGTCGTATTCATCCTTGTGCCTTCTTTTCTAGATCCTTATCCAGTGCTGAACGCAACTATGATGTGGGGGACAGGGAGCTTTTGGCCGTCAAGCTGGCCCTTGAGGAATGGAGACATTGGCTGGAGGGGGCCAAAGAACCATTCCTAGTATGGACCGACCACAAGAACCTGGAGTACTTGAAGGCAGCTAGACGACTCAACCCCAGACAAGCAAGGTGGGCTCTGTTTTTTGGACGGTTTAATTTTGCGCTCTCTTACAGGCCGGGGACCAAGAACATAAAACCGGACGCCTTGTCCAGAATTCATGAATCCTCTGAGTTGGGGGCCGCCTATGCAGAGGAGTTTATCCTCCCAGACTCTGTGAGGCTGTCTGTGACCAGGTTGGAGCTGGAGAAGGAGGTCAGGGACGCTACCCGTGATCTTCTGGTTCCAGCCTCGTGCCCTCCCGACAGGCTGTTTGTCCCAGAACAGCTGGTCCCCAAGGTACTCGAGTTCTGCCATAAGTCCCGCCTGTTCTGCCATCCAGGCATCAGCAAGACCTTACAAATTGTCCGGCCTCATTTCTGGTGGGGCTCCATGACCAAGGACGTTAGAGAGTTCATTACAGCCTGTCATCAATGCTGCCAAGCAAAGTCGTCTCGTCGCCCGCCCTCAGGGTTACTGCGGCCCCTTCCCATCCCATCCCGCCCTTGGTCGCACATCGCCATGGACTTTGTCACAGGTTTGCCCAGCTCTGATGGTTTCATTGTCTTATTAACTGTCATTGACAGATTCTCTAAGATGGTCCATCTGGTCCCCCTCAAGAAACTCCCCTCTGCTAAGGAGATGGGGGAGATTATGGCACGGGAGGTGTTCCGCCTCCATGGGCTCCCCACTGACATTGTCTCGGACAGAGGACCTCAATTCGTCTCTCGGTTCTGGAAGGAGTTCTGCACCATGCTTGGCATATCTGTCAGTTTGTCGTCTGGGTTCCATCCCCAAACTGACGGACAGACCGAGAGGGCTAACCAAGAGATTGAAACCAAGCTTCGTATCCTTTGTGATTCTGACCCTACCAGGTGGTCACACAACCTACCGTGGGTGGAACATGCCTTGAACGCTCTTCCCTCTAGCTCCACTGGTCTCTCGCCCTTCTACACTGTCCATGGGTTCCAGCCACCGGTGTTCTCTGTTCAAGAGAGGGAGGCTAAGGTCCCTCCGCTCACGCTGCAGCTATGAGGTGCCATCGGATCTGGAGGAAAGCCAGGAGGGCCATGATCAAATGTCAGAGGTGCAGTCCAGATCTGCTAATCGGCACCGTGTCCAGGCACCCACCTACTGTGTTGGCCAGAAGGTCTGGTTGTCATCTAAGGATCTCCCCTACGGGTGGAGAGTCGGAAGTTGGCACCCCGTTTCATTGGTCCCTTCCCCATCTCCAAGGTTGTGAATCCAGTGGCGGTCCGTCTACAGTTGCCCGGTTCAATGAGGATCCACCCCACATTCCATGTGTCTCGGGTTAAACCTTACACCTTACCTCGTCTTGAGCCTGCCCCCAAACCTCTCCCGCCCACTCGCTTCCTGGATGGGGATCCCATCTACACAGTGCGCCGCATCCTCCGGTCCAGGAGAAGGGGACGTGGCGTCCAGTACCTGGTTGATTGGGAGGGATATGGACCAGAGGAACGGTCCTGGATTCCCGGCCGTTTTGTCATCGATAAGTCTCTCCTGAGGGACTTTCATCGCCTCCATCCTGATCAGCCGAAGGGTCCGTCGGGAGCCGGACCTTAGGAGGGGGGTACTGTCATGTTTCTGGCCCGTCTGCCTGCTATGTTTCTCTCCTCTGTACTCCTCATCAAGCTCATCTGGTTCACCTGCATGCTGCTGCGCTGGAGCACAATCAGACTCATGCCTTCCACCTGTTCACCAGCAGTTATATTCAGCTCTCAGGCAGGCAGACGGTGCCAGATTTTTGAAAGCCACCGAGTGAGTAGATATCCAGCGTTCTTCCTGACCTGACCACGATCACGAACACATTTTTGACCCTTGGATTTTCCTGCCTTGCCTCGCCCACGTCGGATTCTTCACTGGCTTCTGTTTTCTGGTCTCGACCCTGTTTCTGCCTTTTGACCTCTGCCTCCTGCCTCGCCCTTGGATATTGTCTGCCTGAGATTGCCTGCTAGTACTGGACCCTTTTTCCGTGACCTGACCACTGCTCTTCGCCCAACCCTCAGACGTTTGTCTGGTCCTGCCTGTCCTAAACCCTGTGCCTCCCAGTCCTGTCCTTCCCTAGGTGTGCCACTTGTCTCTTCCACTGTGCTACCTGGATCCCTCATCCCCCACACCACCAGGAAGGTTAGTGATCTTTTCCCTTACAGACTTTTGGCCTTCCCCTCCTACCTACAACCCTCTAACCTGTTTCTCTGTCCTCAGAGGTTCCTGTTCCTTGCTCGTGGTTCCCCGTCCCTATACCTGGTCCTCAAAAGACCTTATTGATTTTTACTTTGTGTCTGACTGAAATTTCGGGTCCTCAGGTCTGAACATTACATTTACTTACTTCAGAAAGGTAAACTCATATTGATTAATTACACACGCAGTAACATATTTCAAGCCTTTTGTGAAATTGCTTGTAATTTTTCTGATTATTTCTGTTTCGGTATTTCTGTTTAAAAATATTTTAAACAGAAATACCGAGCCTCAGAAAAAATTGGTAATTCTATTCACTCAGTGTTTGGTCGTCTTTTTGTATGAATTACTGCATCAGTGCAGTGTAGCATGGAGGCTGCAGCAATTCTTGTTCTTAGCAGGCCTTTTCCTATCACACGTTTTCCTTCCACTCAACTTTTTGTGGCCTAGCCTCCTTGTCGAGAATGTCAATGACAGTTTTCATGTCACGTCAGCACTGAGAGATTTTTTAAAAGCTCAGGAAATCTTTGCAGGTGTTTAAGTTTATTAGCTAATTAGAGTGTGACGCCTTGAGTTTCCTGTATGTAACCTCTTCACAATATTCTAATTTTCTGTGACACTGCACTGTTTTCTTTTTTTTAATCTGTAATCCATTATCACCAAAATCAGAAGAAATAAAGGTTTGCAATGCTTCCTAAAATATGTGTAATTAATCTATTTCACTTTCTATAAGGAGAGACATAAAATTGAACATTTTTGCCAAATTCTAACCGTTGGATATAATCAGAATGAATTGTTTAACAGAGCACGAGTGCAGCTGAATAAAACTACAACATATTTAGCAACTGGTTGACTGTGGGGTAGCTCGACATTGTTGTTGGCCAGCAGTTTTACTTATTCTGTTTCCATCATGGGGCCAAAGACCCAGCTGCAGCTGTGGCTCTGTTTGTGTGTGATGATGAGAAAGGGGTTAGTGAAACACACCAAGGGCAAATGCAGGGTTTTAATGGATCAATGAGTCTTGCATAACTGAGCACAGAATATACTGGCCCTGGGTGGCGTGATGAGAAGCTGTGACGCATGTGAAATGATGAGACTTCAGCCTAATAAATATTTACAGCTTTATCATTTCCTATAATTTATCATAATCAAAGGTTATAACAAGAATGAAGTGCATCTGTGTGAAAATATAAGGTGGCTGTATGAGCACAGAAACATTTAAGTGTGTAGATGTAGAGGTGATTAATATTGATGGACTATTGATTGCTTTGAGCCGGCTCTGTGTTTATGAACCACAGCGGCTGAGTCAACACTATAACTACAGTAACTACATCAGCACCAAGAGGCTAAAAAGTTGCAGACACAGTTCTTTAAGTTAGTGGCTTATACTCCAGTAAAATAATGTGTGCAGCACAGGAATATGGTCCAACTAAGAGTCATTGTCTTTAAAATGTGTGCTGGAACAACTACCAGCTGCAGCTGTTTGTGTGGTTTGTTGTTTTTTGCAGATGTTACACCAAAGTAGTGGTTGATGTAAAGCTGCACAAGACACTAGACACTTCTTTTGCATTTTGTTGCTTTACAGAAAGAGACCAAAGGCCAGTTCCTGTTGGACCATGTTTGTAATCACTACAACCTGCTGGAGAAGGACTACTTTGGCATACGATACGTAGATCCTGAGAAGCAAAGGGTAACTATGAAACTCAAAAACACAAAATGGACTGTTTTCATCTTTCTTTCACGTCATTCAGTCAATTTCAGTGACAAGTGGTGGCGGGTAAAGGATAAAGCCATATTTGTTTCCTTAAATATAAAGAAACAACACAGTAAGCGACCAATTTATGCATCTTCAAATGCTTGTAAATTGTATTTGGTAGAGTTGCTCCCTGCTAAATACTAAATGTTGATACTTAAATGAGAAACTGATCTTATCTACCTTCACAAAAGTCTGAAAATCAGTCACTGTCTCCTTTTGTCCAGGCGTGAGGGCCGGACAGACAGACCCGCCCACCGGGTCTCGTTTCCACGGTAAAACAATAGTCACCCTGCTGTTGCCAACTTAGCAACTTTCTGTGTAGCATCCACTGTTTGCTTAAAATAATATATTCAAGCAAATCAAAATAAGTGGAAACACCCCAAACTAAAACCAGTTAAACAACTCTGCTTAGTGTTTTTTTCAGCAGACCTCGCAGGACTCTCTCCAGGAGCAACTGGTGACGTTTTGCCTCTATTAACAAAATGAAATCGTCAGCAGAAGAACAATCGCAAACAGAATCACACTCACTGAGAGAAAGTAGTTGCACTGAGTCAGCGCTGCCAGAATTGCTCTGCTAGATATTACTCAGACAGCAGTGGGTGCATTACGTTACAGGCTCAAGTGACAAATAATCAAGATCAGTCTCAATATTTCAAGTAGCCTACGCACACAGACGAGACCAGATGCTTCCTTCAGCTACACTAAATTCACTGAAAAACACACCAACACACAGCAAGTATTGTTGGAAAACAATACTGCAGACAGCTCAGTAAAGCAAACATGCACAACAAAGAAGTTTTTAGGTTTTGTATTCCAAGGGAGGATGACTCAAAAGTACTTTAAAAACCACACAGAAGTCGAATAAACTATCACTAATCAGATATGTTCTGTTCTGCATGTCAGTTCAATAAATGTTTCCTCTCCGTGTGACAAAAAAGATCTTTCGTTTCTGTTCTTTTATAAAGTATTGTCTTGCTTTGTTTTAAGATTTTTGGACAGTAAAAAGGCATTATTTCAAATGAGAACTTTCTCCAACAGTTTTGAGATGTGGAGCTGAAATTTGTTTTCTTTCCTTAAATGTTTTTCTTTGAATCTTCAAGAATCCAACCGCTCTGATTTCCACACTCACTTTTTAAAATTAGGTGTGATGAAATCGTTACTCCTATACGAGCATTTAATAAAAACTCTGCAGGAAAACAAAACAAGATAATTTAATTGAATTTTGTTACAGATTCCATCAGAAAACTCTAGATGTGAAGAGGTCACTAAAACACAGATGTCATGTTGCACAAGAGGAAAAAGAATAAAAATATCTGCACAAATGTGACGTTCTCTTTATTTGCCTTGCTCTTTCAAGAGGTCTGTCGTTTTTAAGTTTTCTTCATTTTGACTTTCATTCATTTCCTATTTTCCTCTCTTTCAGCACTGGCTGGAGCCCAACAAGCCTGTGGTGAAGCAAATGAAGTGTAAGTATCCCTTCTGCTCACCTTGTTGCATGAGGGTCTCTGGAAAAGCAACAGCAAGTGTACTACAGTGCCCTCCATAATGACCGGCAGCCTTGGCAAAAAGCATTAAACAAGTTAATGTTTAAATGCAACAGCAGCATCAGAAACTGACAGAACGTTAACCTTTGGAGGGAGATTTCTTACCTCCTGTATCATCTCATTGCATGTGAAACTAAGATGAAATGGGTGACGTCTCTTAGAGTGAGCATTTATTTATTTTCGGTCCTTTTGTATCATCATTCGTCATGCAGGTTTCTTCCCTGGAATTTCACTTCTTTGCCAGACTCAGGTTATAGCCTAAGACAAATGGAAAAAATAATATCCTCAGAAAACTCTTGAGTTGTAAGTTTTTGGACAGTAGGTGTAACGTTAAATAGATTCTTCCATGCTGCAAGGTTTGTGTGCAGGGCGGCTGAAACTATAAAAACTTGTTGGACTTTGGCCGTGTGTTCAATCAAAGATGTTGCAGCGACTTTGACCCTGAAATATAGCTGCTGCTGGCTGAGTAACGCATCTCCAATAAGTCACGATGAGCCCCATTTTTTTAATATTAATTTCAAAACTTAGAACAATGAATTCAAACACATCACTTATGATCAAGATTGAAAAGTTATGTGAAATGACAAAAAAAGAAAAAAAGATTTAGAATAAAGTTTGCGAAACCTACCTGTTGGGTACGCCAATATCAGAAAAATAGCGCTCTAACACACCCCTATGCATCAGCTGAGGCGTAGTACAATCTGGACACATGTACCACCATGACAAAGAAACAAAAACATAAACATTCAAGCTTGTTTGTCACAGTTCCAGTTCTTTTAAAGTTTTAATTTATTGCTCTGACTGTTTTTTGACAACCAGAGCAAGTGAAGAGGCAAGTTTGAGCCAGTTTCTACTTTTCTGCAGCCATGTCCTGACTAGTAGGATCAACACAGAGATGCCTTATTTAAATGTCATGTTCTCTTGTCTTTCCAATGTTGAAGACAGGCTAGAAGAAACAGACATCCATAGATAAAAGGATTTGGTGGATTGCCAATTCAGATTCACACTTTGATTAATTTTAGAAAATGAAGTACAAACATAAACAACTTTTAATATTTCCGCTACATGTTGCATACTCATGTTACTCTAATAGAAATTAAACTTGTCCCAAGACTCCCACAGCTTTCCCAGTAAATGGGGGAAGGTACTGTGTGTTTTTTGTGCCTGAATGTATTTGTTTGTACTTTGCCTGTGTCTTCAGAGGTTCATCTAAACATAAGCAGGTTAAATCTGAAGCAAGCCGGCAGCACCACAGTGACCCGCTGTCATAAGTTCAGGCACAAACAGGGTGAAAGAAGTTTTTTTTCCAGCCGACCATAAGGAGGGAAACGAGACGCAGCAACGGAGGACGTTTTGCTCAGAGGCACATAGATAAGGAGGGCTGTTTTCTGTGGAAGTCTGCATAAATATTTAAAAGCTTCTGGAAAAACGAGGAGAGGTTGCTTTTACTCTAATAAATTAGCCACATTTATGGCTGCTAACGACAGCCTTGCAGATTGTGATTGCATCCCAGCAGCTGTGGGTTTTTCCAGTAGCATTTCTTTGTTTTGGACTGGTGGGAGTTTGCCAGCAGCTTTCTGAGTCTCGCTCAGAGTTTGACGCTTTAAAAGCTGCTTTACTTATGAGATCAAATTCATTGTTTCTAGCCGGCACACGGTGGCATTATAATTTAAATTGTCTGTCATATTTGTTATGTTTTGTTCAGAATAAACAAGATCTTGATGTCTGAATGAAGACATCTGCAGATACCTGAAGGTTAACTTGGCTGCTTTTCCATCACCTGTTAAGTCATCAGTGAGTCAAGTTTTGGACACATTAGTTGCAGAAAGACAGACTTCAGACTTAAAGGTCTTGTGAACAATATTTATCTGACTGCTTTTTCCGTTTTATGATTCCCGATATTCTCTAAGCATCATGTTTATTTTTGAAGTTTTTTAATACTAAAATTGCTATGCCTTTAAGCTATTTCTGAAAGCCCAGGATGATGATGATGATGATGATGATGATGCCATGGCTTTGAAAGCTGTTGAGAGCTCAGGACTAAGGTCCTAATTTTCCCAGACATGTCCTGTGGTCTTATGAAGCTAAAATTAAATTGTCTGGCCAATAATGCTCGTTGTTACATTTGGATAAAAAAGGGAGACGCTTGCATGCCTGAAAACACCACCTCAGTTGTGAAGCACGGTTGTGGCAGCATGATGCTTTGTGGGTGTTTTGCTCCAGAAGGAACTCTGCGAAATAGTAATGGCATTGTGAAGTGAAATGAAGGTAGCATAAAAAAAGGTTAAAAATGGTGGCCCAAATGCACTACAACCCTCAGTATATCAAATTATTTACAAAGTGGCTGAAGAACAACAAAGTAAATGTTTGATAGGGCCTCACAAAGCCTCAGTGCGCCAGAATTTTCTAATAACCTACTTAAGCTCCTAATTCTGGCACATATAATTAATCTTGGTAACCCTAACTGACCGATAAACACTTCCAGGAAATAGTTTTTGTGCCCTTACAGAATATTTAAAGACACATAAAATAGTCGGTTTCACAAATATAGCCAGTTTGTGTCAGTTTACACCAGAAAAGATGCTTTCATTTGATCAGCTTCTGGAGGTTTTTACAGTAGGTAAAGGATTTATTCACATCTGCTCACAATAAGTTAGCAAACGAGCCTTTAAACAAGTATTTCCTTGTAGTTTTTGTTGTGGTGTTTGAAACCTGATATGTGACATTCAGGCAGTTTACTTCAAGCTTTGTGTTTTCTACCAGCGATTGGAAGCAGATACCGTCTATTGAATCTGTACTTATTGAGAAACCGTTTCAAATTTCACTGCAGCAAGCTGTGGGATATATTTAATTTTGGTGAAACTAAAATGACATCAAGGGATAAAAATGCGCCTTTGCTTGATGAAAAATTTAAACAAAATCCACTTTGGGGGTTTTGAGATCTTCCTTACAAACTCCCAGGTTTAATGTTTCTTGGCTTCCATGCTTTTCATATATCTTTTTTTGTGTTCTCTCATAATTTTCCCTTTAGTCTGGATGTTCTCTTCATTTTTTTCCTTTTCTTCCTTCCTATATCCTCATTTCGCTATCTGAAGTTCACCCACTCTTCTAATGACTGCACTGTTCTTTCTGTCCATAAATTAATAAAAGAACTATTAGCTGCACATTCTCCCTCTGTGAAAATGGGAGACTATGGATATCACTGCAAACTGAGATGGGATGTTGGAAGAGTAATAAAGCCAATATATTCCAGGGTTAATTCAGACTGACTGAGCGACACTGATTGATAATGTAGCTAAAGAGGGAAGTCACATCACTGAATTGAATAGTAGAAATTGGCGAGTTTGAGATAAAAAAAAAAAAAGCTGACAGAGACTGAAAGAAGGAGAAAGAAAAGAAAGAAGAGGATGGAGGAAGAGCGTTGAAAAGATTTGATTTGAAATGACACATCAGCTCTGCATGCAGCAGGATTTTTCTCCCTAAATTGGGTTTCAGTGGCTTGTGTTTTCAGGACTCTTTGTGGTTCTCGGCTTACGCACGTCGGTAGACGTCACATTCACCCGGCGTTTGTTTGTACCGACGGCCTTTCTCAGAAATGTTTTCAGAGACACTGTTGCCATCCCATAAGCCTGAGCAAATACTCAGCTCAAGTTCTTTGGGAGCTGGTGGGAGGATTGCATCTTTCACATTGCTCAGCATGTATTATGTAGATGTGGGCTGTTTTTTCCCCTTTCTTTCATGGCTAGATAATACCATAGGGGCTCCTGCTCTTAAAGTCAGGCTGGAGGGGGCACACTGTGAAGATTACTGGTTAGAGGATATTCATTTCGTCCTCGGTAACTCTCCCTTTCGAACATTTAATGTTGGAATTTTGTATCTGTTTGTGCCCCGTATAAAAGTAGGCTTCAGATTCATCAGAATCAAATGTTATGAATCTCACAGAGAGACACCTGTTTTGGATTTCACGGAAAACCAGGACACCTTGCTTTAAGACTGCCGTATGCACTTACTGTCAGAATCAAATTACTGTTTTCTGGGACACACTTTAATTTTTTTCTTTTTTGTTCTCAATTTTTTTTTCTGCTTTTGTTCTTATTTGTCATTGCTCTAAACTTTGTCTACACTCATTTACCCTAACATAAGGTTTGGTCCGAGATCAAATAAAATGTAAGAATTGGTGAATTTTAAGATGAGTGACACACGTTTAAGTCCATGATGGACTTCAACAGAGGAAAGCAAACAGTGCTTATCTCTTGGACGTTATTCAGAAAATTATGTTCCAGATATATCACATGCAGTTATAGGAAAACGTACTTATCAGATTATCAAACAAATTACCAGAAGATAACCAGAGTAAATTCGAAAAGCAGTTATAAAAAATTTCATTTATTGTGGAAATAAACTATCTAAACCAGTCTAGCCCTTTGTGAAACTACACCCCCCCCCCTTCTTCTATAGCTGTGAATTAGCCACATTATTTTGGTACAGTTTCAGTTCACACATCCTGACTACTGATCGACCTGCAGTAGATAGTTTACTGTTCAACAGTAAGGAGTAAGGTGAACGATGTCTACATAATGTGTTGAACTTGGTGAGCTGAGTTAGAGAAACAAATAAAACTTTTCAATAATATCCAAATGTAATAAAAATGATTGTGTTTGTGTCTCTTGTCCTCAGCAGCTCTGCAGCCATTCACAATGTGCTTCCGGGTCAAGTTCTACCCCAACGAGCCAATGAAAATTAAGGAGGAGCTCACCAGGTAAAAACTAACACAGATTAATATCCATCCATCCATTTTCTATACACCCTCGTCCCTTAGTGGGGTCGGGAGGGTTGCTGGTGCCTATCTCCAGCTAACGTTCCGGGCGAGAGGCAGGGTTCATCCTGGACAGGTCACAGATTAATGTCATTTATAGAAATTAATTATTTCTATGCAAGGGATAGTTTTTTGCTTTTTATATTTAATATGAGCAGATACAATTTTTGGGGAAGGGGGAGCAACAGCTTTCCAGTATGTTTAGCAACCCATTGACAGAATATACATATTTTAATTGTCCAAAAGTTGGTAAATTCAGGTGTACCAGCAGGAAAGTGAAAGGCAAATTGCATGCATATTAACACAAATGTTAAAAATGTAAAACTTAAATAGAAATAAGAGACAAATTTAAAAAGCTTTTTTGTGAAAAAACTGAAGCAATGTTGTGTTTGCAAGAGAAACCTGTAAACATAGCCATGTGCCAGTAGCACCATGTAGCAACAATATGCACAGAGAGAAACTATGAGGAGGTGGTTCACGTCAGGAGCTCATGTGAGATCTCAAAAGGTGAGAAGCAATGTAAAAAAAGATGTCTCTTTAAATCAAACAAATAAATGTTTTCAGTTAAAAAGAACTACAAACATGCAAACATCTGAGATCACATAAAAAAAAGAAATTGCCAGGAAAAACATGTGATATGATCTTCTCACTGCACCGGTGTAGATTCTCAGCCATCTAGGACACGATATCCAAAGTGCTTAAATTAATTAACATATTATATTATTCAAAAAATAAAGAAAAGAAGTCCAGATCCCTTCTGAGCACCTTGAAGCTTCTCACCAGTGAAAAGTGGTTAGAAGAGATGATGGCTCAGGAAGTTGTTTTCACTGCCAGCTCCGGTTTTTAGAGGTTTCGCATCTGCTGAGCATCATTCTTTCATCAGAAAGATTATATTTAGTACAGGGCTTTAATATTTTCCCAATCACAGATTTCTTTTACTTATGTTTTTTTTTTTTTCATACATTATATAGCAACCCAACAAGGACACAAATACCACTAACTTAAAGCATTGATGACAGTGACAAAAAATAAGTTATATTGTAAATAAATAAATAAAAACAATAAAAATAAAAAATGAACTATTTGTTGCTCTGAGCACCACATATTGAAAAGATCTGCAGATTGACACACAAAGTCAGAAAGTGTAATAAGAAATTTAATCTCATCATTACATTTAGGCTTATACCTCCATGCAGCTGCAGCCTATAAATAAAACTGTTTAGAGATTGCATCAGTCTTTTTTCTCTCCATTCAATCTGTGATGCTTTCCTTCTGCCACTTTTCACCATCCAAGCTGAATCGGTTTGATCTCGTGGATATCGTCTCACTGGTTCATGTGATCTCTCATGCAAACTCATCTGCATCCATAGCATAGCAACAAGTGTCTCCGGTTCCAGAATGGCTGTCATTCCTTTTGTCTCTGTGGTAAAACCAGACAAATCAGCATGTTAGCAGCACGGATACGTCTGCGGTGAAGCTGTTTCTATAGTAACCACAGCACCGCTCTGCGGTGTAGTCGCTGTCGCTGTGGCAGGGCTCCTGTTTAAATAATTCTTTAAAAAAAAAAAATTGTTGAATGTGGATGGATTCAAAACAGACATAACTGCACATTTTAAGAATATTTTTTTCGTGCAAATCAAAGTATTTTCCTCTGTTTATTGTCGCTGTGTGGTTGTTTGCATTCTGCCAGGTATCTCCTGTACCTCCAGCTGAAGAGAGACATCTACCACGGCCGCCTCCTGTGTCCCTTTGCTGAGGCGGCGTACCTGGGAGCCTGCATCGTACAAGGTGAGGAGGACCAGAGCCACATGGAAACTGTGTGTGATCTTTCAGTCTCTGACTCATTTCATGGATGAAATTCATCTTGGATTTCAGTAGCATGTACTTAATCAGAAAGATTTAGAGAAAATCTTTCATTTTAAGGTGGGGAAGGAAAATTTCCTGCAATAAAATCACAAAATTTTGTGGGTATTCTGTTGTTAAAAACAAACCTTTTGCCGTTGTTACAGCTCTTCTTATTCCACAACTCTTGCCTCACATTCTGGCACCGGCGGTTTTCTTGAAAACGATAATTCCCTAATTTGTGTAATTTACTACATACCCGCTGCTGCTAGAATAATTGTTTGTTTTTAAGGCTTTTTACTCATCCTTACCAGGGGGAAATGTGTCCAGCTCTGCATGGTGTTTCAGCTCAATCATTGCACAGAGAAAACCTTACATCTTGAAAATCAAATCCTTCCAAATGACCAAAAGTGAAAATGTGGCGATACTGTACATAAAACAGAATGTCCCTTAAGCTATTTGCTGCTTAAATAAATGGCCTAAATGATGGACTGTCTGAAATAAACACAAACAGGATTTTTCATTGTGGAACCAGTTAGTTCTTGCCCATTAACCAGCTGTAGCTAAAGTTATTAGACTTATCTTATAATCCCTCATTTTAAAACACCAAGCGATCTCTGTAAACCTCTGGGAATAAGGATTAAAAATGTTTTTTTCCCTTCTCTCAATTAACAGTAACAGATAAACGTCATATCACAGCCACTTTGATATGGATTATGAAGCTCTGCCATATAAATGGAGCCTCCTGGCTGATCCACTCGGCTCTGAGCTGCGCTAACATCGTCTCATTGGCTCGTGTCCTCAGAGAGCAAAGTGCGACTCGCTCAGTTATCTCAGCCCACAGCGTGTCTGCGGCGTATCATTGGCTGCTCCGACTAAAGAGGACACGTCCCCATCCCACTTTGTCAAGGTGTTGATTAGGGAGCAGTTTGAGGATTATTGTTAAATTAAACTCTGGGCAAGTTTTTCATTTAACCTTTGTTATGGTTATTAATTAAGAATGGATCCAGAAGTAAGTGAGGGTGAGAGGGATTTGCTCTGAACCCAATAAGCAATTTTCCCTCTGCTGCACATTGACTGTCAAATACAGCAAAGTAAAATGTTGGTCATTTTTATTCTAGCTGCAAGTTTATTGACAAAAATAGTTACTCGTCTCTTTTGGGCATTATTTAGTGTGTTTTTGTTTTTTTGTATTGGACATCTCTCTCTGTCAAATACTAATAAAGGTGGTAATCCTAACTGACCTAAGATAAGACAAAGTTCTGTCTTATTTAACAGTGAGGAAAAAACAAAGGTGTGTGTGTCTTTCTGTTCAGTGTATGCAAACATCTGGTTTCAACTTTACATCAAGCAAAACATATTGTCTCAATTACACAACCTTGTGGAACTCCATGGCCTGTTCCGGTGCAAGAAGCACATTTATTGTTGACATAAATAAACTGGAATATGCCAGATAAACGTCATTAAAATCAGCCTAGGTTTGTTTCTTAAATCTGTACCATGTATCCAGCGATCTGCTTTGTCAAACACTCAAGGACTGAGACATAAAGGGACAAAGATCCACTGAGTTTTATTCAGTCCTGCATCTTTAATGTGATTGGCTCTGATTTCTGCCTCAAACTTCTTCTATAAATAGTTTCTTTAGAAAAAACAAAAGGAAGATTCAACAAAAAGGCTGTAAGACTTGAGAAGCTTATGTGACTTGCCTCCATATTTTCCTCTAAGATGATCTATTTTACAAAAACAATGCTGCCAGATGTCAGAAATATAATTGTTTTTTGTTCTTGCAGCTGAGCTGGGAGATTATGACCCAGAGGAGCATCCATCAGACTACATCAGAGACTTCAAGCTGTTCCCTAAACAGTCCCTCAAACTGGAGAGGAAGATTATGGAAATACACAAAAATGAGCTCAGGTAACAAAAGAAGATGAAGAGAGAGTCGCTTGTTACCTGGACCGAGACCCGTGTTTTCAGCCTGATGCTTGTGAAGCCAGATGTTCACTGCTGTGAACAGGGTGTAACGCTCACTGTCAACTAAAGAGTGTCTTATTCTTTTTGTGACACTGCATTTTAGATGGTAAAATTAAGTTAATAATAGAGACAAACTGATATGATTAAAATATTATTTAGAAAATAGTCTTTCAGACTAGATTTCAAGAAAAATACTAACAAGTAATAATTTAATATTTCTAGTCATGCCACACTGTATTAAGTTTGGATAGTGAATGCCTTCCTATAACAAGATCATTTTTTATAGTTATATAAACCCTCTCCACTGGGGTGGTTGTTTATCATGCCTGCGTTAAATTTGCTTTTGTCCGTCACACTTTATTCCAGAACATCAAAGGCAAATCCTTAATTTCCCTCTTGTCTGCCCTGGCGGATTCGACTGACGGGATTAACAGCATGTAGATTAACACTGAGCAATAGAGGCTTCAGGTGATTTCCACAGTCAAAACCGTTCAAAGAGAAGTCACAGTTTTACACTGAGAGTGAGAGTTCCCTCACCGTTAATTAATAATAAATAATTAATAATTAATAACAAACATCTGTGTGTTTTTGCAGCTCTTCCACAGTGACATTGTGGTTGTTCGTTTTAAAAGACGGGTCGTATCTGTGTCCTCAGTGAAGCGCCTGGTAGAGTCAATGATTGGCTGTAACCTTGGAAAAGTTCGGGCTCCATGTCAGCTAATGTAACATTTGTAGCAGCATGGCCGCGATGTTTGTTGATATAAACAATCCGCAGTCCACATAACACACCGATTTGGCGTTTGGTGGGCATTATTCATTTTGAGTTCACGAACCAAAATATAAATTGTATCAATTGCTGAGCAGAGTCAAAATCATTGTTGAAATTATTGGGCAAATGGCACATTAGGTGACACACTGTGTCTGTGATAAAATGGGGATGATGTTGGTTGTGCGTCCTGTGCATCTTCGTCTCCCTTAGGGGCCAGTGTGCAGCCTTGGCGGAGTTAAATATGCTTCAAAGAGCCCACAACCTGGAAACGTATGGAGTCGACCCCCATCCATGCAAGGTGATTAATCTAGATTGTGAAACTTTACCTTATTGCTAAAATTCATCTGCTCAAGGTGTTTCAAGTCTATTTTTATGAGAATGTTTTCCCTATGATAAAAAGTAATGTTATATGAATTGTGTTAATTGTACATGTTTCCATTTGTTCCTCACTGTGTTTTCTGTAAATTCAGTCATACTTGTGGGTTTGTATCAGGTATAAAAAAGAAAAAAAGTTGAATATGTTTGACATATAAAGAAAGTAGTTTAAAAATAGTTTTTAAATTAATTTTTATTAAAAAAGTATAAATGAGGAAACTAGTTAATTCTACTTTTCTACCATTTCCACAGTAATTCACTACTAATGGATATTTTACCATTATGACCTTTACAGTTAAGCAGATAAAAGGCCGGACACAAACCCAGCTTTGTTGTCTCAGTCTTTCGAGGATGAGACAGAAATTAAATTAATGAGAAAAGGCTTCAAAGGCCAGATTACTTCCTGGATTTTAATTTCCCTCTGGGGATATCATTGCAGCAAACGAAAACAGAAACATTCCAGGAATCAATAATCTTATTGATCAATCTAAACAAATCCTCGATGTAGTAAGTCAGCCGTCTTTGCTCTCTTTCTGTAACACGTACTGCTGAATTTGTAGTTTACAGCCTGAAAACACATCTCATAAAGTTTCTTAAATATATAATTGTACTTCTTTTGGGAGCGGGAATATTAATAATAAATTAATAATAAAGTACAAAATATATACTTTAAAGTTTCCATGTCCCCTCAGTCAATTAATAGATTTTCATCTGATTTGTTGTAATTCCTGTTTTGACTCAATTAGGTTATAGATCATAAAAACAAGCATAAATAAGTAAGTATTGAGCACATCAACATTTTTCCCAGTTTGATATTTTTAACAGAGCCACTGACAAAAAATTAAAACCAGAGGTTTCTAAGAACCCAAGATATCCACTGAACACAATCAAAGCAAATTAGTCCCCAAATCTAGTTATGAGTAAAAATATTTAATTACACAGAAAATAATAATTAAGCTCATTTTGGAAATTCCTTTTTCTGGTAATGATAACTCTGAGACTCCTGGACAGATAAATTAGTCCCATACATTACTCAGGTGTTTGACTTGCTCATCCACACAAATCATGTTTTGTGCCAAAGTTTCCATTAAAATACTCAACCTGAGAAAACTGTGTTTAACATCTATTCTGTGTGCTTTATGCACAAACCTTTCGATAAAAGATGAGAGGATTGGTGAAACAGTAGACAAAATTAGAGAGGAATAGTGTGATTTACATTCAAACAATACCTGAAAACTGTTTTCAGACTGTAAATAATTAGAGAATAGTTGCCTTGTTCTGATCTGCTGTCGTTTATTTTGTCTCTCTCCATCTTACTAATTAACTTTGTGCAGGTGTCATTTTCCTGGAGATCACTGACGCCCCGCTCTCCCCCCTGCTGTGTTTGTGTTTTCAGGACTTTACAGGCTCAACTGCCTTTCTGGGCTTCACGGCCACGGGGTTTGTGGTTTTCCAGGGAAACAAGAGGATTCACCTCCTCAAATGGTAAAAACCAGGGTCTGAAATAAGACTTTTAAAAAAGTTACAGATGACATATTTGACTCTGTTTCCAGAAACAACTAACCAGAAGTGACATATAAGTTGTTGTATTGGCCTTCATATTGTCTGAAAAGTTATGAGCTCATTCATTTTTTAAATTCTCACAACACTGCAGCAGAGTCTCACTATAAGTTTTGCTACAAGCATGTTTAATATTCTGACAGCGACTTGTTTTTGCAGGGGTGACGTAAGCAAGTTAAAGTTTGAAGGCAAAACCTTTTATGTCATCGGAGTCCAAAAAGAGGTGAGCATTGTTCCTGTACATTTTTGAAAACATTATTATTACTGCGAAGTAAAATATGATGCAGATTTCTCTGACTGCCACAAGTCATCTTCATCACCATGTTAAATCAATATCTCCTCGCTCTACCATTGTGATTTAGAGCCACAGTTATCGTTTGGAAACAGATAAAATCCCGCTGAACTCTCCTCCGTCCCTCATTCTCTCTCTCTTTCTATTCTTCCCTTCTCTCCCTCCGTGTTCCTGTCCCGTCATCGTTGTCAGATTAACTGTACCGTTTGTAATCCTGTCCACCATCACACACAATCTATATGTGTGTCGCTGTTTCAGATCTCCTTAACAGGCAGGATTCAATGTAACAGGATGGTGGGTGTGTTACGACTAATCTCCTCCCTCGCATTATGTGTTTGACTGTGGTCCAAATGAAAGCATTACATCACAGATAAATAACGATGGAGACGTGCATCGCTCCGCAGCAGGTGTCCTAACATTTGGGACGCGTGCTTCATCTCTGTGTTGATCATCTTCCTGCAGAGTCGTTTGGTAGATTTGGAGCAGCATTCTCAGAGCTTTGCATATATGCTTCACTTATTTTTGATAAAACTGTGTTTAACGCAACCACGGCATGCTTGCTCTTTAATCTACCTTTCAGCTGATTGGTTTCAGCAAGCCTCATAAATATTCTTCCCATTGCAGCTTAACCCGGCTCTTCCATCGCCGCTTAGCATGTCAGTGTGCCTGCTTGTCTGTTTGGCAACTCACAAAGGGCTGAAGATGCAGATTTATCTTTGTGTTTCTGTCTTTTCTCTCTGTGTAAAAAAACATAGTCTTCACTGGTGAGTAGATATGAGTAACCGCAGTGGCACCAAGCATTAAATCCTCAACACAACACCTCTCCTTGCAGACCTGCCCTCACCTCCGAGAATGATTGGAGTGACGTTTTCTGTTGTTTCATTGTTGTTTGTGTGTTTTTGTCTCGTATCGCCACTGTTTTGAAATGATTTGTAAATTTATTTTCGACTATCTCCCGTAATCTTTGCAGCCACATGATCAAAATGACCCTCACAGCTCCATCGTCACTTACTGTAGATTATGCAACGTCAAGATGCATAATCGATTCCTTTTTTCCCCGTTTCAACAATGTTCCCTAACATATTCATTTTTGAGTGTTTCCTTTTATGTCTGCAGACGTGTGTCTGTGTGTGTATTTTTATTTTATTGTTTGCTTTTTTTTTTTTTTTTTTTTTTTACAAAAGTTTTCCACAAAACTGATCATTTTTTCCGTGTTTCCCACCTTGGGCTGATTGCAACTTTTTACTCCCCTAGTAATACAACACTTGCTTGAAAAGCCTGTTCTTCCTCGTCTCGTAACCTTTTCAATGTCATTTTAAATTGGATCAATGTAAATGTTTACATCTTCTGCAGACTCAAAAATAGATACAAGTCAGTAGCTGCGAATCTGAAGAATATAAATGTCAAACAAACCACAGAGGCCCAAATCCAGCGTTAAACTTAGCCTTGAAACTTGCAAACTTACACCCTGCTTTTCATAATTGCATGTACCTTATATTTTGTCAAGGACTAAAGAGATATAATTAGTGTTATAAATACATAATTGTCAGTATAATAATTTAAATAAATACCTTCAAACTTTCTCAGGTAAAGGCTTGTTTAAGATACATTTATATTAGTTAATCTGGTTTCCGATAAATTAAGGTAAATATAAATCTGCCTTACTGTAAAGGCATGTTCCAAATTTGAGGTGTGGTTAATGATTTTAGTGTATTTCTCATCACAAAATTTGTTCAATGATTAAATGCATTCAGTGGAAAATTATACATTTTATTATATGTATCTACTAGAAGTACCAAGAATTATTGAGGGCATTATAAATATAGTAGAATTATACAACTTAATAGATTATGCAACTTGGAATTGGAAAGCAGTGTACACTTCCATAGGAACTGCATGATAAATGTCATCAGGTCATCAGCGTTTCAGCCAAAGTGGGACCAAACATTATTTGTCAATAATTTCTAAATATCTTGTCTCTTCTACACACATGTAAGCACAGATGTAGCTGCTGTAGTTCACGTGTGTGAATCACAGTACAAACTTAATACACACACCCTTGCAACAGTGGTCATTCGCCTGCAATATTTTCCACATTTGTTCACACTGAAACCACAAATTTCTGTGTATTTTATTGGGATTTTATGTGGGGGAAAAAAAATGATACATGGGCTTTAAAACATTTTTGTGTTTTGTAAAAATTAAGGGATGTCAGTTTGAATGGTGTGCAGGACTTAATGTAAACATGATGCAAAATTAAAGATGTTTAAGAAAGGGACATTATGTAGGTGAAGACGAGCATCGTCTAAAATGACTAGCAGGCTATTAGCAGAGGATTTCCTCTCAGTATCAATCACTAGATAAAACATCCATCCAGCTTCTTGCACATTTTAAATGATGGTCTCCTCAGAAGGTTTTTCCTGCTGTGTCCCTTCATGTACAGCTGATTTGCGTTATTGGTCCAGTTCAGTAACTCATTGTTCAGCCACAGTCCAACGAGGATTTTTACTTGATGAAAGCAGCTCCATAACTCTGCCAGTTTAGGTGGAGCTGTCTGTGTCTCTGTAGGTTTGCAGTTGTGCCATACTCTTTTCATTTTTGCATAATGGATTGAAAAGTGCGCTGAGACGTTTGACGCTTTGGATATTGTTTCATAATCTATCCCAGCTTGATCCCTGACCTGTTCGCTGTGTCACGTTGCTGGTCGTTTATTAATGTCCTCCAACAAACCTTCACAAGAATCTGTATTTATATTCAGGTTAAACTGCATAAATGGACTCTGATACTAATCAACAAGTTTAATTGGCTCTTATCAATTGTTTCAGATTTTTAACTCTAAAAACCTTTGAGAACCATGTATCATTTTCCTTTCACTTTACAATCTTACACTACTGTATGTTGGTCTGTCATATACAAATTGAAATAAGTACACTGAGCTTTGTGGCTTTAATGTGAGTAAATATGAAAACGTTGGATTATGAATACTTTTGCAAGGCACTGCCCCTGCTGCATGACAAAGAGGGAGCTGTGCAGGAAAAGAAACAGACTGGACAAAAAAAAATTACATCAAAGCTGTTCGTGCCACTTTCATTTGGCTCTGACGTAAGCCTCATATTGTGTTACTGTAACTCTGTCCATTATATTGACTTCACTGTTTCCTCTCTGCCTCTCGCTCGCTCTGCGCTTTGCATTTGAGCGATATCGATCTGGTATCTCATGTTGCCAAACACGCAGGCCTGAAAACGAGACATCTACAGGAATAAATCCCCTCTCCCTGTCCATAAAGACCCATCCTCTGCAAGCTACAAGCTCTTTTTACTGCTGAACACGGTGGCCAAATCACTATATCTGTCTTATATCTTGCTAAGCTTACAGCTTTGGATCTATGGGTCAGCGTTTTGTGCAGCTCCCTCACATTATGTTCAGCACTTCCCCTTATTTATGCCTCTCTGGGCAGTCGTTCACTCTTTTTTTCTTTCTGTCTCTCTATTTCTGTGCAGAAAAAGCTGGTGTTGACATTTCACACCTCGACTCCTGCAGCATGTAAGCACCTATGGAAGTGCGGGGTGGAGAACCAGGCCTTTTACAAGTACGTCTGCAAACACACATGCAGTGTTACGTACATTTTCTGGATGTGCATTTTTTCATCAAGATTTTCTGTAAATATTTGTCTCAAGTGAACATATGAAAATATTTAGCAAAAGACAAAACAGCAGAAATTAAAAGTCAAGCAGCTAAAGAAGAAAATAATGTTAAATTAGGGAGAAAGCAGAACTATATGGAAATATATAAAGTATTCATAAATGGCGTTGGATCAAAGGAGAACAAGCAGAAATGGTGATTAAGTTAATAAGAGGTAAATATAGTTGAGAATGTTCAGGAGTATTACAATTAAGTTCAAACTAATGAAAATATAGATAAAAGGTCAAATAAAAGATAAAATCTAGATTTAATTTCAAGAACAACTATAAAAGTTTAATAGTCACAGAAATGAAACAAAACAAGGTAAAATATTTGAGTCATCACAAAGTCAACTGAAAAGTCAAAATGTAATCATATTTGTTACAGTATCACTGAAAATTGTTATTAGTTCGGCAACTTCATAAAGTGAAACACATAACTTTTATACACAGACAGATATTTTCAAGCCATTATTCCTGTTAATTATGATCATTTTCTGTTTACAGCTACTGTGGGCTTAGTGAAAAGTCTTTACATCTGCAGAAAGAATGTTTTAAAAGTTTAATCTGATAAACTTACAAACCTGACTCAGTCACACCAGTTCAGTCAGGAGGAACGGTGATGAAAAATTCATAAATTCAGCCATTTAAGGTGAAAAATGAAGAGGTTTTGATTAACTTTACCCCTCAATTTATAAAGTTTAGCCACCGAGTTCACATGGCTTCAAAAACATCTCTGTCAGACTTAGACATGATTTGACTCACTTATGAAGAATACACTATCACAAGTCCTTATCTGTCACGATGTAAGGCTTCCTCTTATACCTGATAAATACATTTTTCTGGAAAAAATTAAAATCCTTTCACTCAAAAACAATAAAGTGCAGCCAGAATCAACAGTGAGGTTGTAAAGGGTTAGTGTGTCTCTGAGAGAAGGAGGGAGTAAAAGTCAGCTAAGATGTCCGACAAGCATCAGAACCTTGAAATCAAATTACAATAAATCAAGTTTGGACATGAGGATGAGGTTGTTGATCGCTGATAGTCAGATCTTATTATGAAAAATATAAAAAAATATTCTCCCATTTTTCTGTAAATACTGCTGAAGCACGAGGAATGGAAAGAAGATTATTAATAAAAGCTTAAAGAACATAATAACCAATGTGAAAAGACCTAATAATGTTGTTTGAGTTGTTTAGAAAAATGTTCCCACAAGTTCCTGAATTCTTTAATGTTCACTGTGAAACTGCGGTGTGCGTCGCATTTTGAAGCTTAATGTCTGCTGCTGTTTCTTCCTCTGTCTGTCTGTCTGTCCGTCTGTCTGTCTGTCTGTCTGTCTGTCAGGTGTGTGAAGTCGAGTCAGATAAAGACCGTCTCGAGCAGTAACATCTTCTTCAAAGGCAGCAGGTTCAGATACAGGTGAGTCAGAAAACGGTGCGGAGGCGTGATGTCAGAGAGCAACGTTTTCCATGCATGGAAAAAATAAGAGGAATATCATTCTTTGTTTTAGATGAGGTTTGCAGTCTGAAATCTTTAGCATGAGCTAGCCCCGCTAGTTCACATGAAATCTCATCTCAGCATCTTTACAAGAAAAACTATTTCATCCAGACAGAATCAGATTCACTTACACATGTTCCAGTTTGATCTTGGCTGTTTCTTTCTAGTTCAATGCATCAAAACTGGTTATTGACTTCATAGAAGTTCTTGTTTCTTTTGAGTTTCTTGTCTGTTACTTGGCAGACTTTTGTCTGTTTATTCATTAAAATGAAAAAAAGCTGAATTTCCCAGAATAATGATCTAATTCGCAACTAATGATCCCTGGTTTCTTCAGCTATTGGAATAGAAGTCATTCACACAAATGATAACTGTGAAATTGCTCTATAGAGAAATATAGGAAAGTAAAATACATAAATGTAACAAGTATACATTTGCACCATGCAGATCTCTTGTTACCCTCAGTCTGCACAAACGGAGCAGATGTGACGGTGGAGCCTGCTGACCCTGAAACAAACCTCTAAGCTCCCATTGTTCAAAACAATGGGAGCTGCAATGCCTCACAAATGTGTTTATACTTACTAAGTTTATCACATTTTGTGAAACAACAACACTGCTGCATTGAGGTTTGTGGTTATAATGTTACAAAATGTGAGAGAATTGAAATGGAACAGTTAAGAGCAGCACTAATTATTAGCAACATCAGCAAAACTAATAAGACAATTTTATTTTAGTCATTTTCTTTGTAGGCGTCTGCAGCTAAATTAGAAAAATACCATACGGTATATGCATTATAACTCACACCACTGTGGAAACCTCCTTAACCTCAACCAGGTTTTCTTCCTGACTCTGATATGCTTTTTGACATTTTAGAGTCTCGTGTTTTTAACACCGTAAATATTAGAGGCTTCACAGCTAAAGAAAAGTATTTAGAAAAGTGACATGTTTGTTAGTAAAACCATCAACATGTATGTGATTTTCCTCGTCAGTGGAAAAGTAGCAAAGGAAGTGATAGAGGCCAGCTCCAAGATTCAGCGAGATCCGCCCGAGGTTCACAGGTAGGACTGACACACCTCCAGTTGTTCAAGACTGAACAGCTGGTCGCCCTGAAGGACAACACAACAACTTTCCATGTTGAATGTGTCTCAATGTGTGTTTTTTTTCTTTTTCTTTTTCTAGAGCACAGTTTGGTCAGAGTCGAAGCTTTAACTCTCTGAGCCACAAAAACCTGATCATGAACATGGAGCCTCTGGTACCCGCACTGCCATCCACCAACGAATACGAAGAGGCGGCAGCAGACCCCGGTAGGAGGAACCTGCGCACACATCACACCCTACGACTTCATGTCCTCCTGCAACACGCCTCAGAAAGTCACATTGGGCCTCCCTTGTGTAAGAGGAAGCTCATGTGTGACTCTCAGCCAGCGAGAGTTAATTGAGCAGCTGATGCTCCCTCCATCAGCCTCGTCTCCCTGGAGACTCCAATTGCAGAACGCTAAAAATACCCCTCCCGTAATCCTCCCCGAGGATCCCACCCCCCCCATGCCTCTGAGTGTCTGCATGTCTGACTTTGTGTGTGTGTTGTTTTTACAGAGTCAGATGTACTCTTTGTCATCTCGGAAACACAGCCGCACAGCAAACATCTGCCACCATATCATTAAGGAAAACTCAATCACAAGCGATGCATTTGGCTCCAAGGAGTCTGTCTGTTTACGCCCCTGTGAGCATCTGGGCCTGCAAGTTTTTGTTAATTTTGTTTGTCATCGGCTCTGCACTAATAAGAAATGATTGCGTCATACATCAACTTAATATAGTTTATGTGTAGTAAAGTACATCAACTATATTAAGAGGAATATTAGACTCATCTTAGTTTTTTACTTATTCTTGTGTTTTATTTACCCTGCCATGTTTCTTTGCTGTTCTGTTTATTCCCCTTTGTTTCTGTCTCCATTTGGCTCGTTTATTTCTCCTACATTTCTTTATACTGTTCTGGATGACTTTTGACATTTGACTCCTAACTAAAAACCAACTAAAAGTGTTTAGTCAGAAACAAATCATTTGTTTACGTCTGTACACTAGGAGCGTAGCTAGAGGTATTCATCGCAAACTGTTTTGGCGCCAGAGTCAAATGATCACTTGATGAATAACACAAGTTGCTTATAACTCCTTCTTGCCTGTGCATTACAGGTAATTATATGCAACTAAAGGTATGAATTAAATAAAAACAAATCTAACAGTTTTTATCTATCTGCAGGATGTGCATTATAGATCGAAACCGACATACAGACACACCATACTTAGTCAGAAAACACAACTGCAAACACAAATTATAAAACATATACATGAAGCAACAAGGAAGGTCAAAATGTATCAAGAACCCTGGAATATGTTCCATTTTCATGGATGCCTAAAACAGTCTCTTTTTTTCCACATCATAGAGGAAGTAGAAACCCCCCATTTGTATGAATGTTTCTGTTTTCTATCTGACTCTGAATAAGGCTACATTTCCAGAATGATAACACTAAAGAAAAAGTTTAGAATTTTCTCAAAACAATCTGATGAGAACAAAGTAACCAAATTTTACGTTGATTCCAGTATTTACCTATATCTATATTAAAGCAACTAGCTTTTTATAAAAATTAAAACGATCCATTGTAACAAGCAACAACAACAACAATCTGCTATCTGAATTTTCTGAGTTCTATATATATATATTTCTTTTTTTTTTTTTTTTCAGTTTTGGTCTTGTAGTTTTTCCAACTTTGTTCAGCTCAAATGGGATAGGAATAAAAAAAATGTTTATAACTCAACTTAAGTTATCAGGTGGCAAATCCTGTCTTATACACAACTTGTTACCTTAGACTCACATGGTCAGTGAGAAGAAACAAAGCATTTGGCATCTTGTTGTTTAAAATCATGCAGTCAACACTGGCCACAGATATCAATTTAAATGTCTACTTTGCACTATTTCCAGCATTTATCTATTAATCTACCAGTGTTGTTGATAGGACAGGAAGGGAAACTGGTGTGGAAGAGCTCAGGGTAGGATTATATGAGAGCAGAGACAAACAAGGTGAATGGAAACAAGACAGGGCGACATGAGCGAGGAGCTAAATGATAGGAGGGACGTGTGTCACAAACTGAGTGAAAGGCGTGGATGTGGAAAAAAGATGGTAAAGAAATGACAATTAGAAAGGGAAGCAAATAAACTAATGTTTTTTGTTGACCTTGAGAAGTGAGACAACTAAATCAGAAGAAATTGATAAATCTTACTTTATAAACGCTGATTGAGGACCACACTGAAAGGGTTAATTAGTCTAAGTGAGTTAAGAAAGAGAAGATAAGTGCAAACATAGATCTGGAGGTTGATCCTCATCTTTACAGTTTAAGAGTCAGTGAAGGTTAGGATGGAGAAGTCAGACACTCAGACAGAATCACTCAGTGGTTCTGGGATGTAAAGTAGAAACATCAGAAACTGAACAGAATAGCTTATGGGATGATAAGGGATTAATGAGAGATGAAGAGGATGTTTCATTGTTGGGTGGGATGAGAACGGGAAGGATCGGGAATCTTTCCATGAACAACATGGTCCATAATAAAACCTCCTTCACTTTTTCATCAAAATGGTTCCACTATTTTCCCGCCATCACTTGCTGCCACCATATCTCTATTTGAATTTTTCTTGATTTATTTTGTTCCTCCATTTACTCCCACACATCTACCTGCATTCTCCTGTTTCTATCTTCATAAAAACATCATTCTTTTTAACCTCTTTATCTTCAGGGACAGGATTTCTCTACATTTTTCTTTCTGCTGTCCTCTTTTCCCCCCTCATTTGTTTTTAAGAAAAATAAAAACCTCACTGCTCAAAGGCTTTACATGAAGTCTGTAAAGGTTACTCACCTTCACATTATCTGATCTGATGTGAAAAAGTGAAAGAATGAAAATGATTATAATATTTCTGCCATGTTTAACCAAAAGCTGCAGGAGCAGTTTTACAGAAATCAAATTCTTCCACCTCTATTTTTTAAAACACTTAATGCAAAGGTGTAAAGTTATTACTATTATTATTCTTTATCAGCCAAGTTGTCATTTCCCATCTTTTTGCCAAAATTCAACCATTAATTGAGGGGCTCACACCCCATTAATTCACATCATGAGTTATTCTGCAAAGTGAGGGTCTGTTAACATAAAGAGTGAGTGTTAACATAAAACTAAATTTAAAAATGTTCTCTGCAGTGTAGAAATCACTAAAGTATCATAAATTTTGCAGCCAGTATCATTAAAACATGCCTTTTTAAGCACCGTCTCACCAATATACTGTCAAATGCTGACTGAAGAATCTGCTGCAAGGACTTTGGGATAAAGTGTCCTCAAGATGGTCTAGGATCACCATCTATATTCAGAGCACTAATCTGAACCATTAGTGGGGGAACAGGAAGCTGACCCAAGGTCAGTGATGTCCTTGTCCTGCTAGTGTAGCCTGCTCCAGTCTGAAGCACCAAATACACACAGACAAACTTCTTATGTCACAGTTTGGTCTACAGATACATTATTTCAATGGCACTATAAATTTGGACCTCCTTCAGATGGTTGCATCACAGATAGTAAGGACATGGGAGTGATGCGACAAGTCGTCACCTCTGGCTAATCGGGGGCTTGGAGGATGCATTTCGGTGAACAATTTTTGTCTTTGCCTTGCAACTAATGCCCACAGAACCAAGTTTATCTCAGGAGGAAAAGAGGCAGATAAAGTCAGGCTTGTAGAAAGGAAAAGAAAGTGATCCCCATGGTGGTCGGGGTCAGGCCTGCCCCTCTGTAATCACAGCTAGATTAGCTGCTTCTCTGCAGCTAGGACCACTTGGTTATATATAGAAAGTGCAGCTTTGGGCCTGATCCGCCTCTAATGCCCCCTCCACTCCATGTTAATATCCCTGACATTCACAGCAGGGCCCACTGTGTCTGTGTATGAGCGAGGGCATGTGTCTGGTGAGTGTCTCACGGCGTCTGTCTCTAGCCTTTGAGTCCAGCTGGCACCCCAGTCCGAAGTTCGCCGTAAACCATGGAGCTTCTTGAGCACAGGAACGGTGGTGATGTTGGCGGGGAATTCCTGCAAAGCAGCTTGGAGCTGAGAGTCAGTGATCACTCTAAAGTAGGGGACACTATAAGGTGTGGAAGTCCTGGACAGGCAGGGGGGCTGATGGTGGACCTGATACCAGAGAGACCACAGGGAGAGGGGATGGAGCCGGGTCGGGTCGGGCCTATTGAGGTTTTTGAGGAGCAAGCAGCCTCAGTGGTGGTGGCCGAGGCTGCCAGATGTCAGGTTAAGATCACAACGCGGCGGAGCATCCATCTACGGATAGCTAATCACACCGCAAGAGACGTTTACGTGAGGCTGGTGGGGCACGGCGGACGGATCGCGGGAACCAGAACGGCACATCAGAGAGGCTCACTGGAACAAAGTAAGATGAGTATAAAGAAGGGAGAAACAGTTCGACGTACATCAGAGGCATAGCCACATGCACATGCCCATTTCACATAAACTAACCTTATAAATTGTAAAGTGAATAGCCCTACACTCTGAACACTGCAGATCTGTGAACTATGAACAATGTGGTTTGACCAGATAATTATGAACTTTAGTTTTTCCAGTTAATCCATCATGGCCTTGTGTTGTTGAGAGGAAAGCATGGTACCCAGAAAACCTGATGCGTGCAGGACCAAACTCTACAAACTGGAAACCACAAACCTTCCAGACAGCTAAATAAAGCTGAATAAAGAAAAGAGGAAAACAATTTGTATAAAACATTTTGGACCAAAAAGTGTCAAATTATTAAAAGTTTATTAACAAATTTGTCCCAGTCTTGCAAAGTTAGCTACCAGTCCCAGAACAGTGTTTAACCTGTAAAAAAACAAAACAAAACAAAAAAAACAGTTTATCTCAAATAAATGAAGCAATTACATTCTGGTATATTTATCAAAATTAAGGTTTATTCATAAGTGACACAAGAAGAAACACTTAGAAGCTTTTTTACTCCTGAATTAGTAAAATAAGTGCATTATTTCAAGACAAACTTTGAAATATGCAGCATCAGATTTCAAAGGTCAAAGAGATAAAAAGGTTCATTTTGATTCAACCTGCATGGAATAAGAGGATATTTAAGATGAAAGGGTGAAAGTGGCATCTTAAATCAGTGGTTTAAGAAATAATACAGAGTCCCTCTTTTTTCCACAGTTCTTTACTTCTGATTCCGATTCCCATGTGTTACGTTTTGCACACACATGTTGTTTCTTTCTGGCTGTGTTTCTATGGTTACTGTCACCACTAGCTTCCCATCCATCAGCACTGGCTGTGATTTCGCTCATGAATGTGTGTTTCATCACAAAACCGCAAGACAGGCTCTGCAGTTGGACTTCTTGACTATCCGAGTCTTATTTCTCAAGACGTTTACCCCCCAGCCTCTTCTTTATCTGCTGCAGGATGGCAGCTGGCTTTATTTTTAAACACATACATCACTTATTTAGTCAGATTGTATTTAGTTTCATTATTTAGATTCATTCACTCATTATTGAGCCAACACCTTGGAGTTGAGTAAATCCGCACACAGCTGCTCTCCTGTCCGTCCGCATCACGTCATCAAAGAGATTCACTTTGCCACGAGCCTGAAGTTGGACGACACAGAACCACAAACAGCATCTCAGAATTGATCGCAACCTCGACTAATGCACAGCAAGATGCCCCCGCTGGCCTCCGCAGGCCGAACAGAACATCCTGCGGCTGCGACGCGCACTTTGAACCAAGCAGATGGCAGGTCTTTCATGTCTGTCACTCCTGTATCAACAAGTTACATAACTGACCTCATTTTCTTTCACATTTAATTCAAAGCTGGTTACTTCGTTTTTATTAGGCAGCATTTCTTTCATTGTATGCGGCACTTGTTCTGTCTCTAAGTAGGACAGGAGCGCCATCGTGAGGTTGATGCATTGAACAGCGGATGTTTGTGTGTTTTATGAAGGTGACTTATTCACACGGGGGATTTGCCACCAGTGTCCTTCTCTTACAGGCCAGGCATAAATAAATACTTTTGTTTTTGGACTATCCAATTATTTTGGGGATTTGTATCCAGTGAAGCTTAGCCTTCTCTGTGTGATATTTAATTTCCATTTGTCTGAAATTATATTTAACTTTGCTGAATAATGAATGGCTTTCTTTTTTTTGTAATTGTCCTTTAGCAGGCGTTGTTGCTGTGAAGGATCCAGTTCCTCTGTCTCCTCTCGAACCCTCAGCGGCGGCGGCGGACACAGAACAATCATGTGCAGAGAGGGGAAGCTCTTCTTTGATCAATGACCTGCAGCCTCACTGTGTCTCCATGGAAACCCCATACCTCCCACCCCTAACACCAAAAGCCGAAGACGGACTGGAGGAAGGCGACGAGGGCGGCGGTGCACTCACCATCTCTGAACTTGCATACAGGTCTTTAAAGTTGCATAAAGATAGATCGTAATTATATTTTACATTTTATGTTCGTTTATTTCACTCTGACCAAGTAGCAGGCAAAAGAGTAATAAGTTGCTGCAAGGCTACTAGTTTAAAAAAAAGGCATAATTATGTTTGTATCTTTCTAATTCATAATAAATCAGACTAAACCTTTCAGATTTTAGATCAGTTAGAATTTACATTTTTATTTATATTTGCCAACTGCTACAATAAGGAGGGAGAATGTCCCTCCTTATTGTTTTTTAACTCTCTACATATTCAGAAGTTCAGATATATTTTCTTTCGTTGCCTTTTTAACTCTATGACCTGGTCAAATGTTTTTGGGTTATTCTTCCACAAGCTTTTCACAAAAGCTCACTAAATTTTAGCCCGTTAATCCAGCATGAACTCATCTAACTTATCCAGGTTGAGAGGCCATCTTGCCAACAGCTTTTGAGCTCTACCTAAACATTTTCTTTGCCATTTTATGAGGTCTTTAACTCACTTTGTAACTAATCTGGTGGTACTTTTAGGCTAGGTCTTCTGCTGTCACATAAAGTGAAACATTCTTTAACATATGTTAGTAGAAGCAGTCTGCATGCACCTGCAAATATTCTCTGAAAAAAAACTGTCTAGTTGCATTTTGCTTTAGGATCTTTCTGATTTCATGAACATCTTGTCTCCCCTCTCCAGCCCCTGCGCCAGCATGCTCCCCACCCCAGTGGAAGACAGTCAGGGAGGAGTCAACCAGCTCTTCACCAGTCCTGTCCAGAGTCCCGCTAGACTGCTGAGAGAGCTCCATGCTGACCCCGACATCCAGGCCCAGTTGGAGGCCGAGAGGGAGCGGGACCGCGAATTTGAACGCACTCGCCTGGCCGCCAGAAGCCGAATGAGCGGAGTCCTGGCCAGCAGCCTGCGGCTGCTTTCGTCCAACGAGAGAGTCAACACCTGGGTGCTGGGGGTAGCCAGGTTCGTAGCCGTGCTCATGGGGGTCCTGCTTGTCACTGTGCCCACACTGCTGCTGCTGCTGGAGTCGGACATCGATGTGTCGTTCCTCCACGAGATCCGACAGACGCCAGAGTTTGAGCAGTTCCACTACGAGTATTACTGCCCACTTCGACGCTGGATTCTGTGCAAGATTAGCATGGCCATGGAGAACCTGTGGTCTGACTAGGCAAGACAAGCCGGAGAAAGAGAGAGAAATCAGTGATGAGTCAAGGAAAAAGGAAAAAGCTGGGCCCAAATGTTTGTCTATACATGTGATTTAATGTGAAATGTCTTAAAAAGCGACGCCTCCCAAGGTAGACAATTCAACCTGCCAATGAGGTGAAGGAAAATTGCTTGTTTGGATTGAGTCAGTTTGTGCTAAACACTTTGGAAACGAGTATTGTTCTTTCTCCTCATTGGTAGAACGACTTACCTCTTAGTAAAACTGAAACTAGGGAGGGACATCCTTCTTTATTATGAAGTTGAATCACTTGATAAGACTGACATTTCTGGCAAGAACTACCTGAGAACAAAAAGGGAAGTCATGGAGGGAAGGGAAACTGAAAAATGTATTAGTTTTATTGTTTTTATTTTCGTTTAGACTTGAAGGCCTCGCCACTCTTGATGCTGACGAGTTCAGGCAAAGCCTTTACAGTAGGCTTCACAAACTGTTCTGATTGGTGTTCATTCTTCGAACCAGATCACCTGATTGGCTAATCAAGTCTGTCAGTCATGACGGAGTGGGTGGGAAAGGAAAGAGTAAAAAATGCATACTTACCAGTAAACAAAAGCAACAATCTGAGCAACAGATTTAAAAAAATAAAATTAAAAAAAAAAACTACACCAAGACATTAAAAATTGCTACCAATATTAAATAAGTTGTTTTTAAAGTTTTGTACATTTTTATGTGATTCAGATCTTTCAGGAATTTTTCAGTCAGAAGATCTACTTTGAGCTTATTTTCAAATTAAGAGTTTACAAAAGATTACTAAAAAAATAATAAAAAAGCTAATTTACTGCAGTTTATCAGAATGAAGGGTGTTGAGAAACTATTTTTTTAAGACTACCGTCAACATGTGTCGTCTTTGTGGTAGAAATCTGGTTTTACTCCAGCAGAGGTTAGAGCACAAATCCTTCAGCTTTTTTTGGATTATTTGATGTCATTACAAAGGAAAGCCGTAGAGAAAAACAAACCTGTTTGTGATGTTAGGATGTTCTTTGTGGAACCGTCAAGTGTTTTAAATGTTAGCTCGTGGACTAGCGTTCATCGTTCAACATGATACTTTCAACAAATGCAGCAAAGAAGAGAAAAGAAAAGGGAAGTGAAGACGCTTCTAAATAGTGAAACTGAGAATTGCTGTTTGATTTATGATTTTGAAGAAGTTTGTTATTGGCACAAAATTAAGAAACATAAGTGATAAGTGAGTCTTTAGGTTGGTTTGGTTGAATGGTTCTCATACTTTTGATTACAAGTACCACCTTATCAAACACTAAGTACTATTAACTGGGTCAGTGCCTCTCTTTGCCATTTGACTTTGCCAGTGAACAAGCCATTTCACACACACAGCTAAAACCAGATATTTACACACACTCTGTAAAAATAAGCAGATAATTTTTTGTCTTTGTCTCACAATGAACAAGACTTGATTTGTTGCTGTTGTAGCTGCCAGCAGTATTTTTATTTGCTAAATGTCAGAGTAATGAGAACAAATTACTGTCAATTATAGCTCATTGCTATAAATTCAGAGGTTTACAGACACTAAAGTTTGAGAAAGCCCAGATGACTCTGCCATGGCTTTGTGAGCTTAAGCTGCTTGAAAACATTGGCCTTGTAAAAATCTACTAGTTTTACTGTTTAGGGAGGTTGAATACATGTCGAATTCTTAGTTGCTGCAGTCTTACTTAAGACAATTAGCAGGTTTTTAATTTGGTGCCCATTTCTAGTAGTTATCTTGCTGGTAAAAACAGACGCGTTTTCCTTTTTTAGGCCACAGATATTTATTACCCCATCAAACCACTCCTAATTTGCTATTTGGTTTCTGTTTTATCCGTCATGTCATTGACTAAATTTGAAGCCTTATCTGAAAAACAGTCCCCTTTTATTTTAAGAGCTGTTTTAATGATTTCTTTCTCCTGCATGCGTTACACTCGCTGTTTGTTTGCCTAGAAAATCGTTTGTTACTTTTTGTGAACACCCTAAATTTAGCAAATAACACTGATTTCCAACTCATTTTCAGACCCGATTTCCCTGATAAATCAGACACTGCGTAATATTAAAACTAGCAGTGGTACTTGTACCAGAATGTGAGAACCACGGGCCTAGTCCAATCATTCAAACCGTTCACTGGTGTAAAAGAAATAATACCAAACATATTTACCCAACACAAACACAAATTTGAACTGATCTGTATTCATTTTTAGGATGATCCATAGAAATGCCTACTCACTCCACCTTTGCTGTTGTTCTAGGTAAAGTCACAAAAGTATTTAAAGAGATAATTGCTTGGAAAAGTAGTTGAGAAAGTTGCTGCATTGGAGTATCTTACCGTCATTCAGTTCTTTGTTTTGTGAAGCATTAACGTAATACAAGAGAAGAAAGTCTGGGATAAAATCATCCGTGACTGAAAAATATTCAACTATCAGTAAATTGTTAATATGTAAAGGCTACGAAAGACAAACAATGGTGAGCACGGGACTTGGTTAGACTAAAAAAAACCGTAACATGTAGCTTACTCTCAGGAAAGCTCAACTGTTTATGTTAACATGAAAAAAGATGTCACACAAAGGATATATTAACACACATTACAGTCACGTGCTTTTCTGGACACCAAAGCAGTTTATGTGGAACAAGATATTATGGCTGCAGATTGTCTGCCTAATTTAATCAGCTGTGTATGCATCATGTCATTCTAATAGGAACTGGAACATAAAGTGTCTCCTTCAATGTGCTTTTACTGAATAAGTAACATTTACCTTACATGCAGATGTCACTTTTCATCCAGTCTGTCAGGCTGCAGCACACAGTCTAACATCAAATTCTCTTCTATCTGATGTCTTATGATCAGCTGTATTGCTATGTAACTTTATACACTTTATGCATTTGCAAGTTTTATGCATAGAAAATATGCAGTAACAACAGAAACATGTACTTTAAGACAAAGCATTTATTTTCCTACGACAGCACATGCACTGACTTTCATAGGTGAACCTAAGCAAAGGGCCAAAACGCCATGACGGCGTTTTACTTTAAATGTCACAGATCTGAGTTCAGCTTTGCTTCACTGTGGAGGATGAACCTGACCCGTATGCACTGACACTGTAACATAATTCTCACCCAATGACAGACGAATATGTCCTTTTTTCCCTAAATGTCATGACATCAAAAAGACTTGTGATACTTTGCAGAACAAACAAACAAACAAAAAGACTATGTAAACACATCATGTACATTTATAAAGACATAGTTTGTCACTGGTTTTAGTCTTTGATTGCTGTGCTGCAACTTTTATATTAGTTCACTGGCTCCATTAGCTCTCAGTGCAAACTGCATGTCCTCATATGTAAATATTGTGTTTATAGTTGTGGTTTAAATAAGAAGAAAAAAACAGGCCGACTGCAGGTAAAGATTTTCCTCCTTTCTTCCCTATGTATGTCTTTGTGTAAAGAGGCTTGGCTGTCTCATCCATTTTAAAATAATGCATGTTATCTGTGTTTCTGTCAGCTGAGAGAGGAACATTCATCCCACATACTCTTGAAAGCTTTGGTTCTCATTCATAATTAGGCTTTAATCTTATTTATCTGCTTGATGTTGGTTACACGTGGTTTTCTGCATTAACTCTGTAAGAGCTTCCTCTCAGATAAAGCATAAAAATCTTAAATAATTCAAGAAGTTTTGGAAATGTACATTTCTTCTGGCCCCCAAAAAGAAGCTGCGAAATAGCTTCATCATGCTACGCTATGTCACTGTAAGCCATTAAAGCTAAGCTAATCTCATCGCTAACAGCATGCTTGCATGTTAGCAGCCAAAAACTGGATTCATGTGATTTTAGTTGAGAGAAACATACATTTAACAGGACTCCAGTCATGGTCAACATATATGTTCCGTTTGTGAAAGCAAGTGTAAAAACCCTTAACCTCTGCAAACAATGAACAAAACTTTTGGTTCTGAAAACCCTCCATAGCCTGATATGACATGTAGCACGGCCACCGTAGCTCATTTTTCTGTTAGCATTCTTTGATGGCATTTGATTGATTTGAGTTTGTAGCTCCTGCTATTTGAGCTAAATAGCCTCCTGTGTTTGATAACTCAGTAGTTTGATGGAGAGTAGGCCTACAGCTGATATTAGTTGTGATTTGAATCATAATAAATCACAAAATGATGCACCAGCTGATGTTACTTGAGTTGTTAATGATGTGGTCCTTTAATCATAATTTCAAATTCAAAACCAAATTTTCTGTCATTTAAATCAAATTTGACAAATAAAATAATACCTGAAATTTAAATTGTATAAAATTATCAACTGTTTTTAGCAAATGTATTTAAGATTATAAAACTCAGGTCTTATATATGCAAAAAATGCTGGATAATAAGTAAAAGGGTGCGGGAAGTGTATTAATTCAGCGTTTTATGTGCATGTACAGTAGCAGATTATCTTGCACGGTTCCTCTGGTGTGTTTTTTTCAATTGTCAACCAAACTGATTGTTTTGAAGGTTATGTGGTTACAGTTCCCATTAGAAGTTTACATACAGCCATCATGTGTCATGGATGTAATCCTGGTAATACTGATTTGAGGATTTTACTGGAACATTTATGTTTTGAGTGTGGAGAGGTCAAAATTATTCTGAAAGTTAGTAGGTTTCAGGAAACCTACTAACAGTAGCCAAAGAAACTTAAGTGATATATCAGCCAAATGTCAGTGGAAATATCAGGGCCTGTATATTTTATGATGAATTATTTATGAATTAAACAAAATCCACAGTAAACCTGTGCACTATCCTCCAAAATGTTTTATGTTGTTGTATTATCCATCCAACCTGGAAAAAGTAAAATTTCAATTCATTACGAAGAACCCAAAATATGATGACTGTATGTAAACTACAGACTGGGGTTTTAGTTTTTGATGTTTAAGTTTATTTTTTATTTTTAGACAGTTCTTTTTGTTGTTTGTCTGTTTTGGATTTTTTTTTTCTTTTCAGTCTCTTTGACTAAGCCACTCTGGGAGATTTTTCTTTTTAAAATCAATCTGAAGAAAAAAGAAAGAATAAAGAAAACCAGAGACAACCAAGCCTTATGAATTTTGTGGAGTAAAACTTTGAATGTTTGTATGTTCTAAAAATAAACATGGATTGTTTTCTATGTTAATACTGCCACAATAAAGATCCCTAAAGAATATGGTTAATATGGTCTTGTTTATTCTTTTAGTTATAATCTGTTATGTCAAAACAATCAGAAAAGATCACAGACAATTCCATTATTTAATGCATTTTATGACAACCATGTCCCTCTTGTGGTACATTTTATCAACTACATCGTCTGTTTTCATACTGTATAATAAAACATATGGCACAGACACTACTGTAGATTAGGGGAATACAACAATATTTCGAGTTTTCACTATCAGAACCAGTTTCATTAGTTTTTCCATAAACCTTTTAAGAAACAGGAACCTTATGGTGGAGCTTGATCAGAAACGCTCAAGATCCTCCTTCTGTGTGGAAAAGACCAGAACAATGCAACTAAGATAAGATAACTTGAAAGAAATAAACACAATCACTTTAGCTGCTAAGACTTGACTCATGTCAGCTCATCTTATTGTCACTTAATGTCTTTTTTATCAGGCGCACCTTCCTGGAACCAGGTTGGAAAATCCGGTTTCCTTCATAATTAAATTTTTTGTAATAGTTGGAGAGGTTTTTTCAGATATTTTTGGTTCCACCACATCTCAAAGGTGCTCTGTTGGATTGAACTTGACGGCCTTTGGAGCTTTGTGAACATGTTTTTTCTACAGGAAGTAGCCTTCACTGATAAAAATTTACACTCATAAAAATTTTGCCAGGTTTCCTTTACATAAAACAGCTGACAAGTAAGTATTAGATAACGAACACCAAATGACGATGACCCAGTGTGATTACAAATCTCCCTCATTGTGTGATATTTAAAATATTTGTAATAAAAATAATTTCACATGAACTGAAAACATGTTGCAAGGTACCAACAAACTCCACTGTAGAACAGTATACATGTTCAGTCAAAGGCACCTTTACAAACACATCTGGCAGGAAAAATCAAGTTCTTACATCAGATGGTGGATCAAGGAGTCTATGTCATCAGGGGGAAATGTTTCTTACAAAAGAAGCATGGGGTTGCATGCAGCGAGTGTCACACAACTGCAAAAAAAAAGAAAAGAAAGGAAAATATGAAAATATATTAATATGAAAGACTTGTTTTATAAGCAGCTCAGTCAAGGGTTTTATTGTTGGAAAAAAAATAGAGAAGCAGGAGATGAAAAAGCAAAAAATAAACGGCAAGTAATTTTTAAAAGATTAAGAATCCTTGTTCTGCATGAAACAGACACCATAAAGACGGTAGATTAAATTCAGCATTAAAACACGCCACAAATGCTTAAAAAGGTTTTAAAAATTAGTCACATTTTGTCAACATAAAGAAACCGAGTATTGTGACAATTTGACTGTGAAAGACACACCTGCAGTCATCAGAGCTCAAAGCAGATATTTGCAATGAAAGAATATTCCTGTCAAGCTTTTGCTCACGAAACTTTATGGCAACAAATGCAGTAATTTTATAAGGAATTTGATGAGGCTGTTCAGCTCACCTGCAGAGCAGATCCAATTTAGGAAACTCTTGCATTCATAAATAATAGAGGAGCCAAAATGTGACATAATTTTTACAACTTTTCCTCTACAGTTGGCAGAGCCATCTCCTCGTCTACAGTAAAAAATAACTTGGATGAAAGTTGACTAACAGTGATCACCTTTTGAACATTAGTGTATGTTGGGGAGATTTATATGAAGATCAGACTTTAGGAGGAAGCTTTAGAGGAGAAGCTTGGAGATTTAAAAGACTGAAGACTTTGTCAGTGATTTCAAAGGGAAATATTGTGAATCCAGTCTGCCTACGTTCAGCCAAAAGTTTTGAGAATGATTCAAATGTTAATATTTACAAAGTCTACTGCTTCAGTTTTTATAATGGCAATTTGCATATACTCCAGAATGTTATAAAGAGTGATCAGCTTAACAGGAATTAATTGCAAAGTCAATATTTACCTAGAAAATGAACTTTATCCCCCAAAACACATTTCAACTTCATTGCAGCCCTGCCTTAAAAGGACCAGCTAACATCGTTTCAGTGATTGCTCCATTAACACAGGTGTGGGTGTTGATGAGGACAGGGCTGGAGATCAATCTGTCATGATTAAGTAAGAATGACACCACTGGACACTTTAAAAAGAGGCTGGTGCTTGGCATCATTGTTTCTCTTCTGTGATCCATGGTTATCTCTAAAGAAACATGTGCAGTCATCATTGCACTGCACAAAAATGGCCCAACAGGGAAGAGTATCGCAGCTAGAAAGATTGCACCTCAGTCAACAATCTATTGCATCATCAAGAACTTCAGGGAGAGAGGTTCCATTGTTTCCAAAAAGGCTCCATGGCGCCCAAGAAAGACCAGCAAGCGCCAGGACAGGAATGGCAGCAGGCAGGTGTGAGCGCATCTGCACGCACTGTGAGGCGGAGACTCTTTATAGCAAAGCCTGGTTTCAAGGAGGGCAGCAAAGAAGCCACTTCTCTCCAGGAAAAACATCAGGGACAGACTGATATTCTGTAAAAGGTACAGGGAGTGGACTGCTGAGGACTGGGGTAAAGTCATTTCTCTGATGAATCCCCTTTCCGATTGTTTGGGACATCTGAAAAACAGCTTGTTCGGAGAAGACGAGGTGAGCGCTACCACCAGTCTTGTCTCATGCCAACTGTAAAGCCTCCTGAAACCATTCATGTGTGGGGTTGCTTCTCAGCCAAGGGAGCCGGCTCTCTCACAGTCTTGCCTAAAAACACAGCCATGAATAAAGAATGATACCAGAATGTCCTCCAAGAGCAACTTCTCCCAACCGTCCAAGAGCAGTTTGGTGATGAACAATGCCTTTTCCAGCATGATGGAGCACCTTGCCATAAAGCAAAGGTGATAACTAACTGGCTCAGGGAACAAAACATAGAGATTTTGGGTCCATGGCCTGGAAACTCCCCAGATCTTAATCCCATTGAAAACTTGTGGTCAATCATCAAGAGACGGGTGTACAAACAAAAACCTAGGAATCCTGACAAAATGCAAGCATTGATTGTGCAAGAATGGACTATCAGTCAGGATTTGGGCCAGAAGTTGATTGACAGCATGCCAAGGAGCAGGGCCGTGCAGGGACCACTAAAGGGGCAGGTGCTCAACAACAAAAAAAGGGCACATCTAACCACCTTCTAGGACAGAATGTTAACAAAGCCACTCCACTTTCAGAGTTTAATAAACAATGATAAATTACAAAAATGTGACATATACAATCAAAGCTAATGAACATCTCTATATAGAGCATAACACTATGCCTATGTAAGATATTTTATTAGTAATTTCTTTCTGCAGGTCTATTTTGTTATAGGAAAGTATTGCAATATTCAAACCCGCAATTTAGCAAGATATGTAAATCAGAGCTGGACCACCAGACATATTTTGTCTTTACAGAATTACACTATTACAAATATAAACAAGGGCACAATGCAACCTTTTAGTGTACTTTAATCTATAAAACAGAGCTGCCTGTTTGCTGCAGTGGAGATGAAGATGGTCCATCCAGGAAAGCAGAGCTGCAACAAACTTTAACGGGGAATTGCAGAAAAAATAAACACAAAAGCAAAAATTGAATTGTTGATGCATGTCACCATGAGAAGACTACTGAGATTTGCTAAAAAAAAAAAAAAACAACTTTTTTAAACATTTAAATCACACATTTGTCTCATGAAGTGAATTTTTTTTTTGCAAAACAAACTTATTTGCGCATGTCAGAAATCTTTTCTTGCTATTCTAAGTTTTTGTTTGTGACTCAAAGTTTTGCTTGTGATTCTCACATGACGTTGTGAGCAGGGCCCAAAATCACAACAAAAGATTTCTGATGTGTGCAAATAAAAGTTTATGTTTGGCAAATAATGATGTGTGCAAATAAAAGTTTATGTTTGGCAAATAACTTAAGTTCACAAGACAAAAATGTGTTTTTATAAACACATTTTTATAGACCATAAACTGGAGTTTTTTCCACTTCATTAATTACACACTTTATATCTATCATGGTAATTCAGGGTGAGTTATTTTTAATTAAGTGTTATTCTCCTTCAAGATACATTTACCTAACGCCAGAATAAATGCAATGTACATTATGCAGCAAAGGAAATTAGAAGATCGGACATACATCCATTATGGAGATGATCGGTTTTGGACAGGCGATGTGCCCTTATTGCATAAGCGATACTAAAGAATGACTGATATCATTAAAGATACAGGGAAGAAGCTTTTAGTTATCTTGCTTTGCTAGCAAAGTCGTTAGCTAGCAGCTAGCTAATAGCACAACAACAACAGCCTAATGTCTGTATGATAAAATACTGAATCGATAGATAAGAACAGTTTCTCCTCACCTGGCTGTCTCCTCCCGCTCAGTAGTTCTTCAGAGAAAGGCAGACGCAGAGGCCTGTCAGTATCTGTTGTATTTCATTACCTCTCTAGTTAAACCGTGACTCCGAGCTGAAGCAGAAACAATGCAACGTTCAACATTTTCCGTCATCGGACAAGTAGCAAGTCTACTCCACTTTATTTACCAAAAACGTTTTTTTTAATTCACCAAAAACTGTTATGTAATCTGGAACGTTCGGTCATGCATCACGGGCAAAAGGTCAAAGGTAACAAGGTGACCAGTTTATCCATCCATTTTCTTGCACCCTTTTTCCCTCAGTGGGGTCGGGAGGGGTGCTGGTGCCCATCTCCAGCCAACGTTTCGGGCGAGAGGCGGGGTACACCCTGGACAGGTCGCCAGTCTGTCGCAGGGCAACACAGAGACACACAGGACACACAACCATGCACTCACACCTAGGGGCAATTTGGAGAGGCCAATTAACCTGACAGTCATGTTTTTGGACTGTGGAAGGAAACCTGAGTACCCGGAGAAAACCCACGCACGCACAGGGAGAACATGCAAACTCCATGCAGAAAGACCCCAGGCCGGGAATCGAACCCAGAACCTTCTTGCTGCAAGGCAACAGCTCTACCAACTGCGCCACTGTGCAGCCCGTGACCAGTTTATGTTATACAAAAAATAATAATAATAATAATCATCATCATCATTTTAGTACATGTTATTATGCGTCAGAAGAGGGCTTAGAAAATAATAATACAAATGAATAAATAAATAAAAAAATATATAAAAATTTACCAAAAGGGCACTTGGGGGCAAGGAGCAAAAGGGTCAGGTGCCCAAGCACCCTCCAGCTCCAGTCTTTGATCGGTGTTTAGTGTTTAAAATATAAAATGATTTGTACACATTAACTTCTTCCTCAGCACACTGTCTACTTTTAAGACTAGACTTCTGTTTGTAATAAAGCTTATAGTTAGATTGACTACTAGTTTAGCTCAGATCCTACATCTAATCTATTGAACGCTGAATAGTTGACAGTAATTGTCATTTCAGACCGGCAGTAAAATAGCTAAAAATTGGGTTTTGCATGGAGTCCGTAACAGGTATAGAATATCACAGCTGGAACTAAAGTAGGTTGTTCATTACAGGTTGAAAACTGCTCCGTCAGCTTCATTACACAGTGAGTAGTTTCACTGTGTGGCCTGCAGATGGAACGCTGTGAGAATTAACCATCGTTTCTCCCAATCACAGGTTTCCATCATTCAGGGTGAAACTGCTTTGTTCAGTTTTCTTTTGGAATCGAAAAAGGATTTGCTCCTGGTCAGGATAGGCGCTGCAGAGCGATATCGCACTGCGCCGTTAAATGCAGTATTCTCTCATATTCACAGCTGTGCTGTCTCCCACAGCGCTCTGACTGCCTGATCAGGGTTTCCCCCAGTATACTATAAGCCTGGCGACCCGCCATGCTTTAGCGCCACCGCCAGGCTAAGCCTTTCTTATGTTCTTAGGAAAATGATAATAATAAAAAAAAGTTTTTATTTGTCTGTGTTGCTCTGAACGCTTCACTGGCGGAGCAGATTTAGTCCTACAAGATAGAAGATAGTTTATGCATTTAAAGCTGGCGCCTCTGCGCGTTGACGTAGCTGGATTGAGTTTACCTCAGCACAGATCCCACGCACCTCTTTTCACTCAAACTGGACACACCTGTATGGATATTTACATCAACCCAGCAGTAGTATCGCTGCAGGTATTTGCTGTTTGTTCCAAATGAGATGGCTTCATGGAAATCAATGGGGAACTATTTATGACTGTGGTATCAGGTTCTCCCTGCTACTTTTATTATGGGTTTTTTTTATCGCAACATGCTTAATAACGCAACTGGGGAAAAAAACTAATTTACTCAAAAATGACTAGGAGAGTGCAACAAAACGCAACTAAACTGATAGAACAACATTAACTGGTCCTGCAATGCAATCAGAGAAGCAAAATGTTTTGGGTAGACTGTCACTTTATGCTGCGGTGCTAAGAGTAAACAGGAGATCTCACAAAGGGGCGATTCATAAACACAGTAAAGAGGCTGAGATGTTAGAGAATGAGAAAAGGTACAAAAATAAATAAGGTGAGATTAAACATAACATTATTTGGCTGATCTGCTTGGTGCATCATCCTCGTCACTGATTCAAATGTAAAAAAATAAAAATCTAATTGTTTAGATGTTAAATATTTTCCTTATGAACAAAACAAGCAATTAAGGCAAGATATGATATGTTTAAGGGGATCCTCTTCACTGACAGTTCAAAATAGATCCAGCAGAGGCTTAGAGACAGTTTCTAAATGTGACTTCTGGAAAAATACTCTATAAAACAATTGTACTAATTTGTTTGTTTATGGGTATTGTCATAGGTAAAATCTTTGATTTTTACACGTATGTATGAGTTGAAAAACAGGACAAATACAAAACTTAAATTTATGCACATTTATTGACTTGCATTCACGGATTTAGATGTCTGCGTATGCATTTTTTATTGACAGTAGTCCCACCTTACACATAACTCCTTGTGTTTCCATAGCAACTAAAACAAACAATAACCTGACACAGGTTGCTTGACATCATCATGCCACCAATGTTCTCATCTATGATGTCATAAAGGTTCGAAAGATTATTATTATCATTTGGAATACAAGAATTTTCAGTTTGCCTTTCAGCTGCCTTAGAGATCCACGTTCAGAGAATTTCAAAGCATTTCAACAACAAAATGATGCTAACGATCGGTTGGGGTCTGGGCTACTTAGCCTCAAAAGGAGTGGAGAAAGTTCTTGGGCAACATAAGGAAGAAGTTGCCGAAGACCGCAAAGAGAATATCAGGTGGAGATATTTTGGGTTTGAGGAGCTGATTCCAGAGGACCAAAGCAACACGGATGTTTCAGCCAACATCGCCAGTGCCATTTCAGGTGTTGTGACAAGATTAACAAGTTTCACCCCTGAAGACACCGTGGCTTTGGAGAGCATCTGTGCAATGAATTGGGACACTTGCTCTGAGGACACAGATGAAGAAAAAAATGACATGGACGCTTCCACTAACCTTGTCAGTGCCACTTCAGGGGTATTGACACCTTTAATCGATTTTACCCCTGAAGACACCGTGGCTTTTGAAAGCATATGTGGACTGGACTTACAATCATGCCCTGGGGACGCAGATGAAGACCAAAGTGACATGGACGCTTCTGCCAACCTTGTCAGTGGCACTTCAGGTGTCTTGACAAGTTTGGCAACTTTTACTGTTGAAGATCCTGTGGCTTTGGAAAGCATCTGTGGACTCCACTTGGAAACTTGTCCAGGGGACACAGACACTGATGTTTGTACAAGTGCTGATGTTCCCCTTGACAAAATGGACCTGGCCGTTGAAACGAGCTGTGACGGCCAGGAAGATGCGATAAATTTAGAACCAGTCTATGAGGATCCATTGGTAGAAGAAGCTTCTTCTGTTGATGGAAACTCAGAAGACAGAGTTCAAAATTACGCAGACCATTTTGATGGTATGGACGCTGCAGATATGGACGTCGCCTCTGAGGAAATCCCTTCTGCTGACACAACTGCTGATAATGTTGTGGCACATTTTGAAGAAGTTTCTGAGCATTCTTCAGAAAAACCATCTTCTTCAGAAATTCTCACAGAAGATGACATTGAATTCTTCAAAAATTATTACAGGAGGGTTATTTCCTCTAGGAGATCATCCCTCCTGGGATATTTAAATTTGGAGAATTACGTGCCACCTTTAGAGAGAATTTCTGAGTGTTCAACATCAGAAGAAATGGATTCAGAAGAAAGCTCAGAACATAATGTTCAAATTGAGCCACAACATCATGAAAGCAATGATGTTGAAGAAGTGGATGTTTCTGTTGAGGAAGTTCAATCTGAAAGCAGAAATGCCGGAAATTTAAGGTCACAAGTTTCCAAGTGGCTTCGTCAGCAAGGCAGAAGGTTGGCTAATCTCCTACCAAGGAGAAAAGCTAACAAGTAGCAATCCACATTGGGCACATTTTTTGGAGTTGTTGGAGGGGTGCTGGAGAGTGTCCCTCCAAGAGACTTCCTGGTTCTGCTGGGGGATTTCAACACTCACATGGGCACTCACAGTGAGACCTGGAGGCTTGTGGTTGAGAGGATCGGCCACCCTGATCTAAACCTGAGTAGTGTACTGTTATGTGACTTCTGTGCTCGTCATGGACTGTCCATAATGTACACCTTGTTCAAGCATACAGGTGTCCATATGTGCTCATAGCACAAGAACACCATGGCCACAGTTCTATGGTAGACTTTGTTGTTTCCCATCTGATCTGTGGCTGTATGTCTTGGACTCTTGGGTGAAGACGGGCAGAGCTGTCCACTGACCACTCCCTGGTTGGCATCCTCCCCCATCATCAGTCAACTTCCAGTCAAACCATAGAGGCCCAAAAGTGTTGTGAGGATCCTGGCAGACTCATCTGTGAAACAGAGCTTCAAATTTCACCTCTGGAAGAACTTTGAACACATTTTGGAGGAAGTGGATAGAACATCGCCCCCAACTCCACTGTCAATGCGGCTTATCGGAGATGTGGCCACAAGATTTTCTGTGCCTGTTTTGGGGACAACCCTAAAATCAGCTCGTAGGCACCAGAAGGGAGGGATGCTCTCAAACCAAAGATAGAGAACTATCAGGTCTTTTTGGATTGACTCCCTGGAAGCAGCTGATGGATACTGGAAGTCCAACTAGCATGCAGCTTGGGTGGTCGCCAAGGCAAAAACTCGGGTGTTGAAGAAGTTCCCAGAGCCCATGGAGAATGACTTGGACAGATCGTCATAAATTGCGGTTTGTAGGTCATGAGGTTGACATAGTGGACCCATGACAAAAACACCAAGTCCAGGCAGCACAGGTGAACAGAGGCGAGAAGACAGCGGCGGACGGAGGAGAGAAGACTGCGGCGGATGGAGGCGGCGGACGGAGGCGAGAAGACTGCGGGACGGAGGAGAGAAGACTGCAGCGGACGGACGGAGGCGGCGGACGGAGGCAAGAAGACTGCGGCGGACGGAGGAGAGAAGACTGCGGGACGGAGGTGGCGGACGGAGGCGAGAAGACTGCGGCGGCAGGAGGCGGCGGACGGAGGAGAGAAGACTGCGGCGGATGGAGAGGAGAAGACTGCGGCGGATGAAGGTAAACAGGATGGCATTCAGGAACCAGCCATACCACCAGCTGTGCAGCCTGATATATATATTATTTTATTTCTTATGTCAGTTTTGGTCCTCCATATAGAATGGCTAGGGATGGTGCTGGAGCTGTGGAAGAAATAAAAGAATAAATATATAAAGAATAATATATTTCTTATCAAAATATGTATTTATGCTTTTATTTTTAATCTATATATATATATATATATATATATATATATATATATATATATATATATATATATATATTTAAACACGTAAAAGACTAATCTTTTACGTGTCATCCATGACCGCGTTAACTTAGTGAAACTTATAAATGTAGGTATTAATTTCGTGCTATGATCCACAGCAAAGTGATCTGTATTCGCCAAGCTACGCAGAGTAGTTGCCATAGCAACTGACAACAATGCCGCTTCATGTTTTAGTATTTAACACCAAAAAACACTCAAGAATTTTTCACACAGAACAGAACATTTAGTTTGTTGTTGTAGTACGTTTTAGGCTGAATGTTTTATTAATAAATAATTGCTGTGGTAGATTAGCTACCGCTTCTAATTTACTGAATTATTTAAACATTAACTGTAGCCCACAAAACGCACATTTAAATAAAAACCTAAACAAAAACACCTTATTGCTGTCTTACCTTTACGTGTCAATGAAATCCATGCACCCCTAATTCTGCACAGGAATATCCGTTCATCCAAAGCCAACTCTATCCTCGGCATCTTTTCTACTCCGTTTGAGAATCATCAAACTGTCTTGAAGTAAAACTTTCAGCTCCGGTGTTGGTCTTCCTTTAGTTATCATCTCCTGCTTCAATTGAAAATCCACTTTAGAAAACTGTTTAAGTGTAGAAATGTAGTCTTTTATGTTGACGCCGGAAGAGAGAAGAAAACAAATATATCGCTGTACTTTACTTATTTACTGTGTGGCTAGCTCCATGGCTAGCTGACTGTGTCTTACTCTGCAGTTGTGCAATCACAATATCTGGGAACATGAGCGCCCCCAGCGGTGAGACCTCGAGTCTGTTCTCTGCCGTTTCTGATCGCTCCTCCTCACACAAAACACGATACACACACAGTTCATGGTAATTCAGGGCGAGTTATTTTTAATTCTAAGTGAATATTTCAGTCTTATTCTCCTTCAAGATACATTTACCTAATGCCAGAATAAATGCGATGTGTATGCAGCAAAGGAAATTAGACGATTGGACATATATCCCTTATGAAAATGGAAAATGATCGGTTTTGGACGGGCGATGTGCCCTTATTGCATAAGCGATACTAAAGAATGACTGATATCATTAAAGATACAGGGAAGAAGCTTTTAGTTAGCTTACTTAGCTAGCAAAGTCGTTAGCTAGCAGCTAGCTAATAGCACATCAACAACAGCCTAATGTCTGTATGATAAAATACTGAATCGATAGATAAGAACAGTTTCTCCTCACCTGGCTGTCTCCTCCCGCTCAGTAGTTCTTCAGAGAAAGGCAGACGCAGAGGCCTGTCAGTGTCTGTTGTATTTCATTACCTCTCTGCTTAAACCGCGACTCCGAGCTGAAGCAGAAACGATACTTCAACGTTTTCCATCAAGTAGCAAGTTACTCCACTTTATTCACCAAAAATGTTTTTTTTTGTAATTCACCAAAAGCTGTTCTGTAATCTGGATTTTGACTGGCTTATTATGTTATACAAAAAAGAAACAAAAAAGCAAAGAATTTTAGCACATGTTCTTATGTGTCAGAAGAGGGCTTAGGAAATAATAATAATTTTTAAAAAAAGACCAAAAGGGCATTTGGGGGCAAGGAGCAAAAAGGGCAGGTGCTCAAGCACCCCCAGCTCCCCCCTCTGCACGTGCCTGCCAGGGAGAATTGCAGAGGTCCCGAAGAAGAGGGGTCAACACTGCAAATATTGAATTGCTGCATTAACTCATTCTGTCAATAAAAGCTTTTGTTACTCATAATATGATTGCAATTGTATTTCTGTATGTTGTGAAAACATCTGACATACACACATGAAAACCAGAGGGCAGCAGATCATGTGAAAATATAACATTTGTGTCATTCTCAAAACTTTTGGCCATGACTGTAGTTCACCACAGCAGAGAATGGCAGACAGTGACAAATAATTATTCAAATGGGAAAAATTATAGCAGCATTTAGGTAGATGGAGCAATGTTTGTTACAGTTCTGACCAGCATTGCTATTCTGATGTGCATGAACATACACCCGGACTCAGTTTCTATTTAATAACAATAATTGTTTGGTTGTGTAAAGCACAGAATGGAAGCAGCTGAAAGTCTCACTTTTTTGATATAATCAGTCTGTTAGTCTGCTGTACACCATTGCAGCTATAAACAATTTTTCAAAGACACCCTATAGCACATTCCTTATTTGACACAATTCTTTCTTCAGTTAGTTTCTCTCTCTCTCTCTCTCTCTCTCTCTCTCTCTCTCTCTCTCTATATATATATATATATATATATATATATATATATATATATATATATATATATATATAAATTCCCTTCTCACCCTCCGCGGGTGGTCTGTTTCATCCTCTGAGCTCGGGTCCTCTACCAGAGGCCTGGGAGCTTGAGGGTTCTGCGCAGTATCTTGGCTGTGCCTAGAACTGCACATTTCTGGACTGAGATGTCTGATGTTGTTCCTGGGATCTGTTTGATATATATATATATATATATATATATATATATATATATATATATATATATATATATATATATATATATATATATATATATATATATATATATATATCAGCAACTTTTTCCAAAGTTTCCTTAAAGTCATTTACCTTCACAGTCACACGTTCCAACTTCTTGTTTGCATCTATACAGTCATAGTGTGCTATAATAAACGACTCCTAAATTGTAAATACAGCTTCAGAAATGTTTATAACTTACATACATTGCTAAACAACAGACTAAATGTAATTAATAACTAAAGCTGAAGCATTCTCCAAATTTTGTGGAAAAACTTCATTCATCTAAATCCCAATTAGAAAGTAAACCAACAAAAAAACATTTTGTTGCGTCATGTTATCTGAGTTTGTCGTTTTCACACCTCTCAGTCAGTCACCAACCACACTCCTCTAGAGCTCTGACACAACATCACGTCCAGGAACGTATTCGCAGTGTAGGAGCTATTTTCCCATTTTTTGGTTAAATCTTAGAATTTAAATTGTTTAGTTTATTCTTGTTTATTTCTTAGTTAATTTATCATTAGAATTTTTGTTTAATTTGCCGTTTAGAATAAGTTCTTTGATTAGGAATTCACTTAATTAGTTAATTAATTTCAGGTTGGGATGTGGGCATTTCACGGTATAAATAGGTGGGTCTTAGGTAGCATATTATGCACGTGGGTGGTCATAAGGTTTTTTACCAGCCTACAGAATCAGCCAATAAGTCATATCGGTTTTTATTGTCAGTCAGAGAGCAGGTGCAGGAATAGGAGCAGAAGCCTGTAACCTTTTGCCTGATCTGAAAAAATAAACCGAAAGAACTATATTTTGACTTTTGATCCTTTTTTGCTGCGTAAACCAGAATCCACGGTGCATCAGGTGACTATTTGAGTTTGATTCACCTTTTCTTTAGATCACCTTTGAGTTTTGAGTTTTTTGATTTTTGAATTTAAGTTCAGAGACAAATGGTCACTACATCAAGTAAAAAACCCGGCCTTGGCTTTTTGAATCAACAAAGAAAACATCCGACCTTGGAGTTTGTCTCAACGATCTCAATTCTGCTGATGGCTGCGTAAAGTTTGGAGGAACCATCTCCTTTGTTCTTCGGACGCCGACAGCGGGAGGAACGTGCCACGCCCACAAGCCATGAAGAGGCCTCAGCTACAAACACTCACGTCTTTCTTCAACGACATCGGTATGTGCGATGATTGCTAATGCTGTAAAGGAAAACAGCCAAACGAGAGGAGTTTGATGTTAGCGATCAACGTTATAGCACAAGTTCGTCGTCATGAAAATTAATGAAAGACTGAGTTAAAGCGCTGCACCTTTACGCACCGCCAGTGGGTTTAAAATAGAGATAACAAAACTACAAGCAGTTCAAGGTGTTTTCGCCAAAATGTCTGATGTATCGAAGGCACAGTTGACCAGGAGTGATCTGGAGGGTTCATCCAAACGAACCATTAAACTGACTGAGAAAGGCTTGATATCCTATATTAAAACATGCCAAGATAAAAGAAATGCTAAATTGAAGCAAGCAAAACGAATAATGGACGATTTGAATATTTTGATGGAGTCAAATGATAAAGTTGACTCAGTGAATTCTCTTCTTGCTACATTTATTCAGTGTTTTCAGGATGCAGAGGTGTCGCATAAAAACTTGACAAGTTTGCCACTCCCATCTGATGAACTCATGAAACAAAATGAACATTTTCAAAATAAAATGAGTACTTGCCTTGAGTTTACCGAGCTTGTCAGGGGCTGGTTGTGTGAATTGGGTAAGCCTTTTGTGCAACCAAGTGCAGATGATTATGACCAAGCCAAAAATGATGTTGATTACGTCATAAATCCTGAAGACAGCGCTTCCAATGTTCGTTCTGTAAAGTCTAGAACAGGCTCTCGGGTGTCCCGTGTTTCCTCCACTTCATCGGCTCGTATTAAAGCAGAGGCCGAGAGAGCAGCGCTGCTGGAGCGGGCTGCTGCGCTCAAGAAGAAACATCAGATAGAAGCGCTGGAGGAAAAGCTAAAACAAGAAAAAGAGCAACTTGAGCTTGAGACGGAGTTGGCAGCTGCTAATGCGAAACTTCGTGTGTTCGAAATAAATTCACAATGTGGCTCAAAATGTTCTGATGGCATGAATTCTTATGTTGAAAAGCGCAACTCCAATTCGGCGCTAAAACTTAATCCATGGGCCGATGCATTTGTTCCAGAGAAAAATATGGACGATGTTAGAATCTCCTCCGTCATCTCGGAGCAACAAGTTGTCCGGCTGAAACAAAAGCCAGCAATTCAAATTGTTCATAAGCCACAAAGTCTCTGTGATCAATTAACTGTTAATCAAAATCCGAACACAAGCAGGCAGCAGCGACGAGGTCAACAAATGGATCAACAAGCCAGTATTATTGACATCATGCAGCGGCAGAATGACATCACTGCCATGTTGATTCAGCAAAACCAAAACTCTGTCTTGCCACCAAGAAACATCCCCGTTTTCGATGGCGATCCTCTTCAATATAAATCATTTATAAGGGCGTTTGAAAACGGCGTGGAGGCCAAAACGTCCAACATGAGTGACTGTTTGCATTTTTTAGAACAATACACCAGGGGGCAGCCTAGAGATCTTGTGCATAGCTGCCAGCACTTACCGTCAGACCTGGGCTATCTTAAAGCTAAAAGTCTTCTTTCTGAGCATTTTGGAAATGAATATAAAATTGCACAGGCCTTTATGAATAAAATTAACAATTGGCCAGCTATTAAAAATGAGGACATTGAATTATTGCAAGCATTCTCTGTTTCTTAAGGGATGCTCAAACTTAACTGAACATATCATTTATATGAAAGAACTGGACTTGCCATCTAATATGAGGAGCATAATCCTAAAGCTTCCCTATAAAATGAGGGAGAGCTGGAGAAATGTAGCCTGTGACCTGCAGGAAAGCAGGGGTCAGAGGGCTTTGTTCACTGATCTTGTTCTTTTTATTGAAAAGCTTTTTGAATTTAAGTTTAGAGACAAATGGTCACTACACGCAGGATTATGTAATCCAGTATTGTAGGTTTGGCGCCGACTGGCCTGCTGCTTGCAGATCACAGGCTCTGTTAATAAGCCTGATAAACTCCCAAACACAGATATTTATTATTTCATATACAGTCGGTAGGTGGAATGTCCCGAGCTTTTCCAAGCAGCACATGGCGTGTTCTCATGATGTGAGTATTTCCAGTGCATCAGCGAACTGCACCACTCCCTGGACAAACAAAAGATATCCTAGAACTGCGCTTTCACGTGTAATCATACCTGCACACAGCCTGCAGAGCCTGTGTTTCCCAATGAAGGAATGAGCAACAGTAACAATAAACAAAAAATAAACAACTATGTGAACAATTAAGGACTGCTGGTTATGTGATCGGTTGGTGTGAAGCAACAGATTCTGGAATAAAATCTGTAAACTGTCTAATATGTGACACAGGGTCAGTGCATGCTTCCTCTTATGCCAGGCTTTATGCCACATTCAAACTCCAAGCAGAAAACCCCAGACTAAACCCATTGCCTTCTCTCTGCAAGGCAACAGTGCTCCCCAAAGGACGCTTTGTGGATAATTTGCAAACAAAATTGTTGTTTTCATGGAAAAACAAGAAATCCCATAGCTGAAAAATGTGCAACTTTTTAAACTGAAACATCAAAGAAAGTAATTCTGAGAAACAAAGAAGAAAAGTTTTCAAGACTATTACTGATTAAAAAAAACTTACTAATGATCAGTAGACAGAGAAATTTGTACAAAGCCATGAAAAGAGCGTATCCACAAATCCACGATCAAAACAAGGATCAACTGTAAGCAGAGACCTTTTTAAAGAAAGAGGAAAGATCAGCTGCTACTGGTGTGATTTAATGGAAAAAATAAGCTAGAATACAGAGATAAGGGTATTTACAGATATACTGAGCAGAAATTACCAATTAGAGCAGCACTACTTACCCAACAGTGTTAAAATGTTGCTGCTGTGCCACATAAACACACAAAACGGTGCGTTTCTCTTTTTTTGGGTCAAAGGTTTTGATCTTACATCCCTTACTGAGAAGCCTGTACACATGCATTCATTAATTTAAATATCATATTCACTGTGTTAGGGTCTCGAAGCTGTTAAGACATTGGATGGACTTTGCAATAAATGCCTTTTAGGAGGACAAAAGCTCATAAAACCATAAAAATTAAAAAGAGGGGGGCTTTTTTCTAAAGCTCTCATGTGAAATGACCTACTACAATGAGCTCAATAAACTCCATCTTTGTCATATATATGTGATTTATTCTTTAGTGATTTTTGCGGCATTGTTTCAGAGGTATCATGGCATCAGGGCAGCATGATGTCTCTGTTGCGTTATAGCTAGAAGTTCCTGGGAGATTCAAATCCCAGCCTGAGGTTTTTCTGCTTAGTGTTTGCATGTTTTCCCTGTGCATTGGTCCGTTCTCTCCGGTTACTCCAGCTTCCTCCCACAGTGCTACGACGTGACTTGAATGGCTGGATGGATGGATTCTCACGTCACACCTTGACACAGCTTCACTCTCTAACTAGATCTTTGATGACAAACCTTTAATTTAATTTGCTCAACATAACAAAGCTGAAAGATTGAAAATATACTTTTACTGCTTTTGTATGATGATAGTTTCAAAACAGATGTGACTCCAGACAAACTTGAAAACATGAGTCTAAAAACTATAGGTAACCGGATCAAAAGGCGCCTCAGTTGGATGAAAGTCCTGATTCATTTTCTCTTCATGGGATTTTTTCTTCTTTATCAACAGCCACGGTTTTAAACAGCATTTGCAACACCATCTTCAAGGATCCTGTCATTGGTTTATCAGGACATTTATCATGATAAATAGATGGAAAAAAAAGAGAGGGATTCAAAGGAGGAGGGGGGGATATTTAAAAGTGAGGTAACAGATTGACAGAGCGTTATGTATGAAGTTGCTGCCTTTTATTAACGGGGCTGTCCTTCTCCCCATGATCTGTGAGTGTCTTCAAACATGAGAGGCAAGCTGAGCTCTGCAGGAGAGTAAAAAGCTCCAGCAGTCTCTGATTGGTTTCCTCATCCATTCTGGGCTCCCGAGTCTCTGTTAAACGTCAAGCCTCACGACTATGGCATCAACAAACAAAGCGGCCGAGGAGGAACGGGGCCGCCTGAGGTCACTTTTTCACACCTACGACGTGGACAACTCAGGACGGATAGAAAAAAACGAATTTTCTGCTATCTGCCAAGAGCTCCAGGTTCCTACTGAAGAAGCAGAGAGCATATTCAGCCGCCTGGACGCCGACGGCGACGGCACGGTCACCTTAGAGGAGTTCCTGAGTGGATTCACAGACCGACATGAGAAGGAACAAGTGGAAGAAGGAGAAAAAGAAGAAGGAGAAAAAGAAGACATGAACTTACCTGTGGAAGAATTTTCAATCAACAAAGAGCAGGTCATGATCAGGTGAGCTGTCAGATTTGTTTGTGTAAAGGTGTTTATATTTACAGTCAAATCTAGTTAGAAACAAGCAAACAGTTGTTCCAGGTTTTCACATGGAGCTGCTCTGCATGATGGAAGGAAAAACACATTTCAGATTACAATGCGTATTACTTATTATTAAAACACTGGAATGATAAAAAGGCAAAAATAAGGTTCAGATTAGTTAAAGTTACAAAATATTAATTCATGTTTTTGTGTATAAACTCGGTTTTGAAGCTGCTACCATCCTTTTAACATTATGTCCTCCTTGAAATGGATGCTCAAAGAGAGTTCAAAGCTTTGACCTAATTTTAAACCTCTATCTTGTGCTGCAGCATAAGGTTATCAGCAAATATCGTGGTTACATGTTGCATTTCATCATGCTGCAACCACACAAAGTGGGACTGAATGAGAGCTTTGTAAAGCCTGACTGTTTTGTAGTTTTTTTGTAGTTAAGAGTGCACATTTTTTTATTCTTTCCAAAGATATAGATAACAACAAAAAACCCTTGTTGTGCTTACAAAAAGAATATGCATCTCATAATTATTATGATAAGCAAGTAATAGATTTTATCTTATAATAACGAATCATGTACTTTGTAACTTAAACTATTGTTACTTGCACTGAATAATTACCGTAGTTAAGAGCACTTCTGCCTTTAGTATATCGTACATTTTTCCTTTTTAGCAAAGTTAAGAGCTAGTTCTCATAGCAATTAGATAATATGAGAGATTCTATCCCATCACTCTGCTTGGTTACCTATAAATATGAGAAAGTATAATATGACAGTGGCCAAAATTGACTTGAATAACTTTTACTGGCCATCTAAGTTCATTCAGTACAAGATATTGCAGCCACTTTCCTTCTGCGTAGAGCCTACACCTTCATGTTAGGATCAGAGGGAGGAGTGAGCAAACACCGTGACACAGGTACTGAGGGCAGGCGCGTTACCTGAGTCCTAGATAGCAGTTTTCATTTGAGACAGCTGGGATGGATTTTTATATCGCTTTACTCTGAATTGACTCACCTTTGACCCAAAATTTGATTGATGCAAAAAGGAATGAAAATAGTTGGCAGAAGCGCTCCGAAACTGCGGGCTACACGCTAAACCTTTTGCTTTGCGGTCATCCCGAGGAACAGACCCTTGCCACTTTATTTGGATTTCTTGGCTTCCCCGTCTCAGTGGTCATCCTAATTTTTCTGCAACATCCTCCTCTTCCCCTTCAGCCAGCCGCAGTCTTCCGTCAAGGGTATGAGCGCGGACGAGAGGGACAGGCTTCGCGCCCTCTTTCGCGCGTACGACGTCGACAACTCCGGGCGCATCGAGAGGAACGAGTTCCTCACGATCTGCGCCGAGCTGCAGGTGTCAGCGGTGGAGGCGGACAGGATCTTCCAGCGGCTGGACGTGGACCAGGACGGAACCGTCACCCTGCAGGAGTTCATCCACGGCTTCCACGACCGCTACGGAGAGGACATGGAGTCCGACGGAGGGCAAGTGTCCATCGCCTGGGAGTCCTTCGAGAAGAGACTGGGCGAGCAGGCCAAGTTCATCCCGAGGTGAGAGAGAGAGAGAGCGCGCGCACCTGTCCGGGTGGCTGCATGCGTTAAAATATGGAAATGTCCAGAAAGATAGGAGGCTGTTCAACAGAGAGCGCAGTGTGCGTAAAGCACAGACACTTTTATCGTTGCTGCGAACTATTTATTATAAAGAAAGCAAAAATACGACTGCAAACATTTAAGTACATATGTTGTAAAAAATAAAAAATAAAAAAGTGGATGGTTGCGGGGTTTTTTTCCCCCTCGGGCAGTGAAAGTAGTGAGTTTGTAAGAGATATAAAAATAATATAATAAAATAAAATTATTACACGATTCTTAAAACTCAAGAGTGGTAAATGTCTGGGAAGGGCCACAATGTAAAAATAGACAACTATTCAGATTTTTTTTTTAAACGCCCCCAAATATATATAACTTCCAGTAGCGTTTGTAATATGTTTAAAGCATAAATATCCCCCTACAAATAATGAATACAAAATTAAAGCACCAATTATTGAGCAGCACTTAATAAACTTAATAATATATCAATTATTAGTAATTTCTTATAAGACCGGAAAGGAGTAAAAAGTGTAGGCTGCCTAATCCAAAAATTGATTTTTGGATCAGTACGTGAACGATCTCTTACAGTAACTCCTTATTCACTTTTCGTTATGTGTTGCCAATATTAATAATTGCTAATTGCCTATCAGTCAAGTTTATTTGTGTAGCTCGTTTGAGCAACAAGATCAACATTTTTTTTTACATCAGCAATCTATCTGTTCTCTCTTAAGTGGTTTTACTGAAGAGTTGCACCTATTTTCTTACACTTAGTCAAACATGTTTTAAATAGTTACTCATCAGTTTATGTCTGTCTTCTTAGATTTTGTGGTTTAAATTTGTTTTGTATCAATTTTTGTCCATTTCATGCCAAGTCAAAATACATTTTTTAATAACACGTTAGCATAAACTCAATTTACTTCGAAAATAAAATTTAAAATTAAACAGCAAGTATATGATATCTAAATAATAATAATAATAATAATAATAATAATAATATTCTGCTTTCATTGGGCGTTTACGGTCTCACTGTTATCGTAAGAACAAAGTCATGGTTCCAGTTTCACTGAACGCATTTTAAACATTTGAGCTTCGTCTGTGTAGCTCATCTGAAGGTTTATACATGTCTGGTCATCCCTCTTTTCCTTTATGCTGAAATCATCCCTCTCTAGTGTGAACAAACTTGTCCTTTATGCTGATTCGGATTCTCACTGATGTCTTGTTGCAAAAAAGGTCCTGGGTTCGACTCCTGTCTGGTGCCTTTTTGCGTGGAGTTTCCTTGTTCTCCCAAAGAATGTATGTGTTTTCATCTGATACTCCAGCTTCCTCCTACAGTCCAGAAATATCCATGTTAGGTTGATTGGTCTACACACAGCTGTTGGTCCTGTGAGCCTCTGCATTGTCCTGTGATCTGTCCAATACTTCCTATCATCTAATAATGGCTGAAGATCATTCCCCAATACACAGATGCATTAACAAATGTATTTTTCTTAACTTAAAAGATCATACATGAGTTACTGCATCAATGCAGAGTGGCATGGAGGTGAAGCCCAGCTTATTTCATTAGAAAACTTCACTTTGGACCCTTCATCCACTTGGAACCTGTGACTCTCCTGAATGGGTCACGGTCCTCACAACGTTGTGGTTGTCCTTGCGGTTCTTTCTTTTTCTAAGACATATTTTTCTTCCACTAAACTTACATTTCTTTGGTTTTATGTAATATTCTAATTTTCTTATAAACTGACCGTCAGCCAAATTTAATTTGGTAGTTTTTCACTAAACAGGCTGACTGCAAGTCTGGCTAAAGTAATCAGGACTTGGAGTCTTCTGGCTCAGCTTCAACTCAGGCAAAAATGATCCCGATAACAAGATTTGCACATGTTTGATCACAGTTCCATTCATTTGGCTGAGTTTATTTTCTTGTTTCAGGTTTTCCAAGTGACTTAGTTACTTACTTTCATCAACCCAACAACTTTGTGTCCTATTTATTTCTCTTTTGAAACTGAAGCTCGGCTGCTGCATAACTGTCTAAACAAGCAAATATTTCTTCTTACTCTGTGGCACTAAATTTGACTAAACTATTCTAGTTTTTGTCAGCAAAGATTGTCAAAATGACTTCTATTTGCTCAATGTCAGAATAATGAAAAAGAGAATTACTTTGAGAGTTTTCTCCAACTCTAAAGGTTTACTTAATAATACTTTGTTGGGTTCTTGGTCCGTTCTTCGAGCCAGAACTGCTTTGCTCTAAAACTGATCTGGCGTCATGAACCACTGGGAAGACTCATTTGAGCCCAATGTTACCTTCCTTTTTGATATTTTTGAATTGTTGCTTCACTGTTATGCTAAGATTATGCTCCTTTCTTATACTGCATTCTATTTTATGAGGTACACCGGTTCCTCCTCAAGCAAAACAACCCCACAGCATGATGCTGCCACCCCCAGTAACAGTTTGGGTAGCGTTACGACTTGCCAGGTTTCACCGTTTTTTTCCAAACATAGTAACAGACATTTTGGGCATTTCTAAACACTATGAATCTAATTTGAAGGTCTAAGCCAGATATAGCGTATTTAAAGCTAAAGAAGGAAAGTTGACTAAAAAAGAGTGAATTTGTTGACATTTCAGTGAATGTGTGTGTGTGTGTGTGTGTGTGTGTGTGTGTGTGTGTGTGTGTGTGTGTGTGTGTGTGTGTGTGTGTGTGTGTGTGTGTGTGTGCGTGTGTGTGTGTGTGTGTGTGTATGGCCTCGGGCCTTGCATGAGACTGATCCTCGCGCTACTGCGCTGTGGCATCAGGACATCGATTGTCACAGTGGTGGTCTCAGCTAAAAGGACTCATTTATCTTCAAGTTCTCACAATCTCTAGTTCATTAGTCAGCTGAGAGACAATAATTTGCAAGTGAGCTCATACCTCACATCTGTTTTTCAAACAAAGATAGAATGTTTTGTTTCCAAAAAAAACAATCTGTTATTTGCCAACTGGGAATTTTATTTTAGTTGAAGTTGGGGTAACTAAAAGATCTTTTGAGGAGATTCTGGTGTTTTCTCACACCTGGTTACAAAGATTCGCATGTTTAGGTGTAAATATTGTTCAGAAAATCTTAGGGGATCCTTTTTACAGTTGGATAGATTAGGTAGCTGTTCCTCAAACCCAATTTATTTTAATTAAAACACATAAAATGCCTTGTCTGCCCTCATTGGTTTGGATGTATAAACCACCTTAAATTTCATCAGACATTTATTAAACTTTTTCACATTTTGTCACTTTACAACTTTTCAACTTGCATTCTAGTACAAAAAAAAATCTGTGAGGCATGCCGTGAATTTATATTCTGCTCCTTGGAATATTATTTCCCATGGGGAATGTTAAAATGTTCAAACAATTTGAACATTTCATTTTGGACTTCAGGTGAACTCTAACTTTTGATGTTATAAACGACATCCTGGCAACCACCTCTGTTTGTATCTCTATAGGTTTGACCTTTGCACTTCTGATCCTGTGTTTTTTTTTTCATTTTCATTTATTTGTGTGTATTCTGTCATTGTTTGACTCTGTAGTGACGCTGCAGAAAGATGTGTGTCACAAGGGGCTATCAGACAATGTTTTATGTAACGTTGTCTGTTTTCAGAGGATTATAGCCACTCATCCTCTTCGCTGGACAAACAGAGTCTGAGCACTCACAGGATATTCTTTCACCTTCCTACTGAGTCAGAGAAAATTGATCTCGTTGTTATGTTTCTAAAACGACATACATTTGATCAACGTTGTGGCTATAAGGTAGATTTTTAGTTCAAGTTGACATATTTTTGTAGAGTTTTTACTAAAAGTGTCATCATATTTTGAGTGAGAGGTAAATCAGCATAATTAAAAGTTAGTTTTTGGCAAAGGCTTCAATAAAATAACAGTAAACTTTCCATGTTTTCTCTAAAACAGGCTTGACTTAACAGTAAAAAGAAGTTAACTGTAATTTAAACTCAATATTCAGAATTTAAGGTGTAAGATGTGTTATTTCTACTCAAAATAAAGCAGGAGAGTTTATTATTCTATCAACTTACTCAAGGTCTGTCCACAGTAAGGTTTCCCCAACGTGACTATGCGCTCTGCGAAGTTAAAAAAAAAACCTACAAAAGTAAAAACTACTACAAAGATTACATTTTTTATCCTGAGAAATTGACAGACCTTTATGATGCTGTATGCTGCATATAACAAAAGCATTTTTGTATGTTTGAAACAACCACAAAGCATCAACAAACAGACCTTTGTAGACAAATACTTTAAAGTTTAAGATCGAATGTTGTTTTACTCAAAATTAGCTACATATTTGAACTGTCTCTGTCACCCCCTTAAAGCCAACCAACCAACCAAACCAAAAAAAAAAAGTGATTGGTAACCTGATTTTTTATTTTGTTTTGTTTTTCAGGCATGAACAGGCAGCAACGTTGTACCAGAACATCAGCCTGACTGAGCCCAGACTGATTCCTCAGTTTGAGAAAGTCATCATTAACTTCACCAAAGAGATCAAGCAGCAGAACTCAGAGATGGAGAACCTGGCTCTCGCCATCAAGAGGTGAGCAAAACAAGCACACCTCAAAGTTAAACGGTCCCGTGATGGAGCACAGAATAAGCCTGTGATGGCTGTGAATCATAGCGAGCCGATTCTTTTCCAGAGCACAGGACCAAGCATCAATGCAGCTCAGTGAGATGGAGGAGGAGATGGACCAGCGGATTCAGGCTGCAGAGAGAAAAACTCGTGAGCAGGTGGGGCACGGCCTGAATTAACACATGGACAACCTGCAACTTTCAAATGCATTCAGAAGATTAGCATGTTTTGACATGCCGGGGTAGTTGCTGTGAGCTGTTTCTGCTCCTTTCTCTGGAGTTTGTGTAAGCAGCGTGATAAGCAGGCTGCGTTTGTTCAGCTCTTCCCTCATGTCAAACAAACAGGCACAGCTGTATATCAGATTACCAATCCAAACTCTGACACGCCTGCTGATCAGACGGATTTCACAACTCTGTGGATATAAAACCAGTTAGGAGGCAGATGGAGGTGCTGGGGCATGGTTTATCCTCCAGTATGAAATGATAAGGCTGCACATATTTGGGGCGATAAGACTTGTGGCGTGAGGATAAAGCGACAATGTGTGTGTTGTCTGCCGGCGGGCCGCCATCAATGTGGTACCAGATAACAGCCAGCACTTCAAATCTGGATGAGTGAGAGGCAATGCGATTTCAGGTGTGAGTCTGAGACTTCAGCATCACATACAATTTATTATATCCGATTTTACTGCAGGGCTGCACAGTGGCGCAGTTGGTAGAGCTGTTGCCTTGCTGCAAGAAGGTTCTGGGTTCAATTCCCAGCCCCGGTCTTTCTGCATGGAGTTTGCATGTTCTCCCTGTGCATGGTGGGTTTTCTCCGGGTTCTCCAGTTTCTTCCCACAGTCCAAAAACATGACTGTCAGGTTAATTGGCCTCTCCAAATTGCCCGTAGGTGTAAGTGTGTGTGTGTGCATGGTTGTGTGTCCTGTGTGTCTCTGTGTTGCCCTGCGACAGACTGGCGACCTGTCCAGAGTGAACCCGCCTCTCACCCGAAACGTTAGCTGGAGATGAGCACCAGCAACCCTCCCGACCCCATTAAGGGACAAGGGTGCAAGAAAATGGATGGATGGATGGATTTTACTGCAGCTAAAGTAAAAAGTGTAGCACAGGAAGGATGTTCTGAAAACAGGAAAACTTTTTTAAAAAAAAAAGACTAAATACTCTAAATTTCACTTTGCAGTATCTTTGAATCATCTTTTAGGTCCCATTTTATGGTTGGCCAAATGTTTCCTTTGATTTTGACATTTCTCTGCACCAGATTAAGTTCTTTATTCTTTGCTATGTTGAAAAAGTGGATTCACATCCTTGAATTTGTGTCACATTTTGTGAAGTTGCAACCATCAACTTTCATGTCTATTAGGATTTTAGCAGATAAAATTAGTGTAGAATTGTGAAGCATAAACATTATGTGGTTTTAAATTGAAAACGATGCAAAGGCAGACGTTCATTTGTATCCAACTTCTCACTCTGAGGCTTCCAAATAAAATCCAGTGCAAGTTACAGGCTTTAGAAACAGCTTGTTTATTAAATAGAGGTCCTTCATTTGAAGGGTGAGTACAGCAGCCCTGTGAAGGCCTTTGAGGTAAAACCTCATACAGAAAACAAGTGGAATGACAGAAAACTGAAACTACACCTCAGCCTGAACCTGAACATCACTCACCATGCAGTGGGACGGCTTTTATTGGGAAGGGCAGAAAGACGCCCAGATTTCATGGGAACTCACACTGCCAATTAAAAGGATAGGTCAAAGTGTGATGCGTTTGGTTTGGCCTAATCAAAGTCCAGACCTAAACCCATTACAGAACTTGTGGCATGACTTGAAAATGTATGTGACTGAGCATGAGGCTTAAACACCTTCCGCTGTAATTGCACTGAAAGGTAGTTGGGATTTCACATGCATGCCACACTTTTCAGAATGTTGTTTTTAGGAATTATACATTACTTTGTGTTGGTCTGTCTCACAAACCCCTAAAAAAATACATTGAATAAATGAGAATACTAAAACTGATTCTGCTAGTTTATATTTAAAGTTTCCATTTAAACAACAAATGGAATTCTATGCTTTTAGAAATGTAGTCTACTGTGTTTCATAAACATTTTCTGCATAATGTATTTGAGAAAAGTCATGTAAGACCACAACAAGAGAGCAGTTAATAAATATAATATGCTTTTGATTTTAAATTTCACGTGATTTTATTCACTGGAATCCATTTTAAATAAATAAAGAAAGAGCATTTTCTTAAAAAGAAATGCTGCCTATTGAACATAAAGTTGATCAGTGTTGGTCGAGAAGCTGCGCCGGCAGACAACTACAGTTTAATTCTCTAATGTTTCAAGTACAAATAGTTTACAAATCAGTTCTCAGAAGACTACATTTAATTTTGAGGCCCTGATGTTAATGGGAGCCTTGGTGGCCATCTTATCTCTGTTCCGGTGTGTTATGTAAGTGTTCTCTAGCGAAGGAGCTGCTGTTTGTTTTGTCCTAAAATAACTCATAAAATCAGAGGGCGCTCACCTGTGTTCTCCCACAGTGCGATAAATGTGCAAACAGTCTGCGTCTGATCACTCCTTGAACTTCCTGTCACTTTACGTCGGTGGTGCAGTGATAGCTTAGGGTTCATATTTAAAGAGAGACAACTGATTTTGAAGGCAAATGTAATTTTGGATCTTATGTGTGTGTGTGTGTGTTTTCTCTAGGAGAAGAAGCAAACAGAGGCTGCACTCAGTGAGTTGCGGAGGAGTTACGACACTGAAGTTTGTGAGCTTCAGTGTAAAATCCAGAGGATGCAGATGGTATTTTTGATTCTGTCTTACTGTAACACATCAGCACTGCAAGTCGAGTGTTTCTGAAACAACTACGCCAATCAGGAAAAACACTGAAACACAGCAGAGATTGAAAAAAGTCACTTGCGTCATCGAATCTTGTTTTGATCCACTCTTTGTTGTAATCAACAACAAGTTGGTGTGACATAATCCCGACTGAGTATTTAACTGCTCTTCTTTGCTAAATGAATTCATTTAAATTAGGCGGTTTCCTGACTCTGACTCTGATCTTTCCCGTAAGCAGCTGCCAGCAGACTGAAGTATGCTGGAACACCAGTGTCACTTTCACAGTCAGGCTAGTTTAACTCCACCATCATGCATAAAAAATCTAGAGTAAGAAGGAAGAGCCTGTCCCAAAATCCTCATCTAAAATTTACATTTGTGGATGAACCAAATTCCTTCAGGGAAAAAGCTCATAAGGTTGGACAACACAAAAATTTGGCTTTAAAACCTGAGGACACTTAATCATCAGTCAAGCATTGTGGTGGCAGCACAATGCTGTGGGGTTCTTTTGCTGCTTGGAAAAATATGGGCCATACTCATTTACTAGATCTGTGTTAAGACACCAACAAATTCTGCAAAGAAGGATGTGAAAACGTCTAACTAGGATCATACAAGAGCAGCAAGTGGTGGAAAAGGGGCATTCACACTAAAAGTTAGTGGGGATTTATGCAAAATATTCATATTATAAATCCACTCGAAAAAACTAAACTTGATGCAAAATGTTAAATCGGCATATTTGAGCAAGTTTATGCCCTAAAGTGTGAACAACGAGATGTTTCATATAGAAACTGGGTCAAAGTTTGACCAAAAAAGATCAAAAACAAAAACTGCCTCTTAAAAATTTGTTCCACCAGTCACACTGTCTTCCCAAGAAAATGAACTTTGTGAGTAAACATGTTCATTTTCAACATTGAAAAAAGTCAAACTAAGACCAAGCTGGGACTTTACAGTTGCTTATAGTAAAATATACAAACTGCAAGGACAAATAATCCGACATCTTTGACCTTTGACAGATAGAGCAGAAGTACAAGAACATCACAGTGAAAGATGAGAGCCCAGCTTTAAAGAAGAAGATCAATGAGTTGACACTGGTGAGACCAAACACACTTTGGTTCATTCATGACGCAATGTTTGTTTTGCTCTTTTTTTTCTGATCTTCTGCCAATTTATTTTTGTTTTTTGTTTTTTTTTCTTCTTTAGGAAAACCAAAAATCAAAACAAGAGCTTCTGAAGTCTCAGACCAAAGTTGCCTGTCTGCAGAGTGAGCTGGACGGATTAAAGACAGAGTTAACTGATCAAAGCATGAACTCAGAACGGTAAAAGAAACATCATTTGACATAGTTTTATGCTTCTATGTACGGAAGAGGATTAGGGCCACTGGAAAAAAAAAAAAAACAGTTCTGACTTTAATCTCAGAATTCTGAGATTAAAGTCAGAATTCTGGAATTAAAGTCAGAACTGTTTTTTGTTTTTTTTCCCAGTGGCCCTAATCCTTTTCCTTATCTATGTGGTGTTTATTTTAGTTGGGGTTTTTTTTCAATTCAGTGCTGTTATTACATCAAAATATAGAAATGGAATCCAGAGCAGGATTTCCTGTATTCTGTTCCTTGTTCTGTAACCAAAGCAAAACAACAGTCATGTGGAAAACTTTGACGTTTTCTGTGAAATAAAATAAGAAAAAGGTTGTTTCTTCTGAGAGAGTAATAAATTAGGATGGCTGCCTCATGTAATAAAACCTGTTACTTAGGTCGTTGGACCTAAGTGTCTCTCTCTTCACTCCTGCTGAAGTGAGAGTGAAAACCATGGCGATGTACAAAGAGCCTTGGCAACCCATCAGAAAGAAGATCGTATTTGTGTTCATGACTCTTTTATGAAACTCATGGACGTCTCAAAAGAGCTTTAAATTAGTCTTTTCATTGCACACAAATTACAGCGTGTCCAAAGTCATGGGCTGCACCCTCCTTTGGAGTCAACAGCAAAGACTGAAAATGAGCAGCCAGGAAACCGGACAGTGTAGCTCTACCTCGGCATATTTCCTGTCGCCCAGCAAAAACACTTGAGTCGTCACAAACCTCACGACACGAAAGCTGGTAAAAATGGAGCTCGAAATCCTGCAGAATTTTTCTGTCAAGTCTTGAATAATTTTTACTTCGCTCCACTAACTGTTTGTTAAATTCAATAATATCTATTGATGAAAGCATAACAACACAACCACTTTAACTGTTACAAGTTAAAAAATCTCCCATCCAGCCCTCAATAAATGTTCAGATAGGGCGAACGGGGAAGGATCGATCAGCTGAATTTCGTTAAAAACTGATTTTTTTTGTTGACATATTGTTTATTGCACTAAACAAGAACATCTGTATTTAATTCAATAAAATTACTTCCTATCTTTCAGAAATTAGAAATGAGTTCAGACATCAACATTCTTAAAAAAAAATACTGTCTATTTCCTGGGGTGCCCTGATTCTTTCATGATCTGCAAAAGCCTGTAAACGACCTGGAGTTTCTGTAATCAAACGGACCCGTGTGAACAGAAGCACGGAGCCTGGGAGCTGAGGGCCCAACTCGACCTGCAGAGTGATGCTGGTTTGGCCTCAGGAGGTTTTGTTTTGTCAGAGCCGAAACAGGATATCCTGGAGTGACTCTGCACACACAACAACTTTCTCAGAAGGGTTGCCTAGCAACAGATGAAACAAAGTCACTGGCAGACAAACACTACTTTGCCTTCATGGATCTGCTCATCATCCTCACACAGTCGCTTCTTTATCTTACAGCTGTTACTCAGAAATTGCATCAAACCTTTTATTGCGGCTTGGGGATTTCACTGCTATATATATATATATATATATATATATATATATATATATATATATATATATATTGCACAAATGCTTTTTTTAAAGTTTGATATTTAAGTTTGATATTTAACATGGTGTGTTGAGACCGAGGGATTTTTAGACCTTGTTTGCGTCTTGTGTTTTGCTGCAGAGACGAGGAGCTCATAAAACACTTCGCAGACGAGCGAGACATCCTGGAGAGTCAGATTGAGATTCTGCAGTAAGTCTGACATTAAAAGTAACATAAAGGCAGGAACGTAAAACGTGCAGCCTTGAATTTTTATTTTATTTTTCTCTGAACGGACAGGACAGCCAATAGGAAGCTCCATGACAGTAACGACGGCCTGAGATCGACTCTGGAGAAAATCACCAGGGTAAAGATGCTGAAAATGCCTCCCGTTTTCCCCCCGTGAACTTGATGTGATTCCGACAATTTGTAGTCAACAGCATGCCATTGAATTTCACTTTATTTCAAATTTAAAGTGAAATTAGCTTTTTACATAGATCTTCCATTAAATTGTGTTGTTTTTGTGTTACAGTCTGGTAACGGTGGATCCCCAGGAGACATCAAGAACAGAAACAGGAGTAGAAGCATCTGCTACCCATCGCCACATGCTTTATTAGACAGGTAAAATAAAATACTCAGAGGTTATCTGCAGACTGATCTACATGCTGTTTTCATCATCTGTAGATTCGCTGTTCAAAGTCAAAAAATTAACGTGTGGGCTTAGATATGTTATGACACTTTTATTTAAAGTACTATGTGAGCTCCAGGAAGGTTTTTCTCCTCCATCCTATCAGGTGGCAACAGACTTTTTTTACCGGATTTATTTGCATGTTCTGTGAATGTCAGTGAAGGAAATATGGCTGTCCACTTCAGCTCTCTAATCACACTGAATAAAATAATTCTGCTGTTTTGTTTTTGTAAAGCAGAGATGGACATTAGAATGAGTTATGTAGCCTGTAGGCTGTGGTGCTGCTGAACATTGATGTTAAAACGGAAGGTAAAATAATATTTATTAAAAAAATTAATTAAGATTAGGAAGGAAGTTATGGTGATGAGAAAAAGTCAGATTTAATTACACAGCCGGGTCATCGCTATAACATATGTATGTTATGATTAAAGCAGCAAAATAAAATAAGTGTGATATAAAACAAAGTGACCTTCAGAGCAGGTCATGACTTGACAACAGGAGCGGGTCCAGGATGGACCCTAGAGGAACTCCACATGTAATTCCAACTTATCCAAACTCCTGTCACCAAAGTAAATGAGTACTTTTGATTTAACGTGGGTTTTCTCAGGCTTGGCCAGCGTTTGGATGATTTCCCCCTGTACACGCGTCGGCCCAGCTGTGACACTCTGGCACTGGCCATCTGTGACCCTGGGCTGAGGCGCAGGCACAGCAGCGAGTGCGAGGAGGACAACCTGCCTGAGATCTACGTGGACAGCGGCATGTCCACGCTCAGAGGCTCACATGGCGGCTACGACTGGGAGCCGGAGGTCCAGGGGCAAGATGGTGAAGAGGAAGAGAAGAAGGACAGCATACTGGGTGAAAGCTCTGACACAGAGGTCAGATAATAGAGGTTAACTCTTATATATGGTTCTGTACAAACTTCTTGCCATTAAAGTCAAGCACTACATGAATATATGTTCAAGAAAGTACACTCTACTTTCTTAATTTAGGTTCCAAAAACCTGAATTAAACGCTAGACTTTTATTCAACGTTTGCATATTTTAATTTTACTGTTAAATTGCTCGGTTTGCGCGTTTCTGTCACAGCCAGCAGAGACTCAGGACGGAGAGTCGGCGATTGGGTCGGACTGCAGCTCGGTTTTGGATTGGAAGCCCACTGACTCGCTTGGTGCTGTTACGCCTCCCGCCCCGACAACAAAGAAAACCATCAGCGCCATCAGCGCTCAGGTGAGGGAGAGACACAGAAGCTAGAAACTGCTATTTCAAGTAACTTATCCATGAGAAATGTAGCAATACTTTATAATGCATTATAATTCTCTAAACATTTGTAAGTTTCAAATTAAAGTGTTTTTTAGAGTTTTTGCCACAGAAATAAACATTGAAAGTTGTACTGTTCCTTAAAAATCTGGAAAAAATATCACTTAGGGTCTAAAAGATGCATTTTTCTTGCTTTTTGATAATTGTTGAAATTCAGATTTTTATCTGCCAAACTGCATTATATGGGATATGGGTGCTGAGCTTATTTGCTTTTTTTATGTAGTTTTGTGTTACTCCAACCACATGTTGCATACAGTCTGAATGGTCTGATCAGTAAGTATGTTAAGACAAACACTATTAAACGCCTGAAATTCCCTCAAAAAGAGCAGGGAAGGCGCAGCGGCGACCCATGGACCCGGCTGTGACAACTTCGAGTCCTAACCTGTTGACCTTTGATGAACGTCTCCCCCCTCTCTCGCAACCTGCTTTCCTGCCTACTAACTGTCATAGAAAGAAATCTAGAGCCAAAAAAAAATCCTTAAAAAAAGCAGGGTCAAGTGTCACTGGTCAGACAAGATGTCTGGGTTTCCTTCCTGCACACGCTTCCCTGTCAGTAGAGGAGTAAAGGACAGTGGGTAGTTGGATGGATGACCCGAGCTGATTGGCTCCCTGATGGTTACTCTGATGTTTGCTCTGCTCCTCTTTCTCTGCAGAACGACGACAAAGAAAGCGCTGACCTCGGCTACATGACTTCAGAGAAGGCCTACAGGATCGTCTTAGCCGGAGACGTGGCTGTGGGAAAATCTAGCTTCCTGCTTCGACTCTGCAAGAACGAATTTAAACTGAACTCCAGCACCACTCTGGGTGAGCTGGAGAAACTAAAACCTGCTCTGGGTGCTGATAAGTATTGTATTAGAACCAGGACACCTTGATTTTCAGTTGTTTTTTGTTTTCTGTGGTCTCAGGCGTGGACTTTCAGATGAAGACACTCATTGTGGATGGAGAGCCAGTTTTATTACAACTATGGGACACTGCAGGGCAGGAGAGGTGAGTGAAAAGAAAGAGATTATATTGTAATTGAAAAAGTTTTTTCTTCTCATGTTTTTGTGAACCTCATCTCTTCTTCTGCTGTCCTCACAGGTTTCGCAGTATCGCCAAGTCCTACTTCAGGCGTGCAGATGGTGTGTTACTGTTGTACGACGTCAACTGTGAGAAAACCTTCCTGAATGTTAGAGACTGGGTGGACATGATTGAGGTAACACAGTGGTTTGCTTTGCTGCTCTTTCCAGACATTTTCACATTGAGCCAACTCACAAAACTTGTTTAATCCTTCAGCTAATGTGTGCAATAAATTCATTTAAATGAAAAACTAAATGGTCCTACACGTTTCTCTCGTCCTATTTGCAGCCGATGTGTAAGTTTTTGATGGACGGCATGTATTTGTGTGTTTTTCTGTCCTGTGAACTTTGAGTTTTGCATGCTGGTCTTTGCTGGTGGTGTGATGTCGGTGAAAAGAAAATAGAAATGTGTCCATTCAGTGTTGCACTGTGTTGAAATCTCAACAAGCCTACAACACCTTTTCTAAATTTTCATGATCTACACCATGACATCAATTGTTATTTCTTTCCCAGGATGTGTCCCATGATGATATTCCCATCATGCTTGTGGGTAACAAGTGCGATCTTCGGCAAGATGGAGATAAATCTGTTCCTACCAGCTATGGGCAAAAGCTTGCAATGGTAGATACAAACAAAAGTGTTTTATTACACTCAACCTGTGACAAATCTCAGTGAACTAGGTTTTACTTTTACTTTTGAATGCATTCATTTATTTGTCTGTTGATACATTTGTATTTATCACAATATGCATGTATTACAGTTAAGCCCAAAACTATTTAATCTCAACATTTTGGAAAGATTCAGCCAGAATCCCGACTTAAATTGGTTAGAGAATCTGTGGAGGAAGCTAAAGATTAGGGGGATGGCAAAGGGGTTTTCTGACCTCAAAAACTTGGAGCCTTTTACCTGAGACAAATCCTCAAAATGCCAGTGGGAATGTGCAGAAAGTTGATGCAGAAACCTTTCTGTTAGGTTTTTTCACTTAGGTCCAGATAAACATATCAGGAATAATGCTTTATGGGGTGGTAACGAGTTATCTAATTAATACAATCTTTTTTTAATCTATATTCTAATCCTTTTTCTATTCAGTGTTCAGACTAAAAGTAAATAGAAACAAATACTTCATAGTAAATCGTATTTCTGCCTCCGTCCACCAGACATACAGCACTCTGTTCTGTGAAACCAGCGCCAAAGATGGCTCCAACATCCTGGAGGCTGTGCTGCACCTGGCCAGGTGAGGCGCTGCCTGTTTCTTATCCAGGTTTAGTTGAATTAATTTATGTCCTCCCTAATCTATATATGTTTTGAAGGCCTAAAACTTAAAATGCAACAGATTGCTGTTAATTGAATGACTGATCAATGTCACTAGAGGCTCTTTTAGATGTGGAAACTTGTAAATGTCTTTTTCTTTTTTTTTTTTTTGCATCTGGCAGGTTGGTAATAAAGCAGGACACCTTTGAGGAGAAACACAATCAGTCGCTGACCAGTTTAAATGCTCCCAAGAATAAACCGAAGCTCTCCTGCTGCACCTGATCTAATTCTCCAGAGCTGCACCTCCTCGTCTGCCTTAATGTGAAGAATACCAGGAGCAGAAATTTAACAAAACAGCAACACAAAGAAATAATTGTTGGAGAAAAAAAAATCAACAACCAGAACTGTTTTATTTATAAACAAAGTGGCAAAAAGAAGAGCGATAAGAAAGCCGCTTCAGGAAGTTTGAGTTATTGCCGACTTTTACTTTGTGAAAGATAATTTCATTGGTTTTTGTGCTTTTATCGATACTTTACAGGATGTATTTATGAATTGTTTGCCATCCAAACATTTTTCTTAGAGAAAAATGAATCATGATACTAAAACTGGGAAAGTAAAGTTAGAGGAAGTTAATATAATGAAGGCTAACACTTTATTTGACGGGGTGTGAATAAGACTGACATAACACCTGTCATAAACATGACATAACACCTGTCATGAACATGAAGGAGTCTTTATGACTCATGAAGTCTTATTCAGTAAATAATGACACTTTTAATGCAAAGTTACTTTAAAAGTTGCATTGAAAGTCCATTAAAAGAGCCAACGTTGCATTAAATTGTCATTATTTACAAAATCATGCAAAGTTGGTACTTTTAATGGACTTTTAATCCAACTTTTAAAGCAACTTTGCATTAAAAGTGTCATTACTGAAAGACACATCATGACAACAGTCATAGACATTCATAAGGACTCGTTCATGTTCATGACAGATGTTATGTCATGTTTATGACAGTGTCATGTCAGTCTTATGCACACCTCTTCAAATAAAGTGTTGCCTAATGAAGTGATGTGAAAATAACGTAAGAGGTGCAATCAGTCGGTTTATGTGTCGCATTTGTACTGGTGGAAAAAGATACAAAGAGTATTGATGACGAGAACTGAGACAGATTTAAGCAGTAAATGTCCACGATGGTTTCAGGTGCAATGTCCCAACCCAGTTTCTAAATAATACCAAGCAGTGTTACATTTTTGTTGTTATAAAGTTTCTACTTGTTTATTTCAGCTCACAAATGCTATTAAGTTCAAGATGTTATCTACATAATAAATAAATAAGAGAGTAGAACAGTGTATAGACTGTTATTTTAAGAACAATTTTAATTCAATAAAGGAATTATTGCATTCTTTCGGTTTTCTATGAAAAAAAGGGCAACAAAGGTGTGATTTTGAGTAAAAAGCCTGTGAGTGTGAAATATCTAAAACACCAATAGTCTCAAGATGGGGGACTTTTTTTTAAAGCTGTTCCAATTTTACATTTACTTAATGTTTAAATAATAGATTATAAATTAAACAGAAACACTAAACTGTCAGTGTTGTCTGGACTGGAGGGTCTGAATAGTGACCAGCAAAGAGAAATGAGGTTGAAAGAGTTTTGGAGAAAAGAAATCCAAGCACAGCTTATGAAACCCAAATATGTGAAGAAAATTGAAAAAATATTGCTGACAACCAAGAACTGGAGACAACAAAACATAAAAACAAGATCAAGATAAAAAAAAAAAAAAAGAATAAGCCAGAGTGACTAATGTATATGACAAAGTATGTTTGATAATTAACTAAGTGGAAACCAGAAGGCTGAGACACGTGAGAGAATCTAATTTGAGAAATGGCTGAAAGTACAGAAAACCAAGCAGTCACAGTAACAGATCTGTCACAAACAGAAACACAAAATCACTCAAAAGATTCAAATAAAAATATACATACAGTGGATACCCACCTTTTCACTGTTCAGTATTTCAAAATTCACCTATTCATGAATTTTTTAGTGGAACTTAACTTTAAATAAAGCATACTTAAATTATTCAACAACAAAAAAGTGCTCCTGGAAAGCTGAAACTCCTGGGAGCAATGCTGCTTGACACAATGTTAGGGTTTGCCAATCAGCCAATCCTGACGTGTCATTCATTTTCCTTGGCACTGATTGGCTGTACCTCTAGTACTGTAGATGTTAGCTTATGTGGTTTAGCCAAGACGGTTCTCACTGTGCGCTTATTAAGGTATATTTGAACTATTAAAACAGGCAAATAAAGAAGCGTTTTCAATGGGGTTTCATGTATTTGCATATTTTAGCTATTAATGAGTTGCTGTGGTCTTTAACCCCCATGAATAGTTTTGGTTCACTCTATTATATATTTTGTTCATACAAACAATAGATTTACATCTTGAGAAAAATCCCTTTCTCCTTTGACAGGATGTGGAAATAGGCAAACAATAATTTTGATAGTTGACAACAGACTGGACTAGGGACTCAATAGTGAGGCTGTTTACAAAATGGGAAAAAGCAGCAAACTTACTGAGAAAGTGAAGATGAAAAAGGTTGATTTTGTTCTGGGGATTACTTTCGGACCTCTGGAATATATTGTACAAAGAGGGATTTTTCATAAAATGAAGAACATTAAGGACAACCCTGAGCATCCTTCTCATCAGCCTGTCCCAGGCAACAGATCGTCTTCAGTCAGAGGCCTCTTCAGTACCGCTGTAATACTGACCACATCAGGAGATCTTTCTTTCCCACAGCCATCAACAATTCCTTGAAGAACCTATTATTTTATTTGAAATGAAATGAATTTGAATCATTATTTGTCCTCTGTGTGCACATGGAATATTGCTATTGAATATAATGGTGAAATAAACTTTCAGACAGTAAAGAATTTATTTTAAAACTTTCAGTAAAGACATCAGTGTTTACATGTAATTTATTGGAGCAATTGCAAGTGTTTTTATTTTCTGACTGAAGGAGATTTTATTAAATCAGAGACTTTCTTCTCGGGAGACACTTTGAGACACCCTCCTGTTAGCGGAGCATCTGGAGGTCGCTCTAAGCACAGTTGTTTGAAAAACTACAACATATGTTGGGGATTCTGCACTTTGTGTGTTCGAGTTGGCACAGATCCCTGTCTACACCTCCCATCTGTTTACATTGTCAGGTGCTTGATGAGGCGAGACCGCTCATTTGTCAAACAACATGTGGGGTAACAGAAGTGGAGATAGGGTATGTGTGTGTGTGTGTGTGTGTGTGTGTGTGCGTGTGTGTGCGTGTGTGTGGAGTAAGCAGCAGATAATGATTTTTTTTTTGTGCGTGCGTGCGTGTGTGTGTTCAACGGTAATAAGGGGATAATTAGATAAGGGGGACTGTGCAGCCAAAAAGGTTAATGACACTAATGAATATATTAGTGAAGAGGAGAGCAGGTTCTCTTTCCTGATGTGCATCTGCTCTCAATCCTTCTGGGGAATCCTGTGTGTGTTTTGTTTTATTTATTCGAGACAAATGATTGAGGTACAAAATAAAGAATCAAAATGTTTGGGAGACAACTGGCTTTACTTGTATTTACTTTATTTATGTGCATTTAATTACATACAGTTCTATGGAATAGCTTTAAACCAGCAGTGAATAAAGATAAGTATTAAGCAAAGCCATACAGAAAGATTTAAAGACAATCTTGTCCTTTAAATTATAAAATTATATCTATGATGTTTTAGGACCTAATTGGAGAAAATATTGCACCATTTCTCTCTTTTACATTAGTGTGAGAAGAGAGATTTAATTCATTAAAATCTTTTTCCTCCCAAGTTTGGGCCGCATCAGAAAGCACAGACAGAAGGTCTTAACACAGACATTAGAGAGGCCGGGCGCTCTCCGAGTGCACGAGGGGAGAAGTGTTGTCACCATCTGGAAAGGTCAAGGGTCAGACAACAGGCCCAGTTCTGATGACATCTGGGACAGCATACTGTCCGTCAAAATCGACACCCATGTCAGACACGCGCCACTTTCATGACACACATAGGCACATGCTGCCGTCTGCTTCACAGTAGAGATGTTGGTCAGACTGTCGTCTTTTATTAAAATCTCTAAATATGTCCGCCAGCGTGGTTGAAGTTGCAGTAGTGGCAATGTGTGTTATTTTTACAACTCCCTTAGAAGCAACAATTCATTAGAAATCTGTAACAATAAATACAAGAATTTAATATTAATGGACATTTGATACATTTTCTTATAAAACTTTAATATGCGATTAGAAACAAGTTGTTTCTTAGTGACAAGTCTTAATAAAATCGTGTAAATCCAGTTGGCATTTAACCTCCTACTGTGCTATGCCACTTCTGCTGGCAAGAGGGCAGCAGTCTGCTATCGTATATTTAGTGGCATTGTGCATGGAGGATTTTTTTTTGTCCTGTTTTGTGAGCCACACTTGAAACCACTACAGTCCCTTAACTGTTTTCACATTTTGTTACAATCTGTAAAGGATCATATTAGGATTTTATGTGCTGGACCAACAATAAGGAGCATAAGTCTGTAATAAAAGTAAAATTAGTGCATGATCTTAAAATGTTTTATAAATAAAGAGCGTGGCATCCATTTGTTTGCTGCAATTACAAATGCAAGTCTTTTGGCGTGTGTCAAAAAAAAACTTCAAAGCATCTAGATGTTCTAAATGGTTTAACCATCTAGAGATGAGTGGTTTTGCACATCATTTGAAAAAAATATTTTAGTCACATTGAATAGATCACAGCAGCAGTTTTCAAGTCTGGAAGAAGGGCGGCAATTGAGTTTAGATCTGGACTTTGACTAGGTCATTTTAATACATATTAACCTTGATCTGAACCGTTCCTTTGTTGCTCTCGCCGGACGTTTGCGGCTTGTTGAAACATCTCTGAAGACTGTTTAAAATTTCAAACATCTTCCCATCAACTCTGACTACCTTCTACGTCCCTGATAAAGAAATGTATTCCCACAGTATGATGCGCAAATATTTCTGTTTTACCAAATAAAATATTTTAAAGTTGTGTATCTTTTTCCTTCCGCCAGACGTGTTGTCATCTGTTACATAACACCAATAAAATGCAGTGTGAGAAAAGAATGTGAATACTTTTGCAAAACAGTGTGCACCTCACAATATAAAACACTTTTTTTTCCTGTTTTGTCTTGAAAAGTTACCTTTTCCCCCCACAAAAACCTGACAAAAAGCTGAACTAGGTTTAACGCATTTCCTGAAAGGAAGACTTTGTGTTCAGGGTGACAGAGGGCCGCATCAGAGGAGTCCGAGTTCATTCAGAAATACACAAGATGATACATGTAATTGTTCTAATTAAAAGTGTCCTGAAGACAGCTCAGCTTGTCCTTAAAGACATCTCTTAGAATCAGTTTAAGTTTACTGGGAAACTCAGGTGTTTGTGTAACGTGGGCTCAGGTCCAATGAGAGAGAATCTCCTGGTCTGTGCTTATCTCTGTGACCGCTCAATCAGCTCCCTCGAAGGACGAGAGTGGATTAGTGACCGTTTCATAATGTGTGTTAATCTGGCAGATTAGCTTGATTAGGTTAGTTAATAATTCTCAATTTGTATGTTGGGTAGTATGAGTCAAACTGATACAGCACTCAGTGCTTTCGAATGTCTTTCCTGCCAAAATTTGGACTCATTGTCCGCATAGATCCTCCCTTCAATCTGAACACAATTCACTCTTTATGTCAACAATCAAAACAGCCAAATTTACCAGAGTTTCAGGAGACCTTAAAGCAGGTAAAACTGGATTATTTTTGCATTACAGCATAAAAAAACCTGACGATCGAAGATTCTATAAAGTGATCAAATCCATTGGCAGTTTAATTTCGTTGTCTTTGTGTGTGTTTTTCTGAACCCGCTGACATATTGATCCACACAATATTGAGATCTGTTCTAACGTTGCAGAATATCGACAGAGGTAATCTCAGACAAGAGCAGTCAATATTGACGGGTTGCTCAAACAGATAGAAACCCATCATGTAAATCTTTGATCTCCACTGTGAGCTGCTAACTAATCCAATGCATTTTCTTGGGGCAGAGCAGCACAAGGGTTTTGTTTATGGTGAAGCCTTTCCAAATATGGTCAAAGCTAAGCAAAGATGGAAACTTACCAGAAATAATTTGGTTGCCATAAGACTTACCTGAGTCAAGGTAATTTTGCTGTTTTGGCCCAACCAGAGCCCATACTTAAAGCTGATGGGGAATGTGTGAAGGAAGCATGACATTAGGGTGATGGTACAGAGGGCTTCCAACCTCAACAACTTGGAGCTTATCACCAAAGATAAATCATCAAAATACCAGAGGAAACATCAAGAAAACTTGCCGGCAAAACATGTACCTTTTCCTGTGATTCCAAAAGAGGTTTGTTAGAAATTGAGAAGGATAACAAAACGTACATCCTTTTTTTTGGTTGGATGAACTTAGAGTTATAAAAAATTTGGGACTTGTAATGACACCAGGACATCTCATTAAATATTCAGTTCTCACTCAAACATCAATATCCATTTGCATCTCTGGTAAATAAAGTAGTTTATTCACACTCAATCAGCAAAATGTATTAAGTTTACATGCCCACAAAAATAAGTTTTCCAGCAGAGTAAGAAATTTGGAACACAACTATTTCATTTATAAAATATATGTAATGTTGGTAATCCTAACTGACTCTAAACAGGAAAAGTTTAGCCGGATTTATTTCTCACTGCCAGTCAGAAAGTTTGAAAAAGTCCCGCTATGCGTCTTTTGTACTATTTATATATCTGTAGCTTTGGCAGTTTGCTCTACTCTGTTTCACTTAAAAGGATATTAGTGTTGAAACGCTTGCATGCTGTTACACAGAGAATAAAGCACTTGTCTGCCAAAACACACACACACACGCACGCACTCACACACGCACACATCACAAAATGCACTTATCAAGTGATTAATTCTCAAACTGCACAGCCAGAGTTCAACAAAGGTCAGAATTGATTTACATAGACAGATGGAGAGCCATACGAGTGGATATCTGTGTGTCTGTGGCTGAATGTGTGTGTGTGGGGGGTGCGTGTGTGTGTGTGTGTGCTCTCTAAATGAGCTCTGCCACAATCACACACACATTCAGAACATACTCGCACTCATACATGCACACTCTCTCCCCTGTGGCGTTGTTTGATGCAACTAGTTCATGTTACCATGGAGACGATGAGCTTGCTGTACATCATCATGATGGGGTCGTGGCAGAGTTATAGGTCAAAGGTGACGAGCAGAATGGATTCAGTGTCCCAGTCCATCAATATTACTGACCTGAGGGGAACGACCTGCAGTGTGAGGGCAATTTGTGAGCAATCAGCATGAAAAAGGCATTTACATGAGACTACAGCTATATGGTTAGGAGTTAAATATTAAATAAGAAATAAGGGGAAAGCATCTACACTGTCAAGTTTCTTTATTCTGTAACATTAATACCTTGGGAATTGTATCTAATTGAAAACAACTGTGAAATTTTAACATTTTACCTTAGGGTTAGAACACCCTAAATATGAAATAATCAAATGTATTTGCCACATTTTATTTCAGTTTACCACAATACACATGTATTTAGAAACTCTATGAAATAACTCCATCAAAAGAAGTCATTTCTGACAATCCATGAAAAAAGGGAAACATCTCTACAATGAAAAAAAAACTGACAAGCAGTTTACACTGCAGCAACATAGTAAGAAAAAGGGATTTCATTTTTGTAGTCAAAGAATCCACAAATGTCCCCAGTAAGAAACAGATATTACCTTCAAACATCATATTTTTCTAAATTCAAATGTAAGAAATGCTCCTTGACGTTTCACCAGCAGGTGAAGGTAAAACATTTTTCCCTGAGTAAATACAAAATTTAGTTTCAAATGACAATTTTACTCATCAAGGAACAAAAGACTATCCAAACCAAACCAGCTCTAGATGAAAAGGTAATAAACCCACTGAACCCAACACATTTCAAGAGAAGCTTAGTTCAATTTAATTCAGCCTGACTATTGCCAAACTGGTAGAATCAAGAAATCACCTAAACAGAACCTTCTGACCTTATTGTAATTAATGAAAGAAGAAAATCCTAAAGGAGAATGTCGTCATTTTTTGACCAATTATTCAGTAGGATGATGATCCAAAGCCAGCTCTGGATGGAGCAGTGGCCTAGTAAAAGTCTGGACTTAACGAAGGGAAAAAGCCCATTGCAGGTTAACATGAACACCTGATGGCAGGAAAGGTGGAGCAAAGAGTTATTAGGTTTGTTGAGCAGCTTGTCAGGAAGTGTGATGATGTGGTGTGGAATAACGGCGTTGAACCCAGGCAGAGAGGTAAGATGCAGATTTATTGTAGGTCAAAGAACACAGGCTCATACAGTCCGGGATCCGGCAGCACAGGTAACCGGAGTACTAAACTCACACTGGTAGCTCAGAACTGAGACTGCTTACGTGAGCGGCCGCCACAGGACTTAACCAGTGCGACTGTGATGGCTTCTAACAACTGAAGGTAGACGTTTGACACGACGCTAGACAAGGACCCGACAACCGACAAAGACAACAGGTGGAGTTAAGTACACAGGGAAGGTAATCAGGGAACTGGATACAGCTTGGAGCAATCAACAGGGAAGACAGACTCACAGGGGAAAATGAACTAAAACACAGAAAAACCTCAAAAATAACTACACAGAAAACACAGATCATAACACAGCTACCTTTTAAAATAGGGCCAACTTTTCCTTTAATACAGAAAGTACAATTACCATTTTAAATATCTCATGTTGTCTGTATTTAGCTTGTCTTTGACAATGCATTCATTTTATAATCCAAAACATTTAAGTGAGGCAAAGAAAATGCAAAAATGGAAGAAATCCGGAAGGGACGGGCAACACTTTCTCACCACCCTAAATGTCCACAGTAATCTGTAATTGTTTCAGACTGAAACTGCAGTTTATAAATGACCACTTCTGTTTAGCAAGAACGTCTTCTGCAGCTGCAGTAAATATAGCGATGCTCTGGTTTGTGTGTGTCTGCGGTGCACAGAGAGGGAGAGAGAAAAGGAGAGAGAGGTAGAGCAGGAAAAAGAGATAAATGCTGCTGTCGTACTGTGCGGTGCGCCCCATCACTTTGATAAATCTCACAGCGAGCTGACGACACCTGCTGACAGCACACTAAAATCTGATTGGTTGGAACAGCTCCAGGTTTGGAGGATGTTAATGGTTATGATGTGGACAACAAATTGAACACACACACACGCACGCACGCACAGACAAACGCACATACACACACACAAGGACACGCGAGGAAATAGGTCACATTCTGACATACTGTATAAAGGATATCCTGCGCATATTAATGCACATTCATCTCCTGTCTGACTTTGTGTGTATCATTAGCATGGCAATTATTCCTAATAGCAGAGAGGGTATCACTGGATAATTAGGTCATTAGCTCTTTTTTATGTTTTAATTATTTTTACATAAATGACTCCTGGACAATTTCAGTGGAATTAACCCAAGGTGCAAAAGTTTTCCCCAAAACGAAAGGATTTCAACGCAATATACAGTAAACTGCTTGATCTGACTATCAAGTGTCCAACAAAAAAAAAAAAAAACCTTTATTCAGTCCATTCAATAACATCGTCATAGAGACTCATTCCTCTCTGATCTCTGCCTTGCTTTGTGGTTTATCTTGTAGGTCACACACTCTCCCACTTGTCTCCCCGTATCTGCTCCCGCTGCGTCTCCTTTGAGCATCACAGCCCCCGCCATCCCCCCGTCACCGAGCATTACCAGTGATTTGACTTCAGTCTGATTGCGACTTGATTTGAGAGAAATCTCGGTTGACACGAGAAGGGGCCCGACAGGAGAGAATGCAACGTGAGCGAAACATCAGTGGGAGCAGCAAGGGGGGGCTGGGGGGGTAGGTGGGGCAGACGGGTGATGAAACGCAGAGTTCTTCCAGTCTGACCTTTTGAAGAGCTGTTGGAAAATGTAGGTCCGACTTCAAACGAGCGCCATGAAATATACAACGCACCCCTGTCGCCTGAAATCCTCGCACATACAGGTGTGTTTTCCCCCTTATCAGCTGCCGCTTGCTTTCTGCTTTGGATAAAGTTGGGTAAGCAGACATGCCCGTGAGAGGCAAGTTGCTTTTATCGCTGCTATATCTCCTGACTTTATAGGAGCCAAATCAGATGCAGCTCTTCTTCCATTCATCTTTTTTTTTCTTAACTGTCATCTCTCCCTCCATCCCAATCTGAGGCTTACATCTTTCACTTTCACTATCTGCAATCCCCTAACTGTTGCCGTCTCCCCTTCAACTGCTGGGTGGAGGTCCTTTCTCTTGATCTTCCCATCTATCCGTCTGCATCTGTGTGTCGTTTTGATGCAGATGAGACAGTGATACATGATTTGCTGCAAGTCTTTCTGTCAGAGGACATCAGATCATCAAGCACACACATAGCAGCAGGCAAACACATGCACACTGAGATACACATGGCGTCTGAGGAGATAAGGGAGTCTTTGAAGGTGGAAATTAGTTTTGGCGCCTGGCTGCTCCTGTCTTGCAGGTCATGTGACTAAATCCTCCAGTCACACCAACATAAACTGATAAGACAGCTCCTCTGCGAGTGTGTGCTTGCAGTTGTGTAAGCCTGCGTGTGTGCGTGCGTGCGTGTGTGTGTCTGCGTGTGAGTCTACCTGAGTGTGTGCGCTCAGTGAGAGTGCTGGTGTATGTTTATGGATTGCATTTATCCACTGTGCATCTCTTGTGGCAGGGCGAGGTAATTGGTGGCAGATAAACAGCGCTTAACACAAACACTCACTCTCTCAAACACACACGCACACGCACGCACACACACAGAGAGTAATCAGACGGGATTTACAATGTGTAGTTTGGAGCCTAATTGCTCTTCAGGTCCCTGTGCAGCGCTGCCAAAGCCATTAGTTGCTGCTGTTCTCAGAAAATTCAGTGTGTCGCTTTGAGTGTGTGTTTGGTCTCTTCAAAAATGAGTGTGCACATCATCTCAGTGTATACATGCGCGTGTGTGTGTGTGTGTGCATGTGTGTGTGTGTGTGTGTGTGTGTGTGTGTGTGTGGGGGGTGTGTGTGTGTGTGTGTGTGTGTGTGTGTGTGCGTCTTTGTTTGCTTCCAGTGGGTGTAAGCGTGCTCGCCACTTTTAGTGTTTTTCTCAGGGACTTGGCTTCCTTCCAAGCCTGAAGAGCTAATTGGAATTAGAATAACATTCCTCAAAGGCCGCTCGTTTAGTGCCGGAGCTGAGTGCTAACGATGGAGTGGTGGGTGAGGGAGAGAAGGGAGTTAGCGCCCTAACGATCTGCGCTAACAATGTTTTATTCTGATTTTTAATGAGGGGTAATCACTCAGCTGTATAAGAAGAGCAGCAGAAAAAAAAAAAAAAAGCTGAGGCGGGGATGGAGCGAGGTGGGAAGAGGCGAGGTGAGGAGGAAACAGTAATTATCTCCTCTCCGAGCTGTGAATCACGGCCCGTGTTGAGGTCTCTCCCAGGGAAATTAGAGATGCACACTAACTGCCTTTATTCCGAGCCAGAGCTACCTGATAGCGCCACGATAATGAAACAGTGAATAAAACAAAAGCACTGCAGAACACCTGTCTTATATATGCCAAGTCTTACATTGGGTTTTAAAATTAAAGCACAATCCTAAATATGCTCAAAATGTTCTGTCTTTCAACCTTTGTTCACAAAGCTCTTTTAAAGAAGCCTCGTCTGAAGCCTCAGTGGCAAATAGTAAATCTAAACATCGTGGCCAAGATCACTGGAAAGGCTATTTATGACCAAATTTGATAGAATAAAAAAACTCTCAGTTTTTTTCTAATCAGATTTATGAAGGTTTTAAATTCCATATGAACCAACAATAATGAATTTAAAGCTTCTGTGTCGATTTTCCTGAGTGTTAGAGCTGTTCTCCACACAGCTGTGCTGGATTGGTTCAGATTATTCTGGACTATTTTGTGTCATTTGGCCAAATCTTGCCAAACAACTGTCATTTGAGTTCAAGTTCAGATTTATTTTTAAAGCACGTTTCAGGAACAAGACAGTTCTTTACATCATTAAAACGTAGTTAAAATCATAACTACACTACCAAATGTATTGATCAATGTTTCATTTACTACTAATCAAAAGCAACAAATATGAGGAGCTCCTCAAGGCTTCCTTCTTGGGTCACTTTTATTTAACATATATATTATTTCCAAAGCTCAGAAAATGCAGCGATAAAACATCTCAATACGTTGATGACACTAAACTTTATATTTCTGTCTCAGCTTTTAAAAATAGTCAATTAAATTCAGTCAGTAAGTCCACAATATGAACAAGTGAAGAATCTCCTAAAACCTATGAAGGAAAAACAAGTTATTGTTTTCTTTCACACAATTACAAGGTCAGCGCTCAACCAGACTTTTTTGGCTAAGACTACAGGTCATGCAAAAGAAAATCCAGCTGCTGTGGGCAAAATAAACTTACTACCTTTTTAAAAACATCACAGCATAGGGAGATTTTTCAAGCCACAAACACAAAAACAGAATTGCCCACGACTAACAGATTCGACAGCTTGTGGCGTAAAGCAGCTACCGTTTTAATATGTAACAGAAACCACACCCCGGCCCAGGAGGCCAATAGACTGCATCAACAAAAAACCACTAAACAAATATTGTTTGTGTGTTCATCACTGCTGCAAACTTCTTTCAAAACCAGCCGTAAATCTCACCAATATAAAGAAATAGTTTATGTTTTTTCCACTCAGTCCAAGAAAACAATAATCAATTCAACCCGTCAGGGGAAAACAAACCAGATTTTGAAAAATAAATAAATAAATAAATGAGAGAATCAGAGAAACACTAACAGACAAAGACGAGAGGACAGACAAGGAGAGACAGAGTGACACGTGAAGCCGGAGAGACGGTGTGATGGAGTAATATGGCATACAGCAGAGATGGAGTGTGAAACAGATGCTGCTCAGTGGAGAGTGAGAGGCCAATGGAGCTTGTAGAACGCTTAGAAAGGGCAGAGGCTGAATCGATTCACACACAAACACACACGCACACATTAATCTCTGCTATATGCGGCTGTGTGTGCGGCTGTGCGAAGTGGGAGGAAAGGGTGAGAGTGAGAGTGAAGGATGGAGGACGGAGGGCAAGGGGGGGAGAGAGAGAGAGAGAGAGAGAGCGCGGCAGGGAAGGAATAGAGGAGAAGATGGATCAGGAGAGATAGAGGCTGATTATCGCTGAGCATTGACAGAGTAAAAGCCCAGTGGGGGTTTTACAGACATACACACACACGCCACTAGCCTTTCAAGTAAACTTACACATTCACCCACAAAGTGATGGAGATGGAGCTGCCAGACTGTAATACAGCTAGACCTCTATTTCAACCAGCATCATGACTGAATGTCTGCACCTCCCCTCCCAGCTGATATCCTCCATCTTCCTTCTCCTAAAAGCTTTTCTGCTGTCGTCCACCGCATCCCACCTTCCATCTGTACTCTTCACCCTCCTTACGCAACCTTACCCCCTCGCACTTCCACCCAAACCTACCCCTCCCTTTTTTCTGCTATTTCCTGTCCCTCCTCATCCGCCGCCTCCTGGCTTACTTTATCATAGCTTCTCTACACATGAGGAGATGCTCTGGACCCTCGGAGCAGAAAATGGAGCCTAGTGGAGGGAGACTCCAGGAGATAAAGGAGAAAATCACACTGCTAAATGTGTGGCAAACACACACAGGCATAAACCTCCCAGCTAAGCGTAAAAACTGTGACACATCTACAGGAAAACTCTGAATTTAGCTTAATATTAGCTAAACCAACGTCAAATGCAATCTTAAAGGTTACTAAATGTGCTAATGATGAATGGGCCAAATCCTTCATTAATCTCAATGATATTTGCTTTTAAAACAGTTAAATATAAATGTTGAACTCTCTCTATACATTTGTATTAATTCTAAAAAATGTTCATGTTTTCATTGCTGGGCAAAACAAGTCATGAAAATGATCCATTCAAGCACTGAATACAATGCTAGCATCTAAAGACTTGAAAATTCTAACAATTCAGTATTTTCTTTGTTAGTTTTATTCACTTTAGTTTGTTTCAGTTATTATCTTAAAGATTTTTGCCAGTCTGAATAATATTCTGTGCTTCAACCCAAGAAAGATCTTTTCACTTTGAAGTATTAAATTTGCGTCAGTCTGTCTTCTGCTAGCTGCATTGTTTCACCTTGCACTGAAGAATTAACTTTACTTTTTCACAAATATGCATATATATTGTTATAAATGTTAGCAGTTAAAAGACAAAGAGAAACTTTTAGCCTTTCATAGTCCTCGTCTGGTGTATTTCTGTGTAAAGGAAAAGTGATTAAAAAAAGCAGGAAGCAATTACAATCCAGTTTTTAATATCCATTAAGATTATAATTACGATAAGCTGTCCACCTGAAAATATTATTTTGCCACTTAGAATTTGCAGCTCTTCATGTTTCAAACTTAACGTTAAATATGGCATTCCAAAGCAAAATACCTGAAGTACGAAACAGACGCAGATTTTGCTGAAATAAATAAGCGGTGTTCCACAGTCTAACAAAGGGACGAGCTGGGGGACAAACAGAGTTTTATCAGAAGAGGAGGATTATGGAAATCAGGATGTGATCTCTGATGCGGTAATCCTTGCAGCAGCTAGCAATCTCATAAAAAAGTGTTAGTGAGATTAACCAGCAGATTAGACACGTAGCAACGCGCATATTTAACTGATTAAAATCCTTGAAAATCCAAACTCTTGGGAGAACCTGCACTATTTAGGATCTGTGTTTCCTGTTAGCGCTCACTGGCAGTATAATTATGGAAAGTATTGTCTGTTTCAAAGCTGAAATCCTTTTGAAGAAAATATTGAGGATTAGTGCGACCTGGAGAGTGATGAGGAGCTTTCATTTTTATTTGTGTCCTGACGAGTGATGAAAAAGTGTTCTTGTTCTTTTCTGCAGTCTATTGTCAACTATGAATGTTAGTCATAAAGCTGAGATGGCATAGAGGGCAGGAAGTGGTGCTAAGCAAAAGGAACCATGGGCTCTGATCAGCAGACCTTGTTTATAACTATTGATTGGGTGGATCAATACACAATGAGCGTTCAGTCCCTGGGGAAGTGGTCTGGGAGCTGCGTGAGTTTGAAAGGAGCTCGCCAATTTTCTGATCAATTCCACTAAAACTGGTGGAGAAGGGAATCAGTGTTGTGAGCCATCGTTCTCACAAAGCAGCAGCTTTGAAAAACAGATGTTAGACCGACTGGGACGCTGGTGGTTTTCACCTCCAGGTTGTCTGCAGAAGAGGCGAGTTTCAGGGTTGAACCTCTGAAGATCCGATTCATCTTTTGAGCACATTCGACAACTGGGAGCTTTGACTTGTGTGTCTTTATTTCTGTTTTCTACAAGACTTCAATTTACCAAGCAGACTAACACACAAATGATCATACGTCTCCTGTGGTCTTGTCTTTTTCTTCAGGTCATTACCAGAGCGGTGCCGTTTATGATGCTGGCTCTTAAAATCAAAGCTTAGACTGCCTCATGTTGAGGCAACTATCTAAATAGGATAGTTATTTAGGACTTACTTGCTGACCTATAAGTAACTAGTTATGCAAATTATTTGTAGTCAGTGCAGAGTAAAATGGTAAATGGATTGAACTTATCCATCCATTTTCTTGACACCCTTGTCCCTCAGTGGGGTCGGGAGGGGTGCTGGTGCCCATCTCCAGCTACCATTCCGGGTGGGGTCACCTGGACAGGTCGCCAGTTTGTCGCAGGGCAACACAGAGACACAACCATACACACTCACACCTAGGGACAATTTGAAGAGGCCAATTAACCTGACAGTCAAGTTTTTTTACTGTGGGAGGAAACCGGAGTACCCGGAGAAAACCCACGCATGCACAGGGAGAACATGCAAACTCCATGCAGAAAGACCAGGGCTGGAAATCGAACCCAGAACCTTCTTGTTGCAAGGCAACAGCTCTACCAACTGCACCACTGTGCAGCCCGGATTGAACTTATGTAGCGCTTTTTCCAATCATTTTGCACAAGAGTCACATCCACCCATCGATACACAGATCAGTAGGCAGTGAAGGGTTAAGTGACAGGAGGAAGCAGAAATCGAACCTGCAACCTTCCGTTCACAAGCGACCGCTTTACCCACAGAGCCACCATGGTTTGGGCTCCATGATAATGGAAAACACTTTGAGATACGATAACTTTGGTGAATGTCGCTTGAGCGACATGACTTGGGATAAATGTTTATGTCTGACCTGTCAGAGACAGGGACAGGTTAGACATAAACGACTTGCATTGCCCGCCAACCAGCACCGGTCCATTTTTAACGAGAGCCTTATGAATACTGACGTACTGACAGAAATGGCTGTTCTTCGACAAACGAAGGGCTGATCTTGAACTGTCTCACACTGAAGTTTGATTGTAAAACCGCTGAAGTATTGAGCAGAAGTTTGCCTCTCAGGGGGGAGAGAAACGCGAGGCAGAGCTGCAAAGGTGCTCTTTTGATTAAACGAGGCTTGTTCAGGATGTAGCTCTTAATTAAGACGCTGTGTCTCCTCCAGCAGGGAACATCATTTCAGCAGCTGGGGACAGAATTGTGCTGATAGCTGCTGGCATACATGCATACGCGAGCGATTTTAGTTAGGGGTATTTTTTTCTTTTTTTTTTTTTTCTTTTCAATTACCCCAGCTGACAGTTAGTTTCAGGTGAAGATGCATATTGAAGATGGAAAAGCCTCACACACACACACACGCACCTTTATCTCTGTCCTGTTGAATAACTCTCTTGATGCTTTCCATATTCCATGCGAGGGATTATTACAGCTTACCCACAATCCCCAGCAGCTGATTATCCCGTGTGTTGACAGGAAAGAGTTGTGCTATCGGCCCTGTGCAGCAGCGAGCTGTATTTGTGTCTGCAGACAAAAAAAAATAAAATAAAAAATAGAGTAAATAAAATACACACCAAATTTTAGATGCATGCATTTGTAAACTGTGTGTAAGACATAAATGAGAAATCCTTTATGTTCCTGGAAAAAAAAAAGAAGTGATTTATTTACTTCCGGAAATCCGACGTATATGTGTGCGTGTGTGTGTGTGTGTGTGTGTGTGAAAGGGTGAGGATGCAGGGAGCAGCTGTGTGTGCAGCAGTGCTCAACCAGGCAGGTGTTTTGTGGTTGATACCTGCAGCTCCAGCAGTGTTGATCACCTCAGCATGATACCTCACCTTGGGAGGAAGACAGCTCTAAGCTCATTAACACGCTCACTTGCTTACTCACACACACACACACTAACACATACACAGTGAAGAACCCGAGTAAGGTTGTGTCAAAAAAAAAAAAAAGTAGAAGAAAGGTGGAAAAAAAAAGTAATAGGCTCAGGGGAAATAGAGAAGTGGAAGGCGGTGAAGATTTGTGAGAGGAGAGAAAATCGGTTTACCACTAAACACAATGAGGGACTTGTGGGAAACACAGAGAAAGGTGTGTGTGTGAGAGAGAGAGAGAGAAAAAGAGTGGGAAGCAAGGGACCACCGGGGATTAAAAGAAAAAGGAAATAAGATTACATACAAAGGCTTTGGAGGAAGGAAGAGAAGGAGGAGGAGGAAAACTTCAATGAGACAGAGAAGGCAGAGAGAAAGGGAAAAGATGGAGGCAACTGCTTGAAAGGAGTGTAACTGGGTGTAATGGTTTTAAACGCCTGGCTTTATTCACTCTGCCAACAGCTGCACACTTGTTATCCTCTGCTCAGATTTGAGGGAATTCGGTTAGATTTGGGTGTGTCGCAGCTTTTCTTCTTACAGATCTTTGCTTTTACAGAGTGGACAAACCTGGTTAGTTGTTCAGAGACATGCAGCCATAGATAAGTTGCAGACATGCCACTTATTAAAGCTTAATTATCACTATGCAACATGCAGCCCTGCCTTTGGAACTGATGTTCGATGTCCAGATTCACAAGAAAGTTGATCTATACTTGATAACAAATACACAACCTGGTTATTTATAGATGTTTTTAACAGAAGAGGTTTGATCGTGGACCATGGCACAGTATCACTGAAGCCTTAAACTCCAAACAGAAGCATGTTTGAGGCGAGCACAGCTCAAATATACGAGTAAAAGAAGCTCTCACAGATATAGAAATGAATTTAGACGTGCTTACACCCATACTGTACGCATAAGCTGAGCAGTAGGCAGAGAGCACCTTTTTTGTGTGGCGTTGAGATAAATAGGATTAGGGATTTGGGAGATTTAGGGGGAATAATCCGTCTGCGTATCGGAGAGAGGCAGCAGCCGTGATGATCAAAAGAGAACGCTGTGATTCAGAGCTCAGAAATCTCTGGATGGACTGAGAACTTGGAGTGACATTTCTTCCATACCCCCCCCCTCCAAGGATCAGTTTCCATTTTGTCAATGCGACTGTTGTAATTGCCACATAATCCTCATTCTGTACAACTGTGTGTGTGTGTGTGTGTTTGAGATTTTGTGTGTATGAGCGCCAGGGATAGACAGAATTATACATTCACAGTAATTAATCTGATTTACAGTTTACATCAGGGGAAAGACACAGAGCTAGTCTGTTTGTTGTTGGAGTTAGTATTAAGCAGGGGATTGGATTCACTTATTTAACACACAGTTGATTTGAACAGCTGCTCTGTTTTGAAGCTCACCACACAATATCGCCATAAAAATAAAACCGTGTGTGAAATCACAGCCCTACACAGCGCTCACGTCTCGCCCCTTCTGATTGGCTCAGCAGACTGCCCAAACTTTTCATTTTTAATAGCACGTCTAACGCAACCTGTCGAAGGAGAAAACAAGAAGGTACCGTTTTAGTCGCCAGCTCGACACGATCGCAACATGCTAAAGCTTGTGGTTACAAAAAAAAATAAAAGGGAGAAGAAATGGCATTATTTGAACATTACATTCAATGAGCAGACATCTGTATTAAAATCCTTTAAGAAATTTTAGGTTTGGATTGACTTAAATGAAAGCTCTGTGGAGAAGTGAACCAGGTTTTTAAAGCGCCCAGAATTGCTGAGAGGGTCGTGTTTTTTGTGGCTCTAGGCTTCTGTCAGCGATCTGCAAGGTGTTTGAGATGCTAGAAACATTTGTTCTCCTTATAACCAGAAGAGCTTTGTCCATCTTCTCACCACAAAGTCAAGCTTTCATCCGGTGCAGGTTCGACTCCACCAGTTTCACTATGAAAGATCCCGTTTGAGGTTTCTATCAACAGGATATATGGACAATGTGATTCTGTTGAGTTTTCATCAAGCACTGGAGTGTTTTGCAGCCAAGAGTGAAGCTTTTCTAAAGGCCTAAGTATGGCCCAGGGCTGCAAGAACTAAATGTCTAAATTCTGTTCTTGCATATTGTTTTTGACAAATATTCTGGGCAGAACTTTTTGTGATGATGACCAGCAGTTGAAGCAATCTATGAAGATTTCCTAGGACTTCTGCACTCTAGTCGTTAGAAAGTATATGTTCTAGTCAGAAAGGTTCATAGAACAAATCTGTTTTTGCATGGTGTTTATTGGCTTTAAGACTGAGATCTGGAAAAGCTTAGGTTTCTCTGTCAGGAATCAGTCTTGGTTTCTTGTTCAGCGGCTGCAGCAGCAAAACCTTGATATTGCTTGATAACATGTTTTTTTTCTCTGATCACTGCATCCTCTTGCAGCTTTTGCTCAGCTTGCCTTAAATTAAGCAAGATGCAGAGGGGGACAACGATTAAGCTGTGAGGTAATATAACTTCTATGATCATCATTTGAAAATAAAGGAGTCTAAAATGTTTCATATGGATGTTCAGTTCTCAAAATTATCCCGCTTGCAATGCTGGATACCTTGATTAGATCAGAATGCGAGTCTATAACGGCCTCCGTGTGTTTGACCAAACCAGAAAGTAAAACAGTCAATACACAAAATTAAAAAAAAAAACAACTCACATTTATTGAGACGAATCGATCATTTGGCTACTTTAAGACCATTTAGAATTATTCCTGATTAAATGTAAAACATGTACAAAAACAATTTGTCATTTCTACAGCATGTCTGGTAGGAAAGAAAAAAAGATATATACATTTTTACAGACCTCAAAAAAAAAAAAACTAACAAAAAAAAAGACAATGTAATGAGTTTTGTAAAAATGACAAATTCCTCCTTAACCTGAAGTATGACTTCAATAATTTAATCTTCTGCCGTTACAATATGCTTTGCAAAGAGAGAACCCCCCCAAGCACGGTAGTATTTTATCTCAACATGTTAGAACAAGTGACACTGTCTGACAGACATTGCATCATTTGTTTACTATTTATGGTCTTTTCTTAAAACCAAAAATACCCACTAACTCAGGAAAATTAACCCAGCAGACAGAATAATCATAGTTGGTTCCAGTTTACAAAGCGTAAACTATTCAAACAATAAGACATTGAGTGTTTTGCGTTGAAATGCTTGATGGGAATTAACTTTTAACAGAACAAATCTGTGGACTCTTAAGCTCAAACATAGTAAGTTCTGGGAAATAAAAAGTTAATCACAGTAAGACTGCTCAACACCTTTTCACTGATAAACAGCTTTAACCTTTAGTAAATACCCTGGAGAAAACGCGAGTATGAAGAGTGAAAATGTAAAGTAGAAATTAGATGCTAATAGGGCAAATTATGAAAAGGGCATTAATGGAATTTGAGGATTAAATCAAATCCCTTAAACTCTTACTTCAGATTTTCAGCAATTGTTCTTTCAAAACAGGATTAGAGAAGAAATATCCCCCCAGTTATAAACCCTTTTAGGTCCCTTTGTAACACTGAAAATTCTTCAGACAATGGACACCTTTTACATTTTTCCGTGTCTGAAACTTGTGTGAATTATGTCATTGCGGCTCATTTGTGGCATTGTTGTTAAATAAATCAAAACATCCCATTTGATTCGTTTTAACAATAAAAAGTACAGTGCATGGGTGGACCGCTACTGCTACTGTGCAGTTAGTAAAAACAACAACAACAAAAAAAAGAGTTACTGTTAAGACATCTTAGATGGTAGGTGTGTCAGGGACGCAAGCCGAGGTCAAAAGTCATCAATGTCCATGCTGGAAGATCAACAGTCTGAAGTAAAACACAGAACAGCTTATATTGTACACACTGCAAAACGTCCATCTGTCGGTTTTCGTCCGCCTGTCCTGCTCATTTCTCTTTTCCCCCCCATCTTCCTCTGGTTGTTACAGTGAGTTTAGTGTTCATCAGAAGCCTGTGGTCCGGTCAGACAGAGTTCCCCTTTGGTCATCGACCAGCAGCTGGTCCACTTCAGAAAGCAGAAACTGCCAACAGCTACACGGTTCCTCGTCCTCAACCAGCAACATACCGCTCCACAAAGCTTCCCAGTGGTCACAGAGGCATGTTCACAGGCACAATAAATATCTGCAGATCAAATATGTGTCTTTTCAGTAGATGGAATAGAAAACTGTGCACGCCCCTCTTCATGAGTCGAGGTGAACATCATCAGAATTCTGTGAATGTTTGTGGGTTTAGTTATATTTTCAGTAGATGACTTCGTAAACAGTGGCCTTCTTGTCTCCTGATCCAGTAACGATGTACTTGTCGTCCACAGATATGTCACAGCTTAGCACCGAGGAGGATTCTTTAGACTGCGAAAAAAACAAGCAGGAAAACGGAAGAAGTAAGAAACAAAAGCTTCCAGTGAAACCAAAAGATTTTATGAATCCTTTAACAGAGTAATTATCACAACATCCTTTATAAAACTGCAACACTGATGGCAAACAACTGGAGTAGGAAGGTTGCATTTTTGGTATGTAGTCTGAACTAATGGGTTTGTTGTGGTTGCATGTTCAATGTACTTTGTAATCTATATTTTTGTTAGTAAATGACATAAAAAACAGTTTCTCATATTGTATATTACAATGCTTTAAAGAGTTTCTATTCAGTAATACAGTAATGAATCTGCTGGCCTTGAAAACATTAAATTAAAAGTCGACTTCCACTTTCAGCATCAGTGGAGGCAGAGAAAGTAAACAACAATGTTAGAACATTTTATACATATTATAATTAAAGTATAATGCATTATTGGATTTATTTCATTGATTTATTTTGCATTTTGAACTTCGGTGGATGGTGATGCTCCTTCACAGATCACAAAAACTGAACTAATGACAGTTTGAATGTTGGGAAGGAAACAAAAAGGGTTTCCACTTTAATCATATGAGATGTGAAATTTGTTACATCTGCAGTAATTATGATTCGCATAAAAGTCACAGTTCTGGACCTCATAGTGGAAACGCACATAAACTGACAAACATTCAGAAGGATCAGCATTCTAACACAAAATCGAAGCACACTGAAGCAGCTGGTTTAACGTGAACAATATGCTGATATTTTAGTACCCTGACATGGAAATATTGAAATGGAGTCACGTTCAAAGTAGAGAAAAAGTAACGGGACGTCAAAGTTGGATGCTAAATCGAAGGTTACAGTTTAACATATTTAATCAGATAATGTTTTAACTCCTTCAACTAACCTGGAAAATACTGGCTCCATAGGGTGTTCTCCATGCGTTCAGCAGGTTGTCCTTCCCTGTACTCACAAACCACTTTCCTGTGTGAAACACAAAAACAATCACATTGTCAACAACATGCCGTCACCAGCAAAGAGGGAACCTAAGATAAATAAACATTCCTGAATGTGTGACAGAGTTTCCTACCACAGTAAGCAAACTGCAGGGACAGAACGCAGCTCTCATGTAGGTGAAGCTGGTATTTGTCAGGCTTGGTGACATGAAGGACCTCCACGTTGCTGCTCTCCATTCCAACAGCGAGCCATTCCCCCGTCGGACAGTAGCCAAGAGAGAAGATCTGGACAGAAACAGCATTAGCTTCGAGTTTATAACTGGGTGGGAAAATGTAGCTTTGTTTCACTTAGGATTTATTCACTATTACTTGATATGTTATATGCTAAGCAACTTTTATTAATTTTAGAAATCAGTTGATTTTCTGATCAGTGTTTACCTGAGAAGTAAAGTCATGTTGCTGCAGCTGCCGCCCCTCCCTGAGATCCCAGGAGCGAACAGTGTTATCCAGACCTCCTGTCCACAGCTTGGTGCCGTCGTTGGAGATGTCGATGCAGCTGGCTCCGTCTGTGTGACCCTGAAACTGCCTGCAGGATACACACACAAGGTCATGGTTAAACAAGGAACCAAGACACAACATCACTCCAGAGGGAATTCAAAAAGAACCGTTGATTTCTGAGGCGTTTAAAGTTACGACAAAAAACTTGCCACATCGTCAGTTCTAGTTGCAGAATCAACGCATCTCGTCTGTTACCTAACAAGCGTCTGGTTGTGTAAGTCCCAGACTGCAATGTTGCCGTCACTGCAGCAGGAGAAGCACACTTTGGAGTCGGGGCTGATGGCCAGAGCGTAGCATGCAGGTGCTGATGAGGTCAGCTCGGCTTTAATCCTGGGAGTGGGCGTGGCCAGATCCCAGATGGACAGCGTGCTGGCCTCACCGCCCACGATGAGTGTCCGACCATCAGGGAGGAGACGGCAGGAGCGGATGTAGTTGTCTCGGTTCTGATGATGTAGGATGAAAGGAAATACTTGCTGAACAATTAAAACGTCACACAGAAATACAACAAAATTTCAAATGCCATTTTAAAACAAATGAATAGTTAAGGAAAAGCTGCCGCTTTGCTCCGGAAGAGTCATGCTGTCTGTCTTCAATCTCAAGCTTTAATTTCTCAATAATTGGGAAAGAAGTTTATGAGTGAGACTCTCTGAACCAAAACTGCAGTAAAACAAATATTATTAGTCCTAAGGTGTCTGAACATCAAAGTTTTTCAGGGCTTTTGTTCCAGAGCTGAGGAGCGTAGTCCTTAAATGCCTCAAATTGTTCTCTGAAAACCTGAGGGGGCTACATGGTAAATTATTGAGAAGTAACTTAGAAATGCTTTTTCAGACCAATAAAAAAAACTTTAAAGTCTTTCATGTCAAACAGGAAGCCAGTGCAGTGATTTAAGAACTTGTGTACCCATTTTTCTGATTTTGGTTAACAGAAGGAAATCTTTCCATCAAGTCATTGATATTTTGAACTCACTGATTATTGCAGGCTGTGGTGACGCACAGGAATAAGGTTGTGTTGTAAGCATACATTTAGTGAGTCACATTGTAGTACTCTGTAATTAAAGATAGATGTTGAATTAAAGTGGCCCAATAATGGATCCTTGAGGAACCCCACAATTGATTTTTCACCCTAATGACACAATGTGGTCACTTTTGTTCCAAATATCCTATAAAAAAAATAAAAAAAATCAAGACAACTTCAAACTTTACTCACCAAGCAATCGAGTTGTGAGACGGGGCTTTTATTTCCAGGGTGACTGATGTCCCAGACCTTGACGCATCCCTTTCCTCCTGTGTAAACATGGCGGGTGGGGTTACTGATGGTGACGGCGCACACCACCTCTCCGTGGTTCAGCGTGTTGATCTGGCGGGCGTGACGAGGGATTCCTGGTCCCACCAAAGCATCTGGGGGGAAAGGAACTGGCTGCATTTGTCCGTCTGCTGCAACGTGAAAGGAGTATGCACTGAATGCACAAAGGAGGAGAGAAAATTAATTGCAGAAAATTATGGGAGCAAAACAAAGCAGACAACGTGAAAGGAAAATACTATATAATGACTAAACATGGCTTTTTAGGAATCATACTTTTTTTCTGCATTCCAGACAGCAAAATCATACTTACGGTTTTCCCCCAGGAATTCCTGTAAGACTAGGGGGCATTCCAGGAACTCGCATGTGAGGGTGAGGATCAAACCCAACCTTGAAAAGAGGAGACAAATTTTAGAAAGACAGTTCACATATGTCCCATTGATAGACACCAAAGAGACAGGTCAATATTAGCCTACAGAGAACAACACAAACCCTCATGATCACAAGACAAACATGATTTTACTGCCCTCCTCCCTACATTGATCCAACACACACAAACTCATGGAGCTGCTAAGTACACAACCCCGAGTCAAGTGTTGCCCAGACACAGCTGTGTCTCCTAAACCTATTTAAACTGTGTAATGAACACTGAGCAAATACACCCAGAAGTGATGAGCTGATTGCTCACAAAGACCAGTGGAATGATGCTCTGCATTTGTCAACTTTTCACACAGCTTGGAAGATAAAATGCTCAGGCAGTCAGTGGAGCCAATAGTATTTCTTCCCCTTCTTGTTGGAATAACGCTCAACCTCAAAGTAAATTTGTTCAAGTACAAATACAGCACAGAAAGTAAAACAAAAAAGTGAACTCCCTAAATACAGAAATCGATGGCATCCATGTTTGATTAAGGCGTGACAAGTGAATTTGATCTTTAGATCTGAAAGTGCAAATGTTTGATCTACTGTCAAAACCTACACTAGGCAAACCAACGTCAACTGAGCTACACAGATGTTGGAGTCATAAACCTTATGAGTACTAAAACATCGAGAATACTTCCTCAAAGCTGCAACTCATAATAAATATTGAGATAGTAAATTAAAAAGGAGCTTGGACCCGACTGCAGCTTTAGCCCCAGATGTGATTTTACAGAAAATCAAAGGGGGAAAAAAAAGCAACCACTACAGAACCCAATGAAATATTAGTACTCAAGTCCCTACTAATCTAAATCCTGCTAATACCCACACTGGGGAGATATAAAATTAACTAATATTGTGTTTTTCTTTGCATTTAAGAATATTCCATTTTAATTCCACTTATGCACATTTTTATGTGATTTTATTTTAGTTTTTTAAATCCCATATTTTGGTGGTTATGGAGTAAAAACAAAAAAAAAATGTCGCAAGAAACCACAGTTGTTAAACTCCCCCCTCTAAAAAAAAAAAAAAAAAAGAAAAACAAAGGAAGTCAGGGTTTATGCAATTTTTCTAAAGTAAAGTTCAAGCATTTTCAAGGTAAGTTTCCACATTTTTGCAGCCCCACATTTGGAGATTAGAACTATACAAATGAACTAAAAAAAGACTTTTAATTCTCCATTATATGATGTAATTTATTACTTTTATTAAGAACGTATTGTGATAGTATTCTATATTCTTTAGGAGGGACAGTAAAACATAACAAAACTATGTTATGAAATATCTCTCACACACCTGCCTGATACAAGAACAAAACACATTTTCAAGCACCCATATGAACCTGGAATGTGCAAGTTACTGGTCGTATTTACAAAGATCTTAAGTAAGGATAACTTAAAATATTTAAGTTACACTGAAGTTGTAAGTTTAATTTAGTGCGGTTTGTCTTCTTATTTTTAATATTGAAGAAGAAGAAAAATAAATTTGCTAGCATGTTCCATAAATTGCTTAATTTTCTACTCACCATTGGTGAACGACCGTACGCCGCTACAGCGGCTGCAGCAGCCACACTCATCTGAGGTGACATGTTGTGCAGGCCTGCAGCATAAGCAGCAGCACCAGCTGCACCCGCTAACTCTCCATTCATTCCTGCTGCATGGGGCAGCATCCCAAAGGCACCCGGATACGGGCCTGGTACCGCCAGAGGAGTCCGCAGACCTGCAGCTGGAGAAATGCAACAAAAGTGAGGTCTGTCCTTTTGTTTAAAAAAAATCCAGTTTTTGTCCAGAGAAATCAGAAGAAAAAACTTAAACTCCCAGAAACAAATTTACTGCGGCATTTAAAGAGTACATGTGTGTCATAAGAATAAATGACTGAGCAAGAAAACTTCTGTTACCATCAGCAGAATGTGTTACAGAAATTAAAAGAATTCATTTTGATCCATTTGAGAAGAAGTCTTGCAAGTTTTCATTCTCTTCACTTACAATAAGGACATTTGAATTGTTTCAACTGTGATTAAAACATTTTTTGTGCAAGACCTACTTGGTGGATGGGGTATCTCCATCGACGGGGGTTTTGATAGGCTTGGTCTGACCCCAGGAGTGGAGCTCGGACCAGGTGTAGAGTCGCCTCTGGGTGTTGGAGTGCTAGACTTTAAACCAGGGGTCCCAGCCTTATCTCGCTGCCAAACGGAAACAAATCAAAGAATATAAAGACAATATATTCAGTCATAAACTGTGTTTTTCTGCAACGCAGTGAAGCAGATAGACAACTGTACCATTGCCATCTCTTTGGACTTGAGAGAAGAGGAGCTGGCCGATGAAGCGGTCGAGGCTGGACTACAAGGATCTTTTTTGAGAAGACGTGCCTTATCCAGGCCATTTTCTCTGGGGGACGGAAGCGGTGTGCCGCGAGGAGAAGCTGCATCCTGATGGAAAAACAAACAGTGAAGTACATGAGAATAAAGCTGCTCCACAACAGTGATGTACAGATTTTCCTGTTTATCAGAAAACTAAGCAAAGAGTCAACATTAACCCTCCAAGATACCGCAAGCATTACAAAGTGTGTAATTTGACCAAGTAATTTCTCCTCAGAACAAATGGATTTTATTTTGAAAAAGACATCACACCACTTAATAAAAGAGTGGCAAGATGAAAGCCATTATTGAATGAAAGCAAGAAGATGCCCAGTTTGAACTTTGTTACAAGTCATGTCGTCATGTCAAAACAGCAAACATGTGGAAGAAGATGCTTTGGTCAAAGGGGAGCAAAATCAAAACACGATGTGTGACAGAAAACTCAGCACACATTAACCTGAACACACAATCTGCATGGCAAAACACAGAGGTGGCTCCACCATGCTGTGTGTATGCTATTCTTGCACTGGAATCAGGAAATTTGGTAAAGCTACATTGGAAAATGGGCAACCTTGTATTGCTCCATCACATGAAATTCCAATAAAATGCAGTAAAGTTTCAAGTTGTAATTTGACAAAATGTGAAAAAGGTCAAGGAGTACAAATAGTTTTACTCAACAAAAAATAGAAACACACTGACCTCATTGGACACATCCACGACCAAGTTGTCGTCACTTTTCTCTCCATCGCTATCCTAATGGAGTTAATCATATCATCAAAGCCTTACTTTAGACAAAAAGAGACAGAAAATCAGAAGAACTTCTCACATAATGGCTGGAATCCTTATCCTCCACTTTGCGTTTCTTAGTGTCGTTGGGAAAGTCAGGACCGTTGCGGCGCTTATCTGAGTTTCTCAAACTTTCCGGAAGCAGAGAGTTGCTCTGTAGGTAGAGGACAGACAGAGCAGAAAATAATAGAAATAAAGAGATTAGAGAGAAAGATAGAAGAAAGCCCTTTAGAGTGGAAGACAAACAAACTGCACAGTTTAGGTTTTGCTTTGCTGTGTGTGCATTCTGCATCAACCTGCTAAACTGCTGGCCCCATCAGTCACTAATTACAAGCGCTTCCCAGCTGTGCGTAGAGCAAGTTAGAAAAACTGACTCTTGCTCAGGAATAGATTAACGTTTGGCAAAATCATGAGTTAAGCAGCGCTAACACTTTAACAGCAATCTCTTTTCTCACTTGACCAAAGCCAGTCAGAGCCAAATACAAACACATGCCTCTGAAGCTGATGATTACATTAAGTGGCTCTCGAAATCTATCAGTACTCTTTCTCCTGGCTCTGACAAGCTGCACTGGCTGCAGCATGCACATGTGTGTGCGCGTGTGTGTGTGTGCGCGCATTGTGTAATTGACTGTGAAAGCCTGTGTGTAGAATCAAGAGTGTAACAGGCTGTCAGTGTGTATTAGTTGCATAATATTCTAGAGTCCCAAGACCAAGCACACACACAAAGACAGAGCAGTCTCCCCCCCTGGCCTCCTGACCAACGGATCCTATTGTTAATGGATTAAAGCTTCATGTTGAGTCCATTATAGTCTCAGTCTGTCAATGAAATGTGCATCCAACAAACACAAGCGCATGCACGCATTGAGCGAGGGAGCGAGCAGCACTTTGACGGGGAAAAGGGTAAATGAAGGAGGGAAGGGGGTGACGAAAAAAAAATGGGAAAAGAAAAGATGGGAGGGTGTGGAGGAAAAGAAAGGTTGATGAGGAAGAGAGTGAGAGGGGGTTGCATACTGCCAAAGTCGTCCTCCTCCAGCTGCCCCTCCCTCTTCTCCTCCTCCCTTTTATTGAAAGGTTTTAGTGAGTCGAGCCCAAATGCACTGACCCGCAAAACGCAAGCGATTCCCCCTCCGCCATGGTCTCTCCCCCCACCCCGTTTGCTTTTAGCATGGTGTCTCTCGCTCACACACAAGCTTAGTGTCATATGACTGCTGCTCCCTCGCTCCCACCCTTTCCCAAGCCCTCCCCTCTCAGCGGTGCTGATATTAAACACAATGAGGGTCTTTAAGCGCAGGATCAGGGGATGCAAGAGGAGGGGAAGGGAAGGGGGTAATCTGCTCACTGAGGTGTTAAATAGGCACAACAATGCAGACTAGGAGAGAAAAGTGTGTGTTGAACGTGCGTGCGCCTATTTTTGTGTGTGTGTGTGTTTGTGAGCGTGCTAAAAAGCTCATTTGGAGTAGAAAAGGAAATCTAACAGTTCACAGCCGTTCTGGGGCAAAAACTAAACAAGCAGGCCAAACCTCTCCCCAAACAAATTCAAAAACAATAATAAAAACAGACTAATGCAGGACGAAAGTCACGTCAGTGTGAAACAAACAACAAGGTACGTCTGTTCATAGTGGCATCTGTAAGGTGAAACAGAGGTAAAAAAAAAAAAAAAACTTAAGAATGGACAGACAGATAAAAGGATAGAAGGAGACGAACAGAAAGATGGACAGATGGATAAAAACCTGAAAATACAAAGATTTTTTTCTTTTTTTGCTATACTCATTGTAAGACTTGTAAAATACTTTACTTCAAAACTTAATCCCAGTCTTGTTCTCAATGCATAGAAAATCTTGTCAATATCTTGAAAATTACACACACACACACACACACATATATATATATTATATATATATATATATATATATATATATATATATATATATATAATGCATTTTGTGAAGTGTTGTAATCAGAATGTATCGTCCCACTTGAAAGCACCTCCAAGCCAAACTTCCCCCTGTGGTGTAAAATCTATTTACTTAGAGCCGACTGTTTAAACTTGTTTCTGGTTGACGTAAAGTGACGTTTACTGAACCACAGATATCAACCCAGCTGAGAAACGCTAATCTTTCTCATTCAACATCCCCAATTCCCCCAAACCAAACTCTCCCTTAAAGACAAATGAAAGCAGAAAGCATGCTGCTGGAACAGAAACCGGAAGAACTTACTGTGCCAGGTTCTCGCTCTGTTGCCATTGGAAAAAGCAAGCACGTGGTTGAGGTCACAGGGTCGGGTGTTCACCGAAGTAGAAAACAAAAGAGAATACGTTGAGTGCATCTTTCTAGATAGCAATTTAAATTTCAGCGACATTCAGACAAAACCTTGTTGGTCGTGATTAGCTGATTCAAACATTTTTAGTGCAAACATAACCAATTTCTCAACTGATCTCATATCATCTGGCTTTTCGGTGGTAGAAAAGTCTTCTTACCCCTGAGGTGATCAGGTCCTGCAGCGTGAGAATCCGGCCCACCAAGGTGAGGCTTCTTCTCACTTCCTTCCTTTCCTGCAAGATGGGGAGGAATACCACCAAGTGCTCCCGACAGCGCCAGGAGACTTGCTGAACCACCTAGCTGAGAGGGATGCAGGCCGGCGGGATGTGGAGTGAGGGGAACCGGAGCGCCGCCATGGTTATGGGATAGATGCTGCTGCTGAAGGCAAAGCCAAGTACAAGAGAGAAAAGGAACAGATGATTAGCTGGGAGACGAGACAGGGCACTGTTCAGATGCAAGACAAAGCTGGAGATAGGGTTTGAAGGTGGGGGAATTCTGCAATTAATCCCACAATGCAATGCATTAACTCACTCCAAGCTTCAGCAGGAAGAGGAGGAGTTTCAGGAAGGAAATTCTGTGACGTCATGGAAGATTATATCAGGGGATATAATGTTTGACCTGTCACCCGGGCGAGTGACGGCACGCTACCTGAACAAGTCTGCAGCTTAAAACTTGATAAGTTGACAAGATGCCTACACATTTACATTTATAATATCCATACTTTGCAGATACCAACTGCCGCTTATTTTTTATTTAACCTTTATTTTTTTACCAGGATAAAAATCCACTGAGATTAAAAACCCCTTTTTCAATGGAGTCCTGGCCAGTTGGCAGTAACAAATAAAACACAAAAACACAGTTAAAAGATGTCAAACTATATAAAAAAACAGGTACATGTCATAGGATCTGCCTCAAGAACTTTTAGTTTAGATCTAAACGCACTAAACGAAATTAATTCATTCAATTTGAAGGCTTCTTGCAGCAAGTTCCAAGAAGATGAACTTTTTAAAGGGAGAAGAAAACTATAAATTTACACAAGATATTACAACGGATTTTAAACCTCCAACAGTAGGTCTGTTGCTAATATGTTCAGCAGTAAAAAGATTAGTAATTAAACTGATATATTGCTGAAGAAGTTTAAATTTTACAGGGACATATATGGACAAAGAAAATCCTAATATTTAGGCAAAAAGATTCCAGTTAGCCTTGATCGTCATATTTCTGCATTTGGCAGTGAAAGGCCAAATCCAATTTAGGAAGAAACTGCTAACTTACCAACTCATGAACGAACAGAAAAATAATTGTGTTTGAAACGTTAAAGTCAAATCACCAATGACAAAATCCTGACAATTAAATGAGCAAAAAAGCTCCCTAGTTGTTGCCTGAAATACAACTTGTCAGCTGCCAAAAATGTGAAAACCATCGACACCTACAACTCAAACGAGCCAATAAATAAAACATAGACCCCTAATGTGTACACATGCACAAAAAAAAAAAAAAAAATCAATAGTACTTTGTAACCTTATCAATCAACACTGTGGCCCAATTAAAGTCTTCAACAGATGGAATGGGATCCTTGGTGTCTGGGGTTTACATCGGCTCAACAAGCTGCTGCTTTCTTCAAGAGGGTGAACACATCATCACCCCCCTATATACTGCCTCACACACACACCATCTCACACACACACTCACTCCTCTTTCTGAGGTCAAACACTGAACAATACTGACAGCTGGGATCACAGCCCAAAGCCTGAGGATGTGGATGAGGAAAGGAGGGGGAGGGAGACCGGGAGGAAAAGGAGGAATGACGAAGGAGGAGAGGGAGGAGAGTCCCAGCTGCTGCTTGCACCGTCAGATCTGGTGACGGAGCGAGGCGGCTGAGGGGAGAGGAGAGGAGAGAAGGAGACAAGAGGGTCAAAAACAGAAAGGGAGGGCAAGTTTGGCTGGCAGCCCTGCTCTCTTTCACACCAAATCAGGCGCTCGTCTGAGCGTGAAATGTCTTTGTGTTCCCAAACATCATTATTGCCTCCTCAGACAGCAGCCGCGGGAATCCGAGCTCACTGATTCGCCGCTAGGAGGGGAGGAGGAAGATGGGGGAGGAGAGGCGTGGGGGCACAGGAGGCGACTCAGCAGGGGTGGGAGGAGTGCTGAAGGTCAAACCGACTTTTATCTCACCTAATTGACTAACCCACCCCACCCTCTGAGCTTCCACCTTCTCCCTTCCTCTCCATCCGTCCTTCGCTGTCCGCCACCACCCCACAACGAGTGAAAGCAAAACTACTAAACGTTCTCTTGGCCACATGGCCTGCCTGACGCTCAATTTCCAGAGCTGGCTTGCATGCGCCCCCCCTCTCCTCCAGAAAAAACAAAACAAAAAAAAAAAAACAGAAAAACATGTCACACATGATCATGCAAACACATATAACACAGTCTAAATAAACAAGGCAGGCACAAACACCTTCACTCAACCATCCTACTGCTGCCTGTTGTTTTCTGAGGATAACAGATACACTTCACACACACGCACACGCGCACGCCCCCGCGCACCCACACACACAAGCAGATTTGCAAACATTCACACACAGATACACAAAAAGCACCCCTGATGGGAGTAAATGGAGGGGAAGTATTGGTGCAGGCAAGGGGAGCCCAGTTTGTCATGGGATGTTAGTGTGAGTGGGTGTGTACAAATATATTTGGGGTGTGTGTGTGAGTGGAGGCAGGGGCAGCATGCTTCATTACACTCATTTAACTCACAAACAGGGTGAATGACAGACCGGCGTGGGAGACGAGGAGGTTGGAGGGGGGGGTTGGGTGTAAGGACAACGTTGTGACCCCCCCCCGCCTTCACCTCCTTTACAAACACTAAAATCCTGCAATTAAGACTCAAAAAGCAACTGCCAAATCCACCTCTCACCCCATCACACAAAAAACAGAAGCCCCCCATCAGTCCACGCCAGCTAACAAGCCCTCCCCACATTTAACCAAACCCAGTGGGATCAAACCCTCTGATCCCCCCTGCCCACTCTTTGCAAAAACAAAAGCTACATACACCCCCCCTTTTTTCCCACAATCCCCTAAACTCAGACTTCTAATCCACCCCCTTCAGCCCTGTGGCTACAAAGGTTCAGATTCTTTTTTTAATTCCTACTTAAAGATCATCTCATTCTCCAAGAGGGCGGAAACTTTGTTTCACTCTGGAACTGAACGTTCTCTATCAATCATCTCATCAATGTCCTTTATGCTTCTCAGTCTACAAAATATTAAATACATTTAATTAAATCTAATTTATTACAAACAAAAAAAAGAAATATTCCACTACTGGTGTCTAGCGACTACCTTCAGCGTGATTCAGTGATTTAAGTGAGTGTATCTAGGTGCAACCCAAACCTTTTTCCATACAGCGACAAATTGCTGATCACACAGACTGAAGTTTAGAAAAGTAATAAAGTTTTTTGGTAGATGGCTTAGCAACTGTGTAATATAATACAGAAGGTCGCTTCTACTCAAATTGACTTTAACGATCAAAATGGCAGAAACTATAATTGCAGCTCCTTTGTACACAACGGAGCATATTAAAAACAATGTTTTTGAACAACTCTACAGGAATGCACTATAATACAACAAACATGGCATTGCTAAAATATTGTTGAATATTGCAACAACAATACTTTCCTCACAATTGTTTTTCTATTATAGCAATGCTGCCACTACTTTCCATGAGCTCTCTGATCATCAAGATCTAAATCTGAGGTTGGTATAAAGAACAATGAAAGTTCATAGATTAGATCGAATGTATTATTGGTGGAGGTTTAATGAATGACTCCTAAAATAATGTGATTGTGTTTGGATAACATGCTGTAAATTAGCACTAAGTGTCCACCATCTTATAATAGTTTGTGTGGCTGCCCTTTGGGAACCCAATATGAATAAATGAAATGGTATCAGTTACATACAAGGTGGAAACAATTTGAAAGCACTGTGGTAAAAAAAAAAAAAAAAAAAAAAAAAAAAAACACAACATTGCCTTTCATTCCAGCTGTGACATAATTTCAGACCAGTTTTAATGGTTGAACTGGTTTGACCTGATTACAGTGTTTGGTTTTTAGCTATATTTGATGTCTTTAAATGTTGCTCCATTTGTGAATCACAAAACAAAAGGATGATTTTTAATTGGGTTTTTTTGGGGGGCCTGGGGGGTTGCCTTGCACACAAAATTAAGTTAGTGTAAGATACACGTTTCAGATTTAGAATTTAAGGGTTACTTCACTTTTTTTTTAGGTCTAAATTCCTGTAGTTCAAAATGTAAAATACACAGACAAACCTGAATGGGACATTTCTATAACAGACTTAATAATACAGCTTGTGATATTGACTCTAATATTTAAATCTTTCATTTTTCTTTTGAATCCTATCGAAGTTTCCAATTTCATTCTTGTAAACACCTATCAGCAAATGAACCATCAGTGACCTTGATAAATATAGCTACAGTAGTTAAAAAAGAGCTTATGGAATACACAAAAGGTGTTAATAGCTGATAAAGAATGGAAATTTACGTGATAAAATCAGCATCAGAGATTCATCAATCATGCTTCTTCATCACCAAACTTTTGAATTTTCTTTTAAAGGTTTGACCAGCAAACTCTAATTTTGACCAACTCAATTAAACGCAAAAACAAAAAAAATCAGCAAAGTTCTACAGGTAATTAAATGTAGGTAACATTTTTTAATCCAACAGAAAATGAAGAAATTTCTGAAATACTCATTTTTTTGCATCTACAAAGTTGTGGCTAATTTCTTATTTCATTTTCGTTAAACAAAAAAACTTAATCAAAATCAACCAGAGTGTTAAGTCATAATTGTGTCAAATTGTGTGTTATTAGGTTGGCCTCTTCTGGTCTCTGACTGGTGCAGCTCTAACTTCGAGTGAAATCAAATAAGTAATACATATAACCTAAGAGTGCAGTTACATTTAAATCAGAACAGCATTTGTATAATGGCTATTTAAAGGAATTTTCAATCAAATGAAGTTGAAAGGTGTGTGTATATAGACCTATTACAACCACACTACCCACAACACAAGCCACACAGAGTATTAAAGCCACATAAAGGAAACAAAAGAAAGAACTCTTTTCTCTCAGAGGATCTATCTTATACTTTTTCCACATCTTCAAAACTAAAATGCATTTTTAAGAACATAAAAACATGGGATTTGTGTAAGTGAAAAGAAATTAGAGGAATACACACTGTAGGTGGAAGGCCTGGCAGTCCACGTACCCCGATGACTGCGTTAAGCTCTGCCATGGTCACCTGTTTGGCCCGCTCCACAGCTTGAACCACCTGCTGCTGATGCTGTAACAGACGCAGACAGACAGAACAATGCTTATGTCTGAGAGGCAGCTTGTATAACTAAAATAAAAAAAGGTGTATAAACATCAAACAAAACACAGACTGTTGAGGAAAGTCACACACATACTTACCTCTTGTGAGAGGAAGGGAATGACTTGCGCACAGATGGTGTTTAGTCTCTTGGCAATCTCAGTCTGATGACGGAGGAGGCACACGGAGATAAAAAGAGACTCGATTGTTAATAACATAATTGCATCCATTTAAAAATAACAGCTGTTCAGTTATACCAATAAACCAATACAAGTGCAACACACACACAGACTCACGCTTTAAGAACAAACCCAGGCATAGACGGAAAGCCTCATCTGAATACGAAGCTACACATAAACACAACTTCTATCTGCACTCAAATTCATTTCAGATGTTGGTTCTGATTGTTCAGGGTTCTTATTGTTCAGATCAGAACAATAACATTTTTTCTAATACAACTGGAGATGTCAAGTGTCTCTGTAAATTTATTCTTTATGTCTTTTAGCTCAGTCTCTATCCTGTGTTCTTGTCCTTCTTTCCCATCAGCACTTCAACATAATCTAATCACCTCCTAACTTAGTTTTCCTTCCCCCGGTATCCATGCCAACACATCCGCCTGCCCCGAAACCCCCCGGAGGTGGCTACAACTGGCTGAAACCAGATACCCCCCTCAGTAGCTCCAAATCAGATAAAGTGTCCCATATTATACATCATCCAATCAAACAGATACAACAACGTCCAGCGTGAGGAGAGAATCGGAGGAGCCATCAAATATCAGCTGTAATGGCTCAACAGAGAAAACGTCCCACCCAACATAAATAGAAGCTGAAGAACATGGCGCATGGAAATATATCACCCACAACTGTTCATATGCTTTTAACTTATTCACATTTCACCAAGCTTCATTGTTGTATTTTGTATTTCACAGCAAACATGCGGGAAAAGTGATCGCATCAACTGAGCTCCTGAAAATAAACGTTGAAATTCATTTAAATCCAAAACTTCATGGAAATGTTGTTGAGACATCAAAAAAAAAACTTCCACTAACCGCTATACGTCAGCATGAATTGTAATTAAGACGTGGATTATTTCAATAAAAGTTGCTGAGATATTTGTCACCCTTGAACCACAAGTATTTACTGTTTTAAAGAGTGAATTTCTTTGAAAACGAGGAAGCAATTCCCCTTTAAGCTTAAATATACTTGCTCTAATTGGAAAGCTCCAACACACACATACTTGGCAACTCACCAAACTACAGACCCTGCCACAGTTCAGCCAATTATGTGCTAGAATGAGCTTAAGCAGGAACCAGGGCATTCTCAATGAATCCCAAACCAAACAAGCAACTCCTTAACCTACATGACTATATGCAAAAAGTATGAAAAGATAACTGGCAAGATTTATAAAATTACAACCCAGACAAATGTAAATAAGGTCAAAGTAAACTGAGACTAAGCTAACAAACAGAGTTAACTCGTTATTTGGTCTACATAATATTGTTTCAGCTTCAATATCTCTATGACGACAGTTACATAACATTGACATAATGTCAATGAGGATAATCTAACGCTGGAGATTAGAGTACAACTTCAAACGAAGGCTGAATTAAAAGAGAAGTCTGAAAACTCGGACAATGAATGGAAAATTCATCAACAAAAATAAGTTCAAATACCCATGAAGTCAGGCTGTCATGATTGTAAAGTAGGAGATAACGGACAATACATCTTCCTCTACATTTTAATTCCAAAATTAAACAATTAGCAGCTAGTTTAGTTATGTAATAAAACATGACTATAGAAAATAAACTGAGAAGAATTCTGTAGCAGAAGCCTTTTAAGATAATTGTTTCAATTGAAAAGCTACATGTTGTTTGCGCCTTCCAATCAACTGAATGGTTTTCACATAGAATGTGGAGTTGAAGTCAACCCCGCCCCAATATTACGTCATTAATATACCTCAGCACAGTAACAAACCATCCACATGTTTTACATATTGCTCAGGTGACTGCTGCGCCTTGTTAGCCACACGCGTTTGGTTCCTTAATCCCAACTTTAAGCTCCGAAAGCACACAAGTCTCACGACCTCACCAACCTGACTTTTATAATGTGACGGTAGAATTTATTCATCAGTGTGAGGTTTATGGTCTGAAATTGGTTGCTGTTTCATTACATTGTTTTTATTCTGGATAGTGGAGATTAGGACGGTTTATACGGATGTAATCAAATTTATCTCAAATACTTGAGTACACACGTTTTAATTTTGACAAACCCTTTTTAAAGATGAAAGCCACTTTAACTCATCCTGTAAACTGACAAATCTTTGGGTTGCATACTCCAGCAAATACAGCATTCATTTTTAAAACAGCGCAAACCGAAGTCAGTGTGGAACTACTGTTGACATGAGATCAGTAAGCGTATGTATTTGAAATACAATCAATAGTGTGTTTATCTGCGATGAAACAACAGTAGATCAAAGGTTATTCTGAAACCTTGGAGTGTTTCTATTTGTGTTACACACAGTATGCAACTTTGTACCTTATCTGCCTACTGCAGAGTACGTGTTACGCTGCAGGTAGAAAGCCGTCTTTTGCCTGTTCTGTGTTGTGTAACAAATAGTACACTATATAGTAAGCAACTCTGTAAATCACCTGCAACTTAAAATAATCCGTAGAATGATCCGTGTTACATCATTTATGTCCAAAATGTCAACTTTCTGCAACGTTTTCGTCAGAAAATGTCATCATCTAGAGAGAGGAAAACCAGTCTAAACCGATACCCATGTCCAAACTCATCACTGGTAACTTTGTGTATCCTTTTTCTCACAGTCAACTCTAAGACTTTCTAAAGCAAAAACACACCTCAGTCATTTAAACGGTCTCACCTTCATTCTCCAAAGACTCAATGTCAAGCCAGCCAACAATGCTTAACGAGCTTTAAATACAGATCTATTTCAGGCAGACTACATGTGTTCATCCATTTACAGAATCTTGTTGTAAGCCTATAATTAGCTTTGTAGAAAAGGTTAAGTGATTAGGCAGGTAGAATATCTTGAGCAAAGCTACTATCAGGTTATCCCAGCTAATCTAACCCACTAAACAAAATCACGATTAATCAAAGTTGCAACAGACATCTGTGGCTTTGTCTTTTAAAAATAATGAAAAAATTAACATAGCAAGTCTACTGATATTGATCACCAAGTATATGTCACCCTGTAGATTTTTCTTTTGCTTGTTGTCACACTTTAAAGTTTCATAACAAAAAATGTAATTTGAGGCAAAAACAGTATAGAAAATACACAAAATAGTTTTCAAATTATAAACTCATTTAATAAGAGATTGACATTATCAGATTTCTGCCAGACAACAATAGATCTCTTAAATAGAACCTGTCTGACAACATGAGGCAGACTAAAAGACCTCAAAAACTAACATCTTGAATGTTTGAGTCATGTTGTAACTCTTGTAAGGCAAAATACCATTTTAGAAGTAGACACTCATTACTACAATTGAACCTAGTAGTGTGAAGGTATGAGAATGCCTTGCTGGATCTGGAGGACCAGCAATCATGAAAATGACATTCTGCCTTCAGTTTGTGGGGTAAGTTTTTTTGGGCAAGCAAAATCATAGCCAGTGGAAAAGGCTAAACAGGGTGATAAGGCGGAAAGAAGGCATCAAAAAATGAAAGGCGATATAGAGAATCCTGTACATCCTCTTCATCACAACAACAGTCTTTAATCCTACAGTCTACAACAGCTCTTTGAAGATTTGATTTTTGAACTGATTTGAATAAACAAGTCTGAAGCATGGAGGAGCTTCACAGCCTGAACTCCATGGACGCACACAGTCAGTGTTTCAATGGCTTTATAAAGAACGTACAAACTCCTCATGTGAATAACAAGTTTCTGATGACTGGCAGAGTGAGTACATGTAGTGACATACAAGTAGGCTACATGTCCATCTTTGCATGCAGATAAAAGCAAAATATCAGTTTAGCAAAATATCACTAATATTTCAATGTCAGTTTAGCAAAATATCACTGATATTTACTTCAGTATTACACAGAGATGGGTAGTGTACTCAAAAATTGTAACCGAGTAATATTTGTAACGAACGTATTGTTAAGTTAGACAGGAATGAGGAGAAAGCTAGCTCTAAGTTTGTAGCTTGGTTATTGTTGTTATAACAATTCCATAGCAACTGCCTACCAAGATGGCTGGCTGTCAGAGTTTGCGCAAGTGTGATGCCTACACTCATATGTCTAAATTTTAGACATATGAGAACTATGTCTAAAATTTAAAAGTAGCAGGACCATGATTTGAAGCATACCAGCAGCAAAACCACATCTAATGTAAAATACTGAATGCTCCAACACTAGATTTACTCAGGTCATGTTGGAAATTAAGTGCGTTTGATCTGAAAACTCTCAAGTATGACAAAACAGCAAAAACAAAAGTCATCTGTAATACTTTTTTTTATAGCAATTTGTTTTTTGGAAAGCTACATTTTAACAATACATGGCAGCCTTCTAATTGAGGCAGGGGGGTTAAACTAAGTTGAGGAGAGAGAAAAGTTTTGATTCCCACATGCACACAGAATGAGTTCAAAAAGAACAGACTTTCCATTACACGTATAATTGGAGCATTACTACCACACAACCCCCATCCCCCTGTACATCCCCAGCAGGAGGTGGGTTGTTAGTCTGTATCCCCGTACCACCCGCCCACAGAAGCCTGTTGCTCTGACAACTGCAGCCCCAAGCTAATGACCTCCCCTGGAGTTTTAGTGTGCGTGTGTGTGCGTTTGTGTTTACGTGTTTGAACAATAGGATGAGATGCATCTCCCTCACAAAGAGTGAACGCCAGCTTCATGTGGATATAAAATGAAAGAGGAACAGAGTGAATAGAGACGGGGTGAAAAAAGGCGATGGATGGTGGGGGTCTGGTTGAAAGAAGAAAGAGATCCCATACCAGTTATTGGAGAGTAAGGAAGTGATAAGAAAAAGGGAGAAAATTGGAGTATAAAAAGAAAGGCAACAGAGGAGATGGAAAATGTGAGGGGAAAAAAAACATTAAAGAGAAAGAATGTGAAAAAGAAGAAAAAAATTCCCTTTATTCAGTGAAGTAGCCAAGCCAATCCACCTCCAATTTCCTCTGGTCTGACTGGTCGATAGCTGTGGTAATTACTGGCAAACGCTCTCAGCTCTGCAACACTCCTGTGGGAAATGTTGGTTTGCGTGTGTAAAAGGTGAGAGGGTTCCCTCGTCAACCATATTTCTTATAAGTTGGGAATGTGCAGATGTTTTTGTGAACTCTTCTGTAAACATGTCTGCATTCATGATTAAGTTAATTTTCTAAACCACATTAAATTGTTCTCATTTGAATTCATTATACAAAGTTTAGAGACAAGAGTCCCCTCCAGCAAGTACCAGTGTGTATATTAAACATTCTTTATTACATTGCATTCGAGGTTTCCATTGACTTTAAGCTCCCAGCTTATCAAAAAAATAAAATAAAAAAAAACCGAGGAGATACACTGTATCTCCTCGGTTGGCCTCACGTTGATCGATTCCTCTGCCCTCCCCAGCCCTGCCCATCTAATGTAATAAAGCAGGCCGCTCCCCTAGACAGCACCAATCAATCTACAGAGCCATTCATTCTGCCTCCGGGCTCAGCCGGCCGGCCCTAACTGGGGAAATGGAGACAGAGCCCCATCGATCACAAATAAACACACATCCACACATGGGCAGAGATACAGTGTAGCACACATAAACACGAACCATTAACACACAAACACATTTGCACGCAGACACACACAAGGACACATCAATAGGTGCACACACTAAATACATCAAAACCCCGCCACGAGGAAGTGGAAGAGAGAACGTAGGGAAGAGACACAAGAAGACATAGTGAGCAGACAGATAGGCAGCCATACCTGCTTATGCATTTCAATGTTGAGGCCGTATGACATCTCATAGTACTGAGGAGGACAGAGAGTCAGAGGGTTAGCACCAACTGTCACAATAAAACATTAAAGCGTAAACCCAACTTTACAGATGAATGTTCAGCACTACAGCATCTCATCAGTTAAACATATCAAGTCTGTTTTTCATTTACGTTGTTTCCCATAAAACAACCAAAAAGTTTGGTTTAACGACTGAAAGGTGGCTGTATGCACACTAACTGCTAGAGCTCAACTGAGACAGCAGACATCCCCCAAACATAATTTGTTTGAAATGTTGTGCTGAGTAACAGTCAAATGAGTAAGCTAAACATTCCCATGCATCATCAAAATGTTCTATTTGGATATGAGTAACAGTAAACAAAGGAACCTTAAGGACAAAGCTTAGCGTCTTTATGTAAAAAGAGTACTGAAATTTACCCTTGAAGGTAAGCGCTTAGTGACTGCTGTGTTTTGGAGCATCTCTCAGGCAGTTCCATCTGTTTGTTTGAAATCTTCTATCCTGTATTAACTAAACTAAGCATTAGTGATTTTAAATGAGTTACCACAGCACTGCCTGGTTGTTCAGTCCCTAAACCAGCATTCTCAAAGCTTGCATTAGTCCTGGCAATGCTCATTGAGGTGCGACTTTGAATGATAATTTTACACAGATAAAGAGGATTTTGTTGTCTGTATAAAATCAGAAGTGCAGAATTGTAAACTTGTTTATTATAAATTATTGATTGCATGGGTAAGCAATGTCAGACATACAGAGATAAAAGCATTCCTTTCATCATGAGATACTTTTAGAAATAAATGAGTCAGAAGTCTAAACTTTTCATCTAGCAATCAGTAATAAATGCAGGCGATCAGTTAACTGAACACACTTGCGGAAACACCTGTGTCAAAGAATCAACAGCATTCATTGGTATTGTCCTGATGGACAAAAAATAAACAGATAAACAATGTAAACAAAGTCAAATTTAAAATGTCGGCTTTTTTTGCTGTGATACTGAGATGTATGTAAATTTTCTTTAAAGTTGATTTTACCGTTGTGTTTTTGGGTACCATTGCAATGTTTATTATTTTTAAGCTAATGTTAATATATACTAACAATTTACAGGCATGCCTCAGTAAGGAGAAGACAAACATTTGCACATAATTAAAACAAGAGGTACTTCAGGTTGCTGTGGTTTTTATACAAGCCTTCTTCATTTAGGTAATAAAGTATCCACATTAGTCATTTCCCTTTCTTTGAAAAGATTAAAGTTCACTTTACATCTGGGTAGGGAACAACATGATCTACCCCAAGGACACTTATGCAGCCCTGCTGCAGTTTGTCATGTGGAACATTGCAGGGCCAATAAATTGAAAGCTGGGATCTCACCATGACATAGTGTCTCTGCATCTCTGTTTTTTCGCTGGCCAGCTTCTCACACTCCAGCTTAAGACTAGGGGAAAAAAAAATAAATAAGAGTGAGTCATGAGTTGTACATCCACACATCTTGTCAAAAACAACCATCTCTACTTGAGCTTCCATTTAGTCACCAAAGCAAACATGTATTTCTGCTGTCAAATGTTGAAAATCAAAGTGTTGGATGTGGGAGGTTTGCCTCAACTCTGCTTTATCAAGATGTGAAGTTAAAAACACAATGTGGTTCGCTGCCAACCCACACCAAAAACACAAACAAATGCCTGTGCACACACAACCACCACAAGGGAAGATAACTGCACACAAGCAGCCCTGGCCTATAGTGCACAAATATTACTACCACACACACACACACACACACCCACACGCAGAAAAAAAATCAGGGGTGATTTATGAAACTCTGAGCCCACACGCCACCCTTTGGCTCTCACCCATCACTAAGGCTTAGACCTACCGCAGTCTAAGAACCAACACTGATGCCTGCTGCAAATGTGTGTGCTTTCATGTTCATGTATGTGAACCTAATCCAGGTTTATGGGTTAGGCTGAAACCAGAATTGCTGTTTTCTTTGTGGTAAGGGGGAAATGACTGTGGGTAGGGTGAGATTCATAGTTAAAAAGTAAAGGACAATGTGGAGTGATTTCTCTGTAAAGACAGCTGAACTCTGTGATTGTCTACTTTAGAGGCTTGGTGTAAAACCTTCATTTTGGATAAAGCTTATAGTCAGATTGTCTTAAGGTTTCCAGAGCTATCACTGTTGCTTTGTTGCTGTAGGATTAGACGGTGGGAACATACTAATACCATTCTTCACTTTTCTATTTTCTCCTAGAATAATCTTTTTTATGTACTATTTGAAGTAATTGCTGCAATTACCTGGATTGTCTCTGCTTCTTTTTCTATCAGCTTTCTGTCCTCAAAATACCCATTTGGTCACAGCAAATATCTGCTGACAACATGTCTGGTTCTGCTGAACATTTTTTTACAGCCAACACTAGTCTTTTCTTTCTACCATCGCCACAAGTATTGCTCAGGAGGAAGGGTTCCTACAAATTCAGTGACTCAATGTGGTTTGCTGGATCTGGCATTATGTGAGCAATTATATTTTCCTGTATTAGATTATAATTCTGATCGCTTTGTATGTTGTTGAATCTGCCTATAAAGTCAGACTGGCATGGATATTAACCTGCTTGTCTGGTAAAATGTCTTCAGAAGGCAGCAGTAGTTGAAAATTAGCACCATAAGTAACCTGAATTGAACTGCATTATCCGACTAATAATAATTATTATAATCTTTATAGTTATTATAGAAAACATACCTGTGATATTGTGCTTGGAGAAACTGGAACTCCTCCTTTATCCGGTCCAGTGACTCTGGAATGGTGAACTTGAAGGGCTGGCCTGGAGCCTGGTGCGGTGTCTAACACAAAAACAAACTGAATCATCAACATCATTATAGCCCAACACTGCTAAAAAGGCAATGGCTTGAGGATCTTAAAGGAATAATATTTACATTCAGAAATTTAAGAGAAGAAAAAAACAGGTCTGATAACCTGCAACATGTCATTTATGTATTTATATGTTTTCTTTGGAGTGTCCTTTAGTGTCCCTTTTTAAATGTTTGTCACTCACTCCTGTTACCATCCTTAAACAATACCAGGATCACCTGTTTAGCTAAAAAAAATAGTGTATTAATCATCATGGACTAAGTGTTTGGGTACTAAAACAAGTGATTTCTAACACAGATCCAGATATTTAATGGTCCGCAGCCCACATCTGGCTAGACGTTCCAGACAGGTGCTGTCAATAGAAAACACCACATGAATGCGTGTTAATTTTGCAAGCAGATCCAGATGCATTGCTTATGTTTTAGACAAGGGGGTAAAAAAAACAACAACAATATTTTTAAAGCCAAATGTGTCCTTAGCAATACATTGAGAAGACATTTACCCCATTAAGAGTCTTGCTGCAGTAGATGCCCACACCTGGCCTGGGCACTAAAATGTCATATAGTACGGGCAGCAAGAACAATTTGACTGCCCTACTGTGAAGTATTTATTTTAAAAAGTCAAAGTAAAGTGGTTTTTATTGTGGAGAACAGACTGCTGTTATAGAGATGTCTGCTTGAATAGGATCAAGAGAATAAACAAACAAATACAACAACTTTGATTTTCTTTTTTAAATCATTTTTTTCTAAACTTAATTCTTTAGAATATCATAATGTTTCAGTAAGACTCCAGATAATTAGGACAATCTATAATTTCAATATAACTGCATTGACTCCAATCTCTATTCCTTCACCACAATGTTCCCAGAACTCTCTGAGGTTTAGCATCTCAGCCCATCTCAGCCACTAAAAACATCATGTGTAGATAATCAAGTCTATCCAACAGTATCTATCAAATATCCTAACAAATACTGCATCCAAGCCACGCGATTGCACGGTTTCGCAAATTGATACCGTTTGTGGTGTGATATATTATGTAGCTCTTGTTTTCAGCTCGACACGTTGCAGTTTCTTCCCCACATTCAGTTATGATGACTGATTCATAGAAACAAATTTTCAGCCAGTGACCCTCAACTGTAATCATTGATACTCATGCGGGCCATTGGGAAAATTAACCGTCCACCCAACCAATATCACAAATTAGCTTATACAAGGTAGTTATTAGGTACAAAAATACTTGAAAATGAATTTAAACAGAAACTTAAGTTTTAACATTACAACACACTTAAATAAACTCACAAAATAATGTAGTGAGGAAATGTACTTTAAGTGCTTGAACTACTTTTGTAGTGTTGAATGATTTGTATTAATGCTTTAAATACAACTAATTGTATGCAATTCTGCTTGATAGTATGTTTAATTTTTAGTGACTTGAACAGACTTGTTTAATGATACCTTTTTATTACTGTCACTTTTATCGTAATTGACATAAAAAGACAATATGATGATAAAATTGGAAGTTTATCAGCTAATCTTAGTGTTACTCCAAGGGGCCTTCCATTTGATGATCCCTTACAAACCTCTCTGTTGGCGCCCCTGTTAGCAGACGCACATTTAAAATATCCCACAACTTTTAAGTTACATTGGCCCCGTCAATCCATTCTGCTCCTCTAAACATATATGGGATGGTATTCGCACAAGATAAACTAACGATGAGGTGCAAGAGGAGGCGTAAACAGTCGTTTACTGCCAGGTGAAGCATTGCTGGAGGGGAAGTAACTTACCGGGTGTCGCCCCTGGGGAAACATCTTCTCTCTCCGGGGGAAGGAGTGCTTCAAACCCCGCCAAGGAGGAATCAAAGAACAGGGGTGTGTTTATAAAGCTCCGGATCAAGGAAACAAATCCATCCGCCTTGTTTATGATGGTCAACAATCGTTTATTTCTCAGACACCGACCCCCCCCACCCCTCCCCTGCTTGCTGATCTGAATTAATTTACAGACCGTTTCCTCGCTGTCTCTCGGTCTTGTCTCTTGGTGCGCTCCAGCGGCCGCAAATCAACCGTGTAAGCACGGCAAACCTCTCATTAGATAGAAGGGTACGAACCAGGTGAGAAAGAAAGGAGAAACCTCGAATCCACCTCAGGCACTCCGGCGTTTGTCTTCGGGTTTATTCAGAGTATTCCAGGTACAAAGAGCCCACCAACTCAATCAAATCAAAAGAACAACAAGCCACAGAGCCGCAAACTGTCGGTTCTCAGTGAGAGCATCAGAAACATATCCACACAAGTTAATTGCTGTGAAGAGTTCCCACTTGACTCGCCGCGGTCGCTACTTGGCGGTTAAACAGTCAAAACAACTGGAATATGCATTTCCTCAACGGGCTTCAGTGGAAAATGGAGTCCGTTTGAATTTTTACGAAAAAAGAAGGAAATATATCGTTAGTTTTGATAGCGAAAATCCCCACAGCGGTGCGAATGCTCCTATATCAAAGCAGCGCTTTACCTCAATGGCAACTTTCTCACGCGGTTTCACGCTCCCAGACTAACCGAAACTGCAGCCCCTCCCACAAGATGACTCCGGACCAATCAGAGCTGCTGCTCCACGTGGGGATAAGGACCTGGTTTCAGAATTAACCAATAGCCGCAACGCAAATCTCCTCGGGTCCGTTGACCTCGCGGAGCTACGCCAGTGACGGCCAATCAGAGCCCTATTAGAAGCTGCCACTTCTGGAAGCGGCGGGGCGGGTTAGAGCACTGGTGTAGAGGCAAGTATCAGCTGTCAATCAAAGTAACGTGGGGGCTCAAGCAGGATGAGAGGGAACATACACATGCACGTAAACACGCACAGGCAAATCAACCCAGACACAAACAAAAACCACAAATATTGTTCTTTAGCGGCTGTAAACCAACAGTATTATGGCAATTCATAGAAGTCCTCCCTTTCTCGCCTCTTTATCTGGTAGCTATGTCTATGGACAGTAAAAATCAACCTACTGCATTCAGTGGTGGGAAGTAACGAAGTACAAGTACGTCGTTACTGTACTTAAGTACAATTTTCGTGTATCTGTACTTTACTTAAGTAGATTTAATAATGGATACTTTCTACTTTTACTCCACTACATTTTACAGTAAGTATCTGTACTTTCTACTTCACTACATTTCTACAAAACTGTCGCGTTACTCGTTACATCCAAGTCGCATTGTGTTTTTTTTTCCGTTAAAATGTGAAGTTCAGGGTCTTAAGGTGGCGCCGTAAAATCCGAGCAATAACGTGACTTACGTGCCTGTTGTCACCCATCGGCTCCACCTTTACTCGCACGCGGAGCTCCAAGACATGCGCAGTGGTTTCCTCTGAGCGTCAGTAATATAATAGTACTGAAGCGCTCCATAAATCATAAGCGCTTCGCTTTCGCAGACGGTGGGACTTTGTCCAATTTTTAACGTCACTTGGAAGGAAAGCTTAAAGAAAGGTAAGCTCCGTGGACGTGATGCTAGCAAAGTTAGCTGTATTGACTGAGACACATGTTGCATCTGAGATGACTGACATGTCGCAGATATGGGACAACGCTGTGACCAAAGTGCAATATTGTAATATGACATTCATGGACGATCCGATTCTTCTGGACGGATCTTGACTAAGTCCTATAGTACTGAAGCCTCACTGAGAGCCGTTCTTTGTTCTTGTAATGCTCTGCGTAGACTGCAGTAGCTATTTTATTTCATTAAAATATCTTTATATTTAATTGGTGAATAAATAAAACAAGAACGTAAGAACACAGAACATGCTCATTGCTCTTTGTTTTCGTCACCTGCCGTGGTGGAAGACATTGCAGCAGGAGGGAGGATGAGAACAGTCACGGTGCTCCTCCTGCTTGGTTACTTGTTGCTTATTGGGGCTTGGACAGTGTTCATAGTTGAGCGTTGTTAATTGCTGTTTAATGGTGCAGACAATTATTATTTCTGACATTGGCAATATGGGCAACCGCACAGGGCGTTATTTCTTTAGGGATGGCAGGAGACCTCTGTGGATTGTGGCACAGAGATGAAAGCAAAACAGAATGAGGAAGAGTTTGAATTGATACTGGTTAAATTTATTTCAGCTCTAAGTATTTAATATCTAGGTGGGAAAGTGAATCTTTCAGATCAATTTGAGAAGCAGTTTTGATAGGTGCACTAAATTTTATTGTCATGTAGCATGGGGTGCTGGTTTTGATTTGGTCTTGGGTTCAGTGGTCCAGACTACAACTCTGCTACGTGGCTCCTTGGTTCCATGTCCTCCTGTGCCAGTTGGATTTCTTTCAAAATAAATGTGTGGCAAAAAAAGTGAAGTTCATGTTATGTTAGGACAGGAGACAAGATGTTTCCATCCCTGAAATTATGATGCATAGAATCATATATCTAAGTCTAATCTATGTTACAGAATAAACGCAATAAAAACATGTTTTATCTGTGGCATATGATCATATGATCGGTACACTTAATGATATTAGTGATTAGGCAATGCATTCAGTAAGTACTTTTACTTTTAATACTTAAGTATTTTCAAAAACCAGTACTTTTTTACTTTTACTTAAGTAAAATGTTAATGTGGTACTTTGATTTTTACTTGAGTACATTTTTGTCTGTGTATTTGTACTTTTACTTAAGTACATTTTTTGAGTACTTTCTCCACCACTGTGCATGATTTGGGATCAGAATTAACGTTTGCACAACACATGTAAATAGCCAGAAAGTTCAGCAGCAAAGGGATGAACCATTACTCCAGGTTATCCAGCCTGCAAACTTTAACAACCAGTATAACAGAATTGACCAAAAGACACACTAATAGATGTGCAATACTAAAAATTACTTTGAAGTTAAGATTGGCCTTATTAAGCCTAGTCCACATTTTTTTTTGTTAAACGTTCATTCCAAGGGGAGATTATTGTGTGCCTTGTAAATGAGCAGTGCAGTATTGGCTTCGAATTTAAATTCATGCAGTTTGGTAAACATTTCAATAGTGGGATATCAGTCTCAGCCATTCGTAGGTCCAGTCGTTTTTCTTTTCGTTAACTGGTTTAGCATCAGTTTTCTATACCTCCACACCACTGTACATAAATTGTACAATTAAAAAGTATTTTTTTTTAATTTGTATTTATTTTACGTTTGTTTTTGTGACACCTAAACATTTTTGGATCATCAAAGAAAATCAAATATAATCTGACTAAATACAACAATCAAAATGTTACTTCATTTATAGAGGGAAAAGAACTGCAAACTAAAGCTATCTGGCCCTGTGAGAAAAAGTACAGCCAAAGTAACAGCTTTAGAGCCATTGCCATAAATTTTGCACCCATCATTCGAAAACTGTATTTTGTATTTATTCAGGTGAATTTCTCATCCAAGTAAGGCAGAAAAGATAAAGAGAAGAGAACCGTAAGAGGGGATATATGAAGTATGTTAAGGGAGTAGCATGTCTTTTGTAACATTGCACTGGTTTTAGATTGTTTCCTACATTGTCTACATGAGGTTTTAACTCAATTTACAGTCACTTATCACTCAGATTCCATGGACTCTTCTGTAGACTAAAGAAAAAAAAAATTTAATCATGCTCCTCATCTGTCACAAGTTTATGCAAGTTGTTGTATGCTGCAGTGAGCTGTAGAAACGGATCACTTTGCATCAGATTTTTATCGACAAAAATAAAACGAAAAGAGTGAGTTCATTGAGAAGTTGACCTCATTATCTTTTAAATACATCTTGGTCTAAATGCAAATATCATCCCCAGAACATAAACAAAGACTCAGACGAGCTGCATAGACACACATGAACGGACTATAACCAACATGTCAGAGCTACTCACAGAAAAGGCAAGATAAAATGGATGGGGGAAAGAAATGTGGATTTTTGCTATAAAGTTTTATCCATTTGTTATTTTTAAAGTGAAAAAGATGCAAATACTAAACAGGATAAATAATTATATAAGTTGTGAAAGAAACCATCACAATTTTTTCATGTTTTCTTTTCATCCCAGTACTATCTGATCCTATGATTGTTCTTTTTTTTTTACTTCTGGTATAATTTTCTTTTCTCTCATGTCAAACAAATACAAAGCAGATGTATTATCTATGGGCTGGAGCGCAGAGAACCCTTAACATCTTCCTTACGCCAACAAATTTAAAAGATGGATTCACAGTTGTCCAAATTTATTTCATCTGAGGTTCAGTCACAGACGAGGCGACCGCAGCTGCATTCAAATGTCTTTTTATCGTAGGTGATCTGGCAAATCCAACTGGTTTCATAAATACGTGCCTGACGAACAACAGACGTGATAAAGTGAGTGGGGAGTAGCTGGTTGGAACTGGATCCTGCAGGCCCAGAGTTTTCTCTGCTCCACTTATCCCATCTAAGCACCCCTCACTTCACAAGGAAAACCCCCCCTGAGCCACATACTGACCTCTGATTGGCTTAAAGAGCTCAACCCCTGACCCTGTAACCTCTGACACCTGCAACGGCTGATCCAGTCCATATGAGAGACTCCTGACTGTGACCATCCGATAGCGTTTTGCCAGACCTCACAGTCGTGCATGAACTTGCAGGTGCTTTTGAGTGGGTTGCGTTGGTGTGTGGAGGGGTTTAATGTGAAACTATGCATTGATTCGCATGTACATGTGTGAGCTGATCCCATTTTATCATAGATAAATCTTTACCCTGCCACATACCTGCATTCATAACACTGATAGGTGAATTCGTAGCTCCTCTGTGGAATGAACTTTGAATTTTAGACGCTCCGCAACATGAACTTTGAGCATATTATGTTTACAGAGTATTTCTTTTCACTGTCAATGAGACGGACTACTCACTGCAGTCTTGTATTGATTTTTTGTTGGTCTCTACTATTATGTGGATTTAAAATCTCTACATATCTATGGTTTTTAGAAAGACTTGTTGAACTTTTTGCGCCTTTATTGTGACATGTGCACACAGCATTAAACCGTAAAATAAACTATTAATTACAAATTTACTGCATTCATTCCTCTTAGATAAACATGCCATCATTTTTAGAGAGTCTGATTAACAGTTTGAAAAAGGTAAGATGTTTCCCTGGGAATTCCTTGATATTGTCTATTGTTTAGTTTTGCTGAAAGTTTGCAAAGGATCAAAATGATTTAATTGCAGAAAGGTATCAGTCAGGAGGAGGAGACATCACATATGTTCCTTCATGCCACAGCAAACACCGTCATCAACGGCTGGAGTTGATATTGAGAGTCAGAAACATTGCTAAAAGTTAAGCCTTCTCCATAACTCATTAAAAACAAGACTGAAGCAAATGATGGAGGCTGCCAATAACCTGACAATTACAAAGGTGTATCTGCATAGACAGCATCTTGTATTCACCAAACATCTCAATCAATGAGATTCAAAGACAGAAACATTTTCAGGGTTGGCTAAAATCTCTCCAAAACTAGAAAAACAACAGGTTTCAGTCTGACTAACCTAAATTTGGCCACATTTCCTAAAGGCAAACAAAACATGGCGGTGGAAACATCATGCTCTGTGTCTGCCATTCTTCAGGAGGAACTAGTTTTTAATCCAGGTGAATGAAATAACGAATAGTATCAGCGTGGAACATTCTACGACTACATTTGTGTCCTTCAGGGGCTTGAGATTTCAAAGTTAGTGATCTTACACTGTGTGCCACGCAGGTTTTTTAAATCCTCAAAGTTTTCTGCATTTTCAGACTTGCTGAACACACTTAGCCATACTTTCTGTGTTTCGCTCCAGTAATCAGATGCTGAGGCAGGCCACATGAGCTCACTGGCCTCCTGATTTCCTTAACAAATGTCGATCCCCTTATTCACTTGGCCATCCCCCACTCCGCCTCACCCCCCTCTCCCAGTCATTTGTTTAGAGTGGCCAGTCACACAATTAGCCTCTGCCACGGATGGGGGTACAAGAACCTGCCATACAAGCCTCATTTGGTTTGCAAATGTCCAATTTCTTTCTGATTTTAGAGGCTAAAACAAATGGCCGTGCTTTGTTTATAGAGGGGGAGGGGGAGCCGAGGGGGACGCGAGGGGAGAGAAGAGGCTGTTTTAGCTGTGACCTGGTCATCTCGTCTGTAGAGGAGAGAAGAGGCTCTTCCAGATAATGGCTGAACAAGCAGCTTTGTGTGGGACGGCAAATAGAGTGATCCCACTCTTGTTCTACTTAACACAAGAAGAGCTTTTCGGCTGCTATGTGTGTGTGTGTTTTTTGATCCTGTATGCAAACGTGCATTTTGTTGGGTTGTGTGCTATTTGAATGTGTGTGTATGCACATTTGCTTAGTTTGTTTTGTATCCGTGTGTATGTGTGTGTGGTGGCGGTGCCTATGTGTGTCAGGAGACGGTGTTAAAGAGCGCATTCATGATCAGGAGGTGGTGTGTGTGTCAACAGCCGATGATTTGCGTGAGGGTTTTTGGCAAACTTGTCCCCTGGAGCTCTTTTGTTGTTTTTCGAATGTTCTGTTTTTAATGGAGAGCCGAGGACGTCCTTTGAATACCACTGACTCGGCCTCGGCGCCACTCTCTCTGCATCTTACCTGAGAGAAAATAGAATAACTTTTGCATGTTTGGTGGGAGGATGGCCACCCTTTAAATCTGGAAGAAGGACCAAAAGGTTTTTTTTTTTTTATATAGAAAATAGAAGACGGAAGAAAAAGGAGCTCAGGTCCCATTTCAGTATTTGTTCAGATTGATATAAAGATGAAAACCACACAAGGTACAATGTTTGTCATCTGTGGTGCCAACATCAACTGGAACCAAAGAAGATGCATGACGCAAACAGAAGTTTACTTACTTTGTTTGCTCTCTTTATCAAACTTTACTGGAAGCCTTTACTGGAATAAGCTCATAAATTTTTTGTTTAGTCCTTTTTGTATGCTCAGGTATGCTCAGATATTCACTGTGAAACACATTGTATTTACCTTTAAACTGAAGGTGTGGATGTGCACACATGGCATATGATGTAGCAACTTGTGCAATGTGTAGTTTACACATGAGTGGTGCGAAAACTGAAAGCCACAAGTGTTCATATTATTCAAGCTGACGGGCATTTCTACTAATTTCTATTAATTTAGTGTGCATTATATGTGGGGTAGAAGACACCAATTTGATATTGCAATTGACCTTTTCCATTGTGTCATGTTGCATCTAGAAGCTTTGATGTATTTTATTAGGATCATATGTGACATATTGGCAATGATATATCAGCTAGAGGCCTGTCACAATAATACATTTTGCTGGATGATAAATTGTCCCAGATTTTATTGTGATAAACAATAATTGTTTTGAGACCATTTTCAAGTAATATGAAAATGGTAAATAAAGAAAACAAAAGAAACTACACATAAAATTGATTTTGAAGTCTGTGTAAACAAAACTATCTTTAAAAAGAAGGGATAGTTGAGACCAGAGCACCAGACTGAAGACTTTTATCACTCAGTTTCTGGTCAAAAGAGAGAGGAAAGAGAAAAGAAAAAAGAGAAAAAGAGCAAAATGATAAATCAAGCTAATTAAAATTGTTGAGTTTCTTTTAATTTGTCATGCAATTAATTAATTTATTGTTTGTTTTGACAGGCCTAAGGACAAAGAGCACAACAAAACCAAAATTGTTCCCAAAGCACTTTTAGTTTTAAATCCATCCATCCATCCATCCATCCATCCATCCATCCATCCATCCATCCATCCATCCATCCATCCATCCATCCATCCATCCATCCATCCATCCATCCATCCATCCATCCATCCATCCATCCATCCATCCATCCATCCATCCATCCATCCATCCATCCCTCTTATTCAAGGTCAGTCGAGCTCCTAACAAGTGAATTTTAACAAAGCTATAAATTCCCCCAACATTGTGCATCTCTGATCACACCTTCAAAAACTTTTCTGTCATATTTAAATCACTGCTGTTCTTTTATGTTTTTAGTGTTCCATGTGCAGGTTTTCTCTACAGACTGCTTTATCACTATAATATGTTGCTGCAAGCTGTTAAAGCTGTGGTGTCCAAGGTGAAAGTGCTCATGACCCAGAAAGAACTCATTAATAAAAATGCTGTGTTTATTTATTTTCTTTTTACTCGCTAAAAAATAAACTAAAACATGCAACATTTTTAATGAATAAGGGAAAAGTAGCCTGGCTCTTGTAGAAAAGGTTTTGTAAATCATTTTAGATCTGCTAAGTACATAAAAAGGTTTCTGCACTTGTTTAAAGAAGCACATTCTGTATTTTATTCTTTGGGCCCACTGTTTTCTGTTTTGGTCTAGAAATTTTATTGTGGATCTGCATCAAGACCTGTTTAGGGTTTTATCTGTTTTCAAAAACTTTTGTTGTAAGTTTAATAATTTGTCTGCTTTTGAAAAAAAAAGTTACTGGATATTTTTGTTCTTGGTTAGCCATAGAAAACCGCATCATAAAACAGTAAAATAAAAGATGTTTTGCTCCATCAGATGAGCTGATGGGCAAAATTCATTCAATTGTTGCCAAGATCTCAAAATGCACCGCAGGTATCACTTTATACCCATTATAAAGACAAATTTGACTGGTGGAGAAACAAATGATGACAGGCTGAGCATGAACCAATAGGCTGGTGGATGTAGATTAGATTTAAGATTTCACTAAAACCTCTGTTCAATACTTTCTGAAACTCAGAAGTTTAACAACACTTTGAAACGTGAGCAACTGAATAATTTGAAATCTCATCAGATTGTGCCTGTTTTATGCACATAAAACAGAAAAATGACTGAATTTGATGATTTAACTTTGACTTTCAGGACTTTATTTCCAGTTGCTGAGAATCCTCCCTCTGTAGCTCAAGGGTGTCCCAGATTGAAGCGATGTGAAACAGGTTTTTGGCTATATGAACCTGCGGTGTGGTGTTCACCCCCAGTGTGCTGAGATCCTGTATAATTTACGACTCTGCGTTAAACAGCCCAGCACCAGGCAGCCTATCGTGTAAACAGATCGGGACTTTTACAGGCCTCTTGCCGGCTGTTTAAACAGACTAAAGGAAAAGGGGAAAAGGGGGGGGGGGAATTAAAAACCTAAATGGAAAACATCTGAGGCAGAGCGTGCATGTATGGGTGTGCGTGTGTGTGTGAGGGAGGCAAAGTGGAAGTGGCACATACGCACACATAAGACCTGCAAACATATAGAGATATGCAGATTGAGACAATAATGCGTGCACACAGACACGCAGCAAACCAACACTGCCGCAAAACCTCCAACATGATTCAGTCCAGCTGTGAGAAGAGTCGAATCATAGGCAGAAAGAGGAGCGAAGCTGTGTTTCTGCGTGAGCAGATCAAACCCAGATGGGCTTCAGTCTATCAGGCAGACCAGTTTCTCCTGTTTTATCTGGCTTTACTTTCCAGTATATTGCTACAGCATCCATCAGGATCTTTAATCCTATGCTATAGCTTTTTTTTTTTCCGTTGTAATTTATTAGTGAAATTAGATATGAACAACAGGGGGAGACGCAAACGTTACAACAAAAGCAATGAGCCGGTTCAAACTCAGTGTGCGATGTGTACCTTGGCTTCAAGCCACCAGGACGTCCGTCTGTGTCTCTGATCACAAAAATAACAAACTTAACAGAAGTAGATAGAGTCAGGGGAAAACAAAGAGTCGACAACTGTGTGGATGTTTCTTTGAAATGTTCCTGAGGTTTCTTTGACCTGACCTGTGTAGCAGCAGCCGGAGCAGCGATCCACATCAGACGGTTTGGCAAAATCATACGTAGTCCAGGTCAACACGCTCGCAAGTTCAAAGAGTTTCATAGAGGGCTGTGCGGGAAAAAGTGTGGCTTATGGGTTGCATCACAATGGATGAAACATAAATAGTCACTTTAGCACAGATTGTTAAAGCAAGAAATCACGTCGCCTCACAACAACCACCACAGCTCACATCTGTTAGCAGTGCTTGACAAATCACTTAAAGTATTGCTGAAGGAAGAGGGAGGCTTATTGAAACAAGAAGCTCGTAATTATGTGGGTCATGACAGTTAACTAACACTGAACGGAATGTTCCCGATTTATATTGATGATTGAATGATGCCCGTATGCTGAGCTTGTACTCCTGCCAAGATAAAGATAAAACCTGCAGGGTTTTCTATCTGAAAGGCATCATGACATTTGACACATTTACCCCTCAGTGAGCCACAGTGGCCTTTCATGGAGGCGGAAGAAAGGTGGGCCCTTTTGTCAAACACCTGTTTGAGTTCACAGCAGTTTTTTCAGTCCCTGAGATTTTTGATGCTTGAATGAAAATGTTTTTAGGACAGTTGTGATTATTTCAATTTGCTAAATGCCAGAAAAAAATCAGAGACAGAGAGAGAGAGAGAGAGAGAGAGAGAGAGAGAGAGAGAGAGAGAGAAGTTTACGTTAATCAACCCCAGAACAAAAGCAAAAGACCTTGTGAAGATGTCGGTCGAATCTGGTTGATAAATACGATACATAATAAATAGTCAGGAAATACATGTGAACTTCTCAATTTGAAGAAAGTGAAAACAATAAAAATGAATTTGCTAATCCTAACGTAAATAGACCTGATTTAATGTCATAAAATAAGACAAACATTTTATATGTCTTTTTACACAGTGTGTCTAAGCATCTGGTTTCAAGTAAATGTTAAAATAACATCACTTACATTTATAAAGCAGGCAAATCAAAGACTTTACAGGTTGGATAATCGCACAGCATCCCCCGTCCCATAAGTGAAATCTGCACAATTACTGTTTCACATGTTCATGTTAACAGCCTTCACCTGTTGCTCTCCTGTGTGCAAGATGACGCGAAGCTCTATTTTACGTCTTGGAAGTACTCCATAGCTGCTTTGGAGGGTTTTGCACATCTATGTTCGCTTAATGATATTCCATATGATTTTACAGCAGCTACAAATGTTCAAAGTCTAAAGACGATAGTCAAACTTTACACCAGCGGGGTGTTTTTCGATCAGTCTCTTTGATCTGTGTGTTTTGATCTGTCTATTCTTTTTGAACTCCTCTGCCTCAGTTTTTCTTTTTGCACTCCTCACTTTAACATGGATAAAACAGAGAGGAGAATTGTAGACTCTACACAAACTCCTTTTATGTCGAGCGCAGCAAGAGAGAAGAAGGCGATCTACTTCTGCAGTCTCTGACTTTGCAGACAATATCAGCAGTTTAAATGCATTCTCTTTGTTGCCGAGCGCCTGCGCTGGCCTGTTCATGCACTTGTACGTTATGTTTTATTCATGGCCTTTGTGCCTGTTGCCCACAGAATTTGTTTATTTTGCTTGCCAGGCTACACTTGAGGGTGTGTGTCAGGAAGGAGGCGGCAGGAGAGCATTCATGGTCATAGCGTGTGTTTTATTTTATTGGAGAAGCGCTAACAGCCATTAATCTCTCTCTGTGTGAGCTTTTTGTAGGACCTTTTGTTTAATAATAATAATAATAATAATAAAAAAAAAAGGGAACAAAGATCCATCTCTGGATGCACCAACACCCAGTTTGCTTAACAGCCATGCAAACAGGCTTGGGGAAAGCACCCACCACGAGAGATAATCAAAGGCTTGTTATGGTCATGAGAATGCAAATAGCAATCTGTGTATATGTGTACCATAGCGCCGAATGTGTGTGCAAACCAAGGTGTGTCGAGACGCATCTTTCTGTGGAATAGTATGTCGTTAAAAATGTTCCTGTTTCAATAATTTGCACACTGTTTGTATGACAATGATCTCTATGTGTGAATAAATGCAAATATGTGTCTGCGTGCGTGTGTGTGTGTGTGTGTGTGTGTGTGTGTGTGTGTGTGTGTGTGTGTGCGTGCGTGCGTGCGTGCGTGTGTGTGTGTGTGTGTGTGTGTGTGTGTGCGTGTGTGGGTGTGTGTGTGTCCGACCACCACGTGCACGCTCTCCTTGACTGTTGAGCTAATCCAGGAGATAGGCTTAGACACTGAAACTCCTACGACCCTTTAAGCAAGCACTAATACTGTTAAACCACAACTGAGCTCTTACACACACCGAGAGAGCAGACAAAGATAGAAGACATGTTTGAGCTCTGTAACTCACACAAACAAACACACACATGCACAGTTAAAAAAAAACAAAAAAAAAACGCTCACCCTCACTTGATCTGCATATTTAGTAAACCGAGCCACTCCGGTTTAGAAGAAGTGATGTCAAACATGTTTACGTTGAAGATGTCTGCTTCAAAGTCAGGTCAAGTGAAGAACAAAGATAAGGTTTAGGTCAGTTTATGTGTCCTTGAGCAAAACAGGAAATCCCTGCAGATTACATAAGAGCAGGCATAGGACAGTTGCTGACATTAATAGGCAGAGGTTTTAAAAAGTTAGTTTCAGAAATGTTGAAATGTTCTGTTAAATCCTTCTTAAGCTCATTTTAATGAGAACCCACAGAAAGTTACTCAGGGTTTCGTATGGATTAGCTGCACACTGCCAGTCAGAGGAAAGAAAGCTCCTAGACATCACCTTGGTCAGAAGAATGACTGTTTGGAAGCTTTTCCAGGCATGAGATACACACAGTAGTGATGTGGAAACTCAACAAGCACCACCCTTCATTCTTGCTCACCTAGAACATAATTTCAAGTCAGTAAGTCAGTGGTATCAAAAGTCCAGTCCTGAAGAGTTGCTGTCCTGCAGCTTTGGTTACTTTCACACAGGCGAATGCAACCCAAATCCACTTTTCTCCTCGTATGCAACCTATCAGCGCAACTCCAGTTTTTTCACCTCCGAAAAAATCCCATATGCGCCACTTGTATATGTGGTATAAAATCAGATAGGTTTTCTGCAGATGCGTAATAGAGACTGCAGACATGTTGAAAGCGTCTGCAGTCTCATAATTCTGCACCAGCAGAAGCCAGAAGCGATAAATCTGGATGTAAACATTGGCTGAAAATTGGGATTATAAATTTCTGAACTTATGAAGGAAGTCTGTGCCACTAAAGCGCATCACATCACAACCAGACCATTCCTAGGTCTGACATCACATCCAAAAAGACGTCTACAGAAATTAATGCTCCACAAAAGGCCGTTGCTTTTAGTTGTGCTTTCTTTTCATTAGCTTCCTTTATCTTGTTATCACTTTGTGTTGGCTCCCATTGCTGAATATCTTCAATTCGATTAGATGGTGGCGTCCATTATTACAGCTGCTGTGTGACTTCTGTGCTTCTTTATGTGGGTCACTTTGGGGTCTTACATCATTCACAAAGAAAAAAAAAACAAAAAAAAAATGGATTTCAGAAAAAATTTGGAATTGAGCATCAAGATCTGCTGTGTGAACGTAGCCTCGTGATGAACTCTGGGTAATAAGTGACATCATCGGCTCTTCAGCCATGGAATGGTGACTGTGTGTAAATACAGCCAAAATAATAAAAAAATTACGTGAACCACTAAATGTCTCCCCGGAGGAAATGCCAGAAAAAACAAACTATTTTCTTCTCTGCTAAAATGCCAATTTAAAGCAGCATGCCTTTCCTTTAATATCAGCTAATCCCCTTCAGTGGGCTCATGCTAAGTTAAAACCAGAATCCTCTCATCTAGGGCATAATCTCCAGCCAGTGAGATTCTGATAATTAAAATGAATCCCGTGATATTCCAGCATGTGCATTTTTATTTCGATCTTTAAAAAAACCCGCACAATTGAAAGGTTGAAGAGTTGCAAAGTATGATGGGAAAAGCGTGGAAGGCAATGATGAGAAGATGAAGTGTTAGAAATTGAGGGATGGTTTCTGTAGGATCGAGTGATGGGAGACTAAGAAGATTTACTGTAACTGAGTTATGATGTTAAAGAGGCTTATGCTGCCTGTATTTTTGTCATCTACACACACACACACATGCACACACAGATACACACACCAGTACAAAAACATAAGAAACATGATCTGTCATCATCTGACTATACCCTTGTTTAGATCATCAAGCCTTAGTGTGTATGTGTGAGTTCCTCTCATTGCCCTAGACACACAACATTAAGTCCAGGGGCCAGTTTTGAGTTCAGTCTGATTCGCACTGATCCTATTAAGGCAAATCCAGGCAGTAACACACACACATGCACACCCCTGCACACGCACACACACACACACACACACACACACACACACACACACACACACACACACACACACACACACACAAACACACATGCTTTTTGACTTAAACGTCTATGTAGTTCACATTTCTCTCAACCAAGCTGGGCCACTAAGCCAGAATGACCCGTATAAGATGTTCACTGTAAAATAAGATTTGACTAAAAATGCCTCAGCTGAAACTAGGCAGCATATTTTCAGAGTCATATGTTACATGACTCTGAAAATTAATCAGTCATGTAACATATAGTTCACTATATTTTAAAACAAAATGTCAGACTGTTTAGCTATTTGTTTTGCTATCTAGACTCTGACCCGATGCTTTTAAATCACATTTTTTTCTACGTTAAGGTTTTTTTTAATGCTTTAACCCTGCAGACCACTTTTTTTTCTTTTACAATAATGTTAAAGATGTGTAAAAGTATATTATATAAAAATATGATCTAATTGCTTTTGTTTTAACCAGAAAAGCAACAAATGTTATTGGTACAAAACAATATAAAGTTGTGTTAAACGAGTCTTTTAATCTTGATCACTTTTTTTTTTATCTCCAAATAGACTCTGTTCTTATTTCACCCCAACTATCCGCAAGATTTGATCATTGAGGCAAAAATTAACCTTAAGTTTAGACAACTGCAGCGTCTTTGTTGAACATTAGGTTGGATTTGTTTGAAAATTCAAAGTACTGGATTATTCATTTAAAAAAAACCAACTTCAACTGTGTGAACTTGGTACATTGGACTCTAAGTAGAGAAAATATTAGCTAATTAGGATTGACTGTTATATTTACTTTTAACTAAGATAACCTATAAAGTCACTACAGTGTGTAAAGTTAAAAATAACTTTTTTTTCCCCTGATGTGGCATCTTTGAGATTATCCAATGTCAAAGTGGAGGAGCGCTGATTCAGAGACTCTTCAGCTTATTGGCTAGATAACATAACGTGTCACCATGTTGACCAGAGCTCCACTCCTGATTGGCTGGCTCCCCACATAGATCCGTTTCACGTAGAAACGTTTCTCTCCGTTTTCAGTTTGAAACTTCAGAGCCAACACCTGGTCCAGCCCATGGAGCTATGGCGGTGTGAACTTTGGTGTGTGACTTTTAAATTGGAAGTTATAATAGTTTTTTATAATATATTAAAACATTTAAATGTGTTTTTTTTAAGCTTGCAGCAGGTTCATATTAACAATATACCGGTTAAAACAATATGATTGTTGTTATCACCCAATATGCCTGAAATGAGTTGGTAAACAGTCTTAAAAGCTAACTCCTACTGACACAAAGTTGTTTTTTGAAAGATGTGTATAATTGGTGAATGTCATCAAAAGTGATTAATGTCAGGGGAAGTGTGGATGGAATTTTGTTTTCTGCATTTAATGTAAGTTCGCATTGTTGAACTATAATTGCCATGTTTTCAGAAAACCTGAAGCTATTTTGTGAGGATTAAACGATCATGGGCTACCACAGTTGTTACAGCAGCACCAGCATTTTCTGTAAATAAGCACAACAGAATGACCACGTTTGAAGTAGGATTGCCAAAAAAATGCAGTATTTTAGAATTAGCATGCTGTGGCTTTGTTTTGAAGAGCAGAGGTGACACATAAACAGATGAGAACTGACTGAGCCTAACTATTATAAAAACTAACTTAAAAAAGGAAGAAAAACAGACAAAAACATCACATCTAATAAGTGAAAATAAGAAAGGACAAAAAAATGTGTCTGGTAGAAAAAAAATTTTTTTTTTACTGAAAACAGATGTTACCAGAAGCATCCTTCATTCCCTAATATGAGCTTGACCTTTTGTGAACATCTCTCACCGCCTTACAGCTTCACAGATCAATGCTTAATCTATTAGAGGAGATTAGCATTACGGCAATTTGTAATGGCTATCCTGTGTCAGCGAGGGATCCCAGGTGTAAATAGAGGCTGCTAATAATGCTCATAATGCCAGTATTGGCTATAGACCAACTGCGACCAGAAATGAAAGCCCTCCTTAAAACCAAAGTAGCTCTAAGGTCAAGTCTTGGAGGTCGCATTACAAAAGCAACGAGAGCAGATGTGGGACGACGGAAACCGACTGGACTGTAAACATCGCCTGGAGGTTAGAGGTCAACTGCTCTTTCAGTATGTTTTTTATGAAATGTGTGTTGAAACTTCGTCTCAGACTGATGACACTCACTCATCCAAACACGCTCATGCGTTTTGGTTCTCCCAGAACAGGATATTGAGATGTCGAACCGTGGGACTAAAAAGCAAGGATCGCATCTTTTTTGAATTAGCACTCTTTAATGTGGATGATTTGATGATGGAAGGGGATGAGAGGAACCGAGGGGAATGCTAGGAAAGAAGAGGAGACTTCAGCTGCTTTGTGGTTTTAAATGGAAAACAGGCTACATTTTTTTTAACTAGGTAACTGACAGCACATTTATAGCATGCAAACGTTTGGAGGGACAGAGGCTGAATTTCTAATGAATTTACCCGTACCATTTTCATTGTGGGAGTAGTTTTGTAAGCCTATTGTGAAAGGTGTTGCTCTGAGCCTCAAGCTTTTTTATTTTGCTGTCTCTGTCATACAGACTTATTTAATCATTGACTTATGCTGCTTAACATTATTCTCTGATTTATGCAGTGCTAACATCAGATCTGTAACAATACATATAATCTTAAAAAATAGTAATACTGAAACAAACAAAAGCTGTTTGTTATTCACTTTATTCACTGTTAAATAGATATTGATAAAAAAAATCATAATTTCTTTAATTCCCTCATTCAGATTACCGTGGTTACATAATCAGGAGCTAGACCATGGAAGTGGCTTTGCTCCATCAAAGAGTTAAGTGTTGAGGAGACAAAAGTCCTTCAATCCAGATATCTGAAATAGCATTTTTACTTACTGTTAATTTTGCTTTCCTTTCTCGTGTGGGTAAGAATAGGTATGGAAACTTCTAGAATATATATTTTGAATCCAACATACTGAGTTAAAGTTGGTTAAAGTTTATGGTCAGTTTAGGGTGTGCTATTTTACAACATTAAAGCGCCATGTCAGAAAAAAAAATTAATAAAAGTTGATATATTCAGCATGTTTATCTGGTAGATTTGAAACTAATGGATACTTCTGACAACATTTTGTTTGACCATGGGGCTCAATTAAAATCCAAACAATAAAAACTCCAATATTTGAGAGACTCTATTGTAAATTTAAAGTGGCAGTACTGTCACAATTATCGTTATTTGCTCTGTAAATCTGCTGTAATTAGCAAATAACCAATACTCCTTCTGGCTAAGTGATATGGAGATGTGTCCTAGGAGTGTTCCGCCTTCATTTTATGCTGTGGGGCTTTTTCACAATAAACACGGTCCATTATATTAGCTTAATGGCTGTGACATTCAGCAATAACATTTGTGGCTTCCTCAGGATACAGTCTAACCTTTTCAGTTCCATCATCAGGTGACAATGATGATTTGTTCAGCAGTAAATGAAATGCAAAACTAATGGCATTCCCATCAGCTGGCAAATGTGAGCGTGTTGTCACGCTGATGACTGAGGGGAAAGCTTAGGCTAAAGGTCATCTGGACGTGCAACGTTCTAATAGAGCATTTTAACATCCTGACACATGTCTGCACAAAATATATGTTCAAATTAGTTGGATTCCGGTAAAGTACAACCATTTTTTGTTTTTCTGCGTTTTTATTCATATTTGTGCTTCAAATATAAATAGTTTGAATGACTGGCATTTTCAAAACCCCTGAATTGTATGCGGCAACACCAGCTACGTTTCAAAAATATTCTGGCAACAAAAACAGGGAAACAGTGTGTGAAGTGGACCACTGTGATTTTTCAAAATTAACCGTGTATCCTGCCAGGACCTGCAGAACTAAATTACTATGTGCTACAACTACCAAGAATGGTCAATATTGACTGAGCCAGGTCCAGTTGAACCAGTTAGCCCCACCAAGCATGCACATAAGTATGATCTAAGCTCCAGTAAGTACAAGAGAATGGTTCTTTATAATGAATGCAGCCTGTCGGATGCAAAAGTCAAATTAATTCCTCTGCTTTCTATATCAACTTTATAGATTGATTGATGTTATTTTGGATTGATATGTTGCTTGTCTCACTGCTGCTAATGTTAACAATAACATAGACAGTATCAACAGAACACAGCATTTACAAATAGTGAGTAAAGAAATTAATTAAAAGCAAAACCTCATAAATGGATTCAGACTAGACAAAAACTGGTCCAAATACATTGAAAATTGTCTGTCGCTCGCATCTAAACCAGAGAGAACGAGTCGGACTTCAAGTCATGTCATGCATTGACGTATGTGTTGCTTCTAATGTGCCCCAGTTCTGTGCTCCTAATGCGTGGACGCTGGGATAAAGTGTGTGGAAGTCTGTGCATCACGACATAGGACATCACTATCTTGTTGTATTTGTTTGTTTTTTCATCTTAAAGGAACAGCTCACTGTCTGACAGAAAAAAAAACGCAATGTTTCGAGTGGTCAGAATCAGAAAGGCTACAAGAATCTGTCATGTCATGTTAAAGTGAGGTCATAGTGTAACATGGCTTTGCTTTATTGGAAAACAAAGTCAATAATGGAACGACATACAGTAGTGAGGCAGCGTTTGGAAACAATCATTATCTCTGTCACCGTTTGCTTTTGCTTCACTTTTCATTCCATGCATTATGGCTTAAGGATTGTCCAAATCATATTATTTCTCATATATACAAAGATGCTCCTCACAGGATCCCCACTAACTGATCCTTCTGTCATATTCTTATCTATTTGAGTGGAATCTGTTGATGAATTCAACCCAAACTGTGTGAAAATGCTACATGGTCCATGTTGGACACTGAGTCACTTGTTCAGCATTGTCTTTAGTAAAGCCAACAAGTTCACCTAAAATCTGCTTTTTTGGGTTTATTCTGATTGTTTACTGCTATTCTGCTTGTGTTGTATTAGTATTTTTGAGCGTGTGACATGAAGCAACAAAGATAGTTTTTTTGTGTGCTAATAAGCAATCAGATTGCAGCTTACCATCTACACTGGATGCATAAGCAGAGAGATTTAGACTTGTTGAAATTTCAACGTTGAAATATCTAAACTGTTCTCTTAAATGCATTAAATTGAATTTTTTCATGTGCTGAAAATGCATTAAACCAAATTTTTCATGTACTGTAAATGAGGTTACCAAGGCCAAATTTGTAAAACTGTCACACTGCATAGTGGCTGGCTGAAGCAGTCAGCTCAGGCTTACAATAACGCGAGTCATTGAGTGTGACCAAACTTTACTGGATACAGCAATTTGTCAGATTAGATGTGCTAAGGAGTGCAGGAATTCATCTCAAGACCAGAAAATTTAGGAGCAACGCTGTGCAAGTTCATATTTATCAAAAACAAGCCCAAGTTCACATAAAAAATGTTTGTTTGTTTTTTCATTAGGAGTTTTCTCTCATAAACCTTCAACAGCTATCTTGGTTAATATGCTGATCCAGATAGGTCGCTGATGGTTCTATTTATTCTTTTTTGCCTCCTCAGTGTTTATGATTTAGTTTCCATGGTCAAGGAAGAATATAAATCATCCAGTGCATCAGATACTAGCTTTTAAGTTACAATAAATACAATCATTATTCTCCAAAGTTGGAGGCAAACAGCTGTTCAGCGTTATGTCAGAGCTTTCTGAGGTGTCGTCCCTAGATTCAGTTTACAGCGTTGCTTGTTATCGTATAGAGCAAAGAAAGTGGAACATGTATCAGAGGCCCATGTGGTTTCATTTTGTACGTGTGCTGTGCATAACGCAGCTTTATGCAGAAACTGTAGTGACAAATAGCCCCAAGGTCACCATTTCATGGTAACTGAAACAGCAGAAAAGAATAAATAATGTGACTTGTATTATAAAGTTCCTCTCAAACTTATTTACAGAGTGAACGAGCTACTGCGATGTTCAATGATGTTCTAATTTGAAGAATATCACTTGATGCAATTTGACATGCGATGGTCCAAGTGGAGCAAACATAAAAGGCATTTCTCTCATAAGGATGAGAAAGGGATTCAAGCAGTCCCAAATAAAACGGTAGCTTGTTGCAACGTCTTTGTGTGATTGTAAATTTATGCGCGAAACAAAACGGGTGAAAAATGTTGCTGATGTGGTTAGTTAAAAGCAGATTTTCCATGTTGGGAACAAAGAAGAACAGTGGCAACGAGACTGGCATTAAAGTTTGCTAATGCATTAAAGAAACCAATAAAATCCACAGGGGCTGCAGTCCAACGCTCTGGGCTAGCTTAACAATGTGCTAATGGCTGCTTGTTTTTTATTTTTTCACACTTTCATGGACTTGTGAACAAAGCTCCTACACACAAGAAGAAAAGAAAGCTTCAAGACTTTTATTTTGAGTTAAATAATAAAATAAATGAATAAATACAATCGGACCTCTTTACATTATGTGTTATTATGACCAAGCTGTGAAGGAGAAAGAACATGACACATGGATTTCTATTTTTTTTCCCAAGCTAAAATACGAAAACTAAAATCTGTTTCTAAACTTTCACTGCAATTAAAGCTGCCAATCTTTTTGGGCGTGTTTCTACTAGCTTTGGACATCTACAGGACTTAGTAAAGCTTAGCAAGACTGGATGTTGACGTTTAAGTTTCGAGTCTTGCCATTGGCTTTGACTCCCTGCAGCATTATGCTGCCCCCACCATATTCTACAGTGGAAATTGTATGTTCAGACTGATGTTCATTTTTAGTTCTTCGCCACACAGCAGTTTCCATTTTCATTTGATGGATTGAAGGGTGCTTTAATTTCTCCAAGTCTTTATCCCCGACCTTTCTGCTGGGTTAATTGGTATTCATGGTTCACTTGGTTCACCAGTGTTTTCTAACAAACATGTGGCAAAATAACAGAACATCTGTATTTATAAAGGATTACAGCCTGAATTAGGGATACCAGAGTAAATGGTGATGAATACAATTACACTCCACACTATTCAGATTTCTACTGGTTAAAACCATAGAACACTTTCCTTCCACTTCAGAGTTTGTGCTGGTTTACCAACATAAAATCCTAATAAATAACGTTGAAGTTTGTGATCGTACTGCAACCAAGCCTAGAAAAGTTCAGGAAGTATATAAACTTTTGCAAGACACCATAAATGTTTTTTTTCTTCTTTTTCTTTCTGGGTTGTGCTAATAAAGATCAGTTTCATGTGGTGAAGGAGTCCATGTGTATCCTGTAAAGAAGCTGCAAATGAAAAATGTTCAAACTCAGATCCAATCACTGGTATAAAAATAACAATATATTCTTTTTTAAGCATTTTCAGATGTGTGTGTTAATGCAGATCTAACAGTGTGCGTGCGTGCGTGTGCATGTGTGTGTGTTTGTTTCCTGATTGTGGGTGGGCCCATTAGCCTACAACCTTTCATAGTGTATGGGTCAGTGGTTTAGGAAAGAAAAAAATGTTCCAAATCACATTCATACACAGACACACTCACGCAAACCACAACACACACCACCACACAATCGTAACAAACCGCATACACAAAAACACACACAAGAGGTAGGAAAACACATCATGAAAGTGTGGCACACATCATAATAAACTTTTTTCCCATAAACCAAACACCCCAAGGAGGTGAGAGTCTGCGATCATGTGAATGTTTGTGTGCGTTACACGAGTCTTTCCTCATTGAAGTTTTATGACGAAACATGAAGCCTGTACCTAATTCGGACCATATGACGACACCGACGTTTGATCTCCGTGAGCTCTCTGAGACGCAGACGGACTCACGGTGTGTGTGGTCACACATTCACTTCCCACATGTGATGGGTTAACGGTCACCCACGCACAGGAGGGGGCGGAAAACAAGGGGCCACTGCAAAGTGAAGACGCATGTTCAAGCAAAAGCAGTGCCAGTCTAAGAACGGTCCGCCTGCAGCATTGTTGATCAAATAAAAACACAGATTGAGTCAAAGTGAAACTCAGAGTGTCACTGTGTCATGTCCAAATGGCCAAGCTGTACTTCGTCTCATCCATTTTAACTTACTGAAACAGAGAAACAATTGCCGAAACGGGTTAGGTCGAAGAAAAGAAAAAAGATGGCGACATGTATGTTCTATCACAAACAAAGCAATAGTGTTTTTATGTTTTGTAGCACCTGCAGTGCAAGTGTGTAAAACGTTTTCAAAGATTTGTGTCAACGTTGACTGACTGAAGTGAATTCCCTTCAGCTTAACAAAGGCCACAAACAGGCCGAAAGCATGATGCTGCCATCACCAAGCCTGAGGGTTTAGAGTTGTGCAATCTTGTGTTTTGGGAGTTATTAACGGACCATTACACATTTTTCTCAAATTCATTTAGGGAACTGGAAATGTGCTTTGCAAACACAGCTGTGCTTTCATTTCTTCACACTACCCCATAGTCTAGTCACAGTCAGCATTTGCCATTGAAAAGACAGAGTCCTTTTCAATGGTTTTGAAGGGACCATATTTTCCCTAATTGAAGAAGACGTTGCTTTGTTAAACAATAAACGGACTGAACTTATATAGCGCTTTTCCAGTCATTTTGACCACTCAAAGCGCTCTACACTAGAGTTACATTCACACATTCGCACTCACACATTTATACACCGATACGTAGATCGTTAGGTAATTTGGGGTTACCTCGACATGTGGCAGGAGGAAGCTGGAATCGAACCTACACAAGACGACTACTCTACCCACAGAGCCACAGTCACCCCATGATGCATCCAATGCCTTGAGAGTTATTTTGCCCTCTTATCCTGTTTGATAACTGTTGGCTGCTCTCCATGAACCATAGCGCTTTTGATGGCTCAAACTTTCTTCCAATAGCCATGGAAACCTTGTTTTAAATATTCAAACACAGAGCATTTTCAAATAAAATCTAGTAGCAAACTTCTCCAGTGTCCCTGAAACCTTAATGCTTCAGTTATGTCTCGGTTCACATCAGTCATATGTTTTGACAACACTAGATTTATTTGGGTTGTCAAACCCGTTGTTAAATTTTGTTTAAAATTTAACAACGGCTCAACTATGCTTTCAAAATTACCTGTTCAAAGTAGATTAAAGAAGATGCAAAAACATTTCTAGTTAAAAACTAAATCAGAGAAATGTTATTTTGATGAGTTGAACACAGACGTTGACGCAAACAGTGCAGTTGGCCAACTTTCTCTTTGAGCTGTCTGCACTTCAACTTTTTCTTTTCACTTATCCTCAGTTCATGCATCGTCTCTGTCTGTCTTTCTCTCTCTCTTACGAGCTTCTTGCCATGCTCCTTGTTGCAGCCATTCTTTTCCTTCCTGTCTGCCTCCTGAGACATTGCTCAGTCCCAGTCTCTCTTTCACCCCTGCTTGGTTCTCATGGTGCTTCTCTTGTGCTGATAGCCATTTCTCCAGGGAAATCTCCCACAGGAACGACACAAAGCTGCACACCTCCCACGGCTCTGTCTCCGTTTCCTATCACACGCATCCAGGATTTACTATACAATGAAAGGACACACCAAAGAGCCGTGCAAACATGCAGCGGTGTTGATATGACACACACTTTAGTGTACGTGTTTAATAGAAGAAAAAAGAGAGAGAGAGAGAGCAGGCGTAGCTCTCAATTTGTATTTATTTGAAAGTGATTCTTTTCAGGGCTGTAATGATGCTGTCACGTCCCACCGGGACAAATAAGTGTACTCATACGGGCATGCACTGAATTCAGGCGTACACAGACGAACCAATTTATAAACACAAACCTTCATGGATAGTTCTCACATGAGAGGTGTCCGCGGTGAGCCCTTACTTCCACATCCCACCCCACTAATAAGAGTGCAGATTCTGGGCCAGGCTCAAATGGGGTTTAGGTCCACACAAAGCACATTTCCCCATTCCTAACAGAAGCACATGTGCTGCCAACTCCCCCACTGACAGCACATGTGTCATAGCATATAAAAGTCTTCCGGGAAGAACTGACAAGTATAGTTTTGTCTGGTTCTTTTGCAGCCCTCTCTCTATTAGCACTCTGGACAATTGCCCTTACTTATATAGCTCTTCAGGCTATTTAAGCAAGCCTGAAGGGGTATTTATGTAGACTTACTTAGTCAGCAGCTGAGTTGTTGTGAGAGTGCTTTTGAAATAAAATGATGGTACAGTAAGGTACGGTACAGTATGGTATAAAAAACCTATCTAAATCAACATAGCCCTATATGAAAAAGTAATTACCTCCTTGTTAAATCATGAAGAAAGTGCATTAATTTTACAAGCCACTTTCAAGCCTAGTTACTGCCAGGTCACAAAATCATTTAAATGGTGCATCTTTTACAATACTAAAATGGATCTAAAGAAATTTCAAAAAGCAACTTTATGTTGCTGCCAAAAAGAAAAAATACACGTTTTAAAGGTTTATTAGGCAACTGTTTTTTTTTTTTTAACTCAATTGCTCTTTTCAATTCATGAATCCAATCATTTTTTGAAAACTGTTTTTTTTTTCTATATTTACTCTGGCTATCTTTGACTGATATTAAGATTTGTTTAATTAACTGTTACATGCAAGCGTGACATAAAAGGTACTTTTTCAGGACACAGTACACCTGTCTTGGTCCTTGACACAAACTTTCTGCTAGGAAAATGGTTAAAATATGATGGATGGATGGATGGATGGATGGATGGATGGATGGATGGATGGATGGATGGATGGATGGATGGATGGATGGATGGATGGATGGATGGATGGATGGATGGATGGATGGATGGATGGATGGATGGATGGATGGATGGATGGATGGATGGATGGATGGATGGATGGTAATTTGCTTCAAACTCTTATTTCATGTCACTGAGCACAAAATTTAAAGTGGTAAATTCCTTTTAAAAAGTTACTCACTGTATTTTTTTTTTTTTATTTATTTATAAAAAATTACAGTTTGGAAAACTTTCCAAACTTACCAACTGAATGAGGAGTCCTAATTTTGTCACATGACTCTGCATCTTGATTCAAGGTTATCATACCATGGAATTCCTATGCTGTTTTCATGTCATATCCTACATGGCACTAAGCGACTCGAATCGATTTATTTATTAAGCACCACTTAATGCGAGTGTCCAACACTATTGTAAACACATGTATCCACCATATTTTTCACCAGAGTTGCAAGCATGTTGTGCACAGTCAAGTTTGAACGTGTGCAGTTTGTGTGTCTAGCCATGGGCTGATGAAGGGAGGCATGTGGTGGCCATTTAGAAGGATTAGAGCTGTCAGAGACATCAAGCGGGACTAATTATTCTGTTAGCACACTACACTGCAGGGATCCAAAGTGTGTGCATCTGTGTTGTTGCGTTGGACATTTGTGTGTGTTAGCATAAGAGAGGGCTTGCCGGGGAAAAGACTGAAGGGCGAATAAAGCTGGAAAAGAAAGATTTTAGAGGAATGGATGACAGATGGAAACGAACTGAGCCAGAAAGAGCGGGGAACTAAGAGCTGCCGTTTTCATCTGGGGAGAATGTGCTCTCTTTGTGGGAGATGGATTGATAGGAATGGAGGTAAAGGGAGCTTTGGAGGTGTAGAGGTAAGAAGCCCTGCAGGAAGAAAATAAAATAAGACAAATAAGAAGGGAGGAGGATGTACGGAAGAAAAGGTTGAGAAGGACGTGAGGGATGAGAGAGACGGAGCGAAAAGAGGTGACCTACCTCATGCCTTCATGGATAACTGCGTTTGTATCCCAACATCCCAACATGCACCGCTCTGCCACTCGGGGCGAAATTGGCCTGCAGCGCCCAATCAGCCGTGGCCTTTTACCACTTTGCCGTGGGGCAGAGTGTGCTCGAGTGAGTAAGTGCGCGTGTTTGTGTTTGCACTTGTGTGAGTTCAAGCGTGATCGCAAAACACACATCTGTTTGCACGTGCGTTCGTGGACATGTACCCCCCTCAGCGCGCTGCCTCCCTGATTTATCTCCAAACCGACAGCTCACTCATCTCCTCTCGCGCGCCGTCCTGTTTTCCATCTCTTCCCTTCTCTGTCTCTCTCATGTTCACCAGCCATCCATCCATCTTCTAAACACCTCCCATCTCTCAAGACCAACCTTCTCTGGCTCCCATTTTTATCTCTCCATTTACATCAATTCATCCCTCCATCTGCATCCACTTCCCGCCGGGAGGACAATTTCCTGAATACCAGCAGGGTGGAAAGATTTCAGATTTAATCCATCATCCATTTATGTGATGTGTTCAGGACTCAAAGGAAGGAGTGGGGAGTTTAAAGGTGGCGAGGGAACGACAGGAAGCACAAAGCGTGGGCACCATTTTAGGATGAATAGGTGGGCGGACGGAAAATACAATCCAGTTGACAGAGGAGACCACCGCTGTTTTATATTTTTAGAAACCGCACATTCATTTATTCCCAACATTTTTCATCAGACAGCAGAATTTGAAGCTGGTCCGTTATCTGCAGGTGCATGCATCATGTTACAGTGAAGCAAGCAGCCCGTCTTAGAGGGAGGACATCTTATAAGTGAACTGTCATTTAAAAGATTCTCACCACAAAACCATTGTCAACTCCCTCTGACCAGTTTTTTAGATTTTCATCAAAAAGTTACCAAGGTTTGGACATTCACATACAAATTATGTTCAAAAATATGCTGCATTGCAAACATATGTACAACCCTTGAACCTTTTCACTATTTAATAACAAAACTCTTCTTAATGGGAGTTTGTGTGGCAAAACAAACATGTGGAAGTAAAATGATACATGGTTTTCCAAAGTAAATATGAAAAGTATGGCATATATTTCTATTCAGTCCCATAGAGTCAATTCTTTTACAGAACCACCTCTGGAAATACAGCTGCATGTCTACCAGCTTTGCACATCTACAGGCTCGTTTCTTTGTGATTGACAGTTTTTCTTTGCAAAGTAGCTCTGAATATTTTTTCAAGTCTTGCATGAACACGTCTGTTATGTTTAGATCGTTCTAACAAGCAAATGTAATGTTGTTAGGGACACTGGATGGGGTTCTAACCTTTTGTTTCTGTTTTTTTTTTTTTTTTTTTGCTTTCGTCTCTAAATGACTTTACTGGAGTGACTCGTGTTTACTACAAGTGACACCCAATCAAAACCCTGCAAAAATACCACAAATTGATGTCAAATACACGGTGTTCCTCTACTGGATGAGTTGTCAGCACAATCCAATTGTCTAATTGTGGACAGTCACAATTAGACCACAGAAGTCAAAAAAAGACATAGGAAACATGGCTAAATGTTTTGTTATGAGTGAAATAATCTGCCAACACTTTCATCAATATTAAGGAATTATTGCCTTAGAACAACCTCCTATATCTTCCTGAAAAGTTACTTATAAGTTAGTTTTGTCTTATTACAAGTGCAAGATATTTGCACTAGAAACTACATCAAAATTACTTGGGAAGATTTTGTGGTTTTGCAGTGTAGAAAAGAATAAACCAGAATAAAATCCATCCCTCCTTCTTTGTGTCTGATTACAACATAAATCCATCCATCCATCCATCCATCCATCCATCCATCCATCCATCCATCCATCCATCCATCCATCCATCCATCCATCCATCCATCCATCCATCCATCCATCCATCCATCCATCCATCCATCCATCCATCCATCCATCCATCCATCCATCCATCCATCCATCCATCCATCCAGTAAATGTTCACAGATAAATGTTGACAGGGCTCGGTGTGGGAACTAACACTTTTTTCTGTTCCAAGAGCATATAGCTAAACGTCCGAGCACATTCTGCAAAAAATGTTTTATAAATTAAATCCTTCTACTTTTTTCTGGAGTTGTATAGTTATTTTAGTATCTTTAGGAGACTCCTTTCCTTCTTTTCTTCCTTTAAACAGAAACTACTCTGTTGATGTCTCTGCCAGGTCCAGACATCTCTCTGTTTTTGTATCTTACACTGAAGTCAACCATTGCAAAATGAGCTCTTTAGTCCTAGTTCTTACTGCTCTCTGGTGGTCGGTATAGAAAATACTCCATTACTGTCCATTCAGTTCACATTTCCATTTTATTACACCCTGTATCTTGTTAGTATCTAAATTTATACAATGTGACAAAATAAAATATCCCTTTTCCTTAAGATTCTAAGTTCAAGTTCTGCTTGCAGTTTTTGTCAACATCTGATGATTCAAAGCTAATCTGTAATTATATATACTGCTCAAAAAAATAAAGGGAACACTTAAACAACACAATATAACTCCAAGTGAATCAAACTTCTGTGAAATCAAACTGTCCACTTAGGAAGCAACACTGATTGACCCGACGAGGGTCCCCGTTGTCAATCAGTGTTGCTTCCTAAGTGGACAGTTTGATTTCACAGAAGTTTGATTTACTTGGAGTTATATATATATATATATATATATATATATATATATATATATATATATATATATATATATATATATATATTGCAAAGTACAGTATAGCTAATTAAGACAGAAGAAAGGAGAAAGGTATGGAGCAATAAATTTGGGAATGCTAATTAGGAATGAAGGACTATTGATATGTAAATGAAAGAGATGACAAGTATCCATTTTTTGGGGTCCTTTCTATCCCTCATTGAAGGATATTTATGATGGAAAGATCCAAGAAAAGTGAGCTGAACGAGGGAGTGATGGGAAATAGAAACAAAGAGAAAAATTATAGACAATTAAAGTCAAATTATGGGGGCACGGCATCAATATTAGCTGCTGAAGCTGATAATAAATCATCACTGTGCGCCTTGACAGTGGGTAATCGGCACATCTGTAATTGGTACAAATTGGTAATCAGTGGGGCATTTAAACTTCAATGTGTGTGTGTGCGTGTGTGTGTGTGTGCGTGAACGCGCTTTGCTTCTAGTGTTCTCATTAATGTGGAGAGGATAAAATAAAGGATAAACACATGCCTCCTTTTCTTCCAAAGCAAACATTGCAGCATCTGATTTGAACTCTGTAATTAGCTCCTCATTATCCACAGAGGGGAAATAATCTGTGAAATTAGCATCTGTGGCGGAGCAGGTTTAATAAAACTGTCATGTTCCGCCAAATCGGGAGAGGAATTTAATATTCTCGTTCTATACTATGTAATATTGGAATTTAAAGTTGACCTAAAACTATCAAATTCAATCAATCTGCTTGTTTTAGTCAACCACAAGTAACTTTTACATATAGGTCACGCCAGGTTCATGCTGTGGATAAGTGCCCCCTTCACCCTGAAACCCATAAATAAATTCCGGTTAGCAGGGTGCTCTCCTAATTGATAGAGTAACTCGAGGGAGAGGGAGAGAGACAGAGAGGGAGGGAAACGGGGGGATTATTTTATCTTTTTTCATATATTTATATTTAAATATCTCTTAGGGGAGCAAAGTCGATGAACTGATATAGTAGAACAAGTCAAAAATTCTTTTTCTGCACAAATTCTAGTAAGAAGTCGTCTTTTCAATTTATCACAAATTAATAGGAGGCACACGGCTTAAAAAATACGTTTGATATGGTTATTCTAAATGGGTATTCACAAAATGAAGAGTCGATGGTAAAAAAGCAGCATACGTAATGAATTGTTTGTGATCTGAAAGAACGCCGGCTCTTATTTTGCAGGGTAACCCAAAGATTCGGATCCCAGAACGGACCCGTCTCTCCCATCACTCTCATGAACTGCTTCGCAAACCTGTGGCTCGCTTGACGCATGCGCAACGCGCCATTGAAGGAAATGATACGAGAATTGAAATGGGGGTTTACAAAAAAAAGAAATCTGAGATTTCATCCTGCCCTTTCTTTGCTTCACGGGATGTTGAGATAAAAATGTTCTCCAAATGAAGTTCCCCCTCCTGTTTTGGTAAGGTATTGGAGGAATTTAGGGAGATAACCCAGAGTGTGCACAAGATTGGCGCAGTTTCACCGCTGGGAGGGCAACTTGGGACAGAGGCAGTTTTCACCTGCTAGCCACAGCTCCAGGAGATTCAGGTACTTTAATCAGTTTATTTTTATTAAATAAAATATTTTGCCTGGAATGTGCGTGATAGTTGCATTAGAGTATTTACCCACTGTCTTTTCTAAAAGGTAGTTACTTTTTGAAGGTAGGTTCCCCGGAGTTAAACTGATTTATTTGTAAAAAAAACATGTCTGCTAATGCTTAGCTACTCTGCTACCAACATTCAGATGTGCTAGCTGATGTTTTCGTAGCAGGTAGTTGCCTTGTTAAGCTGGTAGTTTTTAACGCGGGGCTACTTCCTATCGTACCTTTCAAAATAAAATCAAGTTGACGTGACAAACGTCAGTCAGCCACAGCTGAATCAATGATACAAGTTTTTAACAAGCAAATGTTAAAACAGAAATTATTTTAATATTTACCTAAATTTACCATAGTAGTTACTATAATATTATACTAGTAGTTGTTATGTTTCCTATAAACAAAGAGAAGTAAATTTTGCATGTCATATTACACCTCTTTTAGAAATACAGGCAACTTTTATAAAGTTTGCGTTTGTCTATTTTGTGTTATGGGGGTTTCACGTATAAGCAAGTTATTAAAAATTATCAGTAATGAACTGCTTTAATAGTAAAGACCTGGGAGATCACAACCAAACATTACTTCCCAGATAAAGCCCCTTTGGCAAAAATACTTTTATTTAACTTTAAAAATATTTTGACCGACCACGTTGAACTTTTAATGCATCTTGATAGATAAAAATATTTAAAATAGCTTAGATGTCTGTTTCAACTAATCTTTGGATTAAAAAATAAATAAATGAAGTATTCCATTTTGAAATTATCTATGGATTTCCCTCATCATGTGGCACCCTGGGTAGAAAGTCATATCTCTATAACAAAAACGCCACTTAAGGTTTTTTTTTTTTTTTTTTGAAAGGAATTTCAGTACACGACTATCGTAGTGTTTCATCTTTTATTTTGAAGGGAACATATCCTTACTTCCGCTACGGATCTGCTGTTTGCAGTAGCTTTGTCCCCCTCCCTCGAACAAACGCCAGCCAGACTGGCGCCGCTAGTAAGCAAATGAGCGAGACAGCCTAAACTTTTCTTTTACCGAAGGCATATTAGGTTTTTTTAAACATCGCCCTTACCTGCAGATTTCCCGGTGGTCCTCAATTATTTGACGGTGAGCCAGTGTTATCCGAGTTTATCTTATAAATGAAAAGAGTTGCAGAAAAGCGCTCATGCCTTCTGCACGCCACTCAGACTCGACACAAATCTGTGATTTATTTGAGGAATCGCTGCTATCCTTTTCTATGTTCTGTATGTGTTAATGTGATAGCATTAGTGTGGAATCAAAGTAGGACTTTTGACCCTAGTTAACCCGCTTTGTTGCTGAAATTAGATGCTTTACATTTAAATGTTTTCTATGAAGCGTGGAAAGTATGGAATTTGCCACAAGTGTGGAAAGACTTTTACGATGTGTTCAGTATTCCTAAAGATAAAAATGTTGATCTCTAAATATAATTTTCCCTTTAAAAAATGAGTAGACTGATTACATGAAAGAATTGGAGGATGTTGTAAGAAATTCAGGATTCCAGCAGGAAAGTAGATGGTCAGATGGAACACATTAAACAGATTATAGCCTAAATATAAAACTGAACAATTTATTCAGTGGTGTAATTTATGGGAAATAAATCTTTTGCTGTACAAATTATCTATAATCAAATTTGCCTATTTAAAATGTATTTTTACACTTGTGCAAACAAAACAATGTGAAAGACTATAGGCACGTATGTTGAATGTAAATAATATAGCAATGGTAAACTGCAGCCTAATAACTGCTCTGAAATGACTGTGAATACATATATTTGGTTACACGTCTCTCCTTGGGGCATGAGAGACCCGATGTCACACAACTAATAACAAGCTTTATTTAAAAAGGAACGGTTTACTTCTCAAACGTAAATGTCACCATTTCACGCTCTGTACCAGATTATAGCACAAGCTAATTCGCATCTACAGTCTCTCATTAATTGCGTCACTTTTCCGCCCTGTTTGTGAAAAGTCCAGAAGACGATATGTGAAGCTCTCGACGCGCGGCCCAGCTGTTTTTTTCTCAGGAAGTGCGGCACAACCTCCCAGCTAAGATGTCCATCGCCAGCACACCCACCAGCAACGACGCGTGCCTGAGCATCGTGCACAGCCTGATGTGCCACCGGCAGGGCGGCGAGAGCGAGACGTTCGCCAAACGGGCCATCGAGAGCCTGGTGAAGAAGCTGAAGGAGAAGAAAGACGAGCTGGACTCCCTCATCACGGCCATCACTACAAACGGCGCCCACCCGAGCAAGTGTGTGACCATCCAGAGGACTCTGGATGGACGACTGCAGGTGATGGACCCGAACTGAGTAATAGCTAGCGCACTCCAGTTGTGCAGGGCGTTGGACATAGTTGGTTCCCGCTTCAGTTTGTGAAACAAAACGAGGTTGTCAACCATTATCTAATTCCAAGCTTCTCTGATGGTCCTTCAGGTTGCGGGGCGTAAAGGGTTCCCTCACGTAATCTACGCTCGGCTGTGGCGATGGCCGGACCTGCACAAGAACGAGCTGAAGCATGTGAAATATTGCCAGTTTGCCTTTGACCTGAAGTGCGACAGCGTGTGCGTCAATCCCTATCACTACGAACGAGTGGTGTCTCCTGGCATAGGTGAGCCACGCTAACTTTTAGATTGAGTTTAATTCACTTCAACGAAGCATCACTCAAAGTGTCCGAAATGCAGCTGCGGTCGGGTTTTCGTCGACTCGTTCTGGTCACGAAGGTCAAATTAACGCCGACTCTTCCCAGCAGAATTGGAAACTCATTCAAACTGGTTTGTTTCCGGCCACGGTTCTGGCTTTCGAAGTCTCGTAAACAACGATATCTTCATCTGTCATTGTCTAGAACAGGGGTCACCAACTCCAGTCCTCGAGGGCTACCGTCCTGCAACTTTTAGATGTGTCTTTGCTTAAACACACCTGGATCCAATAAACTGCTCATTTCCAGCCTATTGCAGAGAGGAATGAATGCTGGTGAGGAAATTCAGACATTTTGGATCAGAGGTGAATCTAAAAGTTGCTGGATGGTAGCCCTGGAGGACTGGAGTTGGTGACACCTGGTCTAGAATAATTATGTAAAAAAAAAAGAAAATATGACTGGTTTATTCACATTTTATTTTTTACTATTTTCTCCATTGTCTGTTCCACGACAGCATCAATAAATATGAAACTCTGAGTATGTGATTAAATGCAGCTGCTGTGTGCATTTTAATCACACTTCTTTAAGTAAGTGGCGTCCTGAAGAAGTCCGTTTCACATGGTTTTCAAGAACAGGATAATTGTTTGTGGCGCTATGAATGCTGGGTTAGGGTTTCCTAAAAAAGAGGTAATAAATACTTTTCTATCATAATTTTTTTTTTATCATTATCAAACAGTACCACAAAATATCCAGTCCACATCGCCTACCTCTGACCTCAACCAAAACTCCGTCTCTTTGTGGGTTAAATTTAAACTAGTGCACCCAGATATTGTTTTCTTCAAAAAAAAAAAAAACATTAAGCTTGTTTTTTGAGTCATTATTTTACCTCTCAACAAGGAGAGTTCAAATAAATCAATGACATTCTAAAATTAACGACTAACAATGGGTAAACTTCAGAGGGGGTCTGTGTTTGGAGGCAAAAAGTGTTTTAAAAGTAGTAAATCCACTTAGTTGTGATCGTTTCAATCCAGCTCGTCTTCCTGCCTCTGGTCAGTCCTTCAGATTCGTTTCCATTTCAGCAGCTCATATCCCGTTCTGTCGCTCCGCAGACCTCTCAGGCCTCACGCTGACCGGCTCCGGACCCAGCTCCTCGCTGATCGTAAAAGACGAGTACGACTTCGACGCGCCTCCGACTCTCCCCGCTGTCGATGGCGGACACTCTCTCCAGACCATCCAGCACCCCCCGTCCGGCAGCCGCCCACCTCAGGCAGAGCCGTATCCGACCCCGAGCCTGCTTCCGCCCGCCGAGGCGTCCACGTCGGTCTCCGCGCAGTCCTTCCCTGCCATCCCAGCAGGATCGGGCAGTAAGGCGGCCGCAAGCAGTTCCCCTTGGTCTGCTTGGAAATGTAGATTTTTTTTCTTACCTTTCCATCTATATCCCTCCCCCAGATGCCAGCTCCAACTGGTCCAGGAACAGTGGCTTCCCCCCTAGCATACCTCACCACACCAACGGTCATCTGCAGCACCACCCTCCAATGCCACATCCAACACACTACTGTAACTTTAAGCTAAAGCTTTGCCTTCGTCAGTCGATTTGTGTCATAATTTGCCTTTACTTTGTAAAACGACGATGTTTTTTTCCTTTCAGGGCCGCTGCACAATGAGCTCGCCTTTCAGCCTCCGATATCCAATCATCCAGGTATAAATAAATCCTGTCAGGTTCAGTGTAAAAACATGTTTTTTTTTTTTTTTTTGTTTGACTGTGTTTTGATGAGCTGACCGCTCTGTCCTGCCCTTCAGCGCCTGACTACTGGTGCTCCATTGCTTATTTCGAGATGGACGTCCAGGTCGGGGAGACGTTTAAGGTGCCGTCTTCCTGCCCCATTGTGACGGTGGACGGCTACGTGGACCCCTCAGGAGGGGACCGGTTCTGTTTGGGCCAGCTCAGTAACGTCCATCGTACTGAGGCTATTGAGAGAGCGAGGTGATCTCAGAACTTTCCAGGTTTACACTGGCACTTAAAAAAACAAAATAGTATTAAGGCAAAAATATTTATCCCCTATCGTACTGCGTCAATGTTGTCCTTTTAATTTGAATCTTATTTCTCCTTTGCTTCCTTTCTCCTTCTGGTTTATCTTGGGTCCTCGTTTCCTTCCCTCCATCCCTCTTGTCGTTCATTCTTTCCTTTCTTCCTTGTGTCATTCTTTCCGTCCTCGTTTTTCCTTCATCTGTCTATAATCCGATTAGTTGTCAGAATAATGTATTACTACAGTAAAATAATCTCTATCTTTAGTCCTAGCAGGAAGCATCTTAAATAGTTTATTTCGTTTCTTTTACGCCTCGTTTTCCCTCTTCTTCCCCCCCCCCCCCCCCCCCCCCTCAGGCTTCACATCGGTAAAGGAGTCCAGCTGGAGTGCAAAGGAGAGGGAGACGTGTGGGTGCGATGCCTCAGCGACCACGCAGTATTTGTTCAGAGTTACTACCTGGACCGAGAGGCGGGCCGAGCCCCGGGAGACGCCGTCCACAAGATCTACCCCAGCGCGTACATCAAGGTGAGGTCGCCGGCTTTCCTCCGCCGACATGCTGAACTTTTTGAGTCTGCAACACGAGCACTGAGAGCGCCGCCCGTCCCTCCAGGTGTTCGACCTCCGTCAGTGCCACAGACAGATGCAGCAGCAGGCCGCCACGGCTCAGGCGGCGGCGGCCGCTCAAGCGGCTGCCGTGGCGGGGAACATACCTGGTCCTGGATCAGTCGGAGGAATCGCTCCGGCCATCAGTAAGAGACAGTAGCTGCACATTTAGGCTTTTCTACGACCAAGCGTTTTACCGTGTGGGCCAAAACGGTCAAGTTGAAAGCAACCGAGAGCCATGGAATTTAGATGTTTTTTCATTTTTTATGAAAGTTAATTTCAAAGGTTTTTAAAAAATGTTAATGATATTGTGAATTACTGAGATGTTTCTGTGAATGGACTGAATATGCTTTCTTAGAGTCTTCAAATTTTCTCAGAAATTTCCCCTCCCCTCCCCTCCCAGGTCTCTCTGCCGCCGCCGGCATCGGGGTCGATGACCTCCGACGGCTCTGCATTCTCAGGATGAGCTTTGTTAAAGGCTGGGGGCCCGACTACCCCCGGCAGAGCATCAAGGAGACCCCTTGCTGGATCGAAATCCACCTGCACCGAGCCCTGCAGCTCCTGGACGAGGTCCTTCACACCATGCCCATCGCTGACCCCCAGCCTCTGGACTGAGACCCTCCAGCAGCAGGTCCTCACCTGAACACACACGGCCAGTGACTAGTCTTCCTCAGTGAACTCCAGACTGTAAAAAAAAAAAAAAATAGATAAATGTTTTCAGGTGTGTCCGAGGCGTCGCGTTGCACTAAGGCTCCAGCTGTTGCTCACGGCAACAAGAGCCAAAGCCATCTATTCAAACTACGTGCTCACGTTTAATGCATGGCTTCAACTGTAGGACTTTGTAGAAACTATACACCAACACGCACATAAACGACACCAGCTACTGACGACCTACGACCTTACCGAACCGTCGCGGAGCTGCGTGGGTTTTACCCGAGGACGGCTTCAGACCCGCAGCTGCAGGTGCGACGGTCACGCCGATCACTTCCTGGCCGCCGGAAGCGTCCGGGACAGGATGTGAGAGGTCGCCGCAACAATCAAAAGAGAGCCGCCGTTATCTGATGCAGAGTTTCAGCCTCGCCTGGAGCCGAGACGTGTCTGAACATGTCCAGGTCAGCTGTTGTCAAACGTTTTTTTTTTTTTTTTTTTTAAGATAAACTTCAGCTCTGTGCGGGGAAGACGAGTCTCTGTTTGCATCGTCTCTGTTGAACAAGATAAGTGGCTTGCTAAAGTATTCATACTCGGTCGTTGATTTTTAATTTTTTTTTTTTTTGCTATTACTTTTTGTTACGTTCACATTTTTATTTCATCTGGGTATTTTGTGTCTTAGAGTAATGCGATGTTTTCTACATTGTTTTTTTTTTTATTCACAGGAAAAGTTAAACATTCGGAATGCACGTGTATTAGGACCCCTGATGAGATACTTTGACTAGGCCATTTTAAAACATGAATACGCTTTGATTCCCATCAGCTTTGCGGTCACTGCTAGAGATGAGCACTCCCACAGCATGATGATGCCACCACCATGCCTCACAGCGGGGATGGAGGTTTTCCCACCTCGCAGCCTTTAGGCTGTTGACTCAGTTTGGTTTCGGTTTCATCTGAACAAAGCAACTTCTTTCACAACCATGGCTCGCTGCAAACTGCGAAAAGGTCTTTTCTTAGTAATGGCTTTCTTCTTGCCGCTCTTCCTCATAGACCAGATTTGTGAAGAGACAGATTAACTTGTCTGAACTGTGGATCTCTGCAGATCATCCAAAGAGTTTCCCTGATCATTGCTCTCCTTGCAGGGTTTCTCCCATGACGTCGTCGGCCTTGTCCGGGTTTCCAGGTGTCGTCTTTCCATTTTTTTTTTTAGAAAATGGATTGAGCTCTGTTGGATGGGATTGACTGTTTAGTAACCTAATCCTGCTTTAAGCTTAATCTCTGAGCCGTTTTGCTGCTGTGTTGCTTGGTCGACTTCTGAATGGATTTCATTAAAACGCGTCGGAGTAAAAGGGGGCTGAATACAAATGCTTTAAATCTTCTGATTTTTGTTATTTATTTCCACAGTCTTTACGCACCACATTACATGTGATCACGATTCATTTTATTGAAGTTTGCGGTCGCAGCAGGAAAAACTGGTGTTGATACTTTTGCAGGGCTGTAATTTTCCAGCAGGCAGCCTGTGTCACTCCTGGGTCAAATTCCCTCAAAAGAACTCCTGACCACATGTAAACCCAGTACTTCTCACCCTGCTGACTCTTAGTCACGGATGCTAATTTTTATTTTTTTATTTTTTTTTTAAAAAAAGCTTCTGTTTTATGCCACCGCAGAGAATCGGCTATTTACCCTCTCAACGGGAGAGAAACTCGTCTGTTCAATGTGGAAGTGACACAGACAAGCAGAGGGAGAGACTGATGTTGATCTCTCGGTACAAAGATTGAGGTTTATCTGTGTTTTTGGTGACCAGAAGTGACAATTTCTGAGAACAAAAACAGTCTTTTGTAAACATTAAACAGAGGAAAGTCCAGGAAGTCCTGATCTTAATCTGTTTCCAGTCATATCTGACACACAGGTTGGAGTCCTGACAAAAGCGAGCTGCACTCCTTCATACTTTATCCAGGTTTACTGTGGGAAGTTTGACAGAAAAACAATAAGAGGATTTATAGCTTGTGCTCAGCCTTCGTTACACTTTTTCCCCCCCTACTTTTTCTGATTTATTTGTTCATTTGTAGCACTTTACCTTTGACTAAAGGAGCGAACAGGTCAGTTCAGAGCAAGTTAAAGATTACAAACAGAACGTTGGATTCAGATCGTACAATATTTAACACTAAGCCTCCTTTATTAACAAAAACCCTGATTGCATTCATCTTTTTTCTTTCTTTTTCTGTTGTCCTCATAAATCCATGTAAATATCTTTGGTTTGCAAATGCATGTGTGAATGTATCCATATCAAACACTTTTCTTATGGAAGTTAAAGTCTGCTGTAGATCGGTGACGTTGCACTCGGCAGGAGAGGCTCATAAAGTCACATCCTGACCACGTTTGGCTTCTTCTTACTTTAAATTAAACATTAAAGCAGACACACCTTTAATCTGTGCTGTTTAACATCCAAGTTTTACACAGGTTTTGGGGTCTAACAGTTTAAAAGACGAGCAAGATGTTACTACTTATTGAAGGAAGATAAATGATTTGATTTAAAAACCTTTTTTTTGGTCTAAAGTTAATTGTCAAAATATCAGTTTATTCATTTATCAAGGGCCAAAAATGCTGCAATTCGACACATTAAGTGAAAATATTTGATCATTTAGGTCATGTTTAAAAATCTACATAAAAGTATCATTTAGTAAATGCATAATTAAATGTGGAAATAATTCATTTAAATATGCATTTATAGTTTCACAAAATATATAATTTTAGCATACGACAAATTACAGTTTTAACTGATTACAATTTGCTCAAATGTAATGTAAATGATCAGTGGCACTTTTGGTCCTGGATGTCTTCCATAATTCGCCGTGTTCTGACCAGCAGCGTTTTTGCTCGCAGTGATTTCGGTCGTGTCGTCCAGAAAGCCCGTCGCTGTCCAGCCCCGATTGTTTACCCGGTGGAGCTGCAGAGGGCGGCGTGTTTTCTGCTGAAAATTCATGCTGAATTGAATCCAAAAGTGTGCTTTTTAAAAGGTGGAAAACATTTTTTTGTTTTGTTTTTTTTTTTTTTTTACATGATTTGCAGTTATTGTAGCAGCCGAAAGCCGGCTTGGGTGAGTAAATGTTGACTACTATTTCAGATCTAACTGTACCTGTTTTTCTCATGTGAGAAATTAAATACGGACTGCTTTTCTCCATTTGGTGTCCTGTTGGTTTTGTCATTGAGCCAGTAGCTCCAAAACTAATTCATCAGGATGTGGATTTTGTATTAAAGCTCCAGCTGAAGTGACACTCATTAAGTTCATAACAGCCCGCTGAGTGAACATTATGGTGTTTATGTTAGACAATTATATAAAAAGGGAGGGGTGGGGGGGGGTTGTTTTGCTATGACAACCGTGGGAGAGTGGGAGAAATGTCACTAAAAGCAGCCCGTCCAGACACACACTCGTGTGTATGTGAGAGAGAGGTTGAACTGAAATCCCCCTGAATGTGTGTTCAGTCAGAAAGACCCTGTTAATCGCCATGTTACTGCAGATTTATGCAAAAACATCCCATCAGCTCTTAACAGAATACATGTAGACTTGTTGCAGTAACTAAGGTTAAAGTCTGCACAGGCTCTGCTAAAACAAGCCCAGAGATTTAACTGAATGCCGCCATTTTGTTCTTGATTCATATTCTGGGAAGAAAAGTGGCAGAAGACTTCCTGGAGCTCTGCAATTAAATTCTTATGAAATAAGGGAGAGATTTGCTCTCATCGCCTCAGAGAATAATACATATTAGCATTAACACAGATGGCAGAATTCAATTCAAGCGAGTTTCTGAGAGCCGCCACTTTGACTTGTTTGAGAATTTAGTTGTTCAAATGTTGTGCTGTAGTAATGTGCAACTTTGCAGTTGCATTTTAACAAATAAGCACAAACGTTCATCTGTTTTAGTACCTCAATCCAAAAGGCAGACTTCAAGCAATTACACAGTTACATATTTGAAATAATCAATGACAAATTTATAATTTTAAAGTTTTTTTTTTTTTTCAGAATCAGTGAAAAGCTTTATTGGTCAAGTTTGTGTGCAGCTAAAAACCACGAAAAATCTGAAATTTGTTTTTATGCCTATTTTAGGACAAAGCATGGAGAAATGTCTCCTGGTCCAAACTTTATTCCTTCTATTTTCTAAACTTATTGTTAAACACGATAATAAAAAAAGGTTAACTATAAGTTAAACTACACATTTTTGTTACATTAGTTGTAAGCCACCATCAATATGATCAGAAATAAAGTGAAATATAGTTATAGAATAGTAAATAAAAACTGAAATATAAGTATTTGTTTTTGAACTGAATTTCAAAACGCTCACCTTTGCAATGAAAGTGTATTCTGATTTATTGAGATACACCGTTTCACATTCACTGTAGTGTGTCTGCTAATGTGTACAAGAAAAAAATGTTATGTAGAATAAAATATTTAAATTCTCATTTTGAAGGACATTTTGTAACATCATGGGTCCAACCGACGAGAAGCAGGGAACCAGTCCTCTTCTATGAACAGTGTTTTACTCTCATTTTAGTAACAGACTTTTCTTTTTAATCGATGTTAGAAGATGAGGCGCTCACTGAGGCGAGTGACTAACAGTTTAAACACATAAGTGGTCAGGCTCAGGCTCTTCACCAGCTGCAGCTGCATTTCAAACATTCACGTTTCAAATCTGAGGTTTCTACACTTTTAACATCTTTTTTAAAAGAAATGATTTTCTCTTTCACTATTAGTTTCTTCTTTTTGCTGTAAATTCAAGACATACAGATGTAAGATTTAGGAACGTGCAAAAGAAAAAAAAAACAAGGTACAACTAGACTTAGATGAGGACAGAAATAAATTGATAAAGAGGTAGATGGAAGGATAAATTGACATGGTTACTTAGATGGATGAAAGCTCAGATCAGCAAACGTGGACAGAAAAACAAGTGGATGTGAAAATGGAAAGATGACTAAAGGGACATGAGGAAAAGACTGACTGGCAGGAAGGATGGATGGATGAGCTGATTGAAAAAGATGAGCAATGGTGGATGGACAGATGGACAAAAGGATGAATTGGTGGATAATCGGATGTTCAGACTAAGACGTAGACGGATGTCAGCAAGTTGTGGAGTCAGAAACTCGTGTGAACCAACCAAATTACAACCTGCTTCGACAGAAACAGAGATGTTTCTGACTCTTATCGATTAAACTCAAACTGGAGCTCAGAGAGAGAATAAAGTCTGGAAACAACTTTATGGACAATGCAGTTTCTTCATCGAGGTAGACCGCAAAGTCAAAGATCTGACTCAGCCTTTCTGCACTCCGTGAAGCAGGTAATCTTCTGTTTAATCCCGGTTTAATCCCAACAATTTAAACACAACCGCAGCCTGCGCTGGGATTTCCAGTTACCCGGAGCCACAACGTGACTACAAGAAAAAATAAATAAAAGGACGACAGGAATCTGAAGTGGCTTAAAATGAAACCGTCTTTATTACGTAACTTTAATATCAGAAAAATAAAACTCTTAAAATTCTCTTTACAGCAAATATATAATATCAGTGCTTTGGCCGCAATAACTTAAAAGGCCATTATAAAATATAGTCTGCTTTAAACTCCTGACTTAATTTGAAGAATTTATATGCCTTAAGACTCCTCCTACACATATACATAACAAAAGTGTAGTAAAATTAGCAAATACTTTGAACCGTTGGTACAGCTTTGAACAATATGCATTAGAGATAGATAATCGAAGATACATCTTAATAGTATACCGTTCTTAATTTTGGTGGTGTACAGACATGACAGGCAGCTTGAATCCTTGGCCTTTTTACAGTTGCAGTGAAGATCCACAATGGCGGTAAATGATGAAGACATGCTCGTGATGCACATTCCACTTTCAACTAGGTTTAACGGCAGCTATCAATACTATTAATCATCATCAATACTGTAAACTACTAACTAGACTACAAGCAGATAGCACTGAGACGCTCTCCTCTGCAACATCATCTGGATTTCCAGCTCTTCATTCGCTTAAAATCACTCAAAAAAAAAAAAAAAAGTAAAAATAGAAACAAATTTAAAATATTATTGTAAACATTTTGATATAGATATATTTATGTATATACGAAATGTAACAAAATAAAAATAAGTTCTGTATATTTCTCAGTCATTAACAGTAATTTTTATATAATACATACACAAAAAGAAAAAAAAAAAACGTCAATAGGTTCATGTCGATAATCCGAGGGCCGGTCGTGTATTGCATTCCCTCAGGTGGAAAGAAAAACGGTAATAAAAAGATCAATCCTTTGAAGAGATGAGAGATTTAAAATAACTGGGACGGATAAAAGAGAAGACGTACGCAGGTGAGGTGGGATTTTTTTTTTTCCTTTCTTTCTTCTTCTTCTTTTTCCTTTTTGCACTTTTGGGTCTCGTTTGGTTCCGTTTCCTAACAAAAGTTCACCCGCCCGCGAAGGAGAGGATGCAGAGGAGTTTAGGTTGAAATGACTTGATGGGTCCGAAATACTGATCACAGCTGGAATGCTGGAGGGACTGCAGTCCAACGTCCACACAAACAAAAAGCAAGCAACAGGATTGACCTTATGTAGTGAAATCGTTCCAGCTGCTCCTCCTCCTCCTCCTCCTCCTCCAACCCGCCTTCAAAATGTCTGAACTGATTCAGTCCTACAGGAATCTATAGACACAGGTGTTTAAAGTTAATACTTGAGATGATTTCCACACGTATGTACCGTTCTGAGAAACAAGAAATAAATCCATGCATGGAAGAAGTGAGATGAGGTGTTTTGTCCTAACTGCTCAATAGTGTGTCAAGTATGTGCTTTGTAGTGCACAAAATTGTAGAAAAAAACAACAACAAAAAAAAACTAGAAAATCTTTATGTTCAGAGAGAGGTAATTGAAGATTAGCCCCGATTGAAATCCAACAGAAAACACACTTTTGAGTGTTAGTTAGCAAGTCTTAAAAGTTTTCACATTTTGTCACATTAAATCCCAAAATATTTTATTGGGATTCTCAGGTAAAAGCCAACAAAGTCGTACAGAACTGTAAAGTGGAAGGAATTTGCATTCAGCCCCCTTCAGTCAGATACCCCTACATAAAAACCAGTGTGATCAACCAGAAGGCAATTAATCAGCAAATGAATTGCACTTAAATCTTAACCCAAACAGAGCTGTTCTGTGAAGGCTCCAGATGTTTGCTGGAAACCAGGGAACACGGCAGACAGACTTTAAGAAAATGTGAAAAACCGTTAAACAGAAGCTCAGTTCGCCAGACAGACCAGACAGGAAGCAGGTAGAACAAGGTGAGCCCGTCAAACGAGCAAGATTAAAGTTTCTGGCCCACATACGACAGGTGGGAAAAAACACCGCTAGACAACCACGAACCATGGTAACGGCAGCATCATGATGTAGTTATGCTTTTTCTTCAACAGGGACATAGAATTTGATCTGAAATACATGAAGCTAAAAAAAAAAAAAAAACCTGTTAGCAGCTGCTGAATATTGAAACTTCAGCACAGGTTCACCTTCCAGCAGGACATCACGAAACATTCACAATGGAATGGTTGGGATTACATTATAAAATATATCTTCATGTGTTAGAAAGGCACAGAATCCAACTGGGAATCTGGGATAATGGCTGATAATTGAATGAGTTTGTTTTTGCTGAAAATTTCAGTCACTTTTCAGCTGCAAAGTCTTCTAAGTGCTGACTCTAGTGGGCTGAATGCAAATACTTTGTATAAACTAGGATCTTCGCAATTGTGTGCTATTTTATGTTGGTCTTTCACAAATACAAAATTTCAATAAACTAAATTTAAATTGTGGATGTTATGTGACAAAATGTGAGAAGTTTCCATAGTTACGACTGTATCTGAGCTCTGTGCTTACACTGTTTTCATAGAGTTGTATCTGCCTGCTTCTTCTGGACTGGTTCAAATACTGAGATGATTTTTGCATAGGCCGGGCAGATGAGGTGGAAAAAAAAAAAAAAAAGCAGTGGATGGCCTTCATCTTCGTTTCACATCTCAGTGGAATAAAGCGGACAGCTGCAGGATGGAGCGGTCCAAGTAAAAAAAAAAAGAAAAAAGAAAAATCAACATTCAAGTTAAAGAGAAGATTCTCGAGATGGCTTTAAAAACAGGAAATAAAAACGTGTACAACAAAAGCAGCCAGTTTGTACTTCACTGGGATTTGTTCAAGATTACAGCTGGAAACATCTGCCAGTTTTGATCCCAAGTGATACTTTTTGTTAAGAATGACGAGCCTAAATAAAAAAATAAAAAAAAAACGACGATACCAGAGAAGAGGAATGTTACAAAAGACGTGCCTAGCCTTCTAGGTGAAAACCAGCGTATGGTTTCCCCATGTGAAGATGTAAACAAAAACTATAACAAGAGGGAAGAAAAAGTATAAAAACAATCAACTCTACCTTTGTGTCATCAAGATGCCACTTCCGCCTGTCAGCTTGAGAGTTTATTTTTTGAGCGGGAGATTGGGATTTTATTTTGGAGATAGTGTGGTGATGGTAATTATAGGCTTTCCAAATAAAAAAAGGCCACAAGTTTGTTTGAAAACAGAGCAACACCATGTCAGCTGAAACCACTTGTCTCCTTCCTTCACGCTTGGGAATTAGGCACGAGTTTACCGTAAACTGGTTGAAGTGTAACGGGAAAGATAAGCGGCGATGTTGAAGAAGCACAACGTCCTCGTCTAAGGATCAAAAATATGATTGCTTATGGAGTGTGAAAACTTTCCAGTTATAGGTTTGACCCACTTGATTTTAAAAACCCTCCTTGGGAGTGTTTTCAGACCTATGAAAAATTAATCGATTTACAATTTGGACGTAAACCGTACCCTTTTAAAGGAGCCGGAAACGTGAGAAACTTGCCTGGATGCCTCCCTTCTTGCTGCACTCACCGAGTAATTACACCGCTGGCTGATATGAAGTCTTACTGCGAGTAAACATGCTCGCTTCTTGTTCTTTCAAAGATTCGTCTGGGATAAAATGTCTGAAATGGCAAAAATGAAAAAATAAAGTGTTGGCCCTAAAGGCAAACATTTCTCTAATATACTTTGAAGTAAAAAAATAAAATGGGAAGAGAAAAAAAAATTTTGATGAGAAAGAAAAATAAAGTTCCAACCCTCCCAATGCTACATAGAGGGCTTCTAACCCTCCCGTTATTCAATCAAGAAGACTTCACAATAGCAGGCACAAGAACGGGCTCAGCACCCTAACCCATGCCCTAAACACACACCCTTCCTATCCCACTTCACCGACTCTCTGCACCTTTGTCAAATTAACACCAGCCTGGGGAAAGCTGGAGCGAGGAATTACCCAGACGCTGATTTGGGCTCTTGTTTTTAAAGTCCCACACATTAAGCTATGAGCCAAAGTGTCAGGGGGAGGCTGACCCCTGAATCAGCCATCAAGGGGGAAAAAAAACATGGATTCAAACTAATCACATATTGCGCAGCTGAATGGCCTGCGTGGCCGGGGACAGGCATACGGGGCACACAGCCTCTGGGCCCTGGCAGATTTGTGTGGCACAATCGAAACAGAACAGGTTATGGCCGCAGGGAACCAAGGCAGCGATCACCTGGTTCTCCATGCACTGGATGCATATCTCCTGCACCCTCCCGGACGAGCCGAGCGCCGGCCGGTAGGAGAAGGAGGAGTCGGGGGGCGAAGAGGAAGTGGTGCTTTCGCTGGAGGAGGAGAAGGCCGAGCTGTAGGAGGGGATCCTGTGGGCGTCGAGGGTCCCGGCCGACCCGAAAGGCCTTCGGTGAACACGCTGGGCCTGAGGGTGCTCCAAGGCCTCGGTCCCAGAAAAAGTTGGAGAGAGGCGCGGGGTGCCAGGTTGGCTGGTCTGAAACGATTAATCGATTATTGAAACAATCAACTAATTTAGTAATCAATCGCAAACTGGAGTATACAGACTTCCATTAGTAAAAATAAATAAATAAAATCACCATATGTTCAAAAACAGAACTTCTCAAGTTGCAGTTTTAGCTTTAGCTGGTTAATTTAAGTTATATATAATTTATTGATATCCAGTTAATCGGTTAATGTAAAAGGTACATAAATCAAATGATGAAGCATACACTAAAGGAATGTTATGTTGTTGCATTTTTTTGGCAGTAAATGTTTATTTGGCCGTTTAAAAAACGAATTGAATTATCTGTTTACTTGTATTGTTTTTTTATGCATTTCTATAAATGTACACAAATGGCTTATGTGATTAAACGAAAAGTCAGCAGAATTTGCCAAATTTTTTATCCGATTAATTGTCTGAATAATAAACAGAACAACTGATCAGTAAAATAACCGTCATTGGCAGCCCTAGAATCTAACTCGGGTGGGAGACCGGCTCGATGTCTGCAGAATAATTTACCTGGGACTGCAGGGAATCGAAGGCCTGAAGTGACGACTGGTCCACGAAGGGGCTCCAGATGTGCGGTGGGGCAGCGGACTGCGAGGTATGGGCAGTGGAAATGGTTAAGGGCTCGAACCCTGAGGAGGACCCTCCGCCTCCCAGGCTGAAGGGCTCTTCAGACCCCACGCTGAGAAGGCCGTCGCCAAACCAGAAACTTGTGCTGCTGCTTGTACTGTTGTTGTTGTTGTTGTTGGTGTTGGCGTTGGCGTTGAAGGGGAAGGTTGGGCTGAAGTCGGCCATCCGGTTCCCGTTCCCGCCGCCGTAGAAAGAATCAGCCGAGCTGGAGCCGCTGCCCAGAGAGCTGGAGCTGTCGTTGCGGTAGGTGGAAGACATCCTGACGGCGCTGCTGATATTGCTGTTGACCCGCTGAGAACCACTGATGCTGACCGGCAACAGGCTTCCACCGCTTGGCGACGACGCGCCTGCGTGGAGCCACCCGGCCTCCCCCACACCAACGGGGTTCAGGGAGGTCTCGAAGCTGACGTCGGTCCCGTTGAATTGGAAATCGCTGTTATCCACGCCAGGGGCCTCGACGCCCCCGCAGCTACCGGTGCGCAGGGCGATGTGCGCCTCGATTTCCTCCCTCGCCCGGTCGACGTTCTCTGGCATCCCCGTGACCTCAAACACCGGCTCTTTGTCCCGACTTGGCGTCACGATGTAGGTATGCGTCTGCTGCTGGATGCGCTTGATGGTCGCTCCTGGGGGAAAATACAGAGGACAGATTAAAATTAAAATTGATGGCGTAAGTTTGACTCCATGAAGCCACCCCCAACTCAAAAGCACAAGGGGAAAAAAAACTTTATATTATTAGAATCTTTGGGGTTAGAAATGTCTAATTCAGTGACCACAACCAGCTGGAATCGTTTCCAAGGCAGAGTGGATCGTCACGGTTACACCAAGTTCTCACTCTACCACGTTATTCCAGGAAGCGTTTTTCCAATTCATCATTTTTTGGGGGAAGCTGTGCAAACTGTTCCCCGAGAATGCTCAAAAGGCTCAGTGGGTCGTTGTGGTCTCACACTTACTTTGATTGTAATGAGTGGCCATTTCAGCATCTGTTCCCTTTTCCTCATCTCAAACCAGTCTGCTTATTCCTCTCCAACACCACTGCAGAGGGGAATTAGCATTTTTCTAACAACTAGATTTTAATTTTAATGAGGTTTTTCAAGCTGGAGGAAGAAAGTTTGGTTTGTCCATTTACTACTGACTGCAAACCGATAAACCAAAATTAAGATTAATAGAAAAGATTTTTTTTTAAAGTAAGTAAACTTTATTTAGGTAGCACCTTTTACAGGTCAGAATCTACCAAGGGCACTACAAAGATGTAAAAACAAGAGACAAAACATAATACATGTAGCATAACAGAAAGTAAAACAAATGAAAACTAAAAAGGTAAAATTAATGTACCACATAATTTTTTTTAATTTATCGAAAGAACACAATCTGCCCAGTAGGACAAAAAAGTGTAAAGCATTAATGATGTGCAGACATTTGGACAAAAAACAGAGCTGTCATAAAATGCAGCTGGAGAAGCTGGGAAAACCACAAGCAAAGTAACACCAAAATTCTGCGAAAAGCCCTATACATTCAGTAATTACTCTCCTTCAGATGGCGGTGATGATTATAACCCCTGGCTTTAAAGAAACCCAGCTGTGAAATAATTACAGCTTTTAACTGAAAGCTGCTCTGATGACTCACCTGGCTGAAGTGCAAAACACTAAAATCCAGTCTGAGGACAGAAGGCTTTTAAAAGGGCAACACTAAATAAAGGCAAATGAACAGATGTCTTGAAATACAGCCAGAACACTTCTGTGTATTCCCTCAAGCTAGAAAAAATAAGCAACTTTTGGACTTTTTACTGTTCTTATCTCGTATGGTTAGTTTACTGAGAATAGTTTAGAGAAGAGTTTCCCAATGCTGGTCCTCAAGGCAAACTGGCCTGCATGTTTTAGATGTTTCTCTGCTTTAATTCATCTGAGTCAGCTGAATAAAGTTCAGAAAACACCTGTTAATCTACCATCAATTTAAATCGGCTGGGCTGAACTAAGAAAACACCTAGAACGTGTGGGGCAGTGTGCCTTGAGGACCATGGGAAACACTGGTTTATAGATTCATTTCAGAAATAAACTCAAGAGATTTTGAGAATAATGATGTTCGGGGAAGTGAAAGACAATTGAAGAAATCAAAGAACTTCAAAGGCAGGATAGCTATGATCTTGCAGATGACTGAGTTTTCTAATACTTGGAAACTAGCTGCATAAACTGATTATCTCATGCTGTTTCCTAGCACATATAAACGGGTTGCTTTCAGGAAGAAAGGGAAATGAGATAAGCTTTTATTTGGGGGGGAAAAAAAACTTGCTTGTTTTTCAATACTCAAGCAAAAAAAGTAGCAGAACAGATGCAGTTGGTTATACTTTGATTCTTTTTACAACATGATCTCAAGTAAATGGAGCACAGAAACATTTATGGGAGCAGCTCACCTTTGGGGCCCACGACCAGACCGACGACACGATATGGGACGCGCACCTGATGGGGCAAAAAAAGGAAAAGAAAACGACACATAAACATTACCACCTTTTTAGTGTAACCAGCTTTTAAAACGACAGTGGAAGAGAACAACGGCATCAATAGGTGAATGCAAGCTGACCTGAATGGTTGTCTGCCCAGGTAGAGCAGGGGCCCCCAAGCCAGTCACAGCAGACATAGGGCCGGTCTTGTTCCGGGAGGCTCGGATCAGGGAAAAGTGCTCGGCTGCAGACAGGATCTCTCTCTTAGCCATGGCTACATCTTCTTTGCGCCCTGTCACGACGAAGACGGGTTGCTCTCCCCTCACTGGCGTCTTTATGTAGGTGTTTGTTTTGGCTCGAAGTGCCTTGATCTTACAGCCTGGAGGAACATCACAAGCACAAAAAAACTGATACAGCTTGTAAACTTATATTGATGTAAAGATCTACGGACAGTTTTAGTCAAGCAATTCTTGCTCGCTGTGGGGTTAATTCTGGGAGTTTTTTCTATACATTTTCCAGTTTAGACCTCTAGATTTTATATCAACCATCAAAAATAGCAGTGTTAGTTTCTGTTTGACATTTTCTAGTCAACAAAACCAGTCAATGACCGCAAACAAACTGATGTCTGTTCATGTTTATCTAAAAGACAAAACGATTGGAAATTTTGGCTTTAAAAGGGCTAAAAAAAGAACTGAACATCGATACAGGGTGGGCTGTTTTTGTGTCAGTTTTTAGTAAGGAAGAAAGGAATGGAAGAAAAAAAAAAGAGGGAAACAAAGAAAGCAAAATAGGAAAGAACCAAAAGGTTAGGAAACAATACAGGAAAGGCAATGAGAAAAAGGACAAGAAAGGAATGTGAAAGAAGACATACTGAAGGAAAAAACTAAGGATAAAAAAATGGGAAGGATGAGAGGAATAAGAAAAGACAGACAGAAAAGAAGTAAATAAAACAGGAACAAGAACAAAGCAAGGAAATAAAAGAGAAAATAGCAGAAAAGGAATAAGGTCTCTCAATCTAAACATTTTACAACCCTCTATTTTATTTTTTCATACTTGTTCAGACCTGGAGAACACTCAGATGAAATCCCCTACTTTTCCAGGCTGCATAAGAGTTTTAGGGCCACAAGTACAAGGTTTCTGAATGGTAAATTGCCTCCGGCTGAGCTTTGTTTTAGCGGTGTCCAGTCTACTTTCCAGTCATTATTTCCACATCCAAGTAGCTGGGCTTATGAATTAAATATTCCTTTTAGCAGTGGGTGAGAGTCCAACATTATTACCAGAGCCATTTCCTGTTGTCAACACCAACCACCCTCCCCCACCTGATCTAAAACACTACATAACACTCACACGACCAGTTTCATTTATACGATTATGTAAAGCCCTACATAGAGAAAAATTACATTTTTTATATTAAACACATATCTTAGGTTACAATTGTGAGACGTAAACCCCCAATAACGAGCAAAGAGCACGCTAAATCTTCAACAGCTGATGTGGCATAGCAATGGTGACCAGCTCTGTTCTCTCCTTTCTGCTCCGAGACAAAGCAAAGCCGGGTAGAAGCACGACAATATTCGGCCGAGGATGTTCTTATAGTTCACAAAGCCCACAAAAATATTCAGAATATTAAGTAATTCACAAGAACTGAAGGTTGGAGACAGCAGGTTTACGGAAGAAGTTGATATGTAAACTTTTTTATAAGGATGTTGGGTCAGGGTGGTGTTGACCCAGTTAGCAGTGGGAGCTAAGTTAGCTTGAGCTAACGCCAGCCGCAGTAGCCAAACAACATTGAAGTTAGCGTGTGGTTTGAGGCTTCCTATTTGGCTCTCGGCTAAAGGGTAATTCCACTGAATTCAAGAAATTACCTTTTCCACAATAGCTCAAAGTTTATAAATACTTAAATTCTGAAATGGATAACATACTCAACATATTTTATAGTAAAACATATGCAAATCCTTACATTTAGATGTCTTTTGTGTCTCTGACCATGACACGGGTCTAACTTAAAAAAAAAAAAAAAAGCATTTTATAGGATGGGTTTTGACCTAACAGTTTGTGAATTTTAAGTTCCATCATAAAAAATATATTTAATTTTTTGGTGTTTTATTCTTTGCACTGTTCTGTCTTAAGTCTTGAAATTTTTTTTTTTAGGATTTTAACTATAATCTTGTCCATATTCCTGTCTCAAATTCTGCATATTTGAAACTGCAACACCTTTTAATACATCAGACCAAAAAGCCAAAATGTTGGTTTGAGTTTTTAAACGTCATGATTCCCGAATGGAAAATCCCGCGTAAAAATAAAATTAACTTTAGCTCAAGTTCGACTCTTCTACAGATTTCACAGATTTGACCTGGAGTGGACCAACAATGATGTACAGTCGTTAAATGCAGTGAAATACTCCCCGAGTGTCGGCGGCTCCGAATCGGATGCCAACTTCAAAGTCGTTGTAGCTAAAACAGTCGAACAATAAATCTGTTAGCTTCTTTTAAAACTTTATATATTTTATTTCACGTAAAATCCCCCCCGCCTCCCCCGATAAAGTTTTGAAGAGATACCATAAGGAGTTTATTGTTGGCTCATAAACAAACCAAACACCGGGAAAACCCTTACCCTGCCTCCCCACAATCTCAGCGACATGCTCGGAGCTCGGCACAGCCACACATTCGGTCGTGTTGACGCTCTTTCTCCGGGTCAAAAGCGAATGCTCGGCCTCGAAGCCCGACTCCCCGTACACACCGGGTGGGAGCATCACCATGCTGGCCGCCGGGGGTAGCGCGCTGCTGCCGCCGCCAACGCCGCTATCATCCCTCTCGTCTCCGTTGTACAACAATACCGTCTCGACATGCGGCGGCTCCATCACTGTGCCGCTCTGCCCTGATGGGAGGTGCTGATTACGGTAGGCCTTTGCTAGCAACGCGCCCGAAGAAGTGGCCGCTATCCCTTCGAGCTCTTCGTCCTCTGTCGTTTTGTTCGCTTCATCCCCCGAGGGCGGCCGATGCAGCGGGAGAGGCTTCAAGTCAAGGACCGTACCGAGGATGCTGAAATGGGATACTGCAGGGAGCTGATGGTGAAAGGAAACACTCTCATCTGGTTGTTCAGGAGCCTGGCTCTGGCTGCCGTGGTGCTCGTCGAGGCCCATACCGGCGAAAGCGTGCACGAGCGGCGGTGGGACCTCGGACTCTCCCTCATCGGCCTCCAACAAAGACGTGCTACTTGGCATCATGCAAAACCTACTAAATATTGTTGTTAAATTGAAGAGAATACAAGAAAATAGTGAAACCTGTTTTTGGTGAATAAAAAACTAATAATAAAATAAAAAAGCGACCAGCGCCTGTTAGTTGAAATGTGGGGGCTTTGTTTTGTCTTTTCAGTTCTCCATGCAGCCCTCCCTTCACTGTAATCTCGTACTAGATATCGCGAGACTTGGTTTTAAGGTCAACCTTGTCAATGCTGACAGCGAGACTAATTTAGCATGAATCATGCAGGGGTGGTGGGTTGTGATTGTGTTATATTATATCAATATATCACTTTATAATTCATTTGCAACTTACAACATTGTAATATATATTTAAGTCTTATTTATTTCACTACGACGTGTTAATCATTTTCTCTAAAATGCAGCACCATTATTATTCTGTATTTAAATATATGTTTCCACTTTTCTAATTAAATTATTTAATTAGAGGTTTGAGGTTTGAAGCTGTCTTCAAACCTCAAGTACTTTCTCATATTTGTTTTATTTCAACCTCAGTCTTCCACAACTTCCTTGGAAGACTGACACATATTTTAATTGTGCACTTCAAAAATCCAGCCTATCTGTCTGTCTGAACACAGTGACCCATGGGGGAGCCTGATGGGTTGATTAAAGAAAAACAAATAATAATAATAAGTAAAAATAATAATTGTGTAAAAGTGTGTTAGATGCAAAAAGATGCACAACTTACTTTTGGTAATTATTATTTTTAGTTTTTAACATATTTATGTCCTAAAATGCCAGAAGACACAAAAAGTATTAGCTACCTCAATGATAATTAGAGAGCATGGTCGGGATACTTCAAGTTTTCCCTTTTAGACTTCTAGACTTCATGAAGGAGAAATACAAATGCTGGCAACTAGAACCAGGTGGTTTACATTTGTTTTATTAGAATTCTGGGCAAACATTGAAACAATTTGTTAAAAAAAAACTATAAAAACAACAAATTTGCTTAAGATTTTTTTTTTAGCTCTTCACAAAAAAATTTTTCCTGCATAACAGTGTTATTCATGCTTATATTTGCTGTGTTCACATCATTAAATGTTAGTTTTTGCTGGAGTCTGGAGTATTAAATGCAATTTAAAGATCCTTTGTTGTCCTACATCGGGAAAATTAAAATTATATATATATATATATATATATATATATATATATATATATATATATATATATATATATGTGTCCAAAAACCCAAAATTTTAGAAAGAAACTAGACATGTTTAACTTTCGTAGGAGGTATGCATTAAGGTAAGTGCAACAGTTGTTAAAAACAAACAAACAAAAAAAAACGCAAAGTAGGAGTAAAGTTTAATGGAAAAATAGGAGCATGACCAGGACGTGTAGAATAATGTTATTTCAAAAGGTGCAACTAAAACCGCATTATTTAGACAGATAAGTTTCTGTCCATTTTTGAGCCAGCACTCCCTCTGCTGGCCAAAGAGGGTATTTGCCTTTTATTCTTTTTCTGGTGTTTTTATATATATATATATATATATATATATATATATATATATATATATATATATATATATATATATATATATATATATATATATATATATATATATATAATCACAATTCAAACTAAGGTAAATCTAAAAACTGAGCAATAAGAATAAGAGACTGCACAGTAAGGACACCATGTAAAACAAGATATGTGGTCAACTTAAATATTTATTCACTCTTGTGCTTTATTTAACATATGTAAATGGTAAATAATTGTCTCCTATTAGCATATCACTTAATTGAAGGAACACATAATTGAAACAAAACCGAAGCGAGCAAAAATAAACAAACTCTACTGAGGTTTGTATGTACACAACTAAATTTAAAGTTTTATGAGTATCTTAAAATAACAAACTTTTTTAAAACAACTGAAGGAAATGGTGTAACAACTGTCAGCTCGTTAAAAGCCACGTTGGAATATGTTGAGAAAGAAGATGCGTTCCGCTCGCCTGTCGGAAGACGTGGCCCATGTGACATCAATGACACGGCCCTTTTAACATTTTTGACCAATGAAAGCGACAGACAGGCGGGTGTTTTACCAAAGACAGCCAATCTCTTCTCACGTTTGTAATACGTCTTCGTAGCTTTAGTTACATCCGGGTGAAGACTTTAGGTGAGTCGGTAATTCAGACTGAGACCAAATACTGAATTAAAAACATACCGTTAAGTTTGTCTTGACTTGTTATACATTTATATGTATAAAACTACGAGTTAGTCAACAATATAAAGTCCGTGAAAATTAGAAGCTGCTTTGCGCTTCTAAATTACGTAGCTCAGAAAAGTGGCTAGTTAGCTTTAAGCTAAGCGTTTACTTCTTATATCAACGTCCGGGTCTGTTTTAATCACCGTTAAAGTCCTGTATCTCCCAACGTTTTTACAGGTTTCGACATTATGTTTATATTTGGTTGTTTCTTTAATGTTTAGGTTATAGCTGTTAGCTGTCGGTGTCCAGGATGTTCAGGTCGCTTCGGTTGCTGCTGCAGGTGCTATGGGCCCAGCTGCTCTGTGGGTGGGTAATGGGCTCCGAGCTAACCTTCGAGCTGCCCGACAACGCCAAACAGTGTTTCTACGAGGACATCATCACCGGTACCAAGTGCACGCTGGAGTTTCAGGTATTCATAATTATGATGGTATTTGTCATATAGCGGCTTTGTAATTGATTTTACCTGTAAGGTTTTTATTAGTATCTAATAATGTTATTTAGTTGAATTGTTAACTAAATGCATAGAAAATTTCCATCACTGTGTGGTTTTGTCTCTTTTAGGAGTAAAAACACAGCTAAACAGATGAGGTCTGAGCCTGTATGCAATAGATGGGACAAAAACACATAGTTGGTGGCAGTATTAGCCCCTTTAATGGCTTTATCTAGGAGGGAGATTAGTTTAAATACAGAAAGACATGGCAAAGTATACAATCGATAAGGAATAGATAAAGTTGTTGGCAGCTACAACTAAGCCAATGGCCCCTTCCTGGAACGTGAAGAAGCTAAGCAGGGTTAATTTGTTATTTTGCATTTTTAATCGATTGTAATGTGACGATGCACATTGATAAACAAGGAAGCACCATATAATTGTAAAAATAAATAAATAAAACTATACCTAACAAGAAACACAAATTTAAACTCAAGAGTTGGCAAGAAAAAAATGAGACAAGCGCTTTCCAAAAAAATGTAAGTAAATTATGAGATTATAAATTTCTCAACAGTGAAAGGTAGTGTATCTCTCAGGGCTACTAATGGAAAATTTTAAGAATCTTAGTGTGTGGTTTATGAGTGATGATAGGAGGAAGTGGGAGACTAATAGATGGGGCCTAGTCTGCAGTAAGATGGCCAGTAGTTTGATCTGTCATGTAAAAAAAAAAAGAAGAAGAAGCAGCAGCAGCAGCAACAGCAGAGCCAAAAAGCAAAGGTCTCAGTTCATGAGTTTGTCTGTTTAAACTCTCACCTATTGGCATGAGTCAAGAGCAAGAACATTTGATTCCAGATTCAGATGGTTGAAATGAACTTTCTTAGTAGGGATTACTAAACTCTGCCTTGGAGTTAGGTCGAGGACTTCCATCTCAGAATATTTTCAGAATTGGCATGCTCTGGATTGACACAGTATTGACTTTAATCAGTGTGATGGATTATTGAGTGCAGAGAACACTCCTATTCTGTCATAGAATTGCTTTGGGGCATGATGAAGTCAGTATATGATGTATCACTTGCGCTGAATATGTAAAAACATTAAAGTTTCTATAAATCTAACAGATTTGTTTTGGACAGTCATTAGTGAGTCCATGGAGTTAATCTATCAAACACAATACCTAATCAAATCACTATTGTGCAATAGGATGTTGCTTTTGTTTAAATAAAAAAAAAAAAATTTTCTTCTCTTTGTTCTCCCAGGTTGTAACTGGTGGCCACTATGACGTAGACTGCCGCCTAGAGGACCCAGACGGTACTACACTTTACAAGGAGATGAAAAAACAATACGACAGTTTTACCTTTACAGCTGCCAAGAATGGCACGTTCAAGTTCTGCTTCAGCAACGAGTTCTCCACTTTCACGCACAAGACCGTTTACTTTGATTTCCAAGTCGGTGATGATCCTCCCCTCTTCCCCAATGAGAACAGAGTCACTGCTCTCACTCAGGTGAGTGTTAGGTTTGCTGATGTATAGCACAGATTGTAGCTATGTGGATAACACTGACAAAATAATAATTCAAAACCACCATGTTAACATTAAACTTGGTCTGGTAGAAGCCTGTTTAGAAGAATAGACCGTTATCACAAGAATGATGACAACAGTCAGAATGTTGTTTTTATCCTTATTATTTTACTTTATGCTTTCTATATTATATTGATCACTCATGTTCAGCATTGTTTCAGCAGTGGTTTATGTTTAGTGTTTTATAAATAAAGTTAATGATTATGATATTCATATAACTGCATAATACATTATTAAAATCAAATAAATATATTAAATTAGCGGCTGAGTTCTTCAGCAGTGAACTTGAAAACCTAAAAGAGGGAAACAAAAATCTTGCGATCATCATTCAGCCTATTGGGCTGCATTTCCTAAATTATTTGTGTCCGAATGCTCCTACAATGTGTTTTTGTTGTCAAAGGGGCAAACTCCCAGAAGCAGCTATGTCAGAGTTTTAAGTTCTTCCCCGTTTCATTTTCAGCTTATTTTGAATGTTAAAAAACATTTCTGTTCCAACTAAATCTCCTAAATCAATCTGCCTTCAATTCCTTTACTTGTACCAGATGGAATCAGCCTGCGTGTCTATCCATGAGGCCCTGAAGTCCGTCATAGACTACCAGACGCACTTCCGCCTCCGTGAGGCCCAGGGGCGCAGTCGGGCGGAGGACCTGAACACCCGTGTTGCCTTCTGGTCTATCGGAGAGGCCATTATCCTGCTTGTGGTCAGCATCAGCCAGGTGGTCCTGCTTAGAAGTTTCTTCTCGGACAAGAAGACCACCATGACACGAGTTGGATCGTAACAGCGTTTGGGCTGCAGGACCTGGTTCATCACTTTTTGTTTATATCTGAGCAGGTGTGCATAGCATAGAGTGAGTAAGAACAACAGTGCTGATGCGAAGGTTTGCTCATATCAAACATTCTGATATTTCCTTCCTGATTAGCACTGTGGTTCTTAAAAACTTTACGAAAATAACTCTTTGGTGGCAAAAATTGTGTTGAGCGGTTTAAGTAAGGTGACAGGAGGGGTAGATGATGTGGTTATTAAAAACAGGTCAAGCTGGCCTGTGGTTAAAACAGACCTTGAGTTGTTATGTTCTTGTTTTATTTGTGTTTTTGTTGTGTCCATCTTTTACCCTTCACTATCTGCTGCATTTTTCAAAGTGCAGTTTGTAGAAAACAAAATTTACTTAATGTTGGGATTTTATGGATATTTCTCCATATCTTCATCTCTGGAATCACACTTGACGCACTTGAAGGCGGCTCTCCACAAAGATTTTATTTGGTAAAATAAAACCCTTGTTTTATTTTACCAAATCTATTTGCTAATAAATAAATAAATCTGTTTACCGTACTAATGGAATAAATACATTCATTTATTCCATTAGGTGAGATAAAGAAAATTGTTTTGGTTATTGTCAGCTTTTCATTTTAAATAAGTCATTTGATAGGATGATGCCAGAAAAAGACCATCATTCATACTAATTTAACACCCCTGCTCAAAACTTTGGTTTGTGCACTAGTCACACTTAGGTAACCAAATGTCTATGAAATAATTAATTGGTAACTCCATGTTCTATCAGCAAATTAATGTCTTGATTTATCACCCAGATTAAATTAAGGAGTTGTACTGTTTTATTTGAATTGGGTGTTTTGTGTCTGAAGGTGGTAAAGCCAACAATTTTAACTCCACAAGCTTTTCCAATTTGTGTTTAGTGATTTATGTAGTCCTGCCTTTTTCTGTTTTAAAGTGTAACGGCATATTTATCCCATAGCATTGTGTTCTTTTTAGTTTTATGCAACACTGTTGTAAATTTGTTTAAAAAGTTTTTTTTTTTTTTCAACAAAATATTTTCATTATTGGGTTAAAATTGTAATTTGAATCAATCTTGTGCTGGCTAATTGGATTGTTTACAAAATAAACAGTAAGCACCCGTATTTCTAGTTTCATTTTGATTTTGACTCCAGAGTAAACTTGTTGCACTAGATTAAATTGGTTTGGTTTTCTGAGATTAATTTTTTTTGTTCACACACACACCACCGAGACACAACCTTCCTATGGATTATCAATGATTTGTTGCAGAGTCATAATGATATGAGATCAGCTAAAATACATTATTACTTTTATATTTTAATGGCTTTAAATTTATTGATAATTTATCGACCTGCTTTACCAGTGTTTTTTATTCATTTTACTTTCCATTTGTGTTAATTGAATCGAACAGATGATTTAAAAACACCTGAATGGTTTACTATAATATCTTAGATATGCAGTTGCATTTTGGTTTTTTCATCTTTTCTAGTCACCTTGTGATAAATACTGATGTGTGGTGGAATGTTGGTGTTTCTCAAAACCTTATGCACTGGTAGTGATAGGTCACTATATCTGTGGTGTTTCTTGGATGTTAAGTTACTGGGATATTTGAATAAATTTCTGTTCAAAATTTCTGTTTTTTTATTTTATTTTTTTAGCATTTTGTGAAGAAAGGCACATTAAGTTTAGAGTCGTACCTCTTGGTCATCTTTCTTTCAGCCTGTAGGGGGCGGCGTTACCAAAGCTACCGGAAAAGTCGTCAGACAGTGTTATAACTGCCCATTTGGAAGACGGTAGAAAAAGATTAACACGTTTATACTTTAAATTGAGACTACTTTGCCCTCTCGGACAAAAAAATAAATGACCAACTAAGGCAACAATTACGTTTAAACATGCAAAAAATATTAAATCGCAGTTGGATTGGAGTGTGTTGCACTTTTAAAAGGCTGATGTAACCTGCCATAGAATATTGTCCTTACCAATTAACATTTTTACACATCAAGGTTTTATAATAGACAAATGATTTCCGTTTGCTTTCTCTTGTTTAGGTCACACTATGTTTCATTATGCTCTGTTTTCCTATTTTTATTTCTGCTGCTGCCTACAAGAAGTTATCTCATTGCACTGAAATATAACAAACTTTTTTTTTATATTAACTATATTTTTTGAATATAGGTAAACTTTAGTCATTACATCTGTTACAAACTTCATAATTATGAAGTGGAAAGAAGATTTTAAGGCAAATAGATTTTTATCTTTCTTTCAAAAGTGTGGTACTCATGAATATTCAGCCTAGTACGTTCACCAGTTGTTGCAGTGACAACAGCAAATAATTTGACATATGTCTACTAATTTTACACATCTATACACTGAACTTGTTGCCTATCCTTCATCCTCAGACAGATGGGAAAGATTTCATCTGTTAAAATGAATTGTCAAGCCTTTTCACAAATTCTCCATCGGATTTAGGCCAGGACCTTGCCTGGGTTATTCTAACATACAAATATGCCTAGATCTGAATCGTTCCATTGTTGCTCTTACTGGATGTTTAGGATCGTTGTCCAGTTGGAGGTAGAGCCTCCACCGCAGTATGACGAAGGTTGTGTCTCTTCAACTTTTCTTCCATGTTTGCTCAATAGGCAGCTCAATATGTTTTCCTACCCAGAGCATGAGCCGTGTCCCTACAGTATTCCCACAACATGGTAATATTTGCATGTTTCATCATGGTGTGTTCAAGAGACGTTTTCCATTTTACAATGTACTTTGCATGTTGGCCAAAAGTAACATTTTTGGTCTTACCTGTAATAATAAAAATGCTGAATTTTCCTTACACTTCACGATTCTGCGTTTCTTTGTGTTGGACTAGAAAATCCGAGTATTGTAGCATCACAAATGAAAAAATAAAATTCAGTCAGCGTGAATACTTTTGCAAGACACTACTGATACATTTGATTTTCTTTTAATGTTGCAGGAGGAAATGTTATTTGGATTCCGAATTTTTTAAAACAATTTTTAATCAGATTTTTTTGTAATCTGATTTTTAAATTTCAGCTGAGAATCCACATATTTTTACTTCCTCCAAACTCGTGTTTTAGTAAGCCACATATTTTACCAAAGTTTGATCAATGCACTTTTAGACTTTAGTTTCCTACGATTGACTACGTAACAAGCTATGCGTTCTGTGATTGGACAGTGACCCGTCAGTCATTCTCCTTTAAGGAGAGAAACGACTGCGTTGAGCTTGTGATTTGACAGAAACTGAGTCGTGATCATCCGGTCTGCCCGTGGGCGGTTAGGCTCCTAATTTACGTTTTACCTCTTTGGGAAATATTCCAGCGAGTCAGTTCGCTGAGTGGTTTCACCGGAAGAGTATAACCCCCCGTTTCTAGGGGGTAGAATCCGTTTCCTTTTGATTTTTGCTTGTTTTTTGACGCCTGTGAGAAGAAACACTCCGCTCTGACACTGGGGGATATCCCCAACTCTTTCGGTCGTTTTTCCAGGCTAGGCTAACAGCCGCAGCAGTAGCACGGGATTACGGGCGGGGGTGAATTTCTTCTCTTCGGCCCTAAGAAGGAGGATATAAAAACCGTGAAATGCCGTGGAACAATGACGAGCGAAGGGAACAGAGCTGACGAAGGAGAGGAAGATACACCAGCGGGAGAGAGTCGCTCAGACGAGCAGTAAAGAGGTGAAAAGTAGAGCAGTATTCGAGCTTCATCGATCAAGGAAGTTTATTAGCTAACTCGCTAGCTCGTCGTTAAATGTACCGCCTGATCATCAAGGGTCGTTTGAAACGACTCGGTTATTAATAGACGTAAAGTTTCACATAACCGACTGTACTGATGCCAAAGTGCTAAGGCTCATCTGTTAACAGCCTCGTTCCTTTCTGGGCTCTTAATAACGAAAACGGAAGCTAACTAGCTTAGCGTTAGCTTGAAATTGGAAGGTTGTAAACAAAGGGTTCCCAGCTTCAAGTGACCCTTGCCCCCTTTGTTTTACCGACATCATTACCCTTTGACCCCAACCGTGAAGCTCGCCGTCAGACATGGATTTAAAGACGGCGGTGTATAACGCGGCCAGGGACGGCAAACTCCGTTTGCTTCAGAAACTGTTGGAGAACAAAGATGGACATGAAGTCACCAAGCTGATGGGCGAGAAGACGAACGGGGCCACCCCGTTGCTGATGGCCGCCCGGTACGGCCACCTGGACCTGGTGGAGTACCTGCTGGAATGCTGCTGCGCTCCGGTCGAGGTCGGGGGCTCGGTGAACTTTGATGGGGAGACGATAGAAGGAGCGCCCCCTCTCTGGGCTGCCTCGGCGGCGGGTCACCTGAAGGTGGTCCAGTCCCTGCTGGGGCACGGAGCTTCTGTCAACAGCACGACCCTCACCAACTCTACGCCCCTGAGGGCAGCTTGCTTTGACGGGCACCTGGACATCGTCAGATACCTAGTAGAGCACAAAGCTGACCTGGAGGTGGCCAACAGACACGGACACACGTGTCTAATGATTTCCTGTTACAAGGGCCACAAAGAGATAGCGCAGTACCTGCTGGAGAAAGGTGCGGATGTCAACAGGAAAAGTGTAAAAGGTAAGCTCAAAAGTACACAGACTACACTGTCTCGGCCTTCTTGGGTGTCTTAGGCTAGTGTTTGACTAAGTATTTTTAATTTCAGGTTCTTTATATAATATAATGTCCAAGAAATGTACTTTAAAATCAAAATGAACAGTTTTATTTGTGTATGAATGTAGAAAATAACATTGATCGAATCCAATCTGTAGTTGTGTATACCTCAGGGCTTAGGGAGGTATAATGGAATAAGCAGTTGACCAAAATCGACTAAAACCTAATTAAATTTTAGTTTTTTTTTCTTTTGTTTTTTTTGTTGTCAGAAAATAAGTCAATTACTAATAAACCCAGAAGAAGTAAACATATGGACAATCTACTGTCTGCAGCTGTTGTCTGCACACTAACATTATTTGAGTTTTGTCCAGATTTGGTCTTTTCCCATCAGAATTTGACAAGTAATTTTTTTACTTTTCATGCACTCATGTTTTTAGCCTAACTACTACATGTGCTGTCTGTCCCCAGCTAATGCAGACTTTGGAATCATGGGTAAAAATCAAAAAATCTTCAGCTTCAGGAAGCCTACCCAGTTACATCAAGTCATTTGCTTTGCGGTAATCCCTCTTCTTCCCCAGTAAGCAAGGGGTGACGGTAGGAAGGACCGACTTCCTTTAAACATAAACTAGCCTCTAGCAGAATCGGGTCAGAATTAATCATATTTAACTGATCGCATACAGACAACAATATTGGCAACATTTGTCAAGATAAAATGCTTTCAAAATGATACAAGGAAAACTTATTGAAGATGGAGATGAAAAGAACTTAAATTAATAGTTTTAAAATTTGTGTGATTTATAAAAAAAAGCATGCACACATGAAATTTGTTTTTGGTGTATATGTGCCAACATGAGATAACGGATAAAAAGGCCCAATCAGAAGGCAGAAACTGGAGCTGGTCTCCCTCATAGTTGTGGAGCTTGGGGACCACCACTACCTGTGATTAGCTAAAATCATTGAATACTGCGGACTCTGTCTAAAACACCTTATAACAGCCTGTTTTAATAGTTCAAACATCAAATAAACCTTAATATGCATTAGTAATGACGGTAAAAACTGTCTTCTACTGTAGAAGCCATCATCAATGTCCTCCTCATCTCCTCTCTGACGTGCAGTCAATCAGTGTCAGGGGAAATGAATGTGCTTCTGGATTTGCTGCTTTGCAAACATCAGCCAATAGGGTCTCATGTAGTATTGCTCCTAGGAACTTCAACTTCCCATGCTTTATTTTGTTTTGAATATTTTAGATGTTGATAATCTACATAATCATATCCATTAATGGTTAAAGGGAGATCATCTTTTAATTCCTTTCCTGCTGGATTCAAACTGTTGATGCCAATCACAAAAACCAGCAGCACAACTGTTCCCTTTGTGTTGTGATTTTGGGAGGTCAGACCTCAGAGAAGACAAGATGGCAATATTGGCCTCTAAAACTAGCCAGATTAATTCATCAAAATGAACCAGAACCACCACAGAGTTTCTAAAACGATGTCATATGATGCAAAAATGGAGATGCACTTGCGTATTTCTGGCCTAAATGACTCAGCATACCAACACGAACTTCTGGTTTCACAATGGAAAGCTACGTCAGCTCTGTCTCTGTCTGGGTGTGTCTGAAGTTTCAAACTTAGGTTTTCACTTGGAGTTCCAGAAACACTGAACGATCACAGGACATTTATTTACTCATAAATCATGACAATAGTATATGATTACAAATTATAGTATTACATGAACCTCAGTCCTTTATTTGTTGTACAACTTAATGTAACATACAGTGTGTGCACCAAATAAGTGGTGCTTTGGAATGGTAAAGGCTTGACATGAGAGTTGCGTTTCTCAAAATCTGTCTCCATCGTATAATCCTCATGTAAATCCTGCAGAACAGTGACAAACCTGCAAGCAGGCACATATATTATTAGTTCCCACCTCCTACACATCATTGATTAAAAAAAACAACACTACTAATACAGCTTACCTTCAGCTCGCCTGATTAAATTGCAGCGTATGGGTGATGCAACATTAATTTCTGTTCAGTGAGTTTGAACAGGAGCTGCATGCTCCTTTACCAATACAGCTGTGATCATTGGTACATTTTTTACCCATTACATTTATAATGAGCGACTTCTTGGTGGGAAAAAAACAAATTGATTGGCTCAGTGCTAGTTAAGTAAGCTAGTAAAAAGTGGTTGAGTCAAATAATAGAAATCACCTAATAACAAGCAAACCTCTAGTCTGTCATCAAATCGGTGCTTTTTCCTCCTTTTTAGTTTCTCAATAACTTGTTGGTGTTGAGGCTTAGCTTCTGCTTTCAAATATTCCACAGTCAGCCTTTGTTTTCAAAGTTCCTCTGAAATTCTGAGAGTTTCATATCTTCACTATTTTTACTTTTTTAGATGTAGCAGCTGCATGATTAGGGCCAAATAAGGGAAAAATATTACCGTATTCTTTATGCAATATCCCTAATATACGAAGCATGTTTCTGCAATCAAGTTGTGAAACTCTCAATCACACATGTTGGACATTTTAACCTCCTGTAGCTCGGTCATATTAAACTGCTGTCAAAGTTTTTGTGAAAGGTTTGTTTTGATCCAGTTGGAGCCTCAGGTGTAACTTATCCATAAACCACTAAATCGAACTTGTATGTTTTTTGTTTGCTTGAAAACTGAATAATAGATGTAGAAAAAGATGCAGGTGGCTCTTTAGTGCATTTAAATGGTTGCCTACTTTTTAAAATAAAAGTAAAACGTATGCATCTACTGCAGAAATTGTAGTGGGTTTAATTCTGGAAAGATTTATTTTTGATCTGGTTAAAAGCTCCTTTTTCTCAAAGATCAGCCCTTTAAGACCGAGATATTTTAAGACGGCATCAGTGGAGCTAATCAAGGATTTTTATTTTTGTTACAATTTAGAAACTGTAAAGAGACTTTTTGTAGCACTCCCAAGAAATAGAAGGAAAAATGTCTCTGTGACAGAGACTGTCTGGGGGGAAAAAGTATTAAAAGATGACATTGTGTGTGTGCGTGTGTGTGTGTGTGTGTGTGTGTGTGTGTGCGAACAGCTCTAGTCCATTCCTTTTAGATTTATTTACCTTTTTTATGCTTGACCCATTTGTAGGTTAGTGGGTTAGCAAATGTTCAATAGAAATGGGCAAGATAAAAATATTCAAAAAAATACATTGAGATGTTTTGAAAACTAAAGTCTGTTGGGCTGTTGAAGTATTTATACCTTTTTGTTTTGTCTTCTGTCTTTGCTTTTTGTGTTAATGATGTGTTTTTATACACATCAGGGTTTTATATGATTAAATGCAAATGTAAAATTGAAGAAGGGGCAAAAAGAGAAAACATCTCCTCTTCCTTCTGAGGAAAACAATCTCCACAACATGATTCTTCCACAAATGTGTTCCTTAATAGACATGCTGTTCAGTTTTCCTTTTTTTTTTTGTTGAGGTGATATACAATATTAGTTTAGCTTATTTTTGGCATTTGGGCCAGATGGTCTCATTTGACCAGATGTATGTTTGTGGTTTCTCTCTCATAGCTTGTGGGGAACTGCAAACTTGACATCCCAGCTATTTTCTTGCCACTCCTCCATTAAGGCCCGATTTGTGGCGAACACAACCAGAGGTTGTCCTGTCAGCCGCTGCTGTGGTTTTCTGCAGAGCTATCATGGATGTCTTGGCTGCTTCTCTAATTGATGGTCTCCTTTCTTAGCCTATCTCTTTGCCAAGTTTGCAGTTGTGCCATGCTCTTATTTTGGGTACAGATTGAACATCTTGCAGACAACTCAAAGTTGGGTTGTAGTTTTTTTTATTTTGTTTTCTCCCCTAAACCTCCTTAGAACTTCTCCATAACATTCTCTGCTTTTGACCTTAGTCTTCATGATGCTGTGTGCTCACAAATGCTCTCTGATAAGTCTGTGAGGCCTTCAGAGACCAGATGGATACAGGAAGTCACACAGGTGGACTCTGTTTACCAAGTGGGCGACTTTTGAAAGTAGCAGTTTTGCTCTGGGTTTTATTAGATCTGCTCAATGCATCCAATCGCAGTTGTCATCAATATCTTTCTGCAGCATCGCAGTCGCGAGGGACAGCTTGGCTACAATATGTGACAGGATTTAACATTTTAGGTGTCATTCGTTGAAGATCTGCAAACCAAACATTTAGCCAGTTAAATGGACACCAGCAACCAGTGGTGGGGACATCGATTATGGTGTTGTATTATTATTGCAATTAAATATTTAGCTTAAATTGGGCAACAATAAATCTTATTTTTGGTGCATTAGTAAACTTTTTTTAAATTATTATTGTTTTCGCTCATGTGTTCAATAATAACTTAATTCTTTTTCTTGTACATCATCATCATTTTCTGTTGGAGTATCATAACATCCAAAAGAAATGCATAGAAGTTTTTGGTTGTTAGATGATAAACTGAGAAAACATCAGAGATAAATACTTTTATATGCCATGGTACAAGATGGCAGAGTCGTAAACAAAATGCAGTTCACAGATCAAGTCAAAGTTTATTTAAATGGCACATTTACAACAACCTCGGCTGTCCAAAGTGCCTCACAATAATTAAATAATCATAGGTAGATAAATCATATAATAAGAAATGAAATTAAGTTGATGGATAATAAAATTGACAGTAAAATACTTGGTAAATTTTCTTGGTAAAATACCAAGAAAATGTTAATGCAAATAAAAACCAAGGCGAGACTTGCTTCATTTCTGTTGCTGCAATTTTACAAAAGTACAATTTTTATTTTATTTTTTTTTCCTTTTGAGACTAAAGACATTTTCCAGCGTTATTGAACCCCTTATGAAAAGATGTTTATTAATTGTGCCTGATGGGATTAATTCCTAGCAGCCTGTAGTGACGCAACATCATTTTCTTTAATGTTCTGATTTTATGTAAATAAGCCTACAGCCTGACTTTAAGGCCTGCGTCGTCTCTGATCTCAGGTAACACGGCGCTGCATGACTGCGCAGAGTCCGGCAGCCTGGAGATCATGCGGATGTTGCTGCAGTACGGCGCAACCATGGAGCGGGACGGCTACGGCATGACTCCGCTCCTCTCTGCCAGCGTCACCGGCCACACGAACATCGTAGACTACCTGACGACGCACCAGCAGGTCAGCCTTTTCCGTCGATAGCCGTGCGAGGCGTTTTTGTCAGCATGAGAACGTGAGAGTTTGTGTTTTGAATCACTTACTGGAAAAGCCGCGTTGTTTCCCCCCCGCAGACGAGTCACACGGAGCGAATTGATGCCTTGGAGCTTTTGGGAGCGACGTTCGTCGACAAGAAGAGAGATCTGCTGGGAGCGTTAAAGTATTGGAAGAGAGCCATGGACCTGAGATACACAGACAGTAACAACATTGTCCACAAACCGGAACCCAAGCAGCTTATCATGGCTTACGACTATGCTAAAGAGGTGAGGATTATTTTTACTGATTGTCGGGTTTTAAAGAAGTGGAGGCTGAGTAAAAGAGACTGCTTTAAACTTTGATTAGGAATTGTTTCTCATTTCATTTAAAAAAAAAAAAAAAAAGAGTCTGTGGTGCTTTCACCATGGTGATATTCCCAGATATATTCAAGTTTTTGAAATCTTCCTTTCAGGTCACAAACGGGGAGGAGCTGGACGGGTTGATCTCCGACCCGGACGAGATGCGGATGCAGGCGCTGCTCATCCGGGAGAGGATCCTGGGCCCCCAGCATCCAGACACATCCTACTACATCCGTTACCGGGGCGCCGTCTACGCCGACTCGGGAAACTTCGAGCGCTGCATCAACCTGTGGAAGTACGCCCTGGAAATGCAGCAGAACAACCTGGACCCGCTGAGTCCCATGACGACCTCCAGCCTGCTGTCGTTCGCCGAGCTCTTCTCCTTCATGCTGCAGGACAGAGCCAAGGGGCTCCTGGGGACGTCCGTCTCCTTCGAGGACCTGATGGGAATCTTGACCAAGAGCGTGTTGGAGATAGAGCGGGCGGTCAAACAGATCGGGCCGATGCCGCCTGACCCCGCTCAGCTCAGCAAAGCCTTGTCGATTATCCTGCACCTCATTTGTCTCTTGGAGAAGGTGCCGTGTACCGCAGAGCAGGACCATTTCAAGAAGGAAACCATCTACAGGTATGTGGCAGAATGAGAAAAATCATTTTCAAGTGATATTCTCTGACCTAATGTTGTTGTACAATGACTCAGTTTTGCTTATAAAATGGGATCGGTGTAACTTTTTTCTCATCAAAGGTCTTTGAACTTTTCTGTCATTCACACCCAAAAAGCTATGATTCAGTCTCAACATCCAGATTGCCTTCATAAGATTAATGACTCATGGCTGTTTGAGTGTTTTTGACGCAGCGCTTCTAAACTTTTACCCGCTTAGGTTCCTGAAGCTCCAGCCGTGTGGGAAGAACGGCTTCACCCCTTTACACCTGGCAGTGGACCGCAACACCACCTGCGTGGGCCGCTACCCTGTGTGCAAGTTTCCCTCCCTGACGGTGGCGTCCATCCTCCTCGAGTGCGGGGCGGATGTCAACAGCCGGGACGAAGACGACAACAGGTCCGCTTTTTACCGAAAACACTTTGACCTAAATTGTTCCTCTGTAGCTGACATAAATAAATAAAAGGCTTGATGCACTACCTTGCAAAAGTATTCACGCCTCTATAAGCGCAGTATAAATGTATGTTACTGTAGCTTTACAGTATGTGATAGACCAATAGTAAGGACTGCACATTTGTGAAATGGATGGGGAAATTTGGCATACATTTCTGTATTTCATTTCTTTAGTTGTTTCAAGTTGTATTGAGAATAAATCGGAATCTGCAAGAGGCCTATGGGATCTCTGGAGGAGCTGCTGAAGAGGTCGAATCTGTTGCCTGTTTTTGCTCTCCAACAATGTGATCTTTATACAAGAGTGCCTGCAGAAGTCCTTTGTTGAAAGAAAGCAATAAAAAGTTAAATTTCTAATTGGCCACACATTTTGAAATATGCAGAGGAAACTCTCCGTGTGGGGGAGTCGCGGGGACTGTAACATCTCCCCCACTTAACTCCTCCAGACTAGTGGCAGCAGCAATTGGCAAACACCTGCCGAGATAATCACATGAACTACTTCAGTCTAAAACTCCTCAGAATGTTGTTAAAGGTTCAGTGAAGAAACATTGTGATGACGTGCAGCGTGTCAGAAAGAGCCACAAGGAAAGTCAAGTCATGTTTGACATGTACAATGTTTTTATAACTGACAGTAACATAGTTAATAGTGCTGTAAATGTACGATGTACAAAGCTGGTCGAGAAATTCCAAAGCAGACTTGTATGCATTGGCAGCTCACACTGTTCACATTTTATTTCTGAACAAAATGTTGTGAGCCACATTTCCCCCCCAGTAACTTCAGCTGTGTTATTCTGTTTGTGGTCAACTTTTAAAATGCCCTGAAATTTGAGCCTGCAGGTGTAAATACTGTTGCAAGTTGCTTGTAGACCCTGTCGGGAATGAATTTGTGGCACAGTCTAACAATCTTATTCATTTTTTTTCCCCCGCAGCCCCCTCCACATAGCCGCATCCAACGGTCACCCCGACATCATGAACCTGCTGATTTCCTGCGGGAATCACTTCGACAGCACCAACGCCTTCCAGCAGACGGCCTGCGACCTCCTGGACGAGAAGGAGCTGGCCCGGAACGTCATCCAGCCCATCAACCACACCACGCTGCAGTGCCTCGCTGCCAGGGCCATCATCAAGCACAGCCTCCACTACCGGGGGAACATTCCCGAGAAGCTGGAAGCCTTCGTCTTGCTCCACAGATAATGATTGTACAGTAACGGGGTCGCGAGGGACAGAAAGCGGAGCGGGAGCTGACTGTATACGTCAAGGAGCTTTACACACGCTTAACCCACAGGGTGTTTAAAAAAACAAAACAAAACGGACTGTTATCTGGGTTTGGTTTGCTAGAAGAAACTCACACTAAATACCCAACTTAACCAGGATGGACTGAATTCGCCGATAGAGCCGCAGCGCTGACCACCATCGGTCGGTGGGGATGTATTAGAATCACAGTGCAACATGGATTATAACCGGTTGTTTCTCTTAATGAACTTGAACAGAGGGATTTACATATTTTTGCTTGAGGAATTTTTTTTTTTTTTTTTTCATATTCCACAATGCTATTTATTGAATGAAACTTGAGAGATTTTTCTCCATGCTGGCTCCCATCCAGTCTCGACATCACCTGCTTCTCTCCTCTCCAGTCTTCAGCCTACTACTACTGTTCTTATTTAGGTTTTTGCTTTTTTCCCCTCACTTTTGCCAACGGACCCGGACTCTTCCTCAGCCATCATCAGGTTTTTTTTTTTTTGTACTCTTAACAACACACAGAGGTTTTGTTCTTTTTCTTTTCTGCTGAGTGGAGTAGATTTTACAGTCATTAGTCTTTCCCACTTTGATGTGTAACAAAGCTTTACAAAATGGGGACAGGGGGATGGAGTGTGTGAACACCATAAGTGCTTTATTTTTCCTATGCACAGGCTGGGCTGTTGGAAAGAGACTGTTGTATTCTGTGCCGGCACTTGTCTGTGCAATATCTCATGAGTTTTTTTTTTTTTTTTTTTTTTTTCGTTTACTTTGTTGCTTCCTTTCGTAATCCGCCTTGTCGGGTGGAGGTGAAACCATAATGCTGACTCTGTGAGAAGAGTGAACGATTTTTGAGCGACTGACGTGCGGGTGTGTGTGTTTTCCATGCGTTGTTATATGCGTAATTTTTTTTTATTTTATTATTTTTTTTCTCGAAGAGTTACACAAACTGAGAGCAGGCGTTTAATGTAGTGGCGCTCATGAAGATTCCATATTGCACACGACGGCCACTGAGAAACCGCAGAGGCCGAACTCTCCAGAGTGCCGGCTCGTACACAAAAGTGACCTCTCGACGCTCGCGCGCGGCTGGCCTTTAAACGGCACCGTTTATTTTAGTTTTGTAAATTTTATCCGACCCGATCGAGCGGCAGAGAAGTCCGGGTTAGCTCGCTAACGTTTGCCTCGCTGTGCATGTGCAGCCCGTCACCGCGGGAGACCTCCCATGACGACTCCCACCAGACCGCAGCTGGTACGTCTTGTACGAGCACCAGGACTGAAAAACGAGGGAGTGAAGAAGATGCCTCAATACACAGATTAGTAAAGCTTTGTGATCATCATGTTTGCACATATCAGCTCTAGACATGTGGGTTGAGAGGAAGGAGGGAGGGGGAAAAAGGGCTTTTCATAATTTGTAGGATTTCATATTGCAGTTCCAAACCAGACAGAAAATGTACTAGGGCACCCAGGGCAACTCGATTTGATCGGCACTTTACTACAGCGGAGATTAAGATTTGATATGGCATTAATCAAGTTCATATCTTAATTACCAGTTTGACAATAAAACCATGTTGCACTTGTCGTCTTGACCAAATCTCTTTCTTTCAGAGTATTTGCCGTTTGTGAGTTTTACTGTTTTTCTGCTTCAAATATTTTATCCTTAAGTATTTGTTGGCTTTAATAGAAGTAACTGGGATTTAAAATGTTGCATATTCTTAAAAAGCCTGAGCAGAACACAAACATACTTTCATTGGGTGTCTCTTGGTTCATATTTCTGGTGCTTTTGCTTTAAAAAAAACAAAAAAAACCCTGATGTTCTTTCTGAACAAAGACACCAAGTATCCCCCCCACGCTCCCGAAGGGAGGATTTTAAGCAATTTGTTCTTTTATGCCAGAAAAGATGATGTGATTTGCACAAAGCTTCATCTGCTTTGTGAAAACAAGGAATCCCATGAAGACAGAAATGGAGAGCACACAAGGAACTATCTGTAAATTGTGTTCGTAATGTAAAATTAAAAAAAGTGAAGCGATCTTGCAAAGTAAAGAAGTTTCCAGGTTGGTCTTGAGCTGATCACCTGTTTGATAAAACTTGTTTAATTTGAGTTCAATATTTAACTAGACTTATTAGATTTTATTGAATTGCCTTTAACAGTCAAATGATTCACAACGTTAGTCGATACATTTATCCTGCAGCAGAGCTGAGATTTTTTTTTGTGGGTTTTCGCTTATGGATTTTTTGCAGATTGGCCAACACTGAGCCAAGAAGCTTAAAATCAGGGAATTGCTGATCTGATGATACGAATACATCCACATCTAAATGCCTGAATTTTGTCACATCTTTAATAAATTGCTTAAATTATGGGTTAGCAATGCTAAAAGAGCTGCAAAATTGTTAAAAAAAATGCATTACCAGAGATGTGCTTTGTTTGTAAAGATAAATTTAACTCCACACATTCAGCTACAGTCTGATAAACCTCTCTTCCTTCTGTTGACATTTGTTTAAATATATAGCAGTTAGCTGAAATACTATTCTGACAATAACTTGTCCTTGTTTTCAAGCTACTGTTTTGAGATTTCAGTTATACTTCAGTTAACAGTTTACAGACGAAGGTTGCAGGGAAAAAAACTCCTACTGCTTTATTAACTTTAAATTTATTTTAAACATTTTTAATGACTAGTTGTGGCTTCCCTTCTCCCCAACACTGACTCTACTACTGGTTTTTATTGGTCAGTTCTATTTGGGACATGCCTAGGCCCTTCCTTTGGTTTTAAGTAAATTTAAAAGCAAAATCTTAATCATAAATACACCCCAAAACAACCTTTTATAGAAGCCGGTTATTAGCTTATTTTACTGCGATCCCTGGAACCGTTTTCATGCAATGTAGTAAAAACATACAAAATAATTTGCTGCTGTCCAACAACCACACCAAACAAGCTTTGCAAGCAAAAAAGGTGACCCAGCTGAAAACCATTCCAGATGAACAATTTTCAAAGGCCACCTTCGTGTCTGGCATTTGAAGCTCTGTCCCCCTGCTTCCTCCACACAGACAGCGGTAGCCGATGCCAGAATGTCACACCTATCCCTCCCGAGCGCTCAGAAATGAATCACTGCCAGGATCTCTTAACAAAGCAGAGAGTGGGGATTTCTTAATGAGTCACAAACAATGTGGTTTGGCCATGTCTGCCAGTGTGTGTGCGCGCGCAGCTGACTTCCAAGGCAGGACAAAGCTGGTTTGGGGAGATGCTTCAAACGCCGCTCATCTCTTGTTTTCTTTAATCTGGATTTCCACTTCTTTTTTTTTTTTTTTTTTTTTTTGACGTCTCATTTTGAACGTAGATCACTTGGGTTGGCCTAAAGAAATCAGACGGCTGGAGGAAGTGAGGCAAAAGGTATAAGCAGTTTTGGCTCAGTTTTAAAGTCCATGTCATTTACTGGCACGGTTGCTCGGGGAAGTGTCTGTAAACTGCTTTATCACACATCACGCCCTGCTTGACTCGCACAAACATTACTCAGCAGGTCAACAACATAAGATACAAAAGACCTTCCTATTATCTTTTGGAGCAGAGAGAGAAAAATCCTCCTGCTCTTCATCTTCTCCCTTCAGAAGCTGCAGCTGACCTACATCTCCCTTGGCAGGAATGTACTGTAAATATCCCTCTTTGAAGGTAATTGTTAAGTATGCTGGATGCATGTGGCTGGATTGAACAAGTCGAGCCTTGTCGCAGCAACATGCAAGTGTACGTGCAGTCCTGCCCCACTTTCCATACACATGGAGATTTATAGCGGTGTCAGCACCACGTCCCTCAAGATGGTGGCAAAGCCGAAGGAGGGAACAGAAAGGGGGATGGGGGGGGGGGGCTGCAGAGGAAGAGGGGAGTGCAGCTGAAATGAGCAAGACTGTGCACACATAAAAGCCAGATTTTCTTGAAAATCACTTGTCAGCTCCGGCAGAGAGTGGGTGTAGTGAGTCACCGGGTTGCCCATGAAGTCCCGGGAATGGAGGAGCAGATGGGAAGCTTCCGTCCTGAAAAGGTTGCGAGGGGGTTAGAGCGGAAAACACTGAGCCTATTCTTCTCTGCGGGATGCGCATTCAGTCAAGCTTGTTTTAAATTGCACAATGTTGCTATATAAGCGTAATCACTGCTAAGTAAAAGCATGAATCTTTCAAAGCGAGCAACATCTACAATGACTTTAGGCGTTTAATATTATGGAAGGGAAGCAAAACCAAAAGGACATCTATACCAGAATTTAAAGTTGTTCTCAACACCTTCACTACATGAGTAAAATCCTTTCACTGGCTAAATTTGATTCGTTGTAAAATTGAGTTATTGTAGAGAATTCACGTAATGCTGAAAGTAACGGAAGGAAAAGGATTTTGACTTTTTTTAAAAAACAAAAATCTGTATACAGTTGTATGCACACACGTTCAGTCCATTTACTCGTTTACTATCAAACTCCGAAATAGTTTGTTAGCAAATCTAATTAGTGAGTAGATTCCTCCTTTGCTTACTTTTATCTTGATCTAAACTAACTGAATTTGCCAGAAAACATTAGTGAACAAACAGCATAACAAACAGGTTGCGGAGATTTCTAAAGCATAATTAAGATAATAGAACAATTTTCCAAGCTTTAAATGTCTAATAGAGCTGTGGTCAATCCATCATCCAGTTGCTATGCTACCAAGGCAACAGCATCTGCATAAACAAACAAACTGAGCAAGGAAGGCATTCCTTTTAGAAGCATTCCAATTCTGGCATTTATAGAAAAGTGAAGAAAGTCAGAAAAAACAGTCTTAGTTTGTCACAAGGGTAATAGAAGGTTAGATGTGATCCACATGAGAATCTTTGATCAAACGTGGCAGAAAACACCCTGAACATGGCATTTGTATGATGAAACACGGTAGCTGCAACATCAGGCTGTGGGACTGTTCTGGTCAAATGGGAAGATGGATGGAGGTAAACGGGGAACCTGGGAGAAAACCTGTTAGAAAACCTGATAGAAACTGCAGAATGGATAAAACTGAGGCACCTGCTCAGGAGCTCTAAAAATACAACCAGAGCTAAAATAATTGTCAGTGTACTAAAATGGCCTAGTCAAAGCACAGCACTAAATCCAGTTCAGAATCTGTGGAAATACTTAAGTGATCACAGACACTCTCCAGCCAATCTGACTGAGGTGGAACTAGTTTTAGAAGAAGAATGAGCAACAGGTTCTGTCTCTAGGTGACTACGGCTTATCTAACAAAACCCCAAAGATCTGCAACTTAGTTTGCTCCAAAATGGATTGTGGGACGTGAAAACAAATTTCTTTCTAATGTAAATTTAAAAATCAGGTATGGTTTTTATTCCTCTTCACAATTCTGCACTACACTGTGCTTGTGCATTACATAAAAGCTCATCAAACTGCATTCAAGTTGAAAGGATTTTAATAAGGTACTCTCTGTTTTGGGATTCTTTTTTTTTTATATATAAATAAACGCTTTTATCTTTTTTTTTTTTCATTTGTGACCAAAAGGTTTAAATGCAAAACATCTCAAGTAGTTTTTAGTATATCATCCATGGAGAGGGCTAAAAACATTTTTTTTATTTATTCATTCAGTTGTACAAAATGCTGCCTTGCTGTTAATTGTTTCAGCAGTAAAAGCAAGAATTAGATCGTTTCTAAGCAAAATCAACAACATAACATTTGAACGAGAGTAAACAACTTCTGCATCTCGTGTTGTCAAAACACAAAATAAGCATGTCAAACCTGATTCTTACTCACTGTGTGAAAGACCTCGATTCACAGCTCCTTTTTAAGGCCTTTTGGCAGAACTATCCGCTCGGCCTACTTCTGTCCCGTCTATATTTAGGTCTGAGTAAAGCCCAGTTGGAAAGCTGTCCTACATAAGGCGTCTCTCTGTACCTGCAGGTGAACACGCCTCAGACACCAGACACACTTTTTGATTTCCCCGTGTCTCAGTCTGCCCTCACGTGTCTCTCAGTCAGCTTCAGTCAGTCAGTGAGCCAGTTTGCCGAACGGTAGACGACAAAAGCAGCAGCAGCTGCTCTGATCCAACTAAATCTATTATTATTTGATGTGAGATGTTTTTCTCTTCTCTGCTGTTTTAACCTTGATTGTCGTGGATAAATTTATACCTTTACAAATTCAAAGAATATCCAACTTCTTTGTTTCCATGGCTAATATTCAGAGCTGGATCTTGCATGGATGGAGGGTCCACTCCTTCTGTGTCCTAAAAATAAGTATATGCCAAACTTCATATTACTTGCTTTATGGAAAGAATATCATAACATTTTGACATTGAGCTTACCATATGACATCCAGACTCCAGAGGAAACAGAAATAGCTCTTTAATTAGACAACATTGTACCTTGGATCTCTACTGTAATAAGCAGCTTACAGCAGACAGAAGGTACCCTGAGCACAACAATAGGGGAAGCCTGTTGGACTGGACCTGCTGAAAAGGTTTAGGGGCACAGCTGACACACAACATTTAATGTTTCTATTGGTGGAGTGCTTTTGGATTTTCCTTGGCCATGGCGCCATGAGATATTAATCATATAAAAATGCATCTCTAAGAACATATGTATACATTAAAGAAAATCTTTTTTTGTTATTGTTCAGTTTGATGCAGAGGGTCTTTAAGCTTTTGAAACCACATATTTCTGAAGTAGTGAGCAGCTCAGGCAATTTCTGCAAGTTAAGACAACAAGAATTGTGTTTTTTGTTTGGAATTTTTTTTTTTTTTTGAAAAAGGTGCAAATGCAACAAACAACAGAGGACGCTGAGAAGAGAGATTTCATGGAGGTTGGATTGAAAAGTTACTTATTTAGAATAAATAATGTAGTTTAATATTAATATAAATGTTAAGAGAGCAAATTAAAAGAGTGGTATTAGAAACCACCATAAATGTAGCAGTAGCTAAAAGGTGGAATAGTTGGACTGGGACTGTTAGTGAAAAGGCAAAGAAAAACCAAAAGTCTCTTTGCTCAGAAACTGTGAGGCTTTCTGGCTCCAGGTCATGTGGGTTTCATAAACCATTACTTCTCTTTGTTGGGCTTATTTTCAATATGTAGGAAGAATTATACAAAATGTATGAAAATCACACAAAGTAATAGCAGATCTCACTTTTAGGTTTTTATTTCTTAAATCGTGCCGTTTTTTCCCCCCCGCATACGTCTCTCATAGTTTCTATTTTATGTGAAGATCAACAAACACGTCAGGAACTTTAGCATTTAGGACTTGTGAGTGCAACAAATTTTTTTCTCTTTTTTTTGTGAATTTTGTGTGGACAGTGACTCAGTTGTTCTGCAGAAGTGCGATAAACCCTTTCACACAGTCCTTTCAGTTCTTTAATAAACCAAACTGTGACCAGCGAAAAAACTTTTCCCAGTACCTACATTTATTGGCACGTCTCAGTTTTATACTGCTCTAAAGTTACTTAAAGATTTTCCACATACGATTTACAATCAATGTAAAGAAAACTTTTTTTAAAGAAAAGTGTGTAGGAGTCTTGTGTAACAGTGTATAGCATATGAACATAGAGAAATATTCTGCTTTCTATGAATGAAATCAGGTATTTTATTTTGTTGACTGCATAATGTTTATCTTTTGAGTGTAAAAATACTATCAGCTCACTGGAAAGTCTAAGAAACTGGCCAATACTCAAGGTTTAAACACTGAAGCCAGTCGGGATGCTTCTCTGTTTGCATGCTTGTGTGTTCAAACATATTTTAGAGTCAGATCGGTTTGATAAGCCGCTCAACAGCCCGTCTCCCTCTGACTCTTTTAAACATTCGAGCTGGAAGGCCGCACGTCTATCATCGGCGTCCCCTTTGACACAAAGTGCAACAAAGACAGATATGTCGTGAGGGCTGCACTTTGCGTTCTTATTTACTTTGATGCTCTGACAACCTATCACTTTGGATTTGATGGCAAAACAAAAAAAGGTGGTGACAGTGAAAGTGGTCCGGAAAAAAAAAGAAAAAAAGTCTCTGATTACATAAGACACCCTGCAGCTAAAACAGAAAAGCTGGGTATTAGCACACGGATCACTGGTCTGAACCTGATACTGGTCTGCACTGGACACACTCATCTCCTCCTCGATCTGTCTATCTCTGTCTCTCTCATACACACACACACACACACACACACACACACACACACACACACACACACACACACACACACACACACACACACACACACACACACACACACACACACACACACACACACGCAGCGATTGGAGCAGGAGCCTGTGCTAACTGTGTGTTTGTGAGACAGTAAAAGATTATCATGTGTGTGCGATGTGTGAGAGTGGTGTCTGCTCTCCCAGCACACTGGCAGCAGGACTTTCCACCTCCAGCCAGCTGTCAAAGCAAGACTCATAAAAATAGAGGGAGAATTAGCTGCCATCGCAGTGACTGTAACAACAAATACACACAATCAGCACACATGGGAGCAACACATGCAATCGTATCCTCTTTTGACAGAGGCTTCAGCAGCAGCTGGAGCTAATTGCTATGCGGCGATGAGTCTTCGAAGATATTATTATGCCCTTGAGGAATCGTTTTCAGGAGTAACCGGCGCATAAACTGCAGCAGACAAACACACTCTCTCCATGTGGAAGTTTTATCGGAAACCTTTTGCTTACAGAGGTGGGCTAATAGGGGAGGGTCAAATGGTTCACATCAAAAACAGTCACTTATATATGAATCCCTCCTGTTCGTGCTCGGTGATGAATGAACTCGCCAAGACAAGAACAAATGTTTAATCATGAAAAACAGGAAAAGTCAAGGCGTGGTAACCAAAGGGCCGCACTTAATTCTTATTGAAAGAGTTCTTTTCTCTTTTTGTACTAGAACACAAAATGCAAAGCAACACTATAAAATGAAACTTAACGCATATTAAAATTTTTATATGCATATTCTACGTATTTTGACAGAGATATGTTCACGGTTTCAACCAGATGGTGAAAAAGTTGATCCCGACCATGTATATATTGTGATTTGATTAGTGAAATGCACTGAGGCAGCAGGTGGTTGGCAGGCAGTGTTGGGTAATAAGTGAATATTTAATCAGCGAAAGTTCACACTTTCAAATGAAGGAAACAGAAAGCAAGAAAAATCTTAGAGGGAACAAGTGGTGAAGGGTGAAGAAGGCAAAACAGGAATCTAGTGGGCAACGTTTATTTATAATGCACCTTTCACAGACTCAAAGTCATAAAACTCTGTGGAACATAATTCACATTAAAGTTTACAATAATATAAAGAAAAACAATAACACCATAACATAAAAGCCGGATATATAACAAGATGGTTTTTTAACAGGTATTTAATTGCATCCACAGAATCAGCAAACCGAAACTACGGGACCAAAATCTTCCTCAGTTTAGGAGCCACAGTCTGAAAGGCCATGAAGTCTTACTAGTTTTACCCTTATTGGTAGATTTCTTCAGAAGGATGAATGCTGCACGAGGAATGACTGAAACTAATAATCCTTATAAATACTGGGAAGGTGGTCAGTGACATAGAGACCAGGTGAGACTTATTCAACGTGACCTAACTGAGGACCTAATGTTGCCAGATGAAAAAACATCTAGCTTGCGAGCGCAATGTGATGTGTGGAGGCTTTGTGATTTTTTAAAATTAGTTTGTCTTAGTCCTAAACTCCAGTCTTCTTGCAATCTCTGTTTAATTACTGTTTAAACTTTACCTGTAATAACATAACGTTACCAAGTTTTTAAAGTGCAATCAGTAATACTTTTATAACAAATTTATATCAGTAATGATTTCTTGGTTAATGTCAAGTTGTCATAACAACGACATTTTGAATAATGTCAACTTTGTATTAAAAGTGTCATAATTTACCGTCAACAGTCATAAATATTCATGAAGGCTTGTTCATGTTCATGACAGGTGTTATGTCATGTTTATGACAGTGTCATGTCAGTCTTATTCACCCCCTTCAAATAAAGTGTTACCTTTCCATTTTTATCTAAATTCTTGGAAAGAATCTTCCCGATTATTTCATTGAATTCAAATTTTTCTTTGTTATTCTACTAGAGTTTTTCAGATTGTTAAAAATGCGCATCTTTTAAAATACACGTCTTTCTCATGACCACACTGAGGGTCACATAGGGACTTATTGCTTAAGTTAATAAGAAAAATATTCAAAGTGCTTAATTGTATTTTCTCCCCAGTTTTCTTAAACATACTTTTTCTCCATCTGAGTTTTGGAGTTTTTTGGGAGGCCTAATAAAAGCCTGGGCGAGCCAAAACAATTGGCAACAACAAAAAATTCCTCCTCCTGTCCTCTTTGGACACAAGATACTTGTTATTTAAACACAGTCTGTCTTTTTTTCATAAATTCCAATTACTAACATGATAATACACAAAAAATATTAACTCATTTCATAAACTTTTAATCATCCATACAAATGTACAGATTCTTCAAAAACCAAGATAGACGCATTTAAGATAAAACACTTAGAAAACAAAGGAGGTGGCAACTCCAGTTTTCTAATACTTTGTGTGCAGCTGTGATTCTTTTCCCCAGGGGTTTACACGACCAGTCACACCTTGAGCCACGCATGTGATCAAAACTCGACTCGACATGTCAGGAAGCGTTCTTCGAGTGACTCAAGTCACCCAAAACGCTCGCAGGATGGAGCCGTGTTCAGTGACTCATCTGGCCTTAATGGGCCTTAATGGTATGATCCTTCAACCAGCTCCAACTGTTTCCAACATGATCAGAGCTGGAGAAACTTTTTAGCTGAGGAATAAAACGTCTTCAGAGTCCAAAAGGAAAAAAAAAAAAAATCCAGTTTTCTCTTAGTTAAGCATTTAAGCTACACCAACAAATAATTGAACTGAGTCACACTTCTAACATGTCTGTTCAACACACTTTGGTAATTATCACTCATCCAAGCCACTTTAAACCCGATGCTTCACCTACTGAGCTCCTGGCACACATTTTCTAACTGCACAGTTAGATAAACGAAGATGATAATGAAATGCAAATGACGGAGAGCTCCGGGGCATGAATGGGCTGTTCTGTTCACCCGCTATTTGATCAAAAATAAAAGGAGCATATGCTTTTTGGTTGATTATGGGCTAGAGAACAGCTCAGAATCAGGACACGACATATAAAAGCTCTTCAGAATTGTTTTCGTTTCTCACAGTTTGAAAACATTGGCGTGGGAGTTTGGTTTTATCATCTTCTGTCTTTATCTTTTCTTTATCTCAAAACATTTAGTTCCATTCTCTTTCCAGTTGCACTGCAGGGAATTATTCAGTTTTATATCGAATCTATTCACTTTCATTCTTCAAGTGGAGCTTTGTACGGCGACAGTTCCTCTTTGATTGGCCTAAATGCTCGGCTATGCCCACATTTGTTGCCAAACCATCTGCCACAAAGCCGCGGTGACTCATCGGGGCAGCCTACGCTCCTTTTGAGGATCCATAATTTCCACAAGGTGCCTCCTGTTCTTTCTAATCACCACTTACTGCACCGTCCCCAGTGTTTCTGTGTGGCTGCGCCGTGAATCAATCACAGACCTGAGTATGTGGGCGCCATGTGCTGCAGATATAAGAGCTGCCATTATCACAACCTCAGCTGCGAACGCACAGGTTTTGCTGTTTGTTTTCTGTTCTTCTCTATTCTTGTCGGCACACACAATACTTGCATGTGTGAAAATGCACTGATACACACACACACACACACACACACACACACACACACGCACACACCTATCAGAAGTTGATAATTGACACAAAGAGTGACAACAGAGTGACAACAGTGTTTGTTCTGGTGCAGGCAGGGACAGATCCAGTGTCCAGACAGTGAACTGGATGCTCCTGCCTCCTGGAGTCACATGGTCACATGTCGCACCGATTCCACTCTTCACCTCCACATCTGATGTCATATTATCACTTTGTCCTTATTGTCTCCTTTCGTTCGACAATGCAGCACGAGAGTCATGATTTTAGAGCGGTACGTTGGTTTCAACGAATTTTTTTCTGCAGGTTTCAGTCAGATTTCTTTTTCTTATTTTTAATCCAGTTGCCAACAATTGTATTTTTCTTGTCTGTAAAACATGCACTAAAATAAAAAAAGTTGAACAGTTGTCAAAGCATCATATAAAATAGAATAGCAGTATCAACAAGGATGCTGCAACTCTCAGGTCCTGTGTCAGATCTGTTTTCCTTTATTCTAAGAAGGGACTTCCAAATATTTGATGGGATGTAGAGGCAATTTTAACCTTAACTTTTGCCCATTTCCTGTTTTTTTATAGTGTATGTGAGAAGCGTTAACACCTGTTGACCTTTTCCACATTCTGTCATCTCACAGCCACAAACATCAATGTGTTTCGTTGGGATTTTATGATGATGCATAAACATAAAGTAGTGAATAACTGTGTAAGGAAAGGAAAGTGACACATAGGAAACACAAGGTCCATATTTGTTATATCAGGACTTACAGAGTTAAGACTTGGACAGAACTATTCTAACATATGAATATGCTTTGATGTAAACCATTACTATACATTACAATATTTGGGTTTCTGCTGAAAGCAGAACATTTACCATTTACATTTTTATTTTCAGGAACTGTCATGGAAGAAATTACTTTAACAAGAGTCTGGATGAGAAGAAATAAGAAATTTATTAAAACCTTGTGAGCTGAGAACAGAAATACAGAGTCAAAGGAGTCCATCAAGTCTGCTGTGACCAACAGTGGATCTGACTTCCTTTTACAGGTTCTGGTCGGAGAAGAGAGGCTTGATTGGACGAGAGGTGTGAATCCCTGATTGTTATGTACATGGAATTCTGTGGAGCCCAACACAGATGGTCTGGCCATTTGTCTATTGTTAAGGATATGGGGGGATGTTCTTTCATGCTAAAGAGGGCAGATAAGTTCTACGATGGGGAAGTAACACTTAGATAGTCTCCAGGATCAAGGAGCTCTCCCCTGCTGTTATACGACACTGCATAAGTCTGGAGAGCAGCTTGACCAATCTCCTGATAAGACTATACCTAAAGAAGAAGAGGGGTGAGGAGCACATTATAAAATTTTCCATTACACGCCTCATATTCGCTCTTCCCATCTTGAAGTGAACAAAGACTAGTTGCGCTTTCTCTGCCCCACAGCATAATGCTGCCATCACCAAGTTTCACAGTGGTGACGGTGTGTTCAGAGCAACGCGCTGTTCTCCAAAAAAAAGGTTACACCTAAAGTCCAGAAGAGGAATTCAATGGGTCTTATCTTGCAAAACGTGGATAACATTCTGTTCACCTCTCACCAGCCCCACGGTGCTGACGTCAGAGTCTCTGCCTCACTCTCTGCCTTTTGCCGTCTCAACCAGGGCGTGCCTGAGAAGTTGAGGTAATTAAATCTGGAATTGAATGTGCAGCACGTTTCTTTGATCATGTCTGCTGTCTGCTGCTTCCTCATTAGAAAAGTTAAGGTGTGGCAAAGGGGGAGGAGAACAAAAAAAGTATCTGCTGTAACAATTTACTCTGAGAGCAGTTTGCACCGACAGTTTGACCTTTGAAATGCCGCAATCAGACGACTTCATTGTGAAGAAAAGTCTTTGTGGAGTCCGTTAAATCTGTTTCTTTTAATGTAGTATCTTATGGAAAATAAAAGATAAAGATCATAATCGAAAAAATAAGTTTAGTTCCTTTGAATAATTGCTTTCTTCATAAGAAAGACCCTTGGTTTGACTCGATCCTCACCCCGGAGGGGAAGCAGCACCAGCAGCCTTGGACTTTAAAGCACCCAGGCTGCTCATTAAATCCACACACACACACGCACACACATGTCCAGTGTGAGTCCTGAGTGGCATGTCTGCAACCAGTTCCTCTAAGCTCAGCAGGTCATCTCTGTCGGTTTAACACTCGTCTCCTTTTCTACCTGCGACACACACACTCAGAGGGAAACACCAACAGCAGCACAAGTTTAGCTGCTTTGTGAAACAGCCCCCAGGCTCTACATGAACCTCCATTCACTTTCCTCCAGCTGAAGCCTAATCAACTCGCAGGAAACCCAGAGACGAGAGGAGGGAAGACCATCTGCTGCTCGTTGTTCAACAGCTGCTCGCAACATTTTGCTGAAATGTGATTGGCTGTAACAGCCAGCGAGGATGATGATGATGATCACATGGCGCTGCTTTGCTGTCTGAGTTTGTCCTGTCAGACTTGCAGCGCACAGAGAAAGGCTGGTAAATAAGCTTAAACAGAGAGTAAAAGATGAAGGAAAACATGTAAGACGTTTTCCACTATTTGCATGTGAAGAGCAGTTTATCTGATCAAATAGTCGTCCACCTCTCAATGCAGGTGAATATGTGTTAATTATTGAGCTCAGAGGTGTCAGACGGGAGATTTTCTTACCTTTGGACGCAGACTGGCTGGCTTTCGTCCCGTGTTGCTACTCATTATCCTCAGCTCAGTTAACAAGCCCATCTAGCTCTAAACAAGTCAACCTATTGCAGTGCAAAATGGTTGCCTTTGTTTCTCTGCACCCTCTGTCTGTGTGGGACAGTGGACGCAGGATTACTGAGAACATGTTTGAAAATGAAACTATCAGCATTTAGTCGTCTCTTCAACTGCTAGTTTTTAATATGGTCAGCAGGTTTTGCAATAAACTGCACGTGAAGCCGCTGCTGATCAGATTTTGTGAATCCCATGACGGCAAATAATCATTTTTAGGTTACTCACTTTTCTGATGGTGAGGCCGACCCACTTATTTTCAATTTCATGTTTCGTTTCACAGCTGTGGGACACGGTCGAAGTAAAGACATGAGAGTTTTTACTCGACGCAAAAAGTTAAGACGTATTTTAGAGTACATTATTTTAAAAAGACCAAATAATAACGCTTTGCACCATTTCCTCTGATACTTTGCATTGTGCCTGGAGACTTAAAGCTCGGATGTAGCTGCTAACCCATGGACAAATATACATTTAAGCTCTCTACACATTATTATCGAGCTAATCTGAATAAAAGTTTAGAGAAGTTCAACTCTTTAACCTGTGTGTACATCTGCAGTGATATTCAATAAATTAAAATACGTGTTCAGATGAGGTTTATTTATCAGATTAAGAGTACATCTTTAGATTAAAGCTACATTCCTGTATTAAAAATGAACTAAAATAAAGCCTTTCAAACATTCATCTGTGTGTAAATGATTTATATAATGTGTTTCACTTAGTGCTACTGAAATAAAAGGACTTCAACAATATTCAAATCTATTGGATGGGTCTGTATTTTGTCTTCATGCTGGTAATAAAGTGCAGCATATCAATGTTTATTTTGAAAACATTTCTGAGCCCCTTGGATCTAAATAAAGCAGCAAAACAAAAACAAAGTTCGCACATGTTGTATGAGGAAAGCACGTTGCGTCACTTCCAGTGAGATAAGGACCCGTGTCGTCGTCTTTTCACGGGAATCTGTTTGATTGTGAACACAACTTTAACAGCGACTGGTACAAACAGGGAAATGTTCCTTGTGGTGAATCAGACGGGTAAACATCACATGGTTGGAAGTGTGATCAGCTTTCTGTTTTACTCCCCCTCTGCAGAGTGAAACTCAGGACCACTGACAGTGGGTTCAAGAAGCTCTTGGAAGCTGAAATTTATCATCAAGATGGAAAAATCAGCTAAAGTGTCTCCCGAAGTTTGACTTGAAATTTGAATAAGTGAAATCCGATTATTTCAATGTGTGACCTTCTCGTTGTACTCCAAATGACATTCAACAAAACAAAAGTTCATGCTAGGATTGACGTCATATGACCATTTCAACATTTTCTGAAGTTGATACTTGTTGTTTTTATATACTTGACTACTAATAGAGAGGTGTATCCTTTTTATCTTCATGCAAGACTATTTGTAATGTGAATCTAGGAGCTCCACTGCACACAGCACGTCTGAAAGATTTCAAAGAAGAGAAAGGACATTAACTATCCTTCTGTTTGTGAACTTGTGAGGGAAGACAATGCTTCTCTTTGACTGGGAGTTGGAGGGTCCACGGAAGAAAGGCTTGAATGTAGCAGTAATGGAAAGCAAACATAGAGCCCTCTGAGCTCTTTCGGCCCTCAAAACTCTTGTCAGATTCATATTTTAGGCCAAATAACTTGGCCCAAATCACTGTAGCTCAGTATGACAAGACGTCTTGGTGTGAGTGAAACCTAAAGCTGAATATGTTCTGACCGTCTCAAGCTTATAGTTCATAGCTGGGGGATAATTCCTAGTGGCAGACACAGAGTGTAATCAGTCCTCAGAAGCAGAAGTATCAGATCCTGTCACTGCTGCAAATTAAACATTTCCAAACTGCATGTTTTTCTACTCAATTTTGTCTGAGTCACCATCAGTAAGAGAGGCGTAGGACTGTCATAACACTTTAAAAGTCAAATTGGGTTCAGTGCTTCCCAACTTTTATAGATAGAAAAAGAGTTGCTCCAATGCTTCATTGTTCATACTGCCAGCATATTTAAACTATCGTCACGATTAGAAATTAGAGTTTAATTTGTATAATTTTGATCATGTATAACAATACCATTTCTAATCACGACAGTACGAGGACAGAAATCTTGCAACTCTTCCAGGCGATGCTGAGCTGGGCGGATCTGGCAATGTGGACACTGTGTGGTCATGGTGTTGAGTGAAAGGTCAGAGGAAAGCATCAATGAAGTCAGAAGTCTTTCGACCAGTCCACCAAAGCGTGATAAGTCGAACTTTAAGTCACTCAAATTTAGAACTGTCTAGTATTTCATAAGGAAATAAATGCAAGGATGTATCCAGTCTGCTCAGGTGTCTCGCCTGATCCCTGAAACGGGAGCCAAACCTTGTGTTGGCAACCTCCACACCAGTCTAAACTGCTTTCCATGCCCCCCTCTCACGTGTAAGTAAGCGATCGGACGAATCTCAGCTGTGACCGGGTTACATGTAAGTCTGCAATATGGGAAACTGGGTGTCAAGCAGTGAAATTGTGAGTAAAGACACTACTGGAAGCCTACACATTAATACGTCAGTAGAGTCCACGAAATACCACGCTCTAGTGAACTAAAAGCAGCTCTGACAGTTTTGCTCGTACGTTCACATCGCAGAGAGATTGAGGCTCGGCAGGAAAAGCAATTAACCTGATCACTTTCCCTGTTTTCCAAACCAAGCTCCTCAGCATCCAAATCATTCAGTGATATGCGGTCACACACACAGCCTAAAATGCATGAGTCCCCACCGGCTAGCAGTCCCCTTTAGTCTAACATGCTCAACATGTTGCGCAGGAGGCGGTCAGATCATGTTGCGTTATAGTTCCATATACGATTACAGCAGGTGTCACAGAGAGCTGTGCATGCGTGTGTTTGGGTATGTGTGTGTTTATGCGTGTGCATGGCCTCATTAACCTGCTGAGGAGCCTCAGGGCAAAATGTTTGTTCTTAACCAGCTGACCCAGTCAATCTTCTGTGCTGAACTAAACTTTGCATGCTTGGGATTAAAGTAACTTGCTGGGTGGAAAGGTTCCAGATCACACGCTGTTTCTCCACAGTAATGATACACTTGAGTGGCTCAAATATCTAATCAAATGATCACTTGATTGTTGATTAATCAACTTGTAGCCACTTTTGCACTTTGCATCTTCCTGATTCTTCAGAGCATCGTGTGTGTGCATTCTTGTTTTTGATGCCTCGTCAAGACAGCTTTTAGGATTGTCACAAACGGCTGAGGGACCAGCAGGCCTCAAAGGGACCAAAGGTCAATTCTGATAAGGGAGAGCGTCGTATCTTGATGGGAAATTGGTTCAAGATAATGATCAAGCAGTAACTGGAAATGTTTTCAGAATTTGAAAACAGGAAATGAAAACTAATGAACACGTATCAAAGTGTACTACAGTAGGTGTAAATAAACTAGGTGTCATAGATAATTATCAAATTTTTTATATGATATGGTATACAGTACATAAAAATGCACAAATGACAATTTTGTGATGTAAAAAATTTTTATGAAAAATATTTTGATAGTTTTTTCTACTTTTATTGTGCCACTTATGCTACATTATTCAACTTTAAAAGTAAAATGCTGCAATAACCAGATAAATTTCTTTAAGAATCTTTTGATCTTAAATTACACCTGCTTCCAGTTAGAGAACTTCAGTTGAGTGTAAATAAAGTCTAGCTTTTCTGGAGGATGTGTTTTTTTTTGTTTGTTTTCTTTATCTACAGCTGTACTTTGCAGCAAGGCAACAAAGAGCAACAACGGTGACATTACTGCAACCGTGTATTTCCGAAGAGTTAATAAAAAGAAAATGTGAAAACTGGTTCAATAGTCTGAAAGGAACTCTGCGCTGCAGGAATCTGTGCCAACTACTTTCTGTGCTACATCTGACAACAACCTCTTAGATCCTCCATATGTCTGGACTAAAAGGTAACATAGAAACAAAAAAGTATTTTTTGCTGCAAAAAAAAAACCTTGTGAAAGTGTGAACATTATCTTTTAACACATTGAGGGAAAATGGATTGTGATTGGATGAAACAAAATTTCACTTTTGGCCATAATCCCAAACTGTAAGTTTGACCCACATACTGCTCATATCTAGCATATGTAGTGCCAGCATTATGACATGGAGTTACTTATTTTTTCAAGTTGGATAAATTCATGAACCTTTCTAAGTATCAGTCAGTTTTGACCCACATCCTTCAACATATCTCTGTTAGGAGACACAAAAAAGGGATTTCAAAGTCACTTTGAGTCAAAGCATCTGTCAAAAATAACAAAACAACGATTTCATGACGAGGAAAAGCAAATCTTTTGAATAATGTAACCAAACTAAGGCTGACAGAAAATCTGCAGCATCACCTGAAGATGACTAGACATAACTTCACATTCTCAGAGACTTTGAAAGTTTTTACAAAGTGGAGCAGTCAAATATGGTCAACATTTAGCATCCTTGCAGTTTTCAAGACTCAACATTTGAACTTGGCTATATGCAACAATTAGTATTCAGTTCAAAGATTATTAGTCAAGTGGGTGCGAATTTTCACTCACTAAATATATTTGTCGGTGCAGGACGTCTATTTATTTGTAGATGTTAAACAAACATGCTGACGGAAATGACTCCCGTTTAGGGACAGGATAGAAGCCGCTACAGATGAGGAGTTAAACATGTAAACACATCTGACTGCTGTTGGTTTTAGAGCACGAAAACTCACATGCTTGCACACAAACATGGTGGCATAAATAACCATGTACCAGCTTCTGCTCCTGACATCCCTGCACGGAAAACCAACCTCTCAGTTTACATGGATCGTGTCTCATAACATTTCCAACCAATCCATTAGCTGCTGAGAGGAGATCAAAGGTCACGTCTTCCATATAATCTCGCTTTTTAAAAAAAATCTTTCTTCACATTTAGCTGCTGTCACCTTTCATTTCAGCCTTTTCAGGGCACAGAGATTGTTCAGGTTGTCGCATATGAGCAACGCTTCCAAACTGAAAAAGTAGGTTTGAGATAAGTTGTGAGACGGGTTTAGTTACATTACCAGTAGGTTCAGGGGGTGAAAGACACACTGAAAGAAAGTATCAAAAAGTTGGAACTTGTTCAACTAAAAGTATTTCACTGATTGCTATGGATACATCTTAATCATAGGAGTAGAATGGAATTGAATATAAATATCCTTTATTATCCCTTAGTACTAGGGATATTTTTGTTTGTGTTTGTGTTAGTGGATGTGTTTTCATGATACGAAATGCTGCTTTATTTTTAAAATTACAGATGCTTGTGCTCCTTTAGGAAGGTGAATCTTTACCCGAGTCCCAGATCTTTTGGTCCCATTAAATCTGACTCGCCTCTTTGTTCCTAATTTCTGCATTTTTCTGGTTACTCATCTGTACAAGCTGGTTATGTGGACTGTACCACAGATTCTTCCACCAGAGGTATTGACCTCTGCACCTCATCCAGTCTTAAAATGGCTGTCTTTGTCGGACTCTTTGGGTATTTGTGTTTTGGTTCTCATTTGAATTTGGTTAGGTTTTTTTAGATTTACCTCTCTTTGTATTAGTTATTTTACATGCGGTTCTCTTGGGTGTATTTTTCTGTGTTCATTATTCTTAACCTTTCCCTGTTAATTTGTATATAGATTTCTTCTCTGTTTTCTCTGATAATAAGTCTGCCTTCAGTCCCCTGCATAGATTCTCCTCCCACTGCACTCTGTTGAACGTACTCACCTGGTCTCCATGCCACAATCACATCACCTTGATCTCATTCACTCCCTGCTGAATTCTTGCATTTTTCTGAAACGCCCATGATCTGACTCCTGCGTGTTTTCTCTCCGTGCTCCGTAACTTCTTTCATCATTTATGTGTTTTTTGTGTGTGTGTGTGTTGAATATTGCAATGACAATATTCATTAATATTAACTACCATTATCTTCACTACTCACTGTCTTTTCCACCATCACACCGACTTCTCTTCTGGAACCTTTTGATCTTTAAAGACTTTAAAGACTAACTGTGTAGCAGCTGTTGGCATGAAGTACAATTAAAGTCCTTCCAAATTACCAAGTATTTTATTGGTGCACAAAAATTTATTGCACGGCTCCTGAAGTATTACATCATATTGCATCCGAGAAGTCATTTACAAATGCAATTATGCAGACACTAAAAGTGCACATTGCACAATCCCCTAAAATATGTGTAGCTTTAACATAATCGCAAAAGATTTAGGGATGTGAAGATTTTTGCACAGCTTGTATGTGACAAAAGCCATGCAGCCACCTGTCCATTTTATGTCAAGTGTTAACTAAATAAACTGACAGGTGAGCTGTGAGGTTCTGTAATAGCTGGATTTTTGCCACTGCAACAGAAGTCCAAAAATAACATTCCTGCTCAGGAGAAATAATTATATTTTCGTTTACAGTTGCTTTATTACGTTGCCATTTTGGCGCACATACACGTCTGACTCGCATTCTCCCTGCTTTGTTACCTCCTGTTTGCCTTATTTGTTATAGCGACCAGCAGAAAGTCCATCAGATCGTGTCTTTCGTCAAATTAAGCGAGTCTCTTGGAGGAGGATGAGACAGGAAATTGTAACACTCTTCATTAAGGAGAGCAGTTACTATTTATGTGGCGACGACAACTCTGCCTCTGCGCCCATGGGAGAGACCATCCCCAATATCTGCACTCAATAATGGATACAGGTTGCTATTTATACAGCAGTCCCTCCACACACTTCTATTTTCTCTCTGACTGTCACTTCGCCAGCTCTCATAATAATTATAGCTGTTGGCCATTATGAAAAAGCTGTTACAGAAAAAGTCAAGGACTCTGCAGAATGCATAAGCTGTTACTGAAGAGACCGAGGTGTGTAGGCGGCTCCAACCATGGAGCTGTGTCAAGATGCACTCTGAAGCTTCTGAGTTAGAGATAGAGAGTGATGATAAAAAACATTTCCAAAGAGAACCCAGTCAAACTGCAGCAAAAAAATGTTTAGTTACAGAGAATAGAGACCCATTTCATTGAGCAAATCAGATAAAAGACCTATCTGATTTGTTGATTTCAAGACGTCTTGGTTCAGTTCAGTGACTGCAAGAAAAGTCGAAAAGATAAAACAGACCAATGCAAGACGTAACCATTACTATTTTAGAAGAAGAATTCAGCATAATTAAAAACTGACTGAGGTTTTCTGAATGCAGTGATTCTTTCTTATTCAAATTACAACAAATAAATCAATACTCTTGCAAGCTGATCAAACTGTTTTGCCCGTTTTTTCATTTCCATAAAAAAAAAACATTTACAGCAGATGCACGGCATGTTGGAGAGCTGATTTAAGCTTTAGATTAAATCACATAAAGCTTGTTTATATTTTTAAAATAATTTTAAAAATCTGGTAAAAAATAAAAGAAACAAAGAAAATATTGTTTAAAATGCTTCTGTTAAATGTACTAAGCATGCTGATTCTGGTGAGGAATAAATAAAGCCACTAAAATGTTTAGAATCACACAGTTTCTGAGCATTTTAGAAAACGTTTACTCTGTTCATACTCCAGACATTTAGTTTATTGTGCCCTGGACTCTTGTAGTAAGATCCAAAGAGCTTAAGGGCCTGAAAATAGTTTAAAATCTGCCACTTCATTGTCTACAATTGGAGAAAATTCGAAGCAATGGTAAATACACCCAGCTCTGGTCATCCAAATAGGTTCACCCTGAAAGTAAACAGTGAGATGCTAAAATAATTCTGCAAAAACCCTTAAAAATGACATTGTGGGGCCTGCTGGAGGCTTTCACTGTGGTTGAAATGAAATGTCTGAAACATCGGAAAAAGACTACATGATCTCTCCATACAACTCTCACTAGGAAGACAGATTTGTCCTTCAGAAAAACATGTTCAGAGTGAAGTTTGTCAGAAACAACGTGGACAAAAACACGGACTTTTGAAACAATGTTTGTTATTTCAGATAGGTCTAAAACTGAATTATATGGACACCAAAACAGAAGAGATGTTTGACATAAATCTACAGTAATGCAGCATTAAAGGGACAGTACCTCATATCAACAAAAAAGTATAGAGGTGGAGGCGTCATGTTTTGGTGGAGTTTGGCTACAGTAAGACCTGACCACTGCACACAATGAATCTCCTTGAGGAAAATGTGAGACCCATCTATTAAAAAATTAAAGTTGAATCAGAACTGCACCCTACAACTTGACCATAGTCCAAACATACCAGTAAATCCACCAGAGAGTGGCTGAAAACTATGACGTGAACCAGCGGGTTGACTTTATATGCAAGAAACGACTAAAAATTAAAGTGAAGAGTGATTCTTGTGTCAACACTATCGAAAATACAATGTTGACAATTTCTACTCAAATATTCAGAGCCGGAGCAAGACGTTGGCGGCAAACAGCGTCCTCTGCTGGTTAAAACTAGAAACAACAGGAGTGCGCTACCTGACAACAGGTTTTTTTTCAATAAAGTTTGCTTTGTTTGCTTTCTCAATCAAACATGGCCGCCTTAGCAACCGCTCTATTCGATGATGAACAGTTCACGGCAGATTTTATCGAGGTACATTTCTTATTTTCTTTGAAGCACAGACAGTGTGTTGCTTAGTAGATATTGACAAAGTTGCTAAACTGTCAGTGAGTGCTAACGTAAGAAAATATATGACTATCACAATATATACTGTAGTTTGTGGAAAAAAATGCATTTTTAGCCGTTCGTCATTATTTAAATAAAGTATTTTGAGCAAACTGCATGACGTTTAGGATAGTAAAATTTACTACGTTCACTGTAATAGTCGTACGCTCATTTGTTTTTGTTGTTTTAAAATGAATTTAGGATGAGCAAGAATCTTCTGCCCCCACTACCACTGCGTCTTACACGGTAAGAAAGCAGGAAAGGCTGAACAGGGAGGAAATCGGTCGCTTTCTGCGGGAGGCAGAGAGGAACAGTAGGTTGTGAGTGAAATTTGCTTTAAATTTTGTAATACAATGAAGGATTAATCAAATCACTTAAAGCCTAACAGATATATAAAAGTACCACTCAAAAATTATTTAATCCACCCAAAACTATTTAGTTCATCACATATATAAAATTTTTCTATATACTTTATACTGACTTAACTAAACTCAATATTGGATGGATGGATACATACGATCTTCAGCTAGGTCAGTAATCTAGACTGCTGTCTGCAATTTGGGAGCCTGTTGTTCTTAAAGGGACATAGATTCATACCCTGTGATTTAGAAACACATTTAACAAGGAGTTGAAACAAGAACAATCTCTATCTCTGCCCTATAAATGTAACCACTGACTTAAAAGTCGGTTATTTGCCTTTTGCCTGACAGGATTGAAAAATTCGAGAAAGAGAGAGCTGTGACTGTTCTGTGCAGAAAGAATGCCTGGACGGATGTCATTGACGAACTTGAGGAATATGAAAAAATATTACAGAAAGATAGGTTTGCTCAAAGTAAGTCATTTATAGCCGATTTTCCTTTTGTCACATTAATAGGCATCTGTTTCACACTAGGATGTGCAGTCAATGTGAAAAAGAATGGATTGCTCTTGTAACAAAATAGATTTAACACTTCAGGAAATAAATCCTTTATCAGCTCCTTCGTCATGGTAAAGAGTATGTGTACAAGCGGTTAGAAGTAGATTGGTAAAATCGTTCATCAGTTATAGTTATCTGAAGCTGCAATTTGTGTAGACCGTGAATTTAAATGTTGACGTTCGTAAAGTATCTTCAATGTGCCTGAAACTTGCAGAAACCCGGTAAAGAAACCAGACTGTTTCAATATGCTATTGTACAGCTTTAACTGAAATATAATATCATGCCTTTTCTTCAGAGATGATCCTTCAGAAACAGCTAGTGAAGATCAATAATGGTGTGAAGAAATTTCAGAAACACCTAACTGATGTCAGGCCGTCTCCTGAATGTGAGATTTTTATTTCTTCTTGTTAAAGAACCTGCAACTCGGTTGTTGTTGTCCATTACCTAGAAAAACTTATAGACATTATTTTTTTTGTCATTATTAATATTAATATTTGAGCTACTTTCTGGGTTGATATGTGAAATAATATTACAAGTTAAATAATTGAACTTCAGAATAAAATACGCAGTGTCAGTGATGTGAAAATGAAAGTCTTTTGGGACAGTTTGTTGATATTGTTTCTGCAATTTTGTTTGTATTTCCAGTGATTGGAAGACTTAAAGAAATAATGTTAGATGTGGAAATGTCGATAAATACTCTAAAGGAGGAGCAGTGTTTAAGGTAAAAAGATTTGCTAAACATTCATCTTTACACCACTTTAGCCAGGAAAATGGGGGGGGGGGGATATTACCTTTTATGAATGATGTTATGTAACTGCGTCCTTTACAATCTTTCATAAACTAGTATGAAAGCCACAACATTCACTCGGTATACACAAAAGAAAAGTGTGCATCTTATGAGAAACAAGTTTAAGAATATCAAAGAATGTTGGGAAGTAGAGAAAATAGAAATAAAAAAAGCTTAATATATAAACTGAGATTATTTGTAGTGAAATGAAATTACTATAAGGAATCAAACCTTATGTTTCATGCTTTCTCTCAGCTTTGAGAAATATTCAAAGGAGGAGCGGATGTACAAGAAGGAAGTTATTGCTTATGAGAAGAAGTTTGAAAACTGGAGTCTTCTTGTCAAGTCAAACCCTAAATTACCTGCGCTGAAGGTTTTCAATTTACACCATTATGTTTTTTCTTTGTTGTTTGTGACACTCACTTAAATAAGGAAAAAGGGTGACGGGCTGTTTTTTTTCTTCTGTTTTCTTTAAGATCAACCCCTTCCACAAAGATCTCCCTGCCGAGGTCAAAGCTCTGGAGGATTTCCTGCAGAAGACTGGAGGTTCTCATGGAGGCTGGGACCAGTTTGATCACCAAGCGTTCTTAAGAGTAAGAAATACAAAGTCGCTTCGTTAATTACTTATTTATTACTTTTGACAGTTTTAGTGGAGCGACTTTTTTGTTCTAACAATGACAGGTCTGGATGAAGCACGGTGGGCGGTCGTCGTACAGGAAAGAGGCCAGACTCTACCTGCCGAGCAAAACAGAGGAGGAGGTCCAGCAACACGAGGACTGGCATCAGAAGCTGCTTCACCTGCAGGACCAAAAGAGAGAGGTGGAGAAGAAATGTGGCCAAGCATGACGTTAGAGTTTAGCGGAAGTAACACTTAAGCACTACTTTGTAATTAATTAATTTCAACAAACTTCTTTTTTTCAGGGTTTGGCATGTGTCATGCGTGAGTCTTTGCGTTACATGTATTTTGTCCAGTTTTAACAGTTTTCTTCCGTCCCACCCAGGCTATTCAACGCTGGAAAACCAGTAAAGAAAAAGAGCGTCAGACGAGGATCCACACTCAAGAGGAAATGGAGGAGGCACAAAGCAAAGAGAGGAAGACCAAGAACTTGGCTGAGCAACAGCAGTGAGCATCAATGGCTGAATAAATTTAGATCAGAAACGTTTCAAATTTGACTCACGCAAACTGTTTGACTTAAGTTAAGTCGATTATGTTTCAGGACTGAGGAGGAGAGGATGGAGGTGGCACGGTGCCTGGAGGAATGGAAGAAAAAGAAAAAACAAAAAGAGGAAGAAGAAGGAGAGCAGAAACTGGTTGAGGAGATTCGCAGGAGAAGACAAGAAAAGGTGCTTAGCGGTTCATATTTTGCCATCGAAACGTTTTTTTCTAACTGCAGCACTGCTTTTCGTAATCAAAATCACATAATATGAGGTTGCTTTACTGGGCAGATGCCTATTTTTAACAAAATGATCTCTGTTGATCAGGAGGAGCGCCGCCGCCAGCTGGAATTAAAGATGGCCCTTGAGGAGCGTCTGCGATTGAAGCGCGAGAAAGAGGAGGAACAGGAGAAGAGAAAAAGAGAGAAGGAACAGAGGGAAAGGGAGGAGAAACGAAGAGAGGCAACGAAAGTCATCAAAAGCTTCAGTGAAAGGGTATCAAGTTCTAAAGTCTTAGAAATACATGAAAACAAAAGATAAGGCTTAAGTTTTTGCTCTCAAATTCAGACTTTCTCATTAAATTACTTGCAGTAAAAAGCGTTCAGACAATACACAGCAGGTTCCTTTGAGCTCAGCGAGAAGAAGGTGTGATATCAACTTTACTTTGCAAAATACATAGTTTGATTGCACCTTGGCAGGATCTTCACAAGGTGGAGGCAAAGCTTCATGAGAGGCAACTGAGGGAAAAGGAGGAAGAGGAAAGACAGAAAAGAATCATAGCTAACCTGAAGGAAAAGGTGCAGTGACCAGTCTGAAAGATTTCAAACTAGATTTCAAACTAGATTTCAGTCATTAGTCTCAGAGAAATAATTTGTTTTTCTTCTTCAGATGGATGGTCATGTGAACAGAGACCCCTCCCGGCTGATTCGCCCCACTAAAGGATGGGAGGAAAGGATGAAACACATTGAACCTTCAGGACAAGGACCCATGCTGCAGGTGTTCCACAGGTCTGGACCTGTAGACTTGACTTCAAGTTCTGTTAAGTAACATTTAGGTAATTACATATTTTACTATTTTTATTCCAGAGCCATCCCCTCTTGGAGACAAGGGCTCTGATGTCACCATGTCCTGCAGTTTTCCACAGTTTCCGGAACCTCTTTTTGACTTAAATTTGTTTTGTTGTTTTGACACTTTTGTTGTTATGGTAAAGTATTTACAAATAAAATGTACAAATCACAGAAATATGACCTGCCCTGGGTTGATGTATGACAAAAAATACTCTGAAATAGATTCAAGATTAAAGTCCAAGCAAAAAACAACAACAACAAAAAAAATTCGTTAACCCACCTATACTCAATGAATTACGATAGCGATAGCGGTCAATATCACAAATACAGTCCCCATAACTTCAACCCCTAGGAGAGGCTTTTATTTTGAAAAGCAAACGCACCGGAAAAGATTCCCCATAGGTGCGGAAACAAAGATGGCGGAAGAAGAGAACCAGTTTGAAGAATTTGAGCAGATAGACTTTTTGAGAGACCGACATGTCCGATTCTTCCAGAGGACCTTGCAGGTGTTACCTGAGCGGTACGCGTCGCTGGAAACAACCCGGTGAGTTCGCCAGAGGGCTCATGGGAGCTCTGGTTACTGTGGTTTGTTGGGGAACTGAACAGCAGAGGAGCTAGCTGTGATTCATTAGCCCTCAGTTAATTAAAGAAAACTCATTTTAGCCTTTATTTAACCATTCAGGTTTTCTGGGTATGATTATATAGCAGCTTTTCTTCCTGATGGAATGAGCCTGTTTCCAACTATGTCTATGTTAACGTCTATCATTCAGTCAACCCTAATTTTCAGCTTGGTTTGCATCTATATTGTTTCTTAAACAATATATATGAGCTATAAAACATGTTGATATGGGGACTTAATAAACGAGCACATTGTAAGATCAACTGCTTTCATTCCAGGTTATCTATTTTATTCTTTGCCCTGTCTGGTCTGGATGTATTGGATGCCCTGGAGGTGGTGGATAGTAAAGTGATGATTGAGTGGATTTACTCACAACAAGTGCTGCCCACCCAGGATAGTAAGTGTTAAGTCTATTTTTATGTGATTGTATGAAAATTTTATTTTCATTTAATTGCAACGACGTGAGATGAAATGAGTTGCAAAGTCGGTTTATGAAAAATAAATTTCCTCCAGAAAACTTGCTTAGCCCGGTGACAGGGTGCAGAGGCAGTCATTCATCCAGCGGCTTGTTGTGTTTTTGAGTTAAAACATGTTTAAAATTGACAGTAAATTTGGAAATACCACTGGATAAGTATGTGCTATAGGAAGATTAACACCTGAACACCAACTATAAAGTCTTAGAAGAAGTAAACATTTAAAAAAATCTTAAATAATGAATACTTAGCCTGGTGGGGCACAAGTAAAGCCTGGTGGCCCGCCAGGCTTTTAATATCCTGGGGGAAACTTTAAATGTATAGAGTGTATTATTATTTTTTGTCATAGCTTAGTAACAGTATTGATAATGTTAATGCTTTGCTATTCCATACTTTGCTGAAAATGCTTTTCAGAATAAAATAATAATTTGGATAGATTCAAATGTGCTATTGGTAAAAATCTATGTTGTATTTAATTAATCAGTGATGGCAGGAGAGAGGTGGGTGGACTGATTAGGGCATCTTGTGTGGTAATGCAGAAGCTGCACCAAAAGTAAAATCTCTTGATTTTTCTTGCTGACCCTCACGTTTAGTGGTGAGATGTTGACCTTGACTGGAAGAACAGGATCCTAGAAGCATGCTGTGTAAATGAGCTTCATCCTAGATGTTTCCAGGCGCGGATTTTGATCACCGAGTGTAAAAGAATGATTAAATATCAAAGTGTTGTCACTGAATAAGAGGCCAAGTACGGAATTTCTGACATAGGGATGCTTAGCTCCGTCATCTCAGTTTGGACTGCAGCCTCTGCTCCTCCTCATTGATTGGAGGCAAATAATGTGATTCTGGCACTCTATACTTTTTTGTAACCCATTTGGAGGTTTTTCTGGGCGTGTCCAGAAACACGGCACGTTGAGAACTAGCTGGATCTAGACTCAGCCTGTGGTTTCCTTTTGACTTAAGAACCTGTTGGGTTTCCTCACTGTGAGTTGAAGAATGCCTGTGAGGAGTGACATGTTTTCCCTTCAACACCTGTCACCTCATCGGCCAAACACTGATTTCACATTTTCTTTTTGATCCGGCTGGTGGATTTTAATTAGATTCAGTTAAGGTTTTCTTTCTTTATATAAAAATATAAAATAAAAGAGGGAAAATAATTTCTGCTAATTATTTGATCAGTCTAGTAGGCTTTTGAAGGAATTAGAAAATTAAGCAATTAAATTTCTGTAATTTAAAATTCCTCTCCAACTTTTATCCGATTCTTGATAAAGGTGAAGAAAAAAAAGTGCATTAAATGGCAGCCTGTTGGTTGATGCGTTTAATGTCCAAAAATAGTGCACGTTTTTAGTAATGGATAATTATTACACTTTTTTCAAATGCTGATTCTACTTTTAAGTTATTGTAAGTTAGTTTGTTTCACACTGAGGTAGTCGTCTTTGCATCCTCCGACTCGTGAAACTTTAAAGTCTGTCATGTTTCTTTTCCCACTCTGCAGATTTCCAGGCAGCTATTGGCCCTCAGTTGTCTGTAGATAACCCAGTGCATCCTTACAGCTGTTCATCAAAGAAAAGTTTGACTCTCAGGCTTTTAATGACTTGTTTTGGGACTGATATGTTATTTATTTATATATTTTTGTCTCCGACAAGCCACTCCATGCCATCTGTTGAGAAGCGCATTTCATTAATTATTGAAGACATCAATAGAGATGATGGAGGGATAGTTGTGCTTGATGGATTTCTGCAGCAGCCATATGTTGGGAGGCTGGCAGGCTTCTTCTCATTAGATCTGAGGGAAAAAACAGTTGAGAGACAAATGTGATTTACTAATGATTCATTAGTATGATAATCCCTTGTTTAGCAAACTATTAAGACTTACAGAAAGCATTTTGCTTATGTGGGATGTTAGTCTCCAGTAAAATGCAGGTGTTTGACTGAATTCATTTGTGTATACATGCAGGGGATCGACATCAGGGTTTCTGTATATGTTGGTGGAAAATAAAATATTTACTTTTCCTTCAGTACAGAGGACGGATGCCATATTTTTACCAAGTCTTGCATAAAGTTGGGTAGCAGGATGAGCTGTTGTAAGGCTGATATGTGATACATGAATATATTGGTCCATTCATTGTTCAGTCATCGCATAGAAAATGTCAAAGCTTCTGTGATGTTGTTGTCATTTTGATGTGGCTTGGTGTTTCTGTCATGGCCAGAAGGTGGCAGCAGAGCACTCCTCTTTTCCTGTTGTATTGATGAGAACCTTTTCTGCAGGTCATACGATGAACAGAAGGACTTTAAAACATAAATCAGAAGACTGATTTTTTTTTTTTTTTTCCTGTCTCTTGTTCTGAATATTTCCATCATTTCTGTCTGGCCCATTACAGAATCCAACCTGAACCGTGGGGGGTTTCGTGGATCAGCACATATTGGGATTCCTTACAGCACGAAGGTACTACCGAAATTGTTTTTCAGTTTGAGTACTGTGGCTTTTTCTTTTTCAGTATCAGTTTCTTGATCATTTATTGCTTCAGTAGAATGATGCAAATACCATACCATAGTGTAGCAGATTTGTGAGTGCCAGCCTTGGAAAGCAACAGTGACCAATGTCATGATGGGTATTATTAGAAATTTAAAAAAGAGAGAGAGAGATTTGCTTGTTTTTTGTCTCTCAAAAATTAAACTAAACAGGGAAGAGTCTACTCTTCTACGTCTATGGTGAATGTCATCTCCAAAATAGTCTGTGTGTGTCTGTAGCCATCAGCTGCATCTCTGATTTTCCTCTCGGTTGTTGTCCTCAGGGTCCAGGTGTGCTCCATCCGTACGACAGCGGCCATGTTGCCATGACCTACACCGGCCTGTGCTCCCTGTTGATCCTCGGAGACGACCTGAGTCGGGTGAACAAAGAGGCCATTCTGGCCGGTCTGAAAGTGCTGCAGCTCGAGGACGGCAGGTTGGCGCACACGTTCGCTCACTTTTGCACCTAAATCCTTATTTACTGTGGCATTTTCACTCTGACTCAAAAGCACCCGAAGCCATCTGAACGCAGATTTAACACGGTCTGACTGTAGCTTGCATTTGGGTGTTCCGTAGTTCAAAAGCAACTAAATATGTGAATTTGAGACACAATCTCCTGTCCTCCAGTAGCTGGAGCAGCTGCATGCTTTAGCGTGCAGATGTTCATGACTTCTCTTCTAAATCTTTGCTGAGGTCTTCTTCTCAGAAACGCACTGATTATGTTGAAGATCAGCTGATGATAAAATGTGCCAACATGGCAACTAAGGATGTGTGTAGACTAAAGGAAATGAACCGTATATTCTCCTCTGTTCTGACTTGAATGTTTACGCCTCGCTTCATGATGTTGTTCAAGTTCAAGCGCAACTTTTTGTGTAACTTAGTGGCCTGATGTACTGCGCTGCCATAAAAACTTTGTTCAAAAACCAAAGCAAAAGAAGTCCTTTGAGACGAATAAACGGAAATGACCGTTTATACCCTGCGGTTCAACGCTGTAATGAAGAGAGAAGCAATAAGCAGCATTGCATTGTGGCATTTGAATTAAAACTTCATTAACTTTAAATAAAAACATTGCTCTTAATGCCGCTGTAATGACCCCAAATGTCCAGTCCTGACAGATTGCGGCCGTTGTTGAGATTGCGCTCTGGGATCGATCCCACCATCATTCCTTACAGCAGGTCTGTCCCAAAATGCCTGGCAGTGATTTTCCAGTCCAGAGGCTTTGTTTATAACCTCTATTATGGTAATCGAATTGCTCCAGGGTCCCTGAGGTGGACCCAGATAGTTACCCCAGAAACAGCCTGTCGTATCCTTGTCCTTTCTCTCCTCTATTTTTCTTTTCTTTTTCTTTTTTTCATAATGAATTGCTTATTATCATGGTGTTTTCTTAAAAACCTCACCATTATTCCACTCACTTGGAATAACAGGTCTGTCCCAAAGAGAGACCTGGGCGGCCTCTCTTTGGGACATAGTACTTGGGCGGTTAAAAAAAATTAGGGCTATGTGGGTTGGGTTTCATTTTGTTTAATAGATTTAAGCAACACATTGTAGTTGGACACTTGTGGCTAATTATTTCATATGTTTGTTAGTTTCACACCTGAATTATTGGTCATTTACACCAAATAAAGTAGTTTTCAAACAGTCAGAACCTAAATCTGAAAGCATAAAACCAGAACCCAGACAGTTTTTTTTTTTATGTAATTCTGCTTTTTTTTGTTTGTTTGTCTGGCTTTCAGTTTCTACGCCGTGCCAGAAGGAAGTGAGAATGACATCCGGTTTATCTACTGTGCAGCTTGTATCTGTTACATGCTGGATGACTGGTCAGGCATGGACACCCAGAAGGCCATCGAGTACATCCGGGGAAGTTTGGTGAGTGAGTGTTGACAGGTTAAATAAAGTGTGTCGCTTCTGATCCTCCTTCAGTGGATAAAAATAACAAGATGGTTCTGATGTGAACGCTCCCACAGTGGACACTAACCTTTCTTTTCTGCAACAAAAGAAGTGAAATTAAAATAAAAACACAGCCCACAAACTGTTACAAGGTCTCAGTTCATTTGCAGACAGTTCATTTATAATAATTAGAGAAGATGGAGTAATCTATCATCGTCTGAAGGCTGCAGCGAAGGCTTTTTTTCTGCATCAGTTGAAAAGAATAAAAACTGCAATTTTCCCAACTTTGTTGGCTTTGTTTGCATTTCTGGGCGTTAGACACATCAAAGCGCAGTATTTTCTCTTTCTCCTGAGCTGCACACGTCACCTGGGAAACTTCAGCGTGTATCGAGTTGAACATTTCAGAGTCCGTGTTGTTTTATGGGTGTGTTCGTATCATGCTTATTTGTATCTATTTGTGTCCTTTCGACATGGATACACAACAAAAGTCAGAAAATAAGTTTAGTTTGGTTTAGAAAAGTCATTTAAATTGTGACCTTAAAGCTTATTTTGGTAAAGCAGAAACTGCCTTACATGTCGAGATGGATCCATGCAGTAGCCATTTTTGCTTTAGTGTCATCAGAGCAGGAACAAGCTGGGAGTTATTTGTTCTTCCCGGTCGACTACCACCTCTAGCTTAGCTTGTATGTTTTGTTTGAAACTGTACAAAATAAACGCAGACTGTTTGCGTTTCTTCTGTTATTGTTTGTGTCCTGTTTTAACAAAAAGCTGGTTTAAACAGATGACACTCATGTATTGTCAATGCGGTAACCTTCCTCATTTAATAAAAGACAGAGAAAGGCGTCCTAGATTGCAAGTAGATTGTGCGAAATTTTACTCACATTTATCTAGAGATAAATCTAAAAATGGGTCATCAGTTTCTCAGAGATGTCTCTTTTTTTTTTTCAAACAAAAACAAATGTGAGGATGAGGAAGTGGCTGTATGTGATGCATCTTGTGACAAGCGCAATGTGTGGGAATCTTTTCCAACCACATCGATTACTTTGTTTTGTTTGGGGATTTTTGTCTTGCTTATTTTTTTTAGAAAAATTGCACTGTAATACATAACGGTGTAATGTTATGTATTACACATGTTATGTGTTGAACTTTGCAGCTCTCTCTGATGACATTTCTCATTTTAGTTAGAGATGCAACAATCACCTGGCTAGAAAAGAAAATCTACCATTTTTTTCTTTCTTTGAACTGAGGATCAAATACTGCAGCATCTGAATGTTCTTCCTGTTAATTAAATAGATCAAAACTTAGGCTGATCGTAATAGAAGTTCAATCAACAGTCTACAATATTTGATCCACTTTCAAAGTCGGATAATGCATTAGTCAGATAAAGTTCAAGGTTTTTGAATCAAGTACAGAATTACTATATTTATCTAGGAATGTATTACGGTTAAAATGATCCTAATCAGAGTCGATCAAAATTGCAGTAAGCATGTCGGAGTTCAAAGAAACCAAAAATCTGCATCTGACCTGTGTATCTTTAAAAACAATACGTCACTTTTTTATTTGTAGTAATTTTTTAAAAATATTATTTTGTTCTGGTGTGGAGTCTAACATGTATGCTGTGTTGTTCTTCCTCTTCAGAATCTCTGATTTGTGTCCACATCAATTATTATTGATTCAAATATCATTTCTAAATCTATTTTCTCCATAGTCGTATGACAATGCATTTGGCCAAGGAGCTGGGAGAGAGTCTCACGGTGAGTGCAAATATGTTAGATGTTATAAATGTAAAATCCTACTAAGTTTAAATAAGTAGAAGAAAGGACATGCACTGTTGCAACAAGTAAATTCTGAAAAAGTTTGATGATTTAAACACATTTTTGGTTTTATTTCATTGAGTATTTTTTTTACTACAAACTATCCAGAACACATTATAACCAATATGTTGGGGGTTATACTTGTAAAAGGCATGAAAAAAAACCCAGCTTATAAAGGATTATCGCTACAGATCTGTTGCTATGGATACAGCACATTGTTTTCAATCATTCGTCCCCCACTCCAATTAGACCTTGTTTTTCTTTTACGAAAGTTTTTACGCGACGCAACAAAAGCAGCACTTAGCAACATATCTGCATGACCTTGGTTGTACAGAGAAGATGAAATTCCTGCCAGCTCTGATGTGCTCTTAAAACACACATTTTTTTTTTAAAATTGCAACTGCTTCAAGGGGCAAATTTTATTGGATCTAAGTGATTTTCTTCGCTCTTTGAATTCGAGTCCTGTGATTAAAGGCTTCGGTGAGGCTGTGCTGAGCCTACCAACTCTCTAAAGGGCTGATTACAAATCAGCAGAGATGCTTAGTCGAGGCCCATTACCGGTCTACCCTTGAGGTGTGTGTGCTCGTTCAGTGCCAGGACCTCCCAGCGTTGCTTTGAATGTGCACAAGCACATTTTTCTGGGATGTTATGTCTGTGCAGATATGTAGGTGAAACATGAAATTATAGAACATGAGACTGGATTTATGTATCCGATTTCAGTCCTTAGTGCATATTTATTACTTTTTTTGTTGTTGATGTTTTATCCGACTTCACTGATCCCAACACTGGTATCCATGGACGATGTTTCTCCCTGCCTAAAGGAAGCTGATTTTAGAAAAACAAATTATCTGAAGCCACCAGGTGTTCACCCCTCACCTTAAGACTCTAGTAGAAACAATCCTTCAAGTGGATGTACAGTTTATTGCAAAGACATGTCTCCACATCTTTCTACATTCTTATTAAATACGTTGTTGTAACTTTCATGTAAGGGGGAGGTTAGGACCTCAGGTTTAAATTAAAAATAAAATAAAGTTTTCTTGCACTCCTTGTGAACAAGAATGCATAATGTAGCAAAAGCAGAAGAAGTAGTTACATTTATGTTGAGTTGAAGTAAAAATGATTTGACACGTCATTATTTGACCGTTAACCAGAAAATTGGAAAAGTCTGAGAAATTATTAGAGATTTAAATGTGTGAAGCTGCACTTTCAATGTAATCTGTAGATTTGCGCAAGTTGAAAAAAGTTATTAGGAGTCACTTGTTTAAAAAACTGCTGATTTCCAAGAGCAAAGTTACTGGAATGTGGCTTCGGCTTGGGTACATCCTGGAAAAAGGTCCAAACTGAATTGGTTTGGTAGTTTTGGGACCAACCCAGGAACAAGGCAACGCTCAAGTTTCCATGAACTCAAAACTGCCAGAATGTCATTTCCAAGTAAAGCAAGTTTTACTTCCGCTTGGAGACAGAGCTTTATAGCCCGATGTGCCAATCATCGAGCTATTACGCCACAATGACAAGAAGTATGTTTGATGATTGAAAGTAGGGCGTTAAAACCTACTAACCCCTGTACCATCCTGTACCATGCTGCGTTGGTGATGGCAGCATCAGGTTGTGGCAAGAATAAATAACAAACTTTGACACTGGGTGCATCAACAGCACAATAAATCCCACACACACGCATCTAAATTGGCCTTTGAAGAGATAAGAAATGCAAATATTAACTACCTAAAAAGTTTCCATCCCGAAAGCAACATCCCAAGCTTTTATGGAAATTAATAGAGAATGATTCAAAGCCGGTTGTGTTCCAGGAAGCAAACTGATTTAAATGAGTTTTGCCTTGAGGATTGATCAAAATTTCCAGCCTGAATTACACCAGAAGCTTGTTGATGACAAGTGGAAAAAAATGGTGATTATATGTATTAGGGGTTTTGTGTAGAGTTTTGACTTGATTTAGATGAAAGAAACTAATCCCTACATTTGAATTGGCTGCTCCCAACTCTTGTTTTTAGAACGCCTTAAAGATGCATTTGTATATTTATTGTAATTATTAAAGACTGAGATATTAATACCCATAGTGAGCAGATGTGCGCCCCAGACTGCAGCTTTATGTGATAACTCGGTGACCTGTGTGCCAGGTGGTTGGACGTACTGTGCCATAGCCTCGCTGTGCCTGATGGGCCGGCTGGACGAGGCTCTGAATCCGCGGGAGCTGAACAGGATCCGGCGCTGGTGCATCATGAGGCAGCAGAGCGGTTTCCACGGACGTCCCAACAAACCCGTGGATACGTGCTACTCCTTCTGGGTGGGAGCTACGCTGGAGGTAGCAAACACTGAAATGTCTTCCTTCTTCGTCACATAATAAATCAGTGCCTGCTGTGTCTTACACTCTAAATTTACAGAAACAAGTTTGAGGTTTAAGCAGCCTTAAACCTCAAACCTCAAACTTTAATGTGGAGATTTGCTGAAACTAAAAGCTTCTGCTGTCATCAGTCTATAAATCCATTAATGTTTGATGTCCTTTTGGAGATGATCTTTTAATTTACTGATGGATTCAAAACTACGTCTATGAAAGATGTCTGAGAAAAATATAAAAGATTCTGGAAATCGGAATCAGTCAAGAAAATCCTGATTGGTACATCTGTAGTTCTTAAAATGTTTTCATTTGATGGGTTTCGTATTTTTCCCCAGCTCCTGGATGTGTTCCAGTTCACACACTTTGAGAAAAACAGGAGCTTCATTCTGTCCACGCAGGATCGTTTGGTCGGCGGCTTTGCCAAGTGGCCCGACAGCCATCCAGGTAAATGATGCCACTTGACTTCTACCGCCTACAGTAGAAACGCCATGCTGCATTTTTTTGTGGTTGTTGCATCCATAAAACACAAATGCCCAGTGTTTTTATAGTGCAGTAACAACCACAGGAGCAAAGCAGGCGCTGAATGGCGTGTTTAATGTCTGTGTAGCGCTTCCTAGTCATTTTCCTGTAGCTTCAAAGATCTCACATTAGGGACAAAACCGTTGTGGATCTAAGCAGTTTCAGTTCATTTATTTTCCTCTCTTTGAGCAGAACAGTTTGCGCCTCATCTTCCACAGGTGCAGTGAAACAGGGTGGAGCTGTGGTGGCCAGTTTTACTTCAGCTCAGTGGGAAAAGAATCTCCTGTAACCCTAGACTTCAGCAGTCGTGTTTTGACCTGCCCTCATGCTGGGTAATTGATGAGGCGATTGTTTATAGGTAGCCTGAGGAAACGGCAGACGGAGCTCCTCGTGTTACCACAGACAGACAGATAGGAGGACAACAGAAAGAACTGAGTCTTGTGAATGTAAATGAATAAAAGAGTTTTATGGAAGAAGGAAACAATAGTGAACAAATGTTTCCTTTACAGTGGGAACTGGGTTGGTTATTTGGATGTGGGACAATGGATGCATCAAAATGATTCTAGATTGGGGTTTTTTTGCGGGTGTTTTGTTGCTAGAAGATTCTTTATTCTGTGTTAAAATGTAGAATAAGAGACTAGAAAGCAAAAGATAGCAAAAGGTTTTAGTTAAAGCTCTTAAATTTCAATTGGAGAGACTGGTGTAGATTCTCAGTCATCCAACACGTCACAGAAAGCAGCCAGACTTCTTCTCTTGTTTCTTGATTTGCCTCACATCTAAAGTTTCTGTAGCATCTTGAAGAGAAGAACTGTGGAACAAAGAAAATTCATGTAATATTTGAATGTCTAGCTCTTACTCCTCAAGCTAAATGAATTTATCAAGACATACTTTTGTTTGTTTTGCCTTTCCAAAACTTGTTTTCCTCATTGAACATTTTTGTTTTTAAGTTGCTGACAAGAAACTCTGACCAGGTCTCGTAAGGATTGGTAGATAAGGGAAAAATGTATTATTTGCAATGTGTTAAGATATAAAAACATAAAAGACAAGTGTAGAAGCTTGAGAGTTTTAACAACAAAGTAGATTTTTGAACAAGATGGTACCTGTCTGTCTGATATGTCGTTAAATCTGAAGGAAAATTACGAGTCAGAGGTGAGATGGTGGATAAATGTTTTGCTTTGCTCTTGTGTGGATGGCTGCAAAGATGCCACGGAGGAGAGGAGCATAAACATCCTTTTACTGACACAACTCATTAATATCCACAGTTTTTTTAAACTTGGTGTTTATATATGATTGTTGGCAGTGATGACTTCAATTTAGTCTTAAGTAATTGGTTTGTTAAAGCAACACCAAAGTTTGGCTAAAAGCCTATTTGGCTGCCAATGCTATTTATAGACTAGACTGGCTTTAAAAAAAAAAGTCAGATTAATGAAAGTCGGACACTTACAGGCCAGGACTTCATCACATCCGTGTTGAAGTTTCCCCCCTTTGCTGTTATGTCTGTGGCTGCTGAGGATGTTGACCTCAACAACACGTTTGCAAGTAGGTGTGAAGTGGAGGGTGGCGCAAGCCGCCCTTCATCCTCTCCAAGCACTCTGCAGCTACTTGATTGTTTCACATTACTTGCTTCTCCTGTGTCAGTCGTTTACTGCAGGATGTGGCTGGCTCACTGCACGTCTCTAAAAAGCATCTCAATGTTAAACATGGATTGAAAGTCACTGTAATATTGAGGCCTTTTGAAACCACGTTCTCATTGGTGTAACTTTGAGTCCGAGTCCTGATGGGTGAAGCTAATGGTTCCGTGATGGTTTCTAACGTCTCTGTGCAATCATCTGTCGTTTCATTGTAATTCAATTACTGCTCCACTTACTGGCCTGTGGAGCTTTTATCCTCGTCCCGAGGGAGAGAGACACTGCTAGGGGCGAAGCAGCGTGCATTATTCACATGTCCTTAAAGGTTCATTACGACAAACTTACAAACCTTGGGACAGCTGAAGGGTCCAATGAGTTTATAGATTGAATCAATCAGCAAACATCCATTCTAAGTACCAACTCTGTCACGTTCAGGTGCTTCTGCAGGGACTCCTGCTATCAGCTCTGACCCGGTTTCTCCCTTTTTGTCCGTGGTTTCGTCTCTCCAGACCCTCTTCATGCCTACTTGGGGCTGTGTGGCCTGTCTCTGATCGGAGAGCCTGACCTAAGGAAGGTCCACCCAGCTCTTAACATCACCCAGAGAGCCTTTCAGCACCTCCAGCAGCTGCAGCAGACGTGGAGGGACAACACCGGCAGCTGCATCGGACGGCAGTGAAAGCAGGACGATTTACTGCGCTAACTCTGGAGCAGACGCCGTCTGCTGTCGGTCACCGGCCGAAGGCGGCTGGACTTCTGCCGGGTCTCAGAGATACTTGGCTGCTCAAGAAGTTTGAATTGTTTGGAATTGCGAGGATTTAAACACTTGAGGACCTCATTTAAAGTCCATCTAAAGCAACTTATTTGTTGAGCAATATATGCCACACCTCTTTGCTGCCTTTTAAAAAAAAAGAAAAAAAAAGAAAACAAGAAACAAGTAGTTGTTAATAAAGTTATGCGGTGCGGTTTGTGAAAATACAATATAATAATGTGCCAGAAAGTGTAATTCACTGCAGACTTGAACAAACGTCAGATGCCTCCATCTTTATTTTATGGCCTTTTTTTTTTTTAAATTATGACACTTTTCTTCAAAGATGTATTGCTTTACTTCCTTTTCTCTGCTTTGCTAACCTGCCTGGCGCTTCCGTCCGCACGTAGCTGCTGAATGTTTTGAGCCTTTCATGATGCATCAGGTCTTAGTGGGTCGTGACCTCTGGCTCCTCAGTTTGAAATCTGATATCCTCCCTACAGGTTTACTCCCTTCAGCTTCTCGCCGCAACGTTCTCCGGTTTCACCACTGCAGGCTTTAATTTTCAAAGATCAGGAGATTAAAATAAAAATGGAACTGGCTTGGGTGACATTTGAAATGGGGCTAAATGTACCTCGGCTGTTGATTAGTTGTGTATTTTAAGAAGATTATGGAATAGGATTCACTTGAAGCCTTTTTATAGGGATTTTATCTGACAGACCACGCCCTGCGTGGCTCGTAATTATGCAATGGAAGGAAAATTGTACAATGTTTTCAATATTTTTTCAGAAATCTAAAGTACGAAGCATTTCTCTGTGTTCTGTTTGTTTAGTTCCTCTTTGAAAAATTTGTTAATCTCCTTTATATTTGATGAAAAGCACCTACAAACATTGGATTCTCCATTGGATGCAGTTCTGGACTTTGACTGGGCCATTTTAACAGATCAAAGCGCTATGTTCCAACATATTTAATTGTACTTCTAGCTGTGTGTCAGCTTTCCTCCTCCTTTCCCCAAGTTTAAAGGGTTTTGCTGCCAATAAGAGGCTTTCATCAACCCTGACTAGTTTTATCATCCTTAGTGAAGTGTTAGGGTTTTAGCTTTGGTTTTTCCATCACCTTTCCGTCGCCTTTTGCTTGTGAGCCTAAAAGTTCAGTTTTGGTCTCATCCCACCAGAGCCTTTTCTTGAACATGTTTGCTCTGTGTCAGACTCCGAACATGGCTTCGGAGTCATGTTCAGGTGGGACAGATTGTCCCACCTGAGCAGTGGGACCCTTCTGCTCCTCCAGAGTCACACTGGGCCTCTTGGTTGCTGCCACGGTTTATTTTCTCCTGTCAGTGATCTTTTTTATTTTTTAATTTAGTTACTTTTGAAGGTGATTGGTAGCAGTATATTTTATTTAGGGGTGTCATAATTCAGATTTTTTTAAATATATATATAATTTTGAAAACCGTGTAATTTTCCTTCCTCTCCATCAATGTTTGGTTGTAGTGCAAAAATTGTAAAAAAAAAAAAAAAAAAAAAGGAGTATGAATAATTTTGTCAAGTGCTGTAAATCTCCCCTCCCAAATTAAATCCAAATCTCCTCTTATAAGCAGCAGTGTGTCAGGGAGGCTCCCCACGACCTCTGACCTAAACTCATTCACCTGCTTCCTCCTCCCCTGTGAGGTCGCATCCAGCTGGAAATCAACGGGGAGATTAGACAATGGCATCCTAACGAGAGGAAAACGGTTCTTTGAGCTGTTTGTTCGTGACTCCAGAAAGGATGCAGGATGAAATAAAAGAACAATGGCCATGACTGCACCTCCACATGTCGGGAAGCAGAAACTGCTTTACACGATCCCTTCTTAGCTGTTGATCGCCATCAGAACCGACTGTAAGAAGAACTTCTAGCTTTGCTTTCAGTTCATTCAGACTTCTATGCAGGTGTTTGAGCTGAGGTCCAAAACGGCGTTCACGACCTGGCAAAGGGAGTCTTTCCACCTTTTTGCCTTTACATCAGTCGTCTGTCTTGCAGCAAGGAAAACATTTCCAGCTTTCACACATCGCTGCTTGAAGCGACACCTTTTCTTTTTTTTTAATGAGGCCACAGTGTGAGGTAGCACCTGCTCCCCCGAGTTGACATGTGACGAGATGCTTTGAAAGCGTGTCAGAAACACAGCTGCCCGTCTGCTGCCTGTTTACCTGCAGCTCTTCTCCATGTGCAGACGCGCCTGTGACTGCGTTTAGGAAGACACACTGTGTCTGGCTCTGCTGTCAGGGGGGAAAAAGAAAGAGGAGATGTGAGGAGAGCTGAATGAATAAATAACGTGAGCCATCTATTATTAAAAGTAAGCTGTCAGAGGCTGGATTCGGCTCTTTGAGTCCAGACAAAATCCTCGGTTCTGGTGTGAAAACAATAGGATTCTTAACTAATGTGCGGCGTTATTGTTTATTTTGCACTGATCAGAAACAATTTCTCTTTCTCAAATAATGTTACCGTTTTTTTATTATGTATACATAATACATAGAAACCATTACCACAAAACGCTTTGACATTTTTAAACATGTTGCTGAAATGCGTGGATTTTTTCTATTTTAACCCTCTGTAACTGTTTTCTTTACCTATATGCTACAAGCCTGTTCTCTTTAGTTGAATATAAAGCTGACTGGATCACTGTAAGTAATCTGTTTGCTTCTTGGTTTCCTACCAAAATGATCCAGTTTGGCTTTTATTTGTCTGTGTACATAGATGAAGTCACATGGTGAAGCCACTTTCTCCAGCTTGCCTCCTTATTGTGCCTAATGGATTGTTTTCCGTCGCTGCTCTCTGAATGCTTTGCTTTCGTTCGCTTCTCTTATTGCCTAATTTAGATTTTTGCTTGGATCCTTCTACGAAAAATGACAGTGAATATCAAGTTGACCTACAAAGGAAGAGGGAAGTGCAACCTGGATATTTGTTTAGATTCTACGGGACGATATGTGTTGCTTACATGTGTGACGATCAGATATAAGTAGGCTACTCTCTGATTGGTATCGTCCAAAAATATGTTGGGATTTATTTTGACAGGATACTGAGTGGCACTTACCAGTGCTAGTAAATGATTATTTTAGCTCAGTCCCAGCAGCATGAAATAAAGACGGCACTGCTTTGTGCTTCCAAAAGCTGTGAAACGATTGTCCAAGAGATGCAGCCAAAACACCACATGCCGTTTTACGAAGCACTGCTATACATATTGTAACAATAAATTGTGTAACAAAGATAAAACATATAATGGAGTTTATTTTTTCTATGCTTTATAGAAATGTTGGTGTAGATGGATGTAAATGTCTATAAAGATGCGACTTCTGCTGGGGGGAAGTGACCAGAACGTCTTTACATCAGAAGAACTGGACGTGCAGGTGTCTGTGTGTGACGTGTTGTTGAAGTGCAGCTTTTCGAGTTTGGACTAATGCTGATTCTCGCTTGGCACGGAAATTGTATTTATGGTAAATAAAACGTGTACTAACTTTGACATTTGTGTGCATTTTGTGTTGTCAAATGGTACCTTGGAAAAGTAAAACCCTCGTGATGCAACCACAAACCTCAGAGTTTTATCGGAATATTTAGTGATGGACCAAAATGGATGGAAAGATATAAAATGATTTCAGAATGATCCTCGCTTCATGATGCTGCCACTGCCGTGTTTCACTATGAGGATGGTATTCAAGGTGTGGTTTCAATTAACCACACCACTAGCAAGAAACTAAAATAGTTTTAACGTTCTTAAGTTGTTTTCTTAGATTATCTTTGTCTTCTTTTTTTTTTTAGTTTCAATATCCACAATTATGATGTTCGTTGTTTCACAACTCATCTTTTCAAATGACTAAAAAGCGAGAAAAAAAAATACTGTTCAGTTTCTAAAAAAAAAAGTAGGATAATCTTATACTCATATGAGCTTCTATTTTGTTTTTACTGGTTGTTGAAAACTGATACAAAAATTTTGGTTGATAAAATTAACACTGGTCTTGTCAACAGATTCTCCCACCTCCAGAGTTGCCATGGTGATCATGGCTGCTTTTCCCAACTCCCTTCCTGTCAGTTAGGAGGAGCTCAGTGGGTGTGAATACTTTTGCAAAGCTCTGTATTTGTCTTGATTCCTTTTGCAGGGTGTAACCATTCAAAGCACAAAGATGTGCAACCGAATCTACCTTTTTGTTTGACGTAACAAAAGTTCAGGAGCTCCTCACATGCCAGCTCAGTCCAGGTACATAGTGCTCCTATTCAAGCTATCTGTATGCAACAAAGAGGGAAAAGAAGGGGGAAAAGAATCAGCCCTGATGATCTTGCTGATCCTCATTTTCTAAATTTATTTCATAAAGTCAGCTCTGCTTTATCCTAACATACACCAACACAAAAAAAGCAAGGATTTTGCCTGTAGTTGCTAAAATAAAAAGCTCAGAGGTCAAACAGGTAAAAGAAATGTTTTGGAAACTTGGGGATCCACATAGGAGGAAAATTTGAACTTTTCCTGAAGAAAACAAAAAAATCCTGTTAATCTCAGCTTCTAACTGAATGCATGAAGAAGTTTTCCTAAAGACAAATGCCGCACACTGAAATGTTCTTGGTCGCATGCTTTGAATGTTTTTTTTTTCCTATAATGAGGCAATTAAACAAAACTTGAAAAAAAAAACATGAAATAATTTTTTTAGGTTAGGAAATGGACATAAAATATTTAAAGAATATGAAATGGCAATCATCATGTCGCCTTTTTGAATAGCCAGTGTTAATTTTGAAATTGCATAAATGGCTAAACAAAGTAGAAATGTATCCATTTTTCAGCAACCAGCACACAAATCTGTCTCCACTCACAAAGCTAATGCACTTTGTAAAGAGAGACGGAGCTCGGTGACATTTAGGGAAAGGAAACTAAACTAAAACCTACGAGTCGATGGGACCAACCTATTCTGTTGCTGAAAGTAGGATATTTCATAAATACAACTTATTAAAAAAATGCATTATTAAACATCCTGTATAAATCAAGAGCTCAGCGTCTAACTCTGATGATACTCCAAAGAGTAAACAGGACAAACTTTGACTTCTCTAGATTTTAAAACGGCTGTATGAAGCCCGGTGACTCGACTATTTTTCTATTTTTAAACTTTGAGTTGAAAACTGGTTTGCATTTTTCCCGATCTGCTTCATTTGCCTCTCATTTTCCTGCCATGTGGAGCGTTGTGGTCTTTCTTCTTTACTAGGTCAGTGAGTAAGACCTAATTAAAATCTGTAAAGGGAGGAAGGGGGGTGGGGTGGGAGGTATCACTGGATCTCACATGCTGAGCCTCATCCCACCTGGGAGCCGAACTGAACAGACTCTGACTCCAGTGCTGCCGCTGACACAGTAATGTGAGACAAAAGTGGCACTGAGACCCAGTCTAGAAACCACAATCTGCTGCAGAATGACTTAAATATTATCCAATTACAGCTTTAATCTACATGATGCGAGCGTGTGTGTATTTGATCATTATCTTAGGTAGTCGTTTACCGTAGTCATTTTGCGCTGGAAGATATGCTGCCAATCAATGCAAAGCATTAATTATTCAGCCGGGCAGAGAGCTCACTGGTTTATGTGGCTTTTTATGGGGCAGTTAAGTGTCGTCTCCGGTATGTTAAAGCACATCATGACCTGCCATAAAATTTGTAACGTGAATAATGTGTCACACACATTTAAACATGAGTAATGACTATGTTTTTTTTTATATATATGTAGCATGGAGCTGACCTCTGATTTGGACATGACTTGTGAAGTTACAGGTCACGCTCCTGTTGTATGTGGTGCTCTGATCAACTAACACATGAACATGAACATAGAAAGGGGTGAAAATTGACCTTAGCATTAAAACAATGGATGTTCTTCATCTAGACTGCATAACTATCAGCAGAGGAGACGGTAGCTCACATTAGGATTGCAGCCATTTGTGCTGCAACCAAAAATCTTAACTTTTGATTTTTTTATTTATTTTTTCCAATTTTTGCATTCACATTGAGAAAAAGCATCTAACTATAACTGATAACTTAAAAACGTAATAAATTAAGCCTGTGCAACTTGTCAAGAGAGCACAGTTCCTGTTTTCTTGTTACTTTCCTGACCTTAGACTAACGTATTGTGGAACGTTACACTCTAAAATGTTCCAACAAAATTATTTTAAACCCTAAATATTACATTAAATAGATGAGTTAGCCCTTTTTTCTCCACAGACAGTCAGTCAATAGCATGAATTTGTTATTCACAAGCCATTAAATGTAGAGTTTAAACTTAGAGGACTAAAACAAAATGCTGAGAAAACCACTCTCATAGAGTAAAATGTAAAACAGTACAAACCTTCTCACCAGGCCCTTTTTTGGCGGGGAGGAGGGTAAAGTCGTACCCTGGCAATCTGTTTTGCCCCGGTGGATGCTGTGAAATGGTCCCTAAAGTCTAAACTCGTCTTTATTTCTTGTGGAGCCGGAATGGAGGATATCTGAAACTCCAAACTCCAAACACGAATGATTCTCCTCCTACATTTTTAATAGGGGAATATTCAGAGATCAATAAATCCTTGTTCCTTTTGCTGAACAATGCACAATTACATACGGCCAGCAGCTCACAGCTTGGTTTCCCAGCAGAGGCCTCGAAGATAAATGGCTGAATAATGACTCGGCCCCTTTCACACCGAATGAGGAGTTGTGGACCAAGCCAGGAGAAAAGAGCCTGCTTCTAGAGAAATGAAAAGAACGAGAGTTTTTCTTGTTTGTTTGCAGAGATAACTAATCCAGCCTTGCAGGTTTTCAGTCATGATGTCATTTAGCAGTGATGGCAGCTTTTGAGTTATGTATGTAGTCATACTCCTGCTGCTTTTTGTCAGGGCGGTCTCTGGCGTCCCCCTCCTCATGCCCACCGGGGTGGAGGGGAGTTTGTCTGCGTGACGCCATGAGGCCATCTGCTGATGCGAAACAAGTGGCATTGCCAGAAAAATGGAAAACACGAACCTAATCCTGGCTTCTCGCTGTCGCCCCACATTCTGTGCTCTGGCCAACGTTAAGCTGCTTGACAGAGCCGCATCGAGATGCACCCCCGGCCAAATCCGGGGGGTCAACAGTTTACTGATTGTCTGGACATGTGACCTCTCTTCTTATAACAGCTGGTAACCGGTTTCAGCTTTCAAACATTTGGTTTTTGATTTAAGGCGAAGTCAAAGAAAATGACTTCTTCCTTATTCATCACTTTCTATGATTCATCAATACAACTGGCAGCTAAGCAGACCCTCAGCATGACGCCGCCACCGCCATGCTTGATAGTTGGGAAACTGTTGTCAGGTTTAAACGCTTCACATAGAATCTTCCAAACATTTTTCTTGTCATTTCAACTTGCAAATAACTCAATATTTGTGCCATCGGACTTTTCCATATGGGCATCTCCAAGTTTCAGTCCTGCATGAAAGCAGCATGAAAGCTTTGTCTTTAGCTGGTTTCTTGCTAATGTTAAGCTCATTGGTTTTTTTTAGCGTCTTACAGTTTGTGATCAGATTGAGCCTCTGCAGTTCCTAAATTGTTTTTCAAACATCCTGACGAGTTTCCTGTCATCTATAAGGTAGCTTAGGTCAGATGGATGAACATTTAACACACTCCGGTGTTTCCATGGCACAAAACACACTCATAGAAATTACTTTTGAAATGGATCAAGCAAACTAAAATCAAGCTGCTCTGATTTGAGCGTTGAGAGTTTGACTTAATAACTGGTCTATTTGCTCTTTCTGAGCCTTCATATGTATTTAGCTTCGCTCTGGTTTGCTGCTTCAGTCTCCCTCAGGTCATGATCCCTCATCTGCTGCCATAGCACTCAGTCACACTGACCTGTTATAAGCTTGTCATTTTTCTCCAGCAAGTTTAGATTCTTCATGTAGCCTCATGTTGATCCTGTTTTTCACCAACTTGTGTTAGGAAGCATACGCTGCTTCGCTGCGCTGCCTTGAGTAAGATTCCTGGCTACTGTAAACCACTGCTGGGAACTTTGCTGAAAGATGAACAATCATCTTTCAATCAAAAAGGCAGCAAAGACAGGCACAACCCTACCAAATGTAATTTTCTATCTGCTGAACACGATGTACTATGTGTAGATCAAGAAGATACAGTAAGCGCCATTTATTGTCACTAGAAATATTTTACCTTTGTTCTAACATAAGTATTACCTATTTCTTTTTTTTTTTTTTTCAATTTTAGCTTTAAAAATACCAGAATTTGCACAAACCTTACATTTTGACTGATGACATCAGATATGATTCGATATTAATCAGACAATTACTCAGCACTATAATTTTCTGAATATAAAAATACAAAGAGAGGTGCTCACATTTCAGCCATTTAGGCATAAAGACACCGCCAGCCACGTCTAAAAACGTAACATGATGTCACCAAAAGATTTACGATTCTTCCTCTTAACCTCTTTTCCCATATTCTGATCTTTCCAAGAATGGGATTATTTTTAGCGACTGGCGGATAAAACAAGAGTCAGTGAGGGTGGATGTTGCGGGGAGGGGTGGGGGGGCACAAAGAGCTCAGTGGGTCGAGACATCGCCGCCGAGGGATGAAGAGGATGATGAAGGAGGAGGAGATGGTACAGTAGAGACGAGGGCGGGGTTTTTTTTCCTCCTCAGAAAAGAAGCCAGCTACCACCAAGCAGCAGCAGCAGCAGCAGCCGGCGCATGTCCTGTAGACTCTCCTGACAAAACATGAGCTTGCACACAGAGAGAGGAAGGAGGGAGGAGAGAGGATGGTGATGAGGGGAGCCGCTCCTGCCTCATGATGCCATCTCACCTTCCCCTGTGCAGCCTGTCGATCCTCCTCCTCTAAGACTCTGCAGCCCATTTCTCCCCATCTCTACCCCAACATTATTACTGCGCTTTACTGAGCGGTCTGTAGCGGCGAGCTTGCTCTGGATCCATCCCCATCTGTAGCCATGTCAGACTCCGAGGACATGACGGAGTTCGCCAGCATCGTGGAGCGGATCGAGCGGGGAGAGGTGAGCCTCATCCCGATGATTTACGGCTCTTCTGACAGCAGCGGTCTGCCTGTCAGCGCCGGGGGCCGGCCTGCAGGCTGTCAGAGGCGGGAAGCCATGCTCACTCACTCACACCCATCTATTCTATTCTATTCTATTCTATTCTATTCTATTCTATTCTATTCTATTCTATTCCGATATGAGCTATAATTAGCCTGTTCTATTTGCTTAAAGTGGATAGGCTTAGCTCCTATATTATTTCCTACAATACACATGCATCTGCCTTTCTGTTCTCTTTAAATGTGCAGAATGAATTATTGTACTCTGAATTTATAACCATTTGTAACCAATTTATGTAGATTTATTTAACTGTACTAATTTGAACCAAGGGAAGCCTTTTGGCTTTGATCTGCATCTCTGTTGGGTGGGTTTGCAGTCTTGACAGATCATTGACTTCCGCCAATATGTGGGAGCAGTTCTTTTTCAGACAGAGGTGTTTGCTGGTGTCCACATAGAGCGAGCTGCTGTCTTTGCCCACCTCAGACTGGCAGAATGAGCCCCAATGTGTGTTTCTAGTCAGCTTTGAGGTTTATTCACGCGTGCATGGAGCCGTGAGAGAGAAAAAAAAAAGAGCAGGCTGTGTGGGACTGAATCACCACCACAGTTTCTGTGATACAGAAAAATTTATTACGTTTTGCGTAATCTCTCTAACAACATCCCATATTTTTTATCTTAGCAACTTTGTATACAATTTATTAGAAGTGTTTCTGCTTAAACAGAGCTGCACTTAAGTTATTCACACAACTCGGTTGCATGATGTGGAGGTCACTCAGGCATTTGATTAAATATGCGTGCACATCAGTCCTAGACGCACAAAGTTTGAGACCTTTGTCTATAATCTGTTTTTTTTTATGTATTGTGCATAAATGAGGATTTATTTTACTGCACATATTACTGTTAAAATTGCATATATTTAGCACATTAGATGTTTTGGAGGGCTTTTCTTATTGTAGCTATGCATTTTAAGGAGAAAAATACAACAGTATTTTCACTACATTTGCTTGAAAAGTAGCGTCATACATACCCAAAATACTAACACATGTTAAACTACGTATTGTAGTGTTTGTTGGCATAAATAATATTTGAAGAATATAATTAACCTTTGCTATTTTTCATACTTTTTAAAAATAACTAACTGCAGTTTAGACAATATATCAAAAGACTTCAGAGAAGAAGAATTCCCTTTACCCGACTCTTCAGAAACATGAGGACTGAGACAAAGGGATAAAATATGACAAATTGGATTCTGGTGCAGCTCAATGTGACCAAACCACACACTCCTCTCACACATTTACATTTGTGATGGTAGAGCAGAAAAGGCCTTTTCTGGCACGCTTCCTGAACAACCAGATGGGATACAAATATCATCTAATGGTTGCCATGGAGACTTGGTGCCCCCCCCCCACCCCCAAAACACTTTCCCAAAAAGCTAATGCCACTCCTTGCTACAGCAGTTTGAGAAACGTTTCCCTTTTCTGAAGTAAAATAACTAATCTGTAAGGATGAACCCAAATGAAATAGAAAAACTTTAGGGATTTTTCCTTGACAATAATATGATATTATTTGAGCTTCTACTTTTATATGCTTTATACATTTACAGTACAAGTTATTGTATTGTAGCGACCATTGGCCTGATTATTTCAACAGTTTTGAAGGAGCTTGGAGGAATTGGTGTAATCAGGATGTCCCACTGTGAGGCAAAACTGGAGCACAGGTAAAGGTAGAGCAGGGGGACTTTACTCAGCCAGCTGGCAGATCTCAATACAAAACCTCTTTTGTGATGGAGAGAAAAGAGATACTGTCTGCAGTATTAAAGAACCACTGACCTACTAACACATTTCTGCTTGCTAAGGACAAAGAAAGTAATTCCACCAATGCTACGGATACTTTCATTGCCCTTTGTGACTTCATAATTAATCATTTTACTCCACCCTTAAAAGAGACTCAACATTTTTTTAGGTTGTCTAACCAGAACTCTGTCACTTTAAAAACGCTTCATGTAAAAGCAGCATAGTGAGATCTACATAGATGTGATAAATTATTCACATGATCTGAAACAATGGCAGTGTAATCAGTGTAACTCTCTGACCCACAACAAATATTGGGAAAATTTGATCAGTCTATTTTGTTAAATGCAAACATAGTTTGGATCTGATCAATGGAATCCCAGCTTGGTGAACAATTTCTTTTTAGTCTTGCTAAGTACTTCTACTTTTCCTCTTGTGCTACATATAAAACCTTTATTCTATAAATAAATATATATTCAATAAAACATACTTTGCTCTATCCAGAGTATATGATAATTTTAGGATTTTTTTCTATCCTTTCGGTGCTTTTCTTTTTTTATTTAAATTAACTGAATCTGCATAACCAAAAGCCAATTTTTTATTATTATCTTTTATCATAACTCTGTAAAAACTGTAAAACAGTAAGAAATGTGTTAAAAAATTCTTCTTTAGGCTAATTTTCTCTTAAAAATATTCCTTTCTGTACTGAAATTGAAATAAAAAATTGGCTTGTCTTTTTATTCTAGCTAAATGCTCTTGTTTATTAGAAATTTTTAGAAATCACTTTTTAGAAAAGATGCCGTTTTTTGGAGACTATCTCAATCATTTTATGACTGAGATGGTTAAGTTCTTCTTATACAGCAGGGTTAACTCAGGTTATGTGATGGAGTCATTTACATATCCCCTGTTTTGCAACGTCATACAGGAAAGTAATTCAATGCTGTACCAACGTATTTAAATTATTTTACACAACCAGAAGGATTAGGTGGCCAGAGACCTTAACAGAGCATGATTCATATAACATGAGTTCATACAAAGGTAGAACACGAATTTGTAATTTCCCACTTCTGTTTTGGTGTTCCTTACATAATAATAAAAAACAGTATCCATGCTGATCAAGTTTTAGATCATCATGGATCTAAAATGGAGTTTTGAGAATTGCTCATTTCACAAAGCAACTGTATTTCAAAGCTTTTGCTAATAGATACATTTGTCTAATGTTTTGTCAAGTTTTTCTGAAATCATTTTTTACCTTGAGAGGGGAACTGGTTTTATTCTGTTAGTGTTTTTTTCCCCCATTTAATTTTAGCTCATCAGACGTGGAGAAAATTATGCACAAGGTTAAACCTGCTTATCTGTGCAGGTGTGACTAGGAGCAAACAAAAAATAGAAATGTATTCAAATATAGTTAAAAGATTATTTGAATACAAAATGTAAATTTGTTTCGTAAAATGATTAATAAGACAAGAGAATCCCTGGATTCCAGCGCCAACTTTTATTACAAAAAGTAATAAAAGTAAAAATAAAAATATTTTATTTTATTTTTTCTCAGTTCAATTTAATAGATGAGGGTTAGAAACGGTGTGAAGAGTTTTTGTTTGGAAAAATGTCAGGAAAATTGATGCAACTCTGAATTTAAAGGAGGAGTGTCACTGAGTGGAAACTTGTATTGTAGAAATTCATCAAAGCAACAAAGAGGGCGTTTAATCGGGTTTTTCCTGAAGTCAATAAAAGCAGCAGCAGTAGTCTCAGTTCCCAGATCCATCCCCCTCCCTCCTGCCTGCCTCTCATATCCTCCCTCCCCCGGGCTGCACTCGCTGCGGCAGCGGAGTAGCTGCTGATTCACCCCCGGACAGCCGGCGTAGCTTGGCGTCGCGTGGCGTGGCGTGGCGTAGCGCACCGTCACTCTTTATATTCACGCTGCCGTGGCTACTTGGCATCTTCCCCCTGCTCCAGTCAGGAAAGTTTGCGACGGTTTGTCCTGGACTAATTGATCGGATAAGGCGTTTTTTTTTTAAACCCTCAGATAGAAAGGGAAACAAAGTAGAAAAGAAAAACAAAGTAGTCTATTTTATTTATTTATTTTTGCCTCATCATGACCGCGGAGATGCGGCGAAGCAGTAGTGCATTTTCGGTAAGAAGATAATGTTTGTTTCAGTCATTGTTGAATCAGCCTGTGGCTCTTCTGCCTGCTAAAGTTGCAGACAGACAGAGAGCAGGCAGAGTTGTCCATTCATTGTTGATTCGAGTCTTTGTTTCGTCTGTATTGGGCTTTTCTTCCGCTTTTTGTGGGCAGCTTTGTTTGTCTTTCTGTCATTAAACTTCCTTTATCCTTCTGGGCATTGTTGCGTTAACACGCTGGTTCTGTGGCAGCTTGGTTTGGTCGCACCGTCTGAACCAAATTAACAATCAGCGGCTGGTTGTTGGACGCTAGAAGTTGGCGTGCAGCTTTTAGAATGACTTTCTTATCCTCATTTTATGTTAAAACGTGAGATACTGAAGCGGGTATTTGTGTTTCTCTATATTTAGCCAGGGTTAATCCCGTGTTATGTAATCTGGATGATTGGTGTAAAATATGGATGGAATTGCTCGAAAGGCGATACAAGCATGAAACTTTGCATAAATGTTTTTTTTTTTAATTTAACAATGTTGGGGAGTATAGACGAAAAATTATTATAATTGTCTTAGCAACGGTCTCTTGGAAACCATTTTATTATGACCAACTGTTTACACTCATTAAAAAAATTAAACTATTAGCAGAGCATAATTTATTGATGAAAATGCAACCAAACTATTTTCAAATTTTATTTGGTTCCAAATGAACATGGTGATGACTGTTGTAATGCTGTCAGAATCGTGGGAAGAACATGGCAAATGGTTGTTATGGAGGCTTTCTTTGTGAGAAATTGAGGTCACTGTGACAATGGTATGTCTTTGCCAGAGTTGGACTTCAAGATACTGAAATATTATTTGTGAGATGGTTCAACATCAGATTTTCAAGTATTTCCACAAATACCCAATTGGATTTGACTTTGGACTCTGAATAGACCATGGATGCCCAAGTCCAGTCCTTAAGCTTTACTGTCCGGCAGCTTTTACGTGCCTCCTCTCTAGAATCAAACGGCTCATCAGCATCTTTTTACCTCTGCAGAGGCCTGTGAGCATTCATGTGATTCTGGTTTGTAGAAGCAAGAATGCATCTCAAAGTTGCAGGATGGGACATGTTGAGGACCGGATTTCAGCTCTCCTGGCCGAGACCACACATGAATATTCTCTGATGTAAACTATTACTCTAGACATGTGCTAATGGGTGTTGTATGAATAGAAATCCCCAGAATGCAAAGCTACAACCACCATGTTTCACATCTGTACTGGTTTTCGGCCACATTTTAGCCAAAATGTACATCTTGGTGTTTACCAACCATCAAACACATTTTTCATCTTCGTTTCCCCAACTTGGCTTGACTTTCCTTAATTTCTAACCAAATACGTTTTCATGATTCTGTGTGTTGGTGACTTGTGTTCAAGATAACATTCCCATTGGGAGTAAACTTCAAGTTTTAAGCATGTCTTATGGTGGAGACGCTGTTGGTAACGGAGTTCTCCGCTGCCAGGTCCCGATCAAGAACATCGAGCGGGAGCTGATCTGCCCCATCTGCAAGGAGCTGTTCACCCACCCGCTCATCCTGCCCTGCCAGCACAGCGTCTGCCACAAGTGCGTCAAAGAGCTGTTGATGCTGAACTATGACGACTCGTTCGACGCTGGCTCCGAGAGCTCGGTGCCGGGCAGCCCGAGGTCCAGGGTGCCTTCCCCCTCCATGGAGAGGCTGGACAGGCTTGTCAGATCAGGTGAGTTTAGGCGGTAAGGAAGGCAAATTGATTAAATTCTGTGGCTCGAGTGAAAGTTTTTTTTCTTTGTATTCAAGGAATGGGATTTACAGTTGAGGTGATTAGTGTTGGGGATCCAGCGTGTTTAGTTATTAATGGGAGCTGCTGTCGGGGAAACGGTGCTTCGACCTGATTAGCAGCTATTTGAGCTGATGGAAATTAATAACCAGACCTTGGGAAAAGATGGGTGTTGGGTCATGTTTATCGGCTTCCACTGAAGTCAAAATTACTTTTTCCACAGTAGTGTTGACTTCCTGTTATTCTGTTCCTCTTGCAATTTCCTTTTGACTTCAGCTTTTAACTCTGCTTTCAAATCACATGTAGTTCAAAATCATATTTACTTTATAGAAATGTACATAAACTTCCAGGCTGTATTTACTAATGAGCGGAAACGGGCAGTGAGAGTATTTTGTGAACAATAGGCAAATTTTTAGCTGATGCAAATGACTGACTGGTTCAGAGTGAAAAGGCTTAGTTTGAGCAGCAGGAAGTAGGACAAGTATTTGTATTTAAATGTGGTGCAGACACAGCCCTCCCTCCTGCTCTTGTCCCACATAAACTGGAACAAACTTTAGAAAACTGTTAATTTCAGTCAGCACCACTTCTAATCTCTTTCTTTAAAGGCACAATGGAGCAGAAAAAGGAATTTGATGGGCTGCTGGGTTAAAGTGCAGAGACGAGATCTGCCTGCCTCCTGATTGTCTCTGTCGGCCGGTTTTCACACACCTGCTGGGAAATGAATGCCTCCTGGTCATTATTTTTTTTATTTTGGGAATAAAAGAGTAGCTGCAATTTTCTGTCGCCTTCCAATCCTTCTACAGTTGTACGAAATGTATGTTTGCTTTTTTTTTTTTTTAAACTTAAAATTCAGGGTTGGTTGCATGCACGAGCGGTGCATGCTCAAATATCTTGATTGTCCAGATGTATGATGGGAATGAGGCCTTTTGAAATGAATGAATGTACTTTATTAATCGCAGAGGAAAATTCCCATCCAAATTCACATAAATCATCCAAATAAAACTGGAACAAAACACAAAGCTGGTCAGCAATTAAAAGTATAATTAGGCTGGTGTAACTGCAAGAAATAACATTTAAAGCTGTAACCCTCTATTTTTACGACATACACGTCGGATGGAAATTTAAATCTTAATCTAAAGTGTATATATATAAAAAAAATTTTAAACTAATTCTCTGGATAATTTATCATTGTATAACTTGTTCCTTGTTTCTATAAATTTACACAGAAATTACCTCCAAGCAGATTCAACAATTTTTGGTTTGATCGTCTCTGACCTGATGTGGCGGTCAGGTCAGAGACGTGCCGGTCATAAACTCGAGACTGAATTCTTTCTGATCCGTGAAAGCATCATATTCAAATGCTACAAGTTAAACTAGCCACCTTTGAATCTACGACTCGGTCTTACCAGTTAACCCATCGGTAAGGTATTCAAAAAATAATTGCAAGGAGGATAAATGGTCAATGAAACCATTTTAAAGACTTTATTTTCTATGACCTGTTGAAACGTTTACTGTCCACTTGGGCTCCTTTGTCTTTTTAGTTTTCAACCTCTGTTGAAAACGTTCAATCAGAAAACATCTACAGACTGTTTAAAACTCAAATATATAACCATGTTGACTTATAAAGTGTCAGTATAACAGTTTCAGAGTAACGACTGTCACACCTCTGCTTGCAATAAAATGATCGTTTACTTATTGCAGGAAGTTTAGAAAAAATATTTTCAAATGCTGTTAAACCTAATAGAGAAATTAGAATAATGTAGAACTTCCCTCAGGAGGTCAAAGGTTTACAAGAACCGATAAGAAACCAAACTAAAAATTCAGATCGATGAATCTGTTGTGCCTTACTTTCCAAAAATGTCCCTGACTATTTCAGATTTGACGCGCTGTAGTTATGAACCCGAGATGCCACGTTGCCATAATTTATCATGAGGAACTTGAACCAGAGGAACAGAAATCCCTGGAGTACAGTGAGGTGAATTGCTTTCAGTAAGTTATTCAGCCTTGGCTGAAAAAAAAAAAACAACCTCTGCATGCTTTCAAACTCTCATTCAGAGCCTGCTTCAGCAGCCTGAAAGAGCTCATTCTTCACAGACAGGACTGCGTCTGTTGATGCAGGAAATGATCAAATCCTCCTTTTGGTAAACAAATGACACAACTTGCTGGTACAACTAACTTTGTATTTGATATTTGTTGTCACTTTTTCTTAACTGGGGCTTTTTAAATAATGGATCTTGTGGAATTCCCTCTGTGATTAGTGGTGAATTTGCTCACGTCTTAAACGCATCTAATCTGCAGATTAAGAGGCTCAGGTTCTGTGGGATTGGGGTGTTTTTTGCTCAACTTTAAGTGGACTACTGGCTCAAACTCACAAATGGGGAGACTTGTTCTGCCCCCACTCCTCGGAGATCAGATAACGTGTAGCCATAGTGATGCGACCTGCCTGTGAGGAATGAATGAGGGATTAGATGAACGGAGGGGAAAAGACTTAAGCCTATATTTGTCACTAGGCAGCTCGGACAAGATGTACTGGGAAAGAAGATGGTGGTCACAAAAACCTTTTCTTTTTGACTATCGTTTAATTTTTATGATAAAATGCATCAGTTAAGATAACTTGGGTTAAATGTCATTCAGATGTTTTATACAAAAAAACTGAATTGCCCAAAATTGAGAGGTCAAAACTCTTGAGTGAACAAATCCAAAAAAGAAACTAGCGTTTACTGAACAGTAAGAAACATGATGAATTTATCTCCATAACTGATAAGTTTCAGGTGTGAAATAACAATGGCTATCAGCTGTATATAATTTAATTAAAAAGGTAATGGTTAGGCTTTTTGTCTGTTGGGTAATATCTAAAATCTCTGTTTTGAAAGACTTTCAGTTTCAAAGACCAAAGTTTAAAGGCCTAACATAAGGTTTCCTAAACAAAGATGATGTGAGGCTTTACCTTGGTCTTTCTGGTTGAAGGACAAGAAAAAGCTACAAAGATTCTGGGTTTTTCTTTTGTTTTTTTCACAGGAACTGAGCCCCTTCATGCTACTGAAAATGTTTCTTCCAAGATGTTTTGACACTCTGATGTATTCTGTAGAGAATTGTAATGTAGGAACAGCAAGACACAAGGTTATTTATTTGTCACCGTCCCTGCGGACGGATACTTTCACATTAGGAGTATCTTTCAGTTTCTATTCCTGAATGTTTATTTAATGACTTAAGAAACCAACTCTTGTAAATCAACACAATACTCTGCATGTTAACTGGTCATTTGGCTGCAGAAACTGGCATTTAAAAGCAGCTTCATAACAGAGCTACACAAAGGATTTTGTGACAGAAATTAAATTAGTTCCAAGGAATCTATGGCCCTGGTTTTGACTAGAACTAAACTATAGGGGAGAAAATGCAATAAACCCTCTAGTGCTTTAGTAGAATATTGTGTACTGTCTAAATATTAGCCTCTCAGATAATATTGGTTCACATTGATTTTAGGTGGATTAGTTATGACTAAATATCAAAATCAGTATTTCGAAAAACGGCTTGTAGGTAAAACTAGTCTTGCAAGTTTTTTAATCGCTGTCGGACTCTTCTGACCTGATTCTTAACATAAAACATGTTTGTGGTGACAGTATTTTCATGTTAAGCCCTTAAGCTTAAAGATAACCAATTGGAATTAAGCGTTTGTTAAATATACTTTTATTCACAACCTGTTGTCACATTTTGTTTTCTTGCCTTTTCCTTAGTTTAAGTTTGCTTATCCACTGTAATGCTTCTACCAGCTGGATTCACTCGTCACTTTCACATCATGTATCATTTCATTTTTCTTGTTGGTCTCATCTCACCTCTCTGTTCATTGCTTGCAGCCGCAGGGCGAAGGTCGTTGGGAAGTCGAGGTAGACGCGGGATCCGTGTTTTCAGTAGCTATAGTAGTGAGTACAGTGTTGCCATAGAACCCCTGTAAGACCCTAATTTGGTTGAACCTCTGCCTCTACATTTCCAACTTTACCTCTCAACACAACCATACAAACCTCACTCTGTCAGATGGAAATATAAAGGAATATTTATCTGTAAAGAGGCCAGCTTGATAAGAGGACCGTTTCATGCTGACAAACGTTTTAAAGCAGACAGAGGCCCTCTGCCAAAAAGAACACAAAGGACCAAAATTGGTGAGGAAGTTTCCTGGGAGTTGATCTAAAACTGGAATGTGTGTTCATTGGCTCGACTTCATAAATCCTGCTGGCGAGAAGAGTTTTATTGAGAAGGATTAATGTCGTTCTCAATGTAAAAAGATAACGGCATAAAAAGTTGAAAGCCTTAAGTATGTTTAAGCTGTCTGAGTCTCAAGTATTTTATGGACAGAAACGTGTTTGCCCTCAAGCTCTTTCTCTTCAATCCCAAACCTGACAATCATACCACAGCTAGTAAAAAAAAACAAAAGAACGTTAAAAATGTAGACTAAAATAATTAGTCTGCTGCTAATTATTTTATACATTTGAGTTTTTAGATTAATCAGACTGATGACTAAGAAAACAGACTCAATATCTACTTTGTTGATGCTCAGTTCTTGTTGGGATCAGGAGTAACAAGCTATCCAAAAAAATATATTCACCTCTTAAACCATCTTGGCTGATTAAATATGCCTTGGAGCGTAAATAAGCTTTAAAAGTAAAAGAAAATTGAAAATGGGTAACAAAGATAATTTTTGGATTTGAAAATAAAAACCAGCTTTTCACAAAATTACTTGGTCAGAGTCCGATGCCATATATTGCCAAGTGTTGACTCACCCATCCATATCAATGACATGAGAATTTCCATTCACTTCCGTTCGCACATGTACATAAAATCAGGACCGAGGCAAGCAGACTGCCTCTACAAGCATTTATGAAAGAAGGTGTCGCTTTAAAGTCTTTGGTAAACTTTAACGTAACACGAAATGCCACCAATTTTCTGCAAAGACAAAAACTATAGACCTCCAGGGATTGGAAAAGTATGACAGAAATGTAAACTTTTTTTTTTTTTTTCTTCTTTCAGATAAGTGATTATTATTGAATAAGAACCAATTCAAGGAACTTTTGTTTTCTTGATTGTGGGAAAAATCTCCTGGGACAAATTGTCCCTTTTCAGACCTGCGATGACTTATTTTAAGCTCTTTCTTCAGCTCTACAAAATAATTCATACATGGATATTTTTGCTTTAGCCATATTCTGTCTGCAGTCTATTTACACACTCTGTCCTGAGTCATCATGCGGTCTTAAGACGCCCATTTATTGATCACCTTTCCAGGATAGAAATGGCCGTGGGGTTTATTAGTTACTCTAAATAAGGCTTTAATCATCCAGTGACATCTGTTGCCATAAAGTGCAGTTATCTGTAGGAAGGTTTCAGTACATAATTTGCTCATATTCAGAATTTGCCACCTTCTAGTCAACCATCCCCACACAGTCACCATCTCACCTAGCATGTACATGCCTACACAAATCAGTTTGCTGCTGCTCTGTCACAGCTTTTTACTTTCCTTCAGCTCCACCTTGTTCCCGCAGAAGTGCTGTTTGAAGTGGCCTCTTTGTGTGTTTGGCTTACCTGAGGAGTGTTTGATTTAATTTCCAGGTCCCAGGAAACGAAGTGGAAATACTGGCTTGCAAACTGAGATAAATCCAGCACTCCTCTCTTCCCCTGTCCCCCAAAAACGTGAAGCAATATTTTGATTTCTGTGTGTTTACTGACTTAAGTTTGCTGGCTTTCAGTGTGGTCATACTGCTTGTGTCTGTGATGTGATCTTGTGAACGGTTTGTGCTGCTGCCTTGTTGTGATGCTGCAGCAGCATCAGTAGCAAGATGGGTGTTGTGCAAATCTCTTGAAAGCTCTGCTGCTTCAAGAGATTTTTGGTGTTGTATTGAACTGAACCTTTGTTCATTTGCTTGACATTTATATCTATAGCATTTTACTACTTGGCCACATGGTTATGTTCTGTTAAGATGATTTTTATTTTTCCAATGGGAAAACTCATTCAAATCACTGATTGCACTTAAAGTTAGGATCACTTGCATTGTAGGTGTTGGATGACTTGAATATATTTTTAATTAGCTGGTAAGTTTCAATCTTCATCGATTGCAGTCTTCATCTGATGAATCCTCACTAATGCTCCATTCTTCCCAGATGGTTTCCCCTTCTGTACTTTTTTCCTCTGGATGACCTCTGCTCCCTGCATTGCCTGTGCTGGTGTTTTGCTCCATGTTTCTGAGCAGTTGTCATTGTGGAAATAAAGCACAAAGGGAAACATGCAGAGGCCCTATTTGTGAAGGCTGCGCACAATGGCATTTTGGCCTTAAGATCATAGCTGGTATGTCACCCCCAATGATGTAACGACCCAGAATCTGGCACAGATGAGGTCTCGGATTCAACAAAGACCCCCATTTGACTCTCATGGAAACTATTCCCTTCTTGTAATTCATTACATTGATGCTCGCATGTCCAAATAGAGCCTCTGACAAGACTGGAACCATTATGGCCTGAGGGTATGAATCCAAATGGCACTTGACCTTTACCTAATGCATGGGTCTCTGCTTTCCTTCAGGTTCAATCTCATCCCCGGGCTGGCGCCGAGGGTCTGTGACTCCCCGGGTCACCGCCATCCCGTGCCCCGGCTGCCAGCATGACATCGACCTGGGAGAGCGCGGCATCAGCATGTTGTTCCGTAACTTCACCCTGGAGAGCATCGTCGAGCGTTACAGGCAGGCTGCCCGCGCGGCCGTTGCAATCATGTGTAACGTCTGTAAACCTCCAAACCAGCAGGAGGCAACCAAGAGCTGCATGGACTGCAAAGCTAGCTACTGCAACGAGTGCTTCAAATTACACCATCCCTGGGGCACACCCAAAGCCCAGCATGAGTACGTTGGTCCCACCACGAATTTTAGGCCAAAGGTAAACGGCAATGCTTCTTGTGAGATGTGATTCTGTGAAGGCTGCACATAATTTTTTTTCTGAACAGTTTTTGACTGCCAGGGTCTTGGATCAGTTTTGAACAAAACTTGTGGGTTTAAAGCTAACACTCTTTAAGTGTTACTAATGTTAAAAAAGCTGATTTTAACTAGCAAAAATTAAACTAGTATTGAGTATCTTTATTTTATTTAAATTTTTTAGGTTTAGAGAACAAACATGAAAAATACCCCTCGTGATTTTTGTAGTCAGTATCTTTTAAATTTGAGTCTAAAATATGGTCTTCTCAAATGGAAACTTTGTGTGAAACGACAGACAAATGCATTGAATACTAGCGTTTATTGCTAACTGTTAGCCTCGCTGCTTGAAGCAGCAATTAGTAAATTTTACTGCTTCAGATAAAATGCAAAGGTTACCCTGTAAGGATGAAACTTTAAACGATTCATAGACTTTTAGAGAAGCTAGATTTTAATCAAACAGTTCAACTTAAAAATGCTTGACCTCTATGGGGGACCTTGGCATTTAAAAATGCAGTTTCATCTCTGTGTATTTTAAGATTTTTATTATTCAGAACTTCCTACTACTTAAAGTTCAGATCCTCTTCCTGTTTCCCTTCAGCTCATTTTTGATCTGTGTTGCTTCAACCTTGCATGGAGTTATCTGCTCTCCGGCCGACTGTTTCATACATTCTTCAGGTCTAATTTTAACTCCTTGTTTAAATGGATGCTGTAACTCTATAGTAGGCAGCTGTGTGCAGCACTTGTGCCCCATACGACTTCCTCAGACAATAATGGTGTGATATGTTGAATTTCTCAGGTGCTCATGTGTCCAGAGCACGAGATGGAGAAGGTGAACATGTACTGTGAAGTCTGCAGACGGCCGGTGTGTCATTTGTGTAAACTGGGAGGGTCCCATGCCAACCACAAAGTCACTTCGATGAGCAGTGCTTACAAGATCCTCAAGGTACAAAGACAATTTGCTTTCCTGAGAGAGAGAAAAAAAAAAAGGTGGAATAAACTTAAATTGTTTTTCTGCTTTGTATTTGGGAGTGCTTCAAAAACTTTCCCCAGATAACAAAGATTAGTCTGAGTGAGTCAGTGGTGATGTTGTCATGGGCTGAAAAACACTTTGGACTATTGATATTTTTACAGTAAAATCCTACATGTTGGACCTCCTTTGTTACAGGGGAATACATTCAGTGCATGTGGTCACACATTACAGAACTTCCACAGTTGTATTTAACTTGAGTTTGATCAAGTGTCGTATAGAAAATCTCATTTGGAGCTGGTATTTTATCATCCCGTACCATGAATCAGCAAGTCGCTGGATCTTTTTCTCCTGTTGTAATATTAATGCTTGACGTATACCTTCTGTGTGCACCAGACTGCTGATGATTAACAGACTGTGGAAACTGAAACCCAAGTGGAGAAACATCAGATTTATGTCCCCAGCATAGTTCATTCTTGTCCCTGTTATATTTTTCAAAATGTATGGATCTCCCTAAGAATCCAGAATTCAGATTTGAGACTTTGTTTGCTGCGGCTATGAAAAAATTCTGAAAATTAAACCTTAAACGGAATGGTCTTGGTTTAAAAATATGAAATAGTTGATTAAATCTCTGGTGCTATTCAAAGCACGTTTACTGCAACCCTGTGTGCTTGTCTGTGTGGCTGCAAACAATGCATTCTTACATATTTAATGAGACCATTTGTTCCTCATCATTCTGCACACATTGTAACTTCAGAATAGATTGTGTATCAAATGATCTGAGTGGCTCTGGAAACCTCCGTCAGCGAGTTGTTTTGGGTTTCTGCTGCTTCGAACACTAATGCATTATGGCACACTCAGGAACTACTTACAGCTGCTGCTGCTGCTGCTGTGAATTGTGGGATGGGAGGTAAATATTGATCTCACCCAAGACTGCACAGGATGAGTGTTGGCACAAACAGAATTACACAAATGAGATTTTAAAGTGGTTCCATGTTTAAAGCATTGGTAAAAATATACTTAAATGTATGTTGTTCTATAAGTTGTTTGAAATGAAATATTCTTTAAATGCTGCTGATCTTTTGTCTCCCTAGGAGAAACTAGCGAAGAGCATCCATTATCTCATCAGTAAAGAAGACCAGGTCAGGACTCAGATTACTGAGCTTGACCGGCTCATCAGTCAGACGGAGGTAAGGGAGAGAGGACGCTGACTCATGCTGCTGCAACTCCTTCATTCTCTGCTCAGGGTTTTTTTTAATTGTACTTGACATTCTGAAAATATTTTCTAACATGTCTTTTTATGCAGTTAAAAAATATAAGTTAGTATTTCCAAAAAAGGGATTTGGGGAAATTCATGAATATTGATGCATCCTATCAGTTGGTCGGATAATCTTTGTATGAAGATGAAACTGACGTGTAAAGAGGAATCCAAAGCTCAGTTTGAACTCAGTTTCTTTAGACTACCTTTTATATAAAATGCTCTACCTTTTTCTCTTTGAAGTTGGACTTTTAGTACTCATCCCATCCTCTTAATATATCTGAGCACAATAAGAGCCTTTTGGGATGCTCTTGAGTTTCAAAATGAATTAAAGCTGTTCTGTGTTGGAGACTTCAATGCCGTAGTCTTCAGAATATTTGGATATAAAAAGGGGTTGCAGTTATCAACCTTTCATTTATCTTTAGCATTTTTTAAATGTTTGTTTTTTTTATTTTGGGGGTTTAAATTTGTTTTAATTTATTTATTTTTTTCCTGAAGGAAAACGGACAGCTTGCAGAGCGTGAAGCCAACGAACATTTTGAACGTCTGTTTGAGACTCTTCAAGAAAGAAAATCGGAGATGCTGAGATCCATTGAACAGTCCCGTAACAGACGCATAGACCAACTGAAAGGCCAGGTAGAAAACATCTCAATATATGTTTGGACAATTAAATTAAACCTGGATAATTTAATTGTACGAAACCAATTGAGGCGTTTTAATACGTTTAGAAACCACAGGTTTTTATTTGTGTTTTTAGAGTATGCATTTTCATTTTTTCTATGCCTTGCTTCTTTCTAATGTTTGCAGGTGGATGAGTACCAGGGTATGTTGGAGAACAGCGGCCTGGTTGGCTACGCCCAGGAGGTGCTGAAAGAGACCGATCAGTCCTGCTTTGTCCAGACTGCAAAGCAGCTCCATGTCAGGTACACAGCAGAATATTATTGCCAACTGGATCGATTCAGAAAAATGATCAACACTCTGGTTGGCAATTGCACGAAGGATCTTCTGCAAAGTTAAAGTAATATTACAGCGGTGTTTAAACAGCTTAATGTTGCAGTGCAATGCCTAAAACCAGGGAATATGTCAACTGCATCTACTAAAACAAAGTAACTTTTAATTTTTTTTTTTTCATGTGATGCGATGAGATTGATTGACTTAACTTTTTTTTTTAAATGGTTTTAAAAAAGTCCTACTTTCATTTTTGTGAGCTTTAACCTCTCTGCCCCTTAAACATGCATATAAATTGTGGAACGGAATATGATCCATTAAACTTGGCATGCATTTTAAATTGGCATGCAGAATTTGAGTGCATAGCATTTGACTCCTGTTAAACGTTGCATGCAGAAAGGCCTATTCAATATAGCTTGCATTAATTTACCCAATAAATATTTTGTGCAGATCTTATGGAATTTATAATGCAACCAGCTGAGCAAATGGAGAAGTATGTATCTAACCGAAAATAAAAACCCTGCTAGACTATTGACAATAATGCAAAAATCTACTAAAGACAGGTGTGTTACTTAACCTTGACATTGCAGACAAATATGGCAACAAATCAAATTCTGCAACTAATGTGTGGCAACGAGAGTAAATGGCTAATTCACCATTTCCATAAAATGGGCTTGCATAAATTCTTAACGCAGTAAAAAGACACTTGACTACATAAGATCTTGCATCCTCTCGTTTCCTCTCGACCTCGTCATCCTCAGAAACTCGCATACACTCTCACATTAATTACATCTTCTCACACAGACACACAACTCCATTTATGCTCTTAACAATACAGCACTAATTCACTTAGTCAGACATTCCATTTACTTTATCACATATGGAAACACATTACAACTGAACACATCTTTGGTTTTCTTTTGGTCAAGATTTAGTCATGTGGATGAACATTTGGAAATCTGTTATGGCCTCCAAGTCCAGGGGCAAAACTTGTGCAGATCCAATGGAATAAAAATGCTTTTAACTGGAATGTCGCAATGTATCAAATCACAATTATGATCATAGCTACAATGCTGCCAACATTTGCAATCCCAAAGGCTGCGCTTAAAGCACCATGCATTCAGACGGTGATGGCCAATCATAATTGTGGCCAGAAGGATAAACTTTTATACCAGTGCCAGATATAGATACAAATTGCAGATGGAGTGATGGGGCCATTGTGATGATGTAAAACAGAGGAGAGTATGACTATTATTTTTTTGTTGGACGTCTTTACTTGTTCTCCTGCTGCTGTTCTGAGCTGAGTTGGGTGGGTTTATTTTAGTATTCAGCCTATTAAAGTGGTTACGTATGCGACTGCGATGTGTTGGGAACACAGTCACGTGCACAGAAGGGCACGTAAGGAAAGCTTTTTGCTGCAGTGGCCCATCAGCGCTGAGTGTTGCCGTATCTCCTGCACTAATCTTCCTAATTAATCTGCTTTAGCAGCTTTGGTTAATCTGGGAAAGTTTTCACTCGGGGGAATTACAGTGGAGAGTTTAGTTTTCTTGTTAAAGCTTTCATTTAGTTTATAGTTGGTCTATATTTAATTGCTTAGACGACCCCAGTCCAGAAAATGTGAACAATCATACCTCATGCAAGATGGCCTCTTCAGTAAATGTCTGTGTTGATTCATTTTAATGTTTGTGGGATTTTTCTTGCTTGCTTGTTCTTCAGGATTCAAAAAGCCACAGAGTCACTAAAGACCTTCCACCCTTCAGCTGACCCTTGCTTTGATGAGTTTGTGCTGGACACGTCCAAAGAGGAAACATTGCTGAAAGAGATATGCTTCGGTGGAGGTATAGCCACTTTGTTGCATTTTCTCTGCTTAAATTTTCAGTCTTTGTCTGCTTGTGTAATGTTTCTGTCATCAAACTTAAATTATAAAAATGCTTAATTCATAAATTTATATATTTTTTGTCAATGAACATGCAGCTCATTCTTGGACAACTCCAAAAAAGTAAATAAAATAAAATGTAGTCTTTTTTGTGCGTGTTCATTGAGCATGTGGACACATTCCCTGCACTCAGCCTTTTGGTTCATATAGTGCTGTTGATGGCCAGAACAAGTGGTTTATAATCGCCTACATGTCACATGCTCAGCTGTGAAAGGGCAAAGAGGTCAGAGGTCGTCTAGGGTAAGCAAGTTGAGCAATGGATACAATGATGGCAATATGCCATGCGCTGTGCTTTCTGAAGAAAGAACATTAATGATAAATACCCTCATTACATGCACATTTAGAATGGAGCCCATTGACGTATTCAAGATGCAATAATTATATAAACGGAAAGCCGTAAACAATTATCTGTTCAGATGAGTGCGTTTGAAATATTATTATACTGTTTTAGCAGACAGCTGGGGTTAAAATTATCCACTGCCGACTCCTATGTTAATTGCACATCAGCAATAAATTTCCAAAACCCTCAAGAAAAGTCCAGAAAAGATTGAAATTAATTATTTTGTCAAGTGTGTGGGAGATTTTTTTTCCCTTTTTTTTAAAATGTAAAAATATGCTTAAATGGCCTTTTAACTCCTCGTTTAAATGTTTGTCCAAAGCCCATATTTTATAACTAGTTCAGTGGCAGCTGTCTGAAGTCTTGAAATTCAAGTCTTGAATGTATGTAGGAGCTGTCTCTGTCAACATTGATGTGCATCAAGCCAAGATTTCTAATTGCTCTCCTCCTCCCTCTGTCTTAGTTTGATTACAATCAGAAATGCCTTTAGTCTTTATTAGAGATGGACTAAATCTAAATTGGTACTACTTTTTTTTTAACACCAGGTAGCTGACTAAATCTTTTTTTTATGTATAAGTGTTGCCTGAATTAGTCCCAACAGTCTTTAAGGGAAGAGTTTAGCAGATTTAATGGAGCAGTTGGGTGGCAGCTGTATCGACGTTGCGCTAATCCATACAGCCTGCAGGCCTTTGCTGCAGTGACTCACTCTCTTGTGTTCAGAGGGGAAATATGCTCTGGAAGCTTTCTTGTGCTGCAGTAAATGAGTTCAGGTCTTGGTGGATGATGCATCAGTAAACACAGGACTGCTGCATATGTGGAAGAGTGCGCCATGCTAGGAGTTTTTATGTCTGGACCTTTTTGTTGGGTTTATACAATAACAATGATTTCGATCAGTGATTTTTACAGAATTTCTTTTTCTTCATGGAGATTGTGTTTCCATGTCTTCTGGTTCTGTGTTTTATGATGGAGAATGATTAATCTACTCTTAAGAGCCCGTGAAAGACTTGAACTTGATTCTCATTTGTGCTCCTTTTCCAATTCTCACATAATGTTTGTCAAGATAGTTTCACCAACATCCTCAAAACAAGTCTAATTTTTTAAAATCTGTATTCAATATTAGATTGGTCACAACCTTGTTCACTAATTACTCATCTACAAAAAAGACAATCCCTCTAGCCTGGAGTTTGGTTTTCAGAATTATACCAATTAACTCCAAAATGAGAGCCCCAGCTTATGCAGCTTTAACTGATTTTGCAAACAAAATGTGAAATCAAAGCACATAAATGTATAGTGGATTGGCAATGGTGCTCTTATTGTATTATGCTTTTCAAAAGTTAATTATTTAACTCTGTTTGAAAATGTACAGTGCCTTTGAGAGCAGGCTACAAAGAAATGTTTTCCAGACAGATTAGTTGAGTAAATCTGCATTGTTATAGCTTTTTAAAAAGCAGCCACCGAGGATTTGAAAAGATGTTGATCAAAAACTGAAATATCAAACGAGTGAGAACGTCGCTCTGACAACTTTTAGAAAGTTGGTGACCTTCCAGGTTAGTGATGTGAAGTGTAATGTGCTGAATTTTCCCTAAAGTTTGTTTGATCTCCAACGTCGCAGTATGACAAATGAAAAGCAAAAGACAGATTTTATAGGGGAATACTTTCTCACAGCACTGTAGAGAAACCATAAAGAAATTAAAGGGCTGTAAATGTTTTTAAAGCTACTGTGAGGTGGCTGTTTCTTAGGCAAGCTCTACTTCCTGTAAATGGAGAAACATTTGAAATGTGTGGAAAGGTCAACTGGGAGGGAGGAGAGGAAGACTGTTGGTGCGCGGGGTGTTTCTACTTCCAGGCAGCGATTCTGTAAAAACCTTTTAAGCTCCATTAAGCCAAGGCCTCTTATCCTTTCTGCTGAGTGGGAAGAGATGATCCAACCCAATACGTTTCTTAAATTAGGACGGTTTCATTCTTGTCGAAGTTAATAATGAAGGGCAACACTTCACATTACAGGAAAACTGTTTCATCTCTGCTTTGTCTGAGACAAATTTCAAGAATATATGTAAACATGTTTTTTTTTTTTTTTTTTTTTTTACATTTACCATTTCATGTGTAGATTTAATTCATTCTTTTTCCTCCCCTCTCGGCCAGTCCCAGACCCCCCTCTGATTGACTGGTCCCACAGCAGAGTTTACAACGAGGCCTCCATCTGCTGGAGACTCTCTGAGGACCACCTACCAACAGATCACCATGTTCTAGAGTACCGCAAGTACGTTGAATTATAACAATCATACAGTCACTCCACGCGTTATAATGGGAAGAAATCTTAATTCCATCATCTTGTCTTTCAGACTTGGGGGACAAAGCCGGTCTCCATCTCCTGGGAATGGAGAGGACAATGGCGTTTGGAGGGCTACAGACCGGGTGTATGGGTCCAGTGCTCTGGTGCACGACCTGGAACCTGACAGTCGGTACGCCTTTAGAGTTCGAAGCTGCAGGAACTCCATGTTCAGCCCGTACAGCCCAGAGGTCTCCTTCCACACTCCACCTGCACCTGGTAAGTTGTTTTTACCCTTTTCCACTTTTTTTTTTCTACATGGAAGTTATTTTTGAAATGGTTTCATCTCTATTAGAGAATCTTTTTTTCCCCACTTAATGTAGTCGAGGAACTGTGTGTGTATGCATTCTCTTGATAAAGTTGGATTTCGACTTTCATCATTGAAAACATGAGACCGAATAAAAAGATCCACTCAATTTTCTACTAATATTTGGTTACATCACACTGAATAGCAGCTTCTTGCACCAAAGAAGTGCTGGACAACTGTCATGCCATTGTGTAGGCCATAACATTTGTGTTGAAACATTTTCTTGGTTCAATAACTTCATTTTTGTTGGAAAGAATTTTTATGAATCGGTGACTAATTTGTCAATTTCACTCTTGGAATTAGAGAAATAAATTAATTAGTTTTTCGAACTGCACCTTTAATCCTGCTTGCACAATGTGCTTGGCAATATTGAAAACAAATTCAAAACGCTGACAAAAAAAAATGTGACAAACGAAACAAAATCTTGCATCAGAAGTCTTCAAAATCGACTTGAATTAATGTTTTATTCATGTTTTAATTTGAGAAGAACCTGCACTTCTAAAAATAAACTGTTGCAGAGATGGAAAAATGTAAACTGAGTAGAAAAATCTATTACTAAAATCCCTCCCCAAGCTCAGTCACTTCAATAGATTGTTGTTGGTGTCAAATTCATTAAAGGGCAAACAGACTACTGGAGCCACAGTCCCCCTTTGGTGGCCTCATTTTGGCCCAAGCAGAAGCAGCTAAGCTCCTTCTCTCTAGTTTCTGGGAGCAACTAGCAGCATTGTGGAAATTTATTTTCTCCTAAAAAGATCACACGATAAATTAGTTTGGTAACACTTTATTTGAAGGGGGGTGAATAAGATTGTCATGACACTTTCATAAACATGACACGACACCTGACATGAACATGAATATTTCTGACAAATATTTGTGATATTTAACAGTCATAAATATTTATGAAAGTGTCATTACTATTTAAACTTTTTATAACAGTTACCTAATTTTTAAAGCACAATCAGCAATAATTTTATAACAAATTTATATTGGTAATTTCTTGGTTAATGTCCAGTTGTCATAACACAGACATTTTGAATGTCAACTTTGTATTAAAAGTGTCCTAATTTACCGAATGTCGCTTTATGACAACAGTCATAAATATTCATGTTCATGACAGGTGTCATGTCATGTTTATAAAAGTGTCATGACAGTCTTATTCACCCCCCCCCTTCAAATAAAGTATTACCATTTGTTTTGTTTCTAAATATTTAATTGTGTTGGAGTGCCCACAGCAGGAGGTAATGAAGCAGAATGGCTTTTTTTTTTTTTTTTTTGTCCTAAGTTGGTTACCATGGTGATTTTCTAATCATTTTCGTTGTAGCTAAAAGCAGTGCAGGTCATGTTTGTGTGGGAGAGAACAGTGTGACAGCTTGGAAAAGCAAACTGCTGGCACATCTTTCTTGGCATCGTTTGCACTTGGAAGTAGATTTATCCAAAATCTACTGAAATTCACTTATCTGGACTTGAATGCAAACTGAACAGATTGGAATCCGTCCAGTATAGCCGCTTTTGCACTGCACGGTACGGAACGGTTCCAGCCCTGTTGTGTTCGCATTACACTGAGGGCGCCATCGAAGCGGTACCGGACGTCATTATTTTAAACAATGGTTTCGATGTAGCGGCCGGCTGTACTCGTTCATCAGCGAGTAAACGGAGGAAAAAAAAATCCTCATCATTAGACCAGGTGATTGCACTATATTGAGACGAATCCACTGCTAATTAAAACTAATAATAAACGTATTGAAAATAGCACTCTTTACAAAATAAAATGCAGTTTAGTGAGACCCAGCTGTCAACAGAAAATCAACGTCTGACTCCATAACAACCACCGGCCAATCAGCTGCTGGTTCTAAGCAGAACCGCTTGGCCGGCACGATTGGAACCACAGCTCTTGTGGTTCCATGGGGCCGGGTGGAACCGGTCGCAAGTTGTAATGCGAACACGCTCGGAACCGTTCCGTGCAGTGCGAAAGCGCCTTAAGTTACCTTCACTATTGTGCCTCTGTTTTGGTCTGGGTATGTTGGATTCAGATTTGTATAAAAATGTGTAGATTTATTGTGGACCTTTTCAGACACGGTCACCTCCCAACATATTTTGCAGTAATTAAAATATTAAACTTTTTCTAATCATATCATTTAAGTGCATAACATACTGAAGCTTTGATTATGTGTGTATTGTATCAGAATTTTTATTTTTTTGGTGCAACATATTTTACTGGATCGTTTCTTTCCCCATTTCTTAATATATTAAGAAAAAGCATCTTTACTAGACTGCTGCTGACCCAGATTTATTCCATATTTTATTGGGGATAAATAAGTTATATATTTTCCTTCAAGCATTTACTGCTTAGTTGTTTGCTTGCAGCAGTCTTGCTATTTAAGCTAACCTCAGTACTGTGGCAGAGCTGCTCTTTACCCCTCAGCTAGATTCATGTATTGTCGTTTACATGCCCTAGTTGGTATAAGGACTTCCCAGATAAATGCAAATGGTTTGGTTTTGGCTAAAGAAGACTTGAGGTTGCGGTGGGATGGCTGAGTGAACATGTCGGCCCATGTGTCCTGGATTACTGTAATCATGGCCTTCAGCCCAAAAGCTATTTATAGACTTAATTTAATTGTAACCAGATGATGTATGTAAATGGAGCAAGAGATGAGAGGTGGCCATTCTGTTGGTGCATAGACCTTTAAAATATTTTAAAATGGTGTCATAGCGCCCTCTTGTGTTGGTGTCTACCACTTGCCTTTTCAAAAGTCCCAACTATTTAAATCCTCAAGGTTTCTTCTAAAATTAACAATTTATATTTTGACTAATAGGACTTTTATTCCTGAATTCATTTTTTTTCTTCCCCTAACCATCTCCATCTCCTCCTTCTTTCCATTTGCAGTTTTTAACTTCCTGTTCAGTGACAAGTGTGGATTCAGTACTGAGCGCCTAATTTTGAACAATCGACGGGATGCTGTGGAGAGCATGGCGGGTATGGCTTTCCTCCTTTCAGCAGAACGTGTGCAATCCGGCAGCTACATCGGTCTGGACTACATCATTGGGGACACGGGCATCTCCCAGGGGAGGTACGGGGAAAAAAATGCATAAAACAAAATGCTTCATTTGCAACATCAGCATGTTCATTAAGGATTAGGGGAGTCATGTAATTGCTCTTGTGTCTGTTCACAAAATTGTCTTCTCCAGACACTACTGGGCCTTTAAGGTGGAGCCTTACTCCTACATGGTTAAAGTCGGCGTGGCTTCTGATACCAAACTGGCTGAATGGTTCCACAACCCAAGAGACACCAGCAGTCCAAGGTATGTGCTAAACAGACAAGATCTAGGTAACAAACGTAAGGAGTTCTACTAAACGACTAAATCTGCGAACATAATCCTATTTATGCAAGGGAACTGGTGTGAACTCATAAAGAGCTTACTCACAGACACAGCCTACCTTTCACATTGGATCCACTCACGTTAAACCAAAGAAAAACCTTATTTTGACAATTAAAATCTGTGGTAATTGCATAAGGTGATGAACATTCAGTAAGTTATTGGAGAAGAATTTGATTTATATCGGAAAATCATGCGTGAAGAAAACTTTGACTCCAATCTTTTTTTTTGACAATTTACTGTCGGAAAGGAGAACTGTAAAAGACATCAAGTTGGCCTCTAAATTAGGTGTAAAAAATATTCATCTGCAATGGGTGTCGCCTTAAATGTTTTAATTTCCCAATTTGTATAATTACAATAACTTTTGTGTCACAAGCTCAAGTATTTCAGTACAACTTGGTGAAATGTAAGGATCTGTTGGGTCAAAAGTAAAGATGTGCTCCATGTTCAGTGCACAGGAATGTGACCGTTTCTGTCCATGGCATATTCTTTAGCAAAACGCTGACTAGTCTTAGCAGCCATTTATTTAAGGGTTACTTTAAATAAATGGTCCTCTGTTTTTAAAAAGCTCACTTAGGATATACTTAAATGAGAGAGGATCATCCTAAATCTTTTTTTCCCCTTTCTCCAGGTATGACCACGACAGCGGACATGACAGTGGCAGCGAGGATGCATGCTACGAGCTCTCCCAGCCCTTCACACTTATCACCCTGGGCATGGGTAAACTCTTCATCCCCAAGGCCTCTTCTTCCTCCTCCGTTTCCAACGCAAATTTATCATCCGGTGACCCAGGCAACCGTGTGCTTCCCATGCCGCAACGCCTGGGTGTATGCTTGGACTATGACGCACATCGGGTGTATTTTTACGACGCCGACACCATGAGGTGCCTTTTCGAGAGGCAGGTCGACTGTTCGGGAACGATGTTTCCAGCTTTTGGTCTCATGGGCAGTGGAAAGGTCCAGCTGGAGGAGTTCATTACCGCTAAAAAACTGACCTTCTGAGAAAGAATGGAGGGAAGATGTTGATGCATTAAGACTTTAATAAATGACCTTTTTCTTGGGTATTTTTCTGTGAAAACTTAGGGGGTATATTGTCCTGTGAGGGTAAAATTCAACCATTTTTCTTAGCGACAGGCCAGTTATCAGCAGGGCTTCCCTCTCCCCCCCTCTGTGAATCAGATAACTGCTCCAGCATGTCCACATGCAGAGGTCTTCAAAGATTGATATGAAAGGTCATCTTTGCAAACCAAAGTCACTGTATCTGAATTGTCATTGACCTGCTTTTATTTACCAGCTAAGATCAGCTGTTACTGAACTGGCTACAGAATATGTAGTCACTTTAAATATTTTAACCTGAAACAACTTACACTGGAACACTGCTTTATTATTCTAGATATTTTCTTGTTTTCTTTAAATGGTTGGTGGTACTGTGTGAAGGTGGCAGCAAATGTTTAGATGCTAGAGGATACGAGGGAAGGTTGCTGCTAGTTTTGAAGCTAGCACCTTTGTGCCTTTTTTTTCCTCCCCCCCTCCTTTTTTTCTAATAAAAGTTGATCACAGAATTACACAATTGTTGTATCTACCAGTTTACTCTAGTTTATCACTGAAAACACTACTAGTTTCAATGTTGGCTGTTTTGCACATGAGTAAATTGATGCACATAATCTCTTGCTTTCATCACTGCGTAGTTTTTTTTTTTTTGTTTTTTTTCCCCATTATCGATAATTGCGAGCACAGCGGTAAACAAATGAATGTCTTGCATTCACACACAATTTGTTCTTATATTTAATTATGTGACCGTCACTTTTTATTATTGGCACAAAACATTAACTTTAACTTGTGTGTTGACCAGTTACCAAAATCTGCTGTATTTTATAACTGAGATACCATGAACAGCCTGAAACGTTTGGCTATGGTGCTTATTCAAGTGCAACACACAGCTTTGTCACCTCACAGCCTTTTAACAGTTTAAAGGAAGCATTTATTCAGGTTTGTCCAAAAAGTGCTATCACAAAATGGTACCTTAATTTTGGTGCGCAGCCATTAGGTGTAGCATGTTAACCTCTTTACTGTTCAAGTTTGGCTGTTGTGGAGTAGTTGCTGTTGAATTTTAGGGACGCATCAGATGGACTAAAAAGTTTGTTTGGACACCACACTTCATCTGGTTAACTTTTGTTTTTATGTGCCTGCACTTGGGTTGGTTTGTACATCTATGTATATATGAGATTTCTGGAGGGTTAGGGTAACCGGTTTGTGTGTGTTTTCTCAGGTTTTTAGCCCAGATTTGGGTCTGAAGCTACCTACCTCTGTCACTCTGCCCTGGAAAACCTTAACTGCTGTCCCTTTCCTGAAAGAAACTTCTTGAGTTGATTTATATATCCTCTTTTCTTTGTAATGGTTTCAAAATTTTGGTGGGGTAAGACATCAAGCTGACATTTTATTATTATTTTTTCTTAATGTGAATTTGTTTTCATCGGAATAAAGTAAATCATAAATGTTTGGGTGTTAATGTGCGAAGATGTTGGCCTGTTCAGCTGCCTTTTGTCGAGGTTTTTTTTTTTTCCAATGTAACAAACTACTTCTCTTCCTGTTCAGTGTTCTTTAGACTTAATCGAATTTTGGCGTAAAATGTTATTTTATCTTTTCTTTTTTTTAATAACTGATTTCTCCAATTTCAAAGAGGAATATTCAATTAGTGACAGTGTGTGTATTTTGTCCCATGTGTTTTGCATCCGTTTTCACTCCAGTCCTCACAGACCTAAAATCATATCAAAATGTACACAATCTCTAAAATCTATGCATTTAACAATTGGCTGAAAGAGTTCAGTTTTATTCATACACAGAATGTATTGATCACAGAACAAATGGCTGAATGTTCTTCTATATGCAAGATTAGTCAAGAGTTGCAGCACATGTCATAATGCTTAACAATGTATTAGACTTTAAATAATAATGCACACTGTATATTGCATTTGTCATAGATTTGATCCTTAATGAATGCACAGATTGGCTCCATGCTTAAATACAATGTTGCACTTTAGTGATCTGTAGCACATCTGCTCTGCAGGTGTGTTTAATACTAATGATGTGTGTGCAATGGCATCAGAGGGGCTGTGAGACTGAAGAGTGGACGCCTGAGCCTTTAGTCACAATTTGCACTGTCTATAGGCTGTTTAGCGGTTGTAAATGGGCTTCTTAAAGAAGAAAATTTTAAATGCTTCTAATAGTGTCTTCTTCTGAGATTGGATGTGGTGGTGAATTTCTGTGTGCATAAATATAGTATGTAAACATAATTATAGAAAGGATGTTTTTTTCTGTGTAGGGGATAAAGTGAATAAAACATTTCAAATCAAATTTGCCTGCCAATTTTGATTGTGCGGCTGTGGTGCTATTTAACATTTAATTATAGAGCCGAAGGGGTGAGTGAAGCATCTTTTAGCACATACAAATTGTGATGAAAACCGCAGTTATTTTCAACCTTTAGATTTTCAACATGACTCTCTGCAGAACACTCCCAAGCATACAAATGCTGTTTGGTATTACACCTGCGAGTAACAACATAGATTTTCCATTTGAGGCTTATCTGAAGCATATCAACTCAATTTTTATTATAAAAAGTTTGAAGTGTTTTGATGTTTTATTTGGATGCACAACGTTGTCAAAAGGCTTGAGATTTTTGCCTCTACACAGACTATTCTCTCAGCAGCGCATGTGAAGTTGGATGACATGTTCTGGCTCATAGTCTCCCACAGGTATAAAGTCCAGTAGCAAAGTATTTTTCTCCTCCATATTCAACTCTTCATGTGATGAAATGCTCAGAGGCAGCCGCTCAGCCATGGAAACCAATTCTCTGAAGAGCGTTCATAGGTGCTTGATATAATCCACCTCTGGTCACAGATGTGATTTGAACACATGAATTTAATCATTTTTAGTCTCAGTACTTTTGGCAAAACAATCTGATTTTAACATTTGTTTTTATCTGCCCAACAAACAATGTTTGATACTTTTGTGGCTCAATGAAACTGTTGATTTCTCCTGAAAAGTTGAGAAGCAATTCTCTAATACACACCGTTAGCATGTGATAGTCTATATTATTGTAGAATATTTGTCATAAAAAATTTTAATTTGGTGAGATTTCCCAAAGAGCCTGGAAATGTTAGTACTACAGACATGTTCCAAAATGCTTTAACCTAAATTGTCACATGTACGTTCAAGTACATTGTTCCTGCTGAAAGGGAGGTAATATGGTACTGGGCAGTTTGCTCCAACATACCAATTGGCATGGACCGGAGAATGCAAAAGTGAGCGCTGTCTGGGGAGCTCCGAAGATTACGGGTATCAACGTTAAAGGTGAAGGCTGGAATGTCATCTTCAATCAGCTTAATGTTCCAGTGACGTTCATGAATATTAATATGAAGTCTTCTCTAGTCTGCAACCAACCTCCCAGAATGTGGGTGCAAGAGAAAATGCATTTTAAAGATGATCAGATGAATGGATAAAGGTACATCACTCTCCGATGGCACCATCTGTTGCATTTTAAACTATAATGTGCTCCACAGAAGCTCGCTCACTAAAATTAAAGTTGCAGGATTGCCAGAATGCATGTTAACAAGTCCCCACATTTTTGGGGTAGTAGTGGAGACAAAACTGGAGTTATTTTTTTAGAATAACTGAGGACTAAACATGATTCTGGTTTTCTCTTGAACAAGTACAAATCCTAATTCTATTAAACATAGAAGCTTTCAGTGTCTCTTCACTGAAAGACGTAGAGCTGAAAAGAGGCATCACTTCACAAACCTCAGACATGTTGGCTAAAGAGGAATGGGCTATAGTACCTGTTGACAAATGCAAACATCTCTTTGAAGAACAGACATTGGTATTTAGAAGTGACTATTGCAAAATGTGCCATCATAAACTAGCAAATCAAGTGTATCGTCTTCTTTTGTCCATGCAATTAAAAACAAAATGTAATTATATAAGTATTCAATTTAAATAGTCAAGTCTGATTTGTGTTAAACATGGTGTAAGTGATGCTCACTAAGCCTGTGTCATACTATTTCAAATATAGTTATGCTTTTGCTTTTCATCCATTGAGGATAAATGGAATCTGATGCCATGTATGAGAAGCAAGTTCTCAGGTATCTGTAGCTCATTTTGATGTTATCAAATTCTGATGGGTAATAAAGTCATCTCAAGCTTTTTCATATCAATGGGTTAATTGATCTCATTTGTCTGTGTCGTTTCAGATATTAAATCTTTAAATATCTACTTAGTTAAGATAGTGTGTGCTGAAATCACTTAAGAGAACAAAGTCCTTTAGAACAAGCATAGATATTTGTTTGTTGATTGCTGTTTTTCCTGTATTTCTTTTAAATTAATCTACAGGCAGGAACATGTTTCATTGAATTGTTTTATAAAGTTAATTTGTAAAAAATAAGTTGCAAAATAAAAAAGTTTGGATTTTTGCCTAATAGGTTTTGTCAGGATAGATGTTTCCCAGGATTCACTTCTTCTTGCAAACACCTCCATTGTATGTCTTCTTATATTTTTACTGTCCCCCCTTCCTCCTTTGTTTATACATTTAAATTTCTCCTTCAGATTTGTTAATTTATAATCTACACAGCAGAAGCAAAAACTCAGGGAAGCAAACCAATGTAATAATCTGTGAAAAATGCCTTATGTTGTGTGATGTTTATCATACAGCATGTTGGTTATCATGCTGCATGATGTTTACTAATGCCAGCTTGATTATTGTTCCTCTCAGAGGCCATTAACTCAAACCCACACAATGCAAAATGAGCTGTTTATTTTTTTTTTCCTGCAATGGAAATCCACCTTTCAGCTCCAAACTGTTTTTTACTGTGATCCAGAAAAGCCAACAAAATGCTAAATCCACAAAACAAAAAAAAGTTATAATGAAAGCTATAGTAAAACTGCTAAAATATAAAATAAATACACTGTTGAATAGGTCCTCTTCGTTGCTGGTTGGTGGCCCTAAGTAATCACTAAGATTGCTACTGCTTTAGTCTTGCTCTTTTTATGAAGGTCATATGTCTGCTCTTATATTCTTTGTTATTAACGCATTAGAACAATGAAGTTCTCCGATATATACATATCTCACAAGCTTTTTTTTTTTTTTTTTTTTTTGTTTTGCTAATAGACCTGATTCAACTGAAATATTTCTTTTGTAAAAGGTTATGCAATTTGTAAATATCACATTTCAAAAATGAAAACATATTAAACAAGGATCAAGCAGATACTGCAGTTTCAAAGAGCCCAGCAAAGACAACGTTATTCATCTGTGGGCATCTTTAATGTTGATTTTAATTAATCTATCACCTGCTGAAAATTCAGGGAGAAGCAGCAACAGCAGCAGGAGGAGGAGGAGAGGAAGGAGGAGCAATGGACGTCACACCGCACAGCCTCGCTGTCAGTGACTGCAACGCGGAAGGAGGAAAACGACTCTCCGTCACTGAGGTGTAATTTCGGCGTCACCGCCTCACAAGGTGCACCCTTTAGTGTAATTCCAATGCCGCTGTAAGACCCCTGACATCTTCATGCCAGTACTAATTCATTTTAAACACAAAGCGGACATATATCTCCCCCCGGTTCTCCACTGACGGGCCTCGGTAAAGACTCTAACAAGGCGCTGAAGGTAATGTACGTACGATGACGGCCGCTTATGTTTGTCCACTTACCTGCTGCTAGCTTGAATGACCGCCTGAGCCACCGGTGCTGCTACTGTATTTCCGGACACTTATTATATTATTAATATAATTTTATTTCGATGCAACGTAAGGGGAAACATGAGCGCTGGAGTATGAGCGCATTGAGGCAGCTAGCCTGTGTGGGATTTAGGGTCGGCAGGCTTCAAAGCGTTGTTGACGTTGTTGGTTTGACAGTTGTGGCATCCCGCAGGGCTGCTGCTGCTGCTGCTGCAGGTGGTTAGCTGCTCTTAAATCTCTGCAGCTTAGCCATGAAGACTGTTTAATATGCTTGCTAGCTCAGGTTGGTTTCTGGATAGAATATAAAGCAACCGGATCTCTTGAATGGCGTTATAGCCATTTATTACACTGTAAACACGTTAAGGCCCATCACTAAGATTAACAAGCTGTTAACAATATACACCAAGGTTTCGCGGCTCCTGTTACAGGACAACCTATGAGACATAAAAATAGTCAGACTTTTAAAGATGACAGTATTTATTGTAAGAGCTTGTGAGAATGCTTAGTGATACTTCTTGTGGTTTGTGGTTCAGTAAAGAGGTTAAGCTGAAACATGTTTGCCAGTTCAGTTTCATAACCTGTTTTAGCAAAGTTGTTATCATTATGTTTATTTATCTACCTTTTGTTACATGGTTGATATAATGGTGCATTGACTGCTGCTATCAGATTTACACACTAGACTGGTAAACAGATTCTTCCAGTATGAACTTTGTCATTTTTTTTAGATATGTAACAGAAACAGACTGAAACAAATTTAGAGTTTGTTTTCCCCCCTTTTCAGTAAAGAAATCACACCTGAAAACTCCCACTTTTTTCAGTCAATAAATGCTTATTTGTAGATGCACTTTGGATCTGCAACACATTTTTTTATGACAAAAGGTTACATTTGCTAAGTTAAAGCACTTGCAGTCAAAGGAGTTTGTGTTCAATAAAATCTGTACAGGATTGAATGATTCTGGTCCTCGGTGGTCAGTGTCCAGGATCTTTTAGACATCTTTTTGATAATTAAAATTATTTCATGATTTCCAGGTTCTACTCTGAACGTGGTGACCTACGGAGGTAAATCAGCTAATTTTCAACATGCACACATCTAAAATCTGCAGGATAATAACCTCGAAGGCCGGAATTGCTTTTCTTTCAAAAAGCCGAATCAGCCAGAATTGTAATCGGCATATCAGGTGTCTAACAAAACAAACAAACAACAAAAATATGTTTAAAAAGCCTGATTGGTGAATTTTTACTCCTTGGAATTCATTACCAAATTATCTGTATACATGTTTGTCAAAATCAGACTTTGTGGACATATTATGTAACGTTGAGTCTTACATAAATTATTCTATTTCCATCATTCAGTGAATTGTGAGGAGAGCAGTGTGATGTAAGAAAAGTCCGCAGAGTGTGTGAACTGCAGCGTGTGGTTTCTGTTACCCATTAAGAACTTGTTTTATTGGAAACACCCAGTTACTTACACCCAGCACACACACACACACACACACACATCTAAGTATCCTTTCAAACTTGAGTAAAGCAAATGAATCTCTGTGCACTAGCAAGAATATTGGATGCAAGTAGAGCTTCTATATAAGACTGTTAACCACTGTTAAAGTGTTGTGATTAAAACACAGGACAGCGACGCTCAAATCGCCCCATCTGAATCCGCCTTATTTGTTTAGTACCAGTGACGTGCTCATTTTGGGTGTGGCAGTGTGGAATAAAAAAAAAAAACTGATCAATTTAGAAACCTGATGATAAGTATTGTAAATTCTGCAAAAAAACTATTATTTTTTTAGAATAATTTACTGTTTTTCTATTTAATTTCTTTATCTGTGTTGAAGGAGGAAATTGTGCATCTGCATATGAACTTGTATTTACTGCCCAGTACAGCAGAACTATCAATAACTGGAAAAAGGAAGGAGGAACTGGTATGAAGCTTTGCTTCTCTAACTCAGATAGTCGCACCTTTTGTGCCTTGGCCAAGCGGGGAGGAAGTTTGCAAACTAGTCAGTGCAAACCAAGGCTTCATTCAGCTCTTATTTGAATTTATCCTGGGCAGCCTTCATGTTGAGCAATTTACATATCAACATTTAAGCTGAAATATTGATGCATTTTTTTTTAATAACTTAACTTTTCTACTTCCCTGACAGAGTGGGTTGGTTGGAGCATAAACTGCTTCTTCTTAAGGTCGTGCCTCAGCATCTCATTTTTAAACCATCAGAGTTGGACTGGCTGATGCTTTTCTTGGATCTATGTGAAGCAGCATAGTGCAAGTGCACTTAACCTCAAGGTCACAAACTTATGAATGGCCATTTTATTCCTCAGGATTTTCCAAAAGAGAATAGAATGTATGATACCATCAAACTACTGCATGTCATCCAGGCCACGAAGCAACCAAGCAATCTTTTCAAACTGACGTCTGTCATAAACTTTGTCTCTCATCTGTTGAAGGGTTTCTTTAGACCGACGGATGATGAGATCTTATATCCTCCTTAATGTTTTCAGACAGGCTTTATTTCAGTCAAACCGTAATCGAGCCGGGGTGTGGCTAAAGCTGAGGCAAACACTGTGGACTAACTGTGTTAAGTAATCTGAGGCTTTTTACACAGCCTCAGATCGGTCTAGGTTTGATAAATTAAATCATTACAAAACAGAACTTGCCTGTGAGTAAATATTTCTTCATACCATTTTACTGGTCACCCAGTATGATTCGCCGCTAATAGCATAATCTGAATAATCTTCAAATCAGTGTCCTGTTTTCCTCCCTCTTCGATAAGCTACCTGAGAGATGTATTCTGGATATATTTTAACTCTGGTATAACCGTCTAAAGAATTGTAAGCCTGTCTTAACGAGCTAGGGTCAAAGGTCAGTCACCAGGTCAAATGGTTGTGGCAGGCATCCCTCTTTCCTGTATTGGAGGCAATCCCAGCCGATCTGGGAAGACAGCTGGCTGAGGATGTGTGCATGGGGAAGGCCTGTTGTGTCTTCTCTACTTTCTCTTGCAATAGAACTGATCCATGTGCTTTAGCTATTTATATGTGCGCATCCATTACATCAACTAACACATGAAACAATTATACTTAACTCCCCTCAATGCTGATGGTGTAGTGACTTATAGGGACAGCTATTTGCTGCTCTACTTTCAATTTTTTTTTAAGTTAGTCAAAAAACATCCCCCGTAGTTTGTTGGAGAATGTTGGGCCATAGCTGTTAGCTATAATTATGGACCTATGTGCCCGTTGCGTTGTGTAAACATTTTAGAAAAATCAATCAGCATCACATTTAGAACTTGATCGAATTTACTGTCCAGAAGGTGAGACTCTAATTAGCCACTTCACTGCAGGGCGTTACTGTAATCTTATTACACAGAGACCAAAAACAAAACACTTCAGTTGCCTCGGACGTTAGAAGGTAGCTTCATCAGTGTTAGCAGGATTGCAGTGTAAGTAATCCTCCTTTGCGTAAGAAAACATTTGAAAACACTGGAATGACTTGGCTGTACTGAAGTTTGACACCGTCTGTGTTTAAGATGTGCAAACAATAAGACCTGCTGGCTGTAGTTACAGTTTGTACGAGCAGATTTAATGAATAATGTTTAGTTCTGCTTTCTCGGACAGAGGTGAGAGATAATTGACTTTTCTACTTGTTTGCTCAGTTCAAAACCGCAGCTGATTTATATTCCTCTTGTTGTACCTGCAGAGAGGAACTGTATCAGAATTTGCTCTTTTTGTTTTTCATGCAGTACCGTGCCGATGCTTAGCAAGCCGTGGGAACGAACAGCTTTGGTTTGCTAAACTGAGACTGTGCAGGTAGACCAGGTAGATAGAAGCGTCTCATGGATTAGTGGTGTCTCTGCTTCATTTACGTGTCGATTAATATTCACGGAAATACACTTCCTGTCAGAAGTTTATATGCCGCCATAAAACATAAATGTTTTACTATTTTGAATTTTTGTTTTTGCATAACCATGGAGCAACTGTGAGAAGAGGGCCTTCTCCAGAATCAAAACATTCTTGTATTGAAGATAACTGAAGCTATATTCTACATTCAGTGCTGAATATATGCCTACATAAAATCTAATCTGTCTCAGAAAGTTTAACCTCAACAACATGCTTTATGTATCATCAGTCCACCCACCAAACTACAGAGCAGTTCTGATCATAATTTAAAAGCCCAACTTTATGAGCGTCTGTAACTTCTGACTGGAGCTGAAAGATGAATCCTTAACAGAAAGTCAATTCCTCCCACCTCATATGCAAATAATGAGGCGGATTAGAGCTTTTATCACCTTGGGGCTGAAGGTTTATGTTTCTACATGGATCATTTTCTTTGACTTTATTGTTGATCTAAAAACTCTGTGACACATTTTATGACGGATTGCAATTAAGTTATTGATTAAAAACATTGGATTAAGTTTTTTAAAAAATCGTCTTTCTATTCTGGCAGTTTTAAAGCTTTAGATTTAGCAGGTAGAGATGTTGTAGAAACCGTTTCTAACTCTTTCAAAGAAACATGTTTTAAGAGAATTGTGGACTTCTACAATTCTGGTTAATCTTAGGTGTAATTTCCGGTAAAGGTGGCAGCTTAATCTGGCCAACAATTCTGTCAAAGTAGAAACCGCATGTAAATGTCCAGCCATCAAATTGGATAGTGAAGAGACAGGTACTGGGTCCCAGATATGAAAAACGTGCTAATCAACCTTGAACAAAAAACATAGGGTTGCAGCTGCTAAAAGAACCTCGCTTTGAGTGCTGTTCTGATAGGGGCTGAAAAGGCACTCAGAGGAAGAAACCATTACTTCAAAAGCAACATAAAAGTAATTCCAGTTAGTGAATACACTCAAAAAGATAACATTGTTATGTTTGAATACTTAAAATATCATCACAAGACATCAGCATTGAGGCTAAAGCTGCAAATAGATCTTCCAAATAGAAATGATCAGTACCAAAACTGCTGATAAATTGGTTACTGACGCTCAAAAACAACAAAGTGGATGTTTGGGATTGGCTATCAAAAGAAAATTTGTCAGTTTAAAAGACTTGTGGGAGCAAGGCAACCTAAAAACATTCCTCCCCTTATTTTGCCATTTTGTGTCTTCTGCAGAAAATTATTTTCTTTTAAAGTGTAATATTTTATTTAATTCTTTTTGCAGATGTCTCCCTTTTTGTTAATTTTTTGTGATGTATGTGTGTTTCTCCAGAGTCGCTCACCGCCTCAGCTTCTCCATGGGTGAATCGGGCTCACGCCGTTCCACACTTGTTTCACGCCTGCCAATCTTCCGCCGCAGCGCCAGCAAGCGGCAGGAGTCCCTCCCCTCCTCCCCGTCCTCAGGGGGAGTGGGAAACGGCGTTCACACCTCCTCGCCCTCCAGCACCAACTCCAGCTCGGGCAGCACCGGCAAACGCCGGAGCCTGTTTCGCACGCCGTCTCTCAGTTTCACGGCTAAGAGGAACAGCGATCCACGCGTCCAGCCCATCAACCTGAACCTCACGCCCCCCCTGACGCAGACCACTGACGCAAACGGAAACAACCAGCAGACGGTAACCTCGTCGGCGTCCGCAGGATTCAGCGAGGGTGGCAGGCGTTCCAAGTCGCGCCACTCATTTGGGTTTGGGAGCCACAAGCAGAAGAAAATCCCACGCTCGCAGACTGAGGACTTTGACAAGGCCTCCTCCTCCTCGTCCACAGCCAATCGAAATGTGTTCATCAACTGCATCAGCAGCTCTGGAGCCAACGAAGGTGACGACTCAGGGTTCCTCGACGACTTCAGTGGGGCCAGCAATAACAACAAACGCTCTTCGCGGCAGAAGAAGCAGCTACTGCCTAAATCATTTTCAGCCCATCACCGCTTCTCTCGCACGTCCGACCACCACAGGCCTCCAGAAGTCAACCTGGAACCTCCCAGCTCGGCCACCGTCACACCTGGGCCAGAGGGCCTCACACCTGGGTCATGCCCTGGAGAGCTAATGGGAGGAGGGGGTGAGAGCTCGCTTCAGTCCCCCATGATTTCAGAAGATCGAACAACAGCCATCACTCCCTCAGAGTTCATTCCCATAACAGAAGACTCTGTGTCGGAGGTGGACGCTCTCCCGGCGCCCAGTCCAGGATCCGGTTTGAACTCAGGGCCTGTCTGTGTGTCTGAGTCGCCCGCTGATACTGCTCCACCTGATCCCCCAGCTGCACCTGAGAACCTCAGCGTGGCGGTCTCCACCTCTCAGGTACTTTTACTAGACAAGCGATAATCTGAGTCAGATTTCCTTTGTTCAGTGATTTCAGTATATTTCACACAATCATTGACTAAGCCTAGCTTGTTGGTACTGATCTGTAAACATGTAACGTTTAGAAACTGAATCCACCTGTAAACAAGCAGATGTAGAAACACTAAAAACAGAACCGCCACGATCATAAATGTGTATTTTGAATCCTAGAACAACACCGCGGGAGGTCTGTGGCTCTCTCTGTTAAGTGTGCATGATGAAAACCAAAGACTGAGTTTTTCCTGCTTATGTTCAGAATTTTAATGTCTGTGATTATTCTTTGAAGTTTGAAATCTGGCCAAAAAAAAAATGGTATGAATCACCCTTTTGTTGAAAGGTCCCAGGCTTGGAGGGAAAAAAACTGAAGAGGCACTCAGATACAATATGTGTTATTCCCCATCACAATCTTCAAAAAGAAATTCATTTACTGAGTAGGTTCACACTCTTGTGCTCTCTTAAGTTCACTTTCTGGCCTTTGAGAAGAAAATACTGGATTCATTATCTCTCTCTGGAGATACTCACAAACTCTCTTCTTCCTTCAAAAGTATTCATGCCTCTTTAAATTTACATTTTACCACATTAGAACCACACACTTGAAAGCATTTTTTAAAATATAGAACAATATCACTCTCTCTCTTACTTCTCTCTTACTAATAAAAACAATAAATAAATAAAAATAATTAGTAGAACAGTGTTGTTGCAACATTGCTGCAATCACACCTGAAACGCTTTTGATGTTTGTCTCTATTGGCTTTGAATATCCAGCAACTGCTGACGTTTTTGACCATTCCTCATTGTAAATAATATTAAACTTAGTGACGGTCTGGACATGAAGGCCTTCTTGCTACAGCTTCTTGATTGGAGATTCAGGTCTGGAATTTTAATTGTTTATAAATAAGCAAACATACTTTAAAGGAATTGTATATTATTGCATTTTTCTATTTCGAAAAGGAATTAAATTATTTGTTTATTTACATCTTCTAATGCGTTTCTAATATATAAAAAAGGCTTAAGTAGCTAAATGGAAAATCTGCAAAATGTACAATTATTTGTTATTTGACTAATCGTCAGACTAATCGATTAATTAATTACTAAAGTAATTGTAAGTTGCAGCCCTTCAGAAAACCAAAGTTTGTTTTATATATTTATAACATGAACTTACTGTAAGCTTCAAATTTCCATTCTGGACCAGAAGTTTTTGCTTTTGTGAAAAGTTATAGTTTTTATTCTCCTGTGAGGTACTGTTGTGTCAATTCCCCTCCTGTCTCTCAAAAATGGTTAATATTTACAAAGCAGACGTTTTGCGAACTAAAGCGCTATTTTCTTCACTGTTCGCTATTTAAATATGAAGTAACTTTACCTGTGGACATTCTCTAACACTCACCTACTTAATACTTGCTGTAGCAGGAACATCTCTCTCTGTGAAGCACATTTTTACACATATTCAATAAAGTATCCTCTCCTCAGGTTTTCTTCACCCCAGTCCAGTCCAGCGCTGAGAAACCCTTACTCCTTGACACCAGCACAGCCAACAACACAGACTATGAAACGGCCGTCTCCCTGTCCGAGCCAGAGACGGCCGTACCCTGCGCGCCTCTGCGGGAACAATCGCTGGAAGAGAGGAAAGAGAGGGAAGAGGAAAGACAGGAGGCAATGAAAGAAGGCGCAGTAGAGGAGAGGAAGAAGTTGGTGCAGGAGAGAAAGGCAGGCTACCACACCGAGACCACAAGTGAGAGCGAGGTGTGTGGGGCGCGCAGCGAGGGCTGTCACTCAAACCCTGAGAAAACGGATAGGAGGGCGAGACACACTCTCTCTCTTCAAGAAAGAGGAAGCTTCTGCGGCTGCCACGAACCCAGGTCCTCTCATTTGAGGAAACCACATGCAGGTACAAAACTCAGAGCAACAGAGGGAATCGCAGATTTACATGCAGAGTCACTGTCGCGCAGTAGCACTGCCAGAATAATCACTTGGCTTAGAAAAGCGACGCAGACTAGACTCATGTCTGGGAATCCATTCCACTGAATCTCAGACCTGTCCGACATTCCTTTGTGACGAGGGTTATTGAATCACTTCCAGGCAACTGCAGATCTTTGTCTGATGGAAAACATTTATTTGGCAGTGAAGGTGAAGCAGTGCTAGTTCTGCTTCATTCTTCTTCAGTTTTAATTATTCTAAATAATAAAAACAATCAAGTAAACCCAGAGAGAGGTCATTTAAGTTTTTACAGGTTTGTTGGTATTGCAGACTTAACAGTGGAGATTTAAAGTTGTGTTGAAGAATAAATAATTAACACTGGCACGTGAAGAAAAGGCTCCCTTTGACCTCGCTTCTAAATTATTCGATATTTTAAAGTTTTGAATAAGATGATTGTTAAGAAAACAAAACTTTGCAGCTGCAAAACAGGTTTAACATTCTCTGTTTCTGCCTCAGGCTTTGGTATTATTTGCTCTTACAGGATGAGAGATAAAAAAAATCTTATCTTCAGCTTATTGTTACAGTTGCATAGCTCTACAGATTTATTCATTTTAAAACCACAGGTTTTCAGTTAAAAAAAATCCTCACACTTGCATGATGTGCCCTTTTTTAATCTATCAACAGGTTTTTAAAATATTCGCTGAAAATCTGAATTTTAATTTACTATTTCATAAACCTTATATTGTTCTTTTGTGCTTTTAAAAACCAACCATGAAAATAATTTTCTGAATGTCAGTTATGTTATTAAATTAGAATGAAAAAATATTCTCTGTTTTTTAGCTATGAATGGAACTAGAGGGGAAAAAGAATTAGTTTATTTTTAACTTATTTAAAACGGAATAATGGAGACATATGCATGCATTCAAAATGCATTTATTGTATTAGTAAGGATTTCCTTTTAATATGTTGGGATGTTAACATTATCTGTCTTGTAAAAGGCTTTAGAAACAAGCAAAAAGAAAAGGATATTGTTGACTGCATTAAGCCTGCACATCCACACATCCACACAGGCAGAAACTGCTTTATTCAGCCGAGCATGATCCCAAATTTGTGTCTAAATATTTTTGCAAACATTCTTTTCAGCGGACAATGTAGTAGACAGAGAACATGCCAGACTTAACGGGGGGAATTTTGCAGCTTTAAAAACCCTTAGAGGGAGTTTGTCCTTTCTGTCGGCTCATTCTTGGCCCCTGGGTGTCGTCTTGTTGTGTGCTTGTGCTTCTGTGTTCAATAAACCTTGTAGACCCCCATTTTTAGCTTGCAGTGCTTCTGTTTATTAGGCCCTTTTTTTTACCGAATGTTTAACAAAAACAAAATACATTTTTTAAAATTTGTGTTGACAAAAAACATCAATGTCACAGTCCCATAATTTATTAAAATAAAACAAAAATAAGTACATTATTATTTTAGAAACTCATACCCGACGCCTGTCTCATTTTGTTGATGAAACAATTTAAAATGTAAATCTCCCAGGGTTATGAATAATTTTGGATCTAACTGTTTATACTGTACTTGCGGTTTTATGTTTGCAATATTAGAAACTGCTGTTCTGAGTGCTGAAACTGCACAATAAATGATGTTGTGGATTACAAAGTTGCCCAAATGGCAGAACAACCTGCCATTATCTACTGTTGGATCCCTTAACTACAGAGATTTGTTGTATTGATTCATTATTGCAGGCTTTTTGTTGTTGCTCCCCCACGTGCTGTAAATGCTTATGGTTATAAGAGTCTGAAACTGTGGTAAAATGTTCAGGACTTCTTTCTGCTACGGATCTTATTTTATTGAGTGAGTTTACAACAAAGGAGCTGTTTAAAAGCGAGCGCTTTATTACACTCTGGAAAAGCGCAGTATGTGTGTGTGCAGGTGGGTGGAGTGAGAAAGCACACAAAAAAATAGTTGGCATGAAGTCCTGTTTTTTTAATAACCTGTTGCTCTGTAAAAGGATATGGTATTGTTTCTCTGTTTCACTTCTAATTTTTGATAAATCACTGTAGAACAATTATAGGCACCTTCCTCTTGCTTTTCTGAGGAATATTCCCCCTGAAATCTGGTGTGCGTGCCTCAGTTTTATTGTTACAAAACAACCTAGCTGTGGGGAGTCTGGATAAATGTGATTATTGCAAAACAATAAAAACAGCCTGAGCAAAACCAATATAAGCCGAACGGCTTCATGAAGGAAGGATTTAACTTTGTTTAAAAAGCTGAGTAAGTAAAAGTGACTTTGTCATTTAGTTTTATGAAAGGAGGCTCATTCTCTGGAGGGATGGATCTTCCCACAATAGAAATTAATAAAAATAATATTGCATCTCGACAGTGTCGTCTAATTTCTACAAATCTCTCTCTTGTTTAACTGTGTTTTTTTTGTTTGCTGCTGTTCTCTTGCCATCCTTTGTGCAGCTTCTGTGTGCAGCAGTGCCAGCCCTTACCACGAGGTGATGCGGATGGAAAGGCGACTGCGCTCCTCATCTGAGGGGGCCGGTGGGCCTCGTGTCCATGGAAACTACAGAGATGCCCCAGGCATGGAGGGAAATGGTCTGCTCAAGCACAGAAACAACTCCTCGTCGTCTAAACTTGGAAGTCTGGTAAGCCTGAAGCTGTTTCTCTCTGTTTAGGTTGCACCATAAATACAAACACTGACAAACTGTTTTACTGCCCTGAACGTGTAAGTCAGACTCAGTTATTAATATATTATAGCTCTATTTCTTAGCTTTTTTTTATTGTTAATGCAAAACAGCTTAAACCAAATATTAAATTTTAATAATGCGAAAGGATTAATGAAAATTTTTGCAGGTGAAATAAGTCAAATCTATTACAATTAAGCATTTCTTAAGTCTAGTAAGAAATTAGCTTGTACATATTTCTATACAAAGTACCTTAATGTTCATAAAATCAAATAAGTGTCTTGCAGTTAAGAGAAAACAATACTCCTTACATAATGTAGCTAAAAAAAGTTAATGAATACATTTTTGGGTCGATAAATGTAAATATTTATCTGGTGAATTCTGTGAATTTTCAGCATCCATTCTTATACGTCAGCAAGACGTGGATAAATTATCATGTTTAACTTAGTTTGTTATTACTTCTCAAAGTGGAAACTGCCAAAAGTTTTAACTGTTGCATTTGCCTCTGCCATGTGCAGCTTGTAAACCTGGTTTTTGGTTGTTTTTGGTGTGAGATCGATGTGACCTGCTGGCTGACCATAAAAGATAGATATGAAATATGCAGACTGGATATAATTTGATCATGGACTGAATGTGATTATGTTAAGTGTGTAATCTTTTTATTTGATCAAAACTCAACATTTTTAATCTGAAATAGAAAATGTAACAAATATGTGCAACAGGTTAATTCAGGTGTTAATTCAACAAATTTGCTAGTTAACAAACCAAGAATCACAACCTCCAAACTCACTTAGTGATGGGCGCATTTTAAATTAAATATTGTTTGTGCTGCTCTAACTTTTTTTCTGGTGTCAATACTCATGATGGTAAATGTAGTCTAAAATGATGGTATTAAAGTCTGCTCGGCCACTTTGGCCTGCTCTTCGATTTACCGCTCAAGGTGTTGTGTCACAATCAATAAGCAGATGGACACTTTAGTGATAACGAGGTCACTTATGCATTGAAATGACGTTACAACAATGTATGGTGCTAAGGAAAAAAGTAGGTGCAGACTTTATTTTCCTTCACATTTATTTTCCTTTGTGGTTTCACATGAGGTGTTAGAAAAATACATCTCCTAATGCCACATAGTGATCCAATCGAACCTGCTACAATTCTGTAAGCTCGTTATTGGACTGATGCCTGATATCTGTACTTTACTGTGTTATTTTTGTGTTTGGTAGCAATGTGTTACTTTTAGTGTATGTTTTAGGAAATGTGTACAATACAAAACAATGCCAAATTTGACCGAGTGTTACTCTTTTATCCCTTTTACCCATCGTCTCTAAAATTCGTAGTACATTTGAAAAGAGGGAAGATATACAAATGAACTCACAGGTATTTAATCTCCAAACAATTATTCTGCAACTTCAGCTGAGACACCATCTGCTTTTATCCAAATATACATTTCTTAAGGATTTTTCATAACAGAAATTTGCATGTGCTTCCAAATTTGTTCTCGCAGCCACACAATGAGCAGCAGTCCTAAAGAGTTTAGAATGAGTGGGGGGCAATTTTACTGTAATTATAGCCAGCTGGTAGAATACTCTAGTAAAATACTAAAAGACCTCCTCTAATACGCTTGCTGATTCGAGTCGGTGCTTGTGGCCCTGACCATGAAAATATGAACGGTGTTCCTTGAATTTAGAGTACACTCGTCTTCCCTTTTTGCCTCTCCATCACACAAAAACAAAACGTTTTGAAGGACAAAGAGGAAGTGGTTGACATTTAAGCAAAATCCAACAACATGACACCTTTGCGCTTCCATTAATGCAATGTTAATTAACTGAAGTGATATTTAGAGAGCAATCAGAAGTGTTGAAAAAATAAGCTAAAGGCTGTTCTTGACTCCATCCCGTTTAAAGGAAACGTTAGAAGTTTAAATTGAGTGCGAATGCGTGAAGGACTTAGAAAAACTTCTTCAGTCATCTAACAGGTTTAAGCCTGGTGTTTACTTTGTCTGCCTGCTCACATTGCAGCAGTCTTTGTTGGTGCAAGATTTAGCAACATCCATTTTTGTTTTTGCCAATAGGTTTTAGCTGTGACTGGGCTGCTTTTCCCACAACATGCACAGGAAAAGCTCCATAGGAGGCAAACCAGTTTAAATCAATCCCATTTATTCTACCGGAGACTAAAAGCTTCCTCTGGGAGATTACACAGAGCAGGGATGTACGCTGCACATTACAGTGTATATTATAGACTGCTGCTGCCTCTCCACTTCCACTTTGCTAAATATTGTATAATCTCTTTCTCACCTCCTCCCTGCCTATGAAGTGCCCTTCTGGGCCTGAGTAATGGAGGAAAGGTAGAATCCCAGCAGTGTATATTAAACTATATCCTATCTCCTCTTGCTTCGTAAAATTTTATTGGTCAGTTTTATGCGCTTGTAGCTAATGAAAACCTCAGGATTTAGACACCTTTATCTTAACCTTGTCTGAGTGTTTTTCTAGCTTTATACAATGATGGTATGCAAGTAATAACATGTTATGAATACAACGCCCTCCACACTTATTAGCACCTTTGGTTGAGATGTAAATAGCCTCAGAATAAACCCCTCCTTTTACTGCTGTCGCAAAATGTCACAGAGTCTCTGAGGAAGGTACAAAATCTAATGTTTATTTTAAATGTTTAATATCAGCTTGTTCATAGCCTCAGTGTTTGGGAAACATTAATTAGTACTCTACAGTTGTTTTCAGAATGGGAAAGACAAGCGAGCATGTCGTTCATGTGAGGCAGACAGGTGTTGAGTCGAATAACGAATCATAAATACTGTAGCTATAAAAAAAAATACTATTTTCCTAAGTTTGTACTTTTCTACATTCAAAGCAACAATTTAAAAGTTTAAAATAACCGTTGCTGTCCATATTACCTACTATGGTGAAATCATCTTTTTGCTACATTTGTTATTTGTGCTTTAATATTTGTGAGAGCCGGAGCTGTCCAATGTATCCAATATCAACAGTGACCTCAATATCGGTCTGTGTAATACTGCCTTTGCAAAGAACTGTTTGCATGTGGTAGGATATTGAACTGATATACAATAAGTGTTATATATCAACTTCTATAATGTATTTGGCCACATGGAAGGACTTTGGCAGCCTTTAAAGCTGCACCTCTGCTTTATTTCTGGTGGTGGAGACGCTTACGCTCATGGAGAGGATGGGACGTCATGCCAAAGCAAAGAAATGGTTCATCTTAATCAATATTGTCATTGCAATTTTTTCCCAGTAGCAGGGACATAACTTATTTTCCTGCTACTATGTGGCTCTCTAGAGTAAACCAAGAAAGGAATCAAGATTTGGACTGCAATGATAAATGCCCAATTTATTTACTTCTGTGACGAGAAGCAGTGTCATTGATCTCATTCTGCCTGCTATTGATTTTATTTTATTTTTTATCGTTTCAAAAGCCGTGAAACATTTATGTTCTCAGCATTTTCAGCCGTGGGTTCTCATAAGTCTATCAGTGACAGTGGAGATAATACCTTGACAGTCTGGTGGTGATTACACTCAGAACTTGCTCACAAAGGAAGAAGGAAGTATTACATGAAATATTCTCCTATCTCAGAGACAGCCAGAGCAAACACTTTTGTTGGTAGCTTGAATGACACACGGAATATGACAAAACAGCCCAACATTTCCTTTCTCCCCTCCTATTTTTTTTTAATGTGCATTTAAACAGTAGCATAATACCCTGCTTGCTAGACATTGCCCCAATTTAACATTCCTTTTATTTCCATGCTCTCCAGTTTGTTTAGAGTGCGTAGAGGGAAATTATTATAAGTGACACTTGAATTAATCATACAAAAGACAAGGATACTTTATCGTTGGAACGGATAGTAATAGCTACTGCCAGATGGTAGAAAAACAAAATTGTAGCTAATATTTGTCCCTAATACTTTGTCTAAATAGCGCTAATAAAAAAACATGTTTTTTATTAGAGATATTTGTAATTGTCAAAAAATGTCAAAGGGTTATAACTTGTAATATTCAATAAAAAAAACCCCCACCAAAATTCTAGCACAAGTTTTCTACATGAAAACATGTTGCATACAAGAACAACAACATTTTTGAGCAAATTTTCATCCAGTGCGATCTTACCAACTTGTCTAGTACAATTGACATTTAATGCTCAAGAGTTGGAGTACTCTTCAGTCTGAAGCTGTTTGGCCAAACTCAAAAACTGTTTTTTACTTTTTTTTTTTATATTGGGAATACAACAGCAACACAGGTAAAGTGCTCTCCTGCTGCAAAAACCCATTTTATAAAGTGGAAGAAAAAGGAGAAAAATAAAAGAAGTCCGTAGAACATCACCGAACAGAATATGACAATTTCTCTTTGTTAGGACTCTGTCAGCAGATGTGATCTTTACATCAAAGAAAAGATTAATAATAATTATAAGTATAAATTAAAGTCACTTATTAACTTCTGAAGTAGTAGATAATATAATTGCACTGGCACAGTGGATGAAAAGCCAATGAGACCATGACATCAAACTCCATGTTTACACAGCTTCTCAGCAAAATGTTTAATCTGGCAGTGAACAGCTTTAGTGGAGGCATCTGAAGCAGAAAATCCCCCAAAATTAGTAGGAAAATGAGCTGAGTCTGTGAATTGGAAGTGCATGTGTTTGGGACCTTTCTGTTTGGTCAAACTTTATTAGATGAAAGGAAAAGTGTCTATCAGTTTAGATATAAGTCTTCAAAGGATGAGGGAAATATGTTCACGCCACCTACTGGTTGGAGAGGTTTTTTTCTGTGAAACGGGTTTTAGCTATCTCTTCTTCTAGCAGCAGAAAGCTTTTATTTGCATAAAATTTGGCTCTGCAGTTTTAATTTTCTTTATTACCACGTTTTATCTTTTGTTTGCATTGTTTTCACTTTTATCTACTTTTGCTTTGAGTTTTTTTTCTTGCACAAATTCTGGATGGTGTAGTACTTTTCTATGAAGCTAAGATAACTTATCTCTGACATTTCACAGGAAGGAAGTGACCCTACCGTAAGAGCTAATCCTTTATGACTAAATATCATCACATTTTTCATCCCCTTTCACCCCATCTCATCATGGCTGTCTGGAAAAAGTCAAAGGATGAAGAGCAATATTGCTGTTAGTATTTGAATTCATGGTACATGAATGAACAGGAAATAGAAAACACAGTCATAACTCATTTCAGTAAAATTTCTAGGGACTTTTCTTAGTGTCCAATCTTTGTCATTTTTCTTACCTTTTTTCAGTGCTGTGTTATTTGGTTAATTACATTCTCTGTGGATAAAAAAAATACCAAACTTTAATGCCCCTAAAAGCTTTTGTAGGTTGTGTATAGTCAAGTAAAAGCTAAAGAGCAAACATGCTCATTAAAATCCCAGGATGTCCAAGGATAAATCAACTGCAGCAAATATTCTACATTATACCTTTTGTTGCTGTGACTAATGCAACATGAAACAGTCTCAGTCTGCAGTATGCTGTTTCCACTTAATCCTGTGAAGGGAGAATGCGTAAAAAATTATAATTTGTGAAAGAATTCAGATATTTTTTGCTTTAGCCTTCTCTCTGGCAGCCACTTTTAATAGCCAACTCACCACTTAGGACACTAATCCTTAAAGATTAAGGTTTGCTCTCAACAGAGCAAACCAACTATTTAACCGGCAATGTTTCGTATTAGTTGCGTGTTGTCCTTGATTTTGCAGTGAGTAATGACTCCACATTGATACATTGTTCTGCCGTTGTCGGAAAATGACAAATGTCAGATGATAAACTGCGCGATTGCGTGAGGGAACTTCTCCATCATGTGGGTTTTATTCAACAAATGGATTTCCAATTTGACTGGACGTTCAATCCTCCATGCCCTCAGGCAGGCACACTGTAAACACAAGTGGCTGGGAAGTGCCTTCTCAGGCAGGTTGAAGCCATTTGTTAGTTGGTATATTTTTCTGTTGCTGAAGGCTGTAATACCTGCCTGAGAAGCTAAATCGCTCTTACTTCATCTCAACACTTCTGCCACCCAAAGCACTGAAAACATGTAATTTTCTTTGATTTAGGCTGAGTGCGAATGGAACCCAGTGTCTTTTAATGGAGCGAGAGAAACGAATTCTTCCTCTGATCTCTGTTTTGGGTGTCATTTTGCTTGGCAGTTAGGAGAAGGAACCATCTTTTAATGAGACCTGAATCTAATATTATCTCTATTAACTCAAGGATTATACTCAATCAAATCACAAATGTGAGGTAAAAACGTGACATTGCTGGCTTGTAGGATCATATTTCTCTGGAGAGAGAGGTGCATTAAAAAGGGCAATTTAGCTTCAAATGCAATCTGTGTGCTGTAGTATTAAACAGGCTCTTCATTTCTTTTCCAATACCGTTTTAGCTTTTTGCTGTAAAATCTGAAATGAAGTCTCTTACTTTTTTTTTCTTTCTCTCTCCTATTTTCTGTAATGATCCTCCAATTGGGAAAAGCATGCAGTGTGATATTATATGTTCATCATACACAGCCTGTGCTGAGTTCATATTGCTTCTGATAATAATTCTGCTGAGGTATGGTTGAATGGTCGGGACTGACTGTCCCTGGCTGCTGCTTTCAAGAGGTGGGAGATCAGCGTAGATTTGTGAATCGATTTGTCCAATCCAGGTACAGATATGTTTATATGTGTGGGTTATTGCACAACAGGAAAAGCAATTAAATGCAGATATGAATCTTTAATAAATTATGCATGATTTTACTGTGTTTTATTATTGCGCAAGGGAAATTTAATAAAGGTCAAAGTCCAATGACGGTAATTGGTCCATAGAAAAGATGAAACCGCATCTTATTTTTTTTATTCATCATTGTTTTTACTTATTAATTTGGTTTAGGAGTTTCTAAATTAGCTGGTGTTATGAGGTACTTAATTTTGTTTCAGATATTATTCAGATGTATTTTGGATCATCGGTTTCTTCTAAACTTTTTTGGGGGGGCAAATGTCCTTCACATGACCATTAGGGGGCAGCATTGATCTTTGGAATGAATCTAACCAAATTAACAATATTTTTCTACATTATTATAGTGCTAAGATTATAAAATTTCTTTATTAAAAATATTATATGTGTGTCATCGAGCAATGTGGCATTACACATTTGACTCTGGCATACTAGGTTGGAGGCAATATTAAAATGCAGCCTTTCCCTCAATAGTCCCGAGGCTGCTGATCATTTAGGATTTCTGAGGATTCAAGAAAATCACACTTAGATCTTTTTAAAGAGGCATAGGCTGGGTATTAGTTTGTAATTCAGGAAAGGCTATGGAAGCATGTCTTTTTCAGTTATCTTTTTTTTAAATGATCCTGATTTAGTTCAAATCTGTTATTGGAAAATAGCATTACAGGGATAAGAGTTTTAATTTAATCATCAACAATGTTTTTAACATATTCATAATTTCTTTCAGAAGAGCACAATTTTAGAGCTTGCAAGCATCATAAAACCAAAACTCAGAGTCCATCTTTGGAAGTTACATGAACATGATGCTGTATGTCGTTGTCATGGGAATTAAAAACAGCAGATTAGCAGAGTTTATCTAGTTTGCTCAGCAGCTAGTTTTTGCTCATCAAGCAAATAGAAAGCTGACAGATGTTACACAAAACTACAGGCTCATTTGTCATATTCATTGCTTTCTCAAACAAAACAGTTATCATACCAAGATAATAGGACTCACAATATGTTTATGATGTTCCTAAGCAATGAAGAAGGAATAAACATCTCAGTGGGTGAAGGCGGAGGATAAAAATCTAATATCATTATAAAATGAGATGCATTGTCTGATAGTTTGATGTCGTGCAATATTGTGAAAATTAGTTTTATTTTTTTGCCAGCCAAAAATAAAACTATGCACGTTGCAGATCATGCTGGAATGATAAAAAGCATACTCTGTTGGAAATGCAGAGGTACTGGTTTAATTATTTAGTTCAAGAAAATAAAATGATGTCTTTGATGCATGTGATTTTCCTTTTTGCTCAACAGGATGTGCTGAACAACCTGGGCTCCTCAGAACTGGATGAAGATGACCTCATGTTAGACCTGGACCTCTCAGACGATCAGCGACATCGGCACGGTAACGTCTTCCCTGCCACCTTAATGTAGCTACGCATTCTGAGAAAAGCAACACAACTCCCACAACAGAATTCAGTCGCCAAGATCAATTTTCATTCTCTTGCTTTTATTTATATTTTCCACATTTTCTCTTGTTTTATCTCCCCAGATTTTCTTACTCCGTCTGCCTTGATTCACCTCCTGTTTGCACTTGTGTTTTCTCTCTCACTATTTTTTCTTTATTAGACCGTATCTTTTCCATCACTTTAAAACATGAAACCAGTATTTTTATTCCAACCAACATGCACCAACAACTTTGATCCAGCCGGCTCATTTGCAGCAATTTTTCTCCTTTGTTGTTTTGGCATTTCAGTCACACCAATATGGTTTGTGGTTGAAAAGCGACTGTCAGAGGAGAGTTATTTATCCTGCTGTACCTCAGTGTGGCAAGGACTGCCAAACTATAACTTCCTATAAAAATGTTATTATATTGAATGAGTGCAGTGAGTTGCTATGACCATACCAGATCATAATGTGTGGAGTAACTTAAATAAATATCTCATTCATCAGATGTGGTGAAGTTAAATGATTCCCTTTTTGAAAGCATTAGTGTTAATTACAGAAACATTACAGTAAATGGCCCATTTAGCAAGCTATTGTAAATACTGCCATAACTGATTATGTAACTGATTATCACCTGCAAACGTTTGCTTCATGAAAACATTTTTCATTCTCTCCGTGGACTACATTTAGGCTTGGGGTCACTCTCCCTTGTTTGTTTTTAAAGTTACTGAGAAGCTGCACAACTGATGGTTGATGCATCAAATTCAAACTGTGAGCCAGGATTTATTCAGTAAAATCAGTCAAACTCGCTTTAAGACATAGTTTGACACCTATCGAACAACATGTCGTGTTATTTTTTCTATGTGTTCTGGGTTTCGGTTGTAAATCTATCCTCTCAAAGACAAACTTACAAGCACTCAAAGTCCTGGTGACAAAACACAAGGCATTAAACTACTGATCTCAACACTTTCTAGTATGTTTATATGTATGCTTTTTCTTTTTTTTTAAATAAAATTATTTGTTTGAAGATGTCTGTGTTGAAAACATCCCTCTGATACACACCCTATTTCTGCAGACTGTCAGTTGCATATCCATGACGCAAAGCTCTTGTTCTGCCAGATCTTGCTCTTTTGGACTCATATCTGGTGACTATGGATCCCAGTGTTACCAGTTTCAGTAGATTGGAACTTTTTGACATTTTCCTGCTGAAAGTAGCCCTCAGAAGATTGATTCACTGTGGCCATAAAAATATAGATATGATTAGCATTAAGACGTCTGTGGTGTTTGTATGATGTCCAGTTTGTGCTCAGTGTCCCAAAAAGTCTAAAAAACCCCCACATATTTCCAATCTTACCGTTTTATCAGTTTATGCTTTCATTATTTCCATCCATTTTCTTTACACCTTGTCCCTTAGTGGGGTCGGGAGGGTTGCTGGTGCCTATCTCCAGCTAACGTTCCGGGCGAGAGGCGGGATCACTGTGAACAGGTCGCCAGTCTGTCGCAGAGCATCACAGAGACACACAACCATGCACACACACTCACACCTAGGGACAATTTGGAGAGGCCAATTAACCTGACAGTCATGTTTTTGGACTGTGGGAGGAAACCGGAGAACCCGGAGAAAACCCACCATGCACAGGGAGAACATGCAAACTCCATGCAGAAAGACCGGGGCCGGGAATCGAACCCAGAACCTTCTTGCTGCAAGGCAACAGCTCTACCAGCTGCGCCACTGTGCAGCCCTCTTTCATTATTTATTTATTTTTATTTTTTTCTATATTGTTTATTTATTATTTTATCTACTGTCACTTTTTTCTTAAATCATGCATTGATTTATTTTGTCATATATTTCTTCATTGCATTTTCTTGCCTGTTTTCTTCTCTGTCCTTTATTTGCAATAAAATGAAATAAAATAAAATATCTTGGTAAATTAAAGTAAAAATAGTTAAATAAATAAATGGTATAAAAAAATTTAGAGCAAAATAAATAATGAAATAAAAAGGAAACTGATGAATGAATAAAAAGATTGGAAATTCAACTGAAAATTGAAAATGTTAAATCATTAGTTTTGAAAATGCTAAAAAAAATATATGAATTTATGTTAAACTATATAATCGAATAAATTGGGAAAATTATTATATTTTGGATGGAATACTTTTCGCATGAACTGCTTTGTCAAGCCATTTATTTATTTCTGCGCTTTTCTGTGCCAGGATCCATCCTCCGTAGTTTTCACCACCTCTAGATAAGTAAATGATTTGTATGATAGCCTGATTCACAACTGGTGTTCGTAAACAATTGGACAGCTGCACCTTATGAAGTGGCAGGTGAGCGCATGGCACCATTTGACAAAAGCTAATCTGCTGTGACGTCACTGAATGCCTGCTGATCAACTGATCGTGTGTGTCTTGTGATGTAATCGATCCAAATGCACACGAGGCAGAGTTCCAAAAATCTTTGAATGTTTACAAAGCTCTGTTAAAATTGAGATTAAAATGGAAACCTCAGCTCTATTAAACCAGATTGTGATGCTTCCCTGAGTGTTTTCAGAGGCAGGCTGGGTTTGGGCTGAGCCCCCAGTGCACTCACACCAAATACGCACACACACACAAATAATGAAGGCGTCTCTACAGGCACTGGCTGATGCAGAGCTAAAGGAGGCACCATTAATACATACTAGCGCACAAGCGTGGATGCTTAGTCATTAGACCTAATGGTTTGCAGACTGTAGCATGAAATTAAAGGTTTGATGAATTGTTCTCATAAAATCAAGGGACTAAGATTTTGTGCTTGCTATAAAAGAGTGGGGTTCTTCTACATAATCAAAGTGAGTCATTTAAAGACACACACTCAAACGCACACCGCTTTCAAACAGCGGTCTACACCACCTCAAACACTCATATAAACACACACGGGCGCAAATGAATACACACCTGTCCCACAGGGCCATACACGCACACACACACACCTACACACTCTTATTGGTGCTTCACATTTTTACCTCTCTCGTGTGGCCTGTTGAGGGCCTTTATTAAAAAGAAAGCTGTTTCACTGCAATTTATGGCCAACTGAGTTCAGCAGCTATGGACGTACAGATGGACCTCTGCAAAGACTGGAGGAAATGCAAACTCTTGTGCTTTTACTCTACTTTACTCTTTTCTTCCTCGCACCCCATCTGAACAATGGACCAATGGATCTGTTAAACACTGCATGTCATTAGAAATCTGTGAATCTCGCTTACTCATAAGTTTTCCAGTTTTTTTGTTTACTTCACTAATAAATATACTGAATAATGATTATGTATGTTTATGTTGATAGTGTCCAGGGAAGACTCGAGCCAGTCCCTCACATCCTGCCTCAACCTGCTTCCTTCTCCCTTGGATCCACCCGGAGATCGCTTAGCAGGGAAAGAAAACGTTCAGAGGTAAATTTTTATTTTGGGAATAAATACATCCGGCTGCTTTGCATATTTCTTACAAAGTAGCGAAAAAATACAAAAGTACCATGTGTTAGACTTTGAAAGTTTTGCAAGTGCAGATAATTTGAGCAGAGATGTCTTGCATTTTGAGAAGGCAAGCGCAGTAGTTGCAAAAAAAAGAAAAAAAAGTGTCTTTGATGTGTTTTTAATAAACAACAACTTGAACTGAACAGAAAATAAAAATGAGTAGGCCTTTGATATTTTAAGTAATCCTAGAAATGTTTTTTTTATTATTTTACTCACTAAAAATTCAGTTTAGTGCCTTATCTCAAAGTGCATTTACCCTTTTAGTATTTTCACCTATTATCCTATCACAACTGTGAATACATGATTGTGCAATAGGAAGAAAACTACCTATTTACTGCAATTCCACGAGTTGATTCAGCCGTTTCCTTCTCTCTCTATATTAATATGATCAGTATACGGTTTTGCTTCCTCTGACAATAAAGGACTGAACAGTACATTTCAAATGTATTTTAATTGCAATATCAGTGTGTGCAAAATTCATGTTTCAAAGGGCTGTTTGGAGAGCAATACTTGTTGGCTATTATATTCCAAGTGTTGTGAGCTTGCAATTTTGATGCTAATGTAATATTTAGCCAGTTGGACAGAGTCTGTAGGCAGCAGATGCTCACACTGGACTCAAACATTGCCCAAAATGCTAAAGGTCACTGAGTGATGGAAGCACAGATGAAAAAGAGACAAGGAATAGGCATATATTGCAACGGATGTTGTCATTGCAATATTTACCTCATTTTTGTCACAACATTTTCTAATATCATGCAGCCACATCTAACAGTTTTCTTCCTGGTTGTCCTGGAAGCTCCAACCATCTTCCCATCAGCTCTGGCAGGCTTCCCTGAAGTCTTTCTGAAGAAAAGCATCCACACTGGCTCCACTGTTCAGGGTTTTAGTGTTCCTCTACACATTGCGTTGTACATACAGGCCAAAAAGATAGCCTTTTGCTATCTGTGTGGAGCACCCTCTCCACATGTTGGCGGTGTTTCCTACGTAGCTTGTGGAAAACTGCAAAGGGGAATTCTCTTGGCTAGGTGGGCAGCCAGGTCTGTGTAGGTTTGCCATACTTATTTTCAGAAGATGGATTGAACAGTTCTCTGTGAGATGTTCAAAGCCTGGGATATTATTTCAAAAGCCATCTCTGCTTTAAGCTTCTCCACTACTTAATTTGTGACCTGTCAGGATGTTTTTTGGTCTTCTATTTTACTCTGTTTGTTCTCTAATATTCTCTAGCAAACCTCTGAGGCCTTCATAGACAGAGGTTAAATTACCCACAGACACACCGAGTCCCCAATTAGGTGAATTCTGAGGGAAGTTTGGCTGTTTTTATGCAAACTGCATAAAATGTGAAAAGTTGTGCAAATACCCACAAACATACACACGAACAGAATGTAAAGGGAACCAGATGTTCGAATCAAATGTTGTGATTTAGGATCATTTTTTTCCCTCGGTCTTAATGACTGCGTCAGTGGGGAAATCAGAAGTGATAAACTAAATGTTCTTTTCCGTCGCTCTTTTCCATTTGCAACCGTCTTTCTCCTGTTATTTTGCTGTGGTTTACAGGCGCCATTTGTATATTTGGAAGCGCTTCTGTTATTTGTCCGAGTGCAGTTTTTATTAGCATCAATCGACCGAACGTACATGATTTAGCTGCAGAGCAACAGCGTCTCTAGATTGCTCCGCTCATTTTGTCTCCAAAGCAAAATGTACCTAGAGAAGGGGCGAAATGGAGGAGATAGTTAATCAGCTTGTCATCCAGTGGGGCCTTTGCTAACACGATTCAAAAAGGTTAAATAGTGAAATAATCAGAAACAGAATTACGATGTTGCTTCACAATTTGTGCATAACAAATAATTGCAGAGTAAACCTCCTGGATTATAATAGCCCTGATCATGCCATCTGTTACTGAATAGTATTATGTTCATGGCATAACAGAACAATAGCCACGGACACAAAAAGGAGACGGGCCGTGGTCTGGTGTTGGCTGACAATGCTCAGCATCCAGCTGGAGCATGCTGTATGAAGCGCTCCTCTTTCATACATGTACCACCTAGTGGGCAATTACACTCTGCAAAACACAGCTTCATTGCGGGGAATTCATTGCTTCCCCGCAATTCATTGCGGGGAAGCAATTTCATTTTTTACTTTTAAATTTAAGATAACATAAAAACGGAAGGGCATTGCTTATTCCATGAACTCTTCTCCTTTGCCGTTTTGCATAAATGTGTGACCTGCTTAATGCTTTTTCACCTCCTTTGAGATGAAACAGAAAAGGTGAAGGCTGAATAAATAAATAAATTCCCCCAGAATAAATATGCAGGCTATCTTCGTTCTCTCTCTCTTTTTTTTTTCCTGCTTAAAGAGAAAACAAGGGTAGAGTCTTAAAGGGAACATTTAGGCTTTGTGTTTGTACATATGAGTGCCACAGTCAGAGACTGTTTCTTACGTATGTGATTTGATTTGGCCACTTAGCTTCTCTCAGAGCTTAGAGTCTGGATGCATCTTGTTCATAACACACAGTTGCTTTTCTCCAAGCGTACACACACACACACAGATGGAGCTGCTCTGTGGATGAGGCTTATTTGGTTTTATGGAGCCAGTGGGTAATAAAAGGTTGTATCACCAGTGGTGTCTGGTGGTCTATCTGACAAGCCTGCACTGATTATTACTTTACCTTTCATTGTTCCTCTCTCTGCTCGCTAGTTGAATTTATTTTGTTCCTGCTGGTGGCACCCATTGAGTAAATATACAGTTCCTGTCGAAACATGCTTACTCCAGAACAAACTGTCAAAGACTGTCTTTTGTTTTTCAGAGAGACTGGTCAGTTTGTGTGAGTGGATTGAAGTACATTTTGAAAGATTTATACTGAACAGAGAGACTCGGGGCAGACCAAGGCCTCAGCTTTCTGATTTTTGTTTGCACTTGTTGAAAATTTTAGTGAACAGAGTTTCTCCCTGTCTAGACAGTGTCAGTGAATCATCCAGGTAATGTTTTCAACCCACCTAAGCTATTTGTCAAGCACTTCATTTGTTGCTTTATTTATACTGATGCCTTGTCTTTAAAAGCAGCTCCAGAGATGCATTTGTGCCCGCACACATACTTCATTTCTGCTTTCATAAGAGATTCAGGCTAAAACGTCTGTCAGCAAAAAAACATTTTTTTTCAGCTAGATTGGATTATACGTACTAGGGTTGGGTGATATGGACTTAAAATGTTTTTATCACAATATTGCAAGAAATCTTTCTGTAATGATAATGAATATTTTGGCTGTAATATATGACTGTATGCAGTATAGAACCACACAAACACAAATAACTCTTAGAAATGGAGCTTATACAATTACGTACTATAACAAAAAAAGAGATAATCTTTTATGGATACATTACATTGTAGCCAGAAAACAAGAACAATAACCAGGTTATTGTGTGTTGTGGATTTCCGCCGAGGTTTCTCCTAAAAATTAGACCTGGATCTCAATGGGGTTTCACCTGGTTAAATAAAAGAAATAAAATAAAACTATTATGTATAGCTACTGTTTAGTAAATTAACAGCCTTTTTACACCTTTCAAATAAAACCAAGGCCATGCTGTGCTTGAAAAAAAAAAAGCAACAGAAGACATGGTACAGTTTGTGGCGTAAAGGTGGAGCGACTGCCCCATATATGGAAACTGTTAGTCCTCAATGTAGCTGTTCCAAGTTTGATTCCTGACTCCGGGATGCTGCATGTCTTCCTCATTCTCTCTATGCCCATTTCCTGTCCAGCTCTGCAAATAAATCCCACTAGTGCCAGAAGAAACTTCTAAAATAGAAGAAAACATTTATTCGACCAGCATCTTTTGAAACGCAACAATCGGTTTTCTTGCTGGGCTTAAGAATTTTGAGAAGCAGTTTAGTGAAACAAAGATGTTTCCTTTCTCACCAGCCTTCAGCATGAAGGCCACCACAAATTTAGGTTTTATTTCTGTCAGATGCGTTCACAAGTATGCTGTTCAAAGCCCAAAAAAGCATGCTGTTCAGTCTTAAAACTACATTCTTCAGATAATGAAAACATTTTATCATTATTTGTTCTTGAAACAGTAAAATATTTAAACCATAAAAATGTCAATAAGAATTTGTGTTTTCCAAAAACTTGTGGAAATAGATAAGTATTTGTTAATGTCGACTTTCTGGTTGAATCAAACATACATAGCTTTTAATATGAAGATTAAAATAAAACATCAAGTTATTGTCCTTATTATTACTAGATATAGCAATCTCTCACTATATTCATTCTACTTGTTAATTATTGTTGAAGTCAGATGCTTCTAAGATGATCAGGAAGCAAATTTCTAAATTTAAGGTGCCAAGGCACACTACCAATGAGAAGATGTAGAATGAGGAGCATTTAGTGAATGGATGTGGGAAAAAAAAGGGAAGTGCAATAAGCCAGAAATAATTTTTTTGCTAATTTAGCAATGTGAGAGGCAATTTAAGTATTTAAGTTCAATTTCACTATAAAAGTTCTTTGAAACAGCTTTGAAGCCAGTTCAGCCATTGTCATCCCACTGTTTGCAACTTTTAAATCAGAATGTGCATCTCTGTCTGTTGATCACATCCTTTCTTGCCCAGACAAGTAGTCCAAGTCAAATAAATACCTTGGAAACATGAATCTGAATTAGGACATGAGAATTTAGAGAGGAAATTTAAGTCAAGTCTCGAGTCTTTAGAGCTTGAATCTGTCAGGTCAGTGCTTGAGTCTTTAGAGTGAAACTCTAAGTAGAATTGAAAACATGTGTTTAGTGTGCACAGCTCAAGTCCAGTCTCATGTCTTTGGAGCACAATAAATCAAGTCTCGGATAATAAGAGTGTGATTTTAGGACAAGTCTGGTGTAAATCTAAGTCATCAGAAGTCTTTGTTTTCTCAGCATCATCTCAATCTCAGGTTCACGTGGCGCTCAAGCATTTTTGCATAAAAGATAGGATTATCTACAGTAACCGTTCCAACCATGGCAGTCAAACAACAGCAAACCTTGATAAATCCGTTTAACAACCAAATGAATGTCTTACTGCAGGTGTAGGAAAAATATTTAAATGAACTATGAAAATGTTGCAAATTGATTCCAAATGGAAAACAGTGGTAGTAAATACTCATAAGCATAATTCTGTGGACATAAGATTTAGAAAATGTGTTGCAGAGGTCGATAAAGTTTTCGGACAGATTTGACAAGCCTTCATTACCTCTGTGACAGCTGCTGTTAAATGCGCATGAGAAAATGGGTGGAAATTAGCGTTTCTCACTGGCTAAGGCGCAGCTGCTGGCAGGTGTTAATTTCCCACCATTTTAGTTCAGCATCTTAACTGATTTCCGCTAACAAAACATTTTCACACAAATTTTGTTGGGAATTTTACTAAGGCAGTGTCTAGAAGCCAACACTGGAAGAGGGGAGAAAGGCGAAATGTGTTTGCCCAGGGCTCCCTCTATCTTTTTCACTGTCTTCCTTTTCCTCCAAGTCTCTTTTGCTCTTTGTCTCAGGTTCCACATTCCCTCGAGGGGACATTGATTTGCTGCAGGCAGAGCAAGCTCCCTTCCTCTCGAACTCAAGAAAACACAAACACACACACACATAAAGTGTTTTTCCTATCTCTTCGGAGGACGGTGCACAGATTTAATATAATTTTCCTGAGAGTTCACCTAAAACTCTTCCTTACATAATCCATCCCGAAAATAAAACTTCTTGTTTAAAACCAATGATTTGTATCATTGGGACTTCAGGGGCGTTGTGCTAAAAAAAGAAGCCAATCTGCACATTGTGTTTGAGTAAACAGATTCCTGTCTCCACAACACAATAGAAGCGAGTCCACAAACACACCTGTCAGTCAGTCAGCTTGTCCAGAGAGAGTATCGGCTGCAGGAGACCGACAGACAGACTGCGCCAAACATCTGCTGTAAGCTCACAAATGAAAATGCACAGTCTTGCATGTATACATCTGTTTAATGGTTGATGGTTGGATGATTTTGTTGTCAGGTATTTCATTTTCTGTCTTGAGATACAAGTATTACTCTATAAAATTGTGGCATTAAATCTCTACGTGTTGAATCTAAATTGTGTCTTTGCTCGGATGAAAAGGAATGCAAAAAGATTTTAGTTAAACTGGGAAGAATGGAGAACTAGGATTGTAAAGGTGCATATCAATGAATTAGAACATCAAAAAGTTAATTTATTTAGTTAATTTAGTAAAAAAAGTGAGACTTGCATTTATTCATTTCACGCAGAGTGATTTTTAACAATTGTGGCTTTCTACTAATGAAAACACAAAATTAAGTTTCTCAGAAAAGTAGGATATTACATAAGTTAAAAAATGCGCATAAATGTAGCAGAATTTCCCAACACAATCAGGTGATGACTGTACTGATTTGACACTTAGCCAGCGAACAATTATTGACATCCTGCACAAGGAGGGTATGCCACAAAAGGGCGTTGCTAAAGACAACAACTATTCAGAGTGTTGTGTGTCAATATTAAAGGAAAGTTTACTGTAAGGAAAAAGTGTGATCAAAATTTCAATTTGTCGTTGACTTGATTAGAGCAAGTCCAGTCAAGTACTGAGTGCATATGCTGCAGTGTACGTACTATTCAACAGGCCAATATTAGAATGTCAGAGGAAATGTCTCTGCAGCACACAGTGTAGATCACTGGAGAAATGGTACGCTGTGACAATTTTTATTCACAAAAGAAATGATTGATTGCTGCAGTTCTAGATGCATTCACTGTCATCTATATGTGTTAATTCAAAACCTAACAGTACATTCGGTAAGAAGAGACAGACTGAATAAGGAGGAGAATAACTCAGTTATTCGACAGATTTGGTTTTGATTTATCTTACAAACTTATCTTGTACAAATATTTAGATAGTGAAAACAGCCAGCTTAATGAAATCCAAATGAGCCACGTCTTGAAACAATGCAGATGGCATCAGTTACATGACAGATTAATAAGAAGGATTTAGTTCCATTTGCTTTTTGCTAAATAAAGCTTTCCTTTGTCCTTTGTGCATGCTTGTATCTGAAATGGCAACGGCTCCTCCTGACAACAATAACTGTTTCCCAGCACCTGAAGGAGGGCGCATCAGACCAGTGAATATTTCGGTGATGTATCTTTAATGCCTGTGTTGCATTGTGTGTTGCGTTAAGACACCGACTCTTCCCCTGTCTTCCCTATAAAAATGACGCAGAGGAAATTAAATTTTGACAGTCGGGATATAGCTTGCCAGTTGCTATGGTAGCAGCAGTCTGCCTGTTGAGCACTCCCTGTCCATTCTTCTATCCCTCCTTCTTTTCTGAATTTACCACTGTTGATTACCATGCAGAGGACAGGTAGTCCGAGGCGAGGACATGCAAAGACCCAGAAGTGTCCCTGCCTGCCAGCGTGCAGCGGGCAATCAGTAAGGTGTCAGCTCCCGATTCTGCACTTTCTGCTTCAGGACTGATGTGCAGATGCAACATATGAGAGCCTGTTAGGAGCATGCCAACTGTTGTGCTGCTTCAAGAGTAAGTTTATTTAATTGCAAGAAAAGGGAAGAGAAGCTACTGAAACTGAATTAACAGGTACATTAGATGTAGCACATGCATTAGGTGCCAGCGGCATGACTACTTCATCTAGATTTTCGCACACTGCTGAGAAGCAACAGGAAGTGGAGAGAAAGTATAATTTCAGCCCATCTCCTTCTCTTAAGTTTGGTTTCAGATGAGCCATCATGAGATACCGTTGAGTAAAAATACCACATTTTCATGGAATAAGAGTATTTAAACAGATATTCAAAATAAAAATGTACTAACTGATTTCATTTATTTTATTAAATAATGTAACATTCGAGTTTATTATGATTCATAAACGTAAAATAAAAATATTGAATCAGAAATCTCAACATTTAGAAGAAATTTAAAGTAAATTCGCTTATTGGGCCGATTGGTTGTACCTTTACTGCCATTCTGCTTGGTAATTACCTGATTTGGATTTTTTTTTTGTCTGCCATGGTACACACTCTGCAGTCAGACATTGTCCAAACAACTTTCCAATTCCATTTTTACAACTTTGCTATTTTAATAAAAGTTGGGTTATGATTAACTTATATTAAACCTACGACTGGTTGTTTAGTTGCAAGCAGTTGCATTTTCTTGCTATACCTTCTAAAAAGCTTTACTTTCATCCCATCAATCCACAAAATATTTTCCCAAAGTCATCAAGATGTTTCTTGAATAATGTAACCTTGATGCATTGTATTTATTTTGTGTCTGTGGAAAAAAAAAGCTCTCAGTGAAGTTTGCTGAAGTCCTGATAAAATGAGAAATAACTTTGTGCCATTTCCAGACATACCGATGTCAGCGGCTCTGATTCTCTTCTTTTGTTGAAGTGTTTTTGAACAGGGCATTCTGTGTTTGTTTTATAAGATCTCTCGGCTTACTTCAGGTTGTCAGATGGGACCTGTTTGAGTGATATCTTGATTCTAGGGTTGGCAATAGAGTTTGACTTGTGAACTGGAAGTCAGCTTTCCAAAATGTGATAAATGACACATTTTTCACAGCAGATTGCATGAGATCGTCAAGAAATGCTGCGATTACTTTTCAAAATGTGACGAATACAGTGCAGTTATAGGGGAATGTTTAGATTTGTCTTTGTTTTTGGTAAACCTGTTACTGTAAGTAGTAATAGATTTCTGTCATATTATGATGATTTTTTAAAAGTAGACTTTTATTCCTATGTCAATTTGATACAGTAGGGGCTCTCACACTTCCCATATCTGTGACCACTGTCATTTTTATCAGCAGTTAAAACTGTTTAATCCGTTGTTAACATGTGGTAACCCGTTTTTCCAAGCCGCCTTTAAATGCAACATGAACGCTACGACGCTCGCTGGGTTTACACCTGTGTAGCAGAGGAGGCCTGCTGCTGCTACGCAGGTGTGTGTTAGAATCATGGCAGCAAACCAGCAAAATGCAAAGAACTTTTCACAGTTTTTCACCCAAACTAACAGACTGTTGAGTAAAGCTGTTGCATGCAGGTAATGCTAGCTAAAAGATGACTAGCTAGCTAATATCAATACATCACCTTAAGCTTAACAAGTAGCCTGTAGTCTACCGATGTTGTTGTCTATGTCCAGCTAAGTACATTAATTTTGCCCCCAAAAGAAGTCGATTTTCCCCTACCCCGCTCATTCTTAGAGACAGGGAGTCTCTAAGAGAACCCCCTCCATCCCTCACCCCCACAAACGTCGTTCAACCAGACAGGTATTTGTAATCCATAGGAGGGGCCCAGAAAATGTTTGGAAACCACTGGGGGGGGCCCAGGAGAAAAAGTTTGGGAACCACTGCTTTAGAGTAAAAGTCGGGACAATTCAGTCTAATGAAAGCTCTGCCATGTTTACATTTTTTAAGACTCGTTTCTGTTCCATCACTTGCCCCACTGCGAGCATATTAACTATTTAACCCTGAGTTACAAATAATTTTGAACTTTTTCTTTTCCTTGCTCAAAGTGGATACGTGTTGTTTTAATCTGTCACACATAGAAATTAGGGATGCTCCAATCAGGCTTTTTGCTGCCGATTCCGATTCTGATCCATGAGGGCCGATCACTGCTGATCACCCTTTCATTTAAGTTGCATGCTGCAGCTGTAAGCAGACGTTCGGTGTGAGAGTTCGCTGCCGGGTGGAGCAGAAACAGCGTGATGCTTTTCCAGGTGAACGTTGGTGGCTGTGCGCTGCTTTACCTGCTGTCTTGCCGCTCCGGATGTCTTTTTTTCCTGCAGTGAGCCTCGACGTAGCCAAACTCCGTCAAGTGTTTGGTTTTTAAATGTCATATTAGACTCGTTGTGTTGATGCATTTTGACGTGCTTCACCTCCGAGGTATTTCTCCGTTGCAACACGCAAACTTCCCCGTTGAAGTTCTTCATCACATCAGGATTTTTTGCCGCACACTTGTGCAGTGTGAAGGAAACGGGATCAGCTGCACACACAGGCTGCAAAGTGAGATAAATTGTTGTACTCTCATTCTATATTTACATTCTTAAGATCTAGAGCCTTGCTGTTCCTCTTTAACTTGAATGTTTTCCAACTTTCTTTGTTGGAATTATCCATTACACACATTCTACTATCCCAGCAACAATCATAACTTGTAAAAGAAGAATTTCCTATAAGAGTTAGTTTGGTGAGCTACTTTAATCTACTTCAGTGGTTCCAAAAAGGATCTGAAAAATGCAATCTCTTCTCCATAATAGTCCAGGATCTTTGTCAAAAATTTAGCTATTATGAAAAAGATGTAATTATAAGAAAGTAGACATTGCTGACAAGATCAAATATGTGTTTTTTATTAACTAGAATAATTATAACTGATATACGGAAAGGTTAGGTTTCCTTTGCATTGAGATTCGAGTTTAAAAAATTAAGAAACGTAGTTGATAAAAACTTGAAACAATAACTCTCCTTTAAAACAAAAATAGTGATTAAGTTTGAATTAGATGCCCTTATTGACTCTAAAAAAAAATCCCCCAAACAGCTGAATACGGTTTCTGTGCAAACTATTTAAAGACTTGTCACAGTGAATATTTCTCAGTTTTGCAGCATGCCGCTGTGACTCCTTAAACACAACAACCATAAAAACTCGACTCTGCCACGGAAGGACTTAAATAGATCCACCAGAGTTAAGAACTGCATAGAACATAAGGAATAAACTATACGTTTTGGCATGTTTGCCTTAACTGTCACATTTATATAATTTTCTATTCAGATTAAACAAGACATGGTCTGTCAAGAGGCACATTATGAATGATTTACTCATTTAGCTTCAAATACAGATTATGTATTTATAGATGCTGTTCTCAAATATTTATTTCTTAACCTTATTAAACTCTGTAAAAGTGAAAAAAAATTAAGAAAATATTGCAGCTATACAAATTTCTGATAATTTACTGTCGTTAGTATTACTTGTGTCAACATGCACTTTAAAGAAAATATATTAACTGTTCCCCATGTTTTTGATATTTGGAATCAATCTGAAGTTGGTCATTGTTTTAATTAGATGGGGAGAATAATTGAAGATCAAGTTTTAGATTAGTGAAAATGTCGTCTTAATTCAGAATAGACCAGCTGAGAAGTCTTCTGTGTGGATTCCTAACATTGACAGAACCTTGGTTACTTTTGGCATATATTGAGAATTATTTCTGTTTCTCACACTGCTGAGTGTTTTTTCCACTCCAAACAACAGTCAATCTAAAAACGCAAAATGTGAGCACAGATAACTTAATCCTCTATTTTGTCACACAGTGGTTGAGATGTTCTAACAGAGATGTTGCTACGCTGTTGATTTCCAAGAGCCAGAGAATAAATGTGTGCATGCAGATTAGTGAAGCTGCCATTTTGAGTCGAGAACAAGAAATTATGTTACTTAGTAGGTTTAGAGTTGGGTTTTAGAAGCTCTGCGATGACAGAGAGGATGATGCTCAGCTCACAAGCACTGGGTGCTGCCCCTCGGCAGGCCTCCACAAAGCCTGCCAGTCAGAAGAAAATGGGCTTTTATGGGCTTAAAGAGCCCAGAGCTAATATTACAGGCGACAGCAGAGCCGAGGGGCCACATAACAGGCAGCACGAGATAAATAAGGATTTGTTTTGAACTGTGAATCATGCAATATTGTGCAATAAAAAATACGGGGCTTCAAATATGTATTATACGTCCTTTTTAATATCCTGCTCTTAAAAGGCTTATTTGTTGTACCATTGCGTTTTTTGCCGTGTTTAAGAGAGGGATAATACCCCTTATTTTTTCCACAGTTTGTCAAAAAATTTCAAAAATTCTGAATAGAATATCTTTCATCAAAACACTTATGGATTACAATACTAATGCCCTTTGCTAGTATTTTCTATAAAGCTGTGTTTCTAAATTTTAGAAAGTATAAAATATTTATATTTAAAGTTGAAACTTTCTTGGCTATTGTAGTTGAAGCATTATCATCAATTATGCTTTTACATTATTGGTAGCCCTGGCAGATTTGGATTTAATCTGCAACATAGCATTTTTTCATAAAATGAAAATAAAAACAAATCCGTTATTCTTCAACATTATCTTTCTATCTTTTAGGAAATGTCTATTGTTATCAGAAACAAATGAGATAAACAAAGATAAATTTAAATCCATCTTGGCTAGGGGTATATATTATGGCATTGGTGTTTTCCAGTGTATTCACTTGTCAGTTAAAGACGTCTTCAATAAGCATGTAAGAGTGATAGCTAAGGATATTTCCTGAATATTTTGAATGAACAATTTAAGTGATATGCTACGCAAAAAAGTCTTGGTTTAAATCGTATGTCAATAAACTAGTGTCTTCTTGTTTTATTTAATTGCATATTTATTATTTACCAAGAAGATAAAATAGCCTTGGAAGGGAGTGTGCCTCCTCGGGTTTCTCTGACAGCTTATATTCATTGAGCCATAGACTTTAGTAATAGGAAACAATATCTTTCATCCATCAGATTCCAGCTGTCTTGTTGTTGGCACTTGACAGATCAAGTTTGCAAGCTGATGCCATGCCAAGAACAATATATTTCTGTTTCAACATAAATTTAGTCTGATTGAGATCCAGGCTGTTTACTGGTCATGTCAGAGAGTTGAAGCCTGCTTCCCAAGAAAACGCTTTGAAGTGCTTTTGCTCAGTTTTATCCCAGAAAATGTGATGTCATTATATCTAAGCCTGTTTTTTATTGTTCATCCTCAAATTTTTTTCTCATTGTGACCTTGTTTTCTCCAGTTTAGGAATTAATAGGGCTTTATGATTTTCCCATATGTTAATCCTGTTTCTGAGTGAGTTAATAATTTTATATTCTAATGATTAACTCTTCTTTTTCCTCCTGTTCTTTGTCTTTTTTCATTATTTATTCTTTGTTTTGCACATTCCCAACACCCACTTACAACTTACAAAACCAGAATGCAGAGCTGTGATATAAAATCCTATAAATACCTTTGTGATATTATTGATTTTTATTTTTTTGCCTTCAAAATTAAACAGTTGAATGAACATACTCTTAAGAACGGTGATTCCTTCTTTTATGATATGTAGTTTATAGCTTTTTATTTGAATTACAGCTTGTGCAGCCTATCGTTGACAAGTTTCTGACAATTGCACGGACTCAAAATCAAAATGAGTGAAGATCTAGAGCAGGGGTGGGCAATCCTGGTCCTGGAGGACCGGTGTCCTGCAACTCTAAGACGTCTCCCTGGTCCAACACACTTGAATCCAACAGCTGAATCACCTCCTCAGTGCAGTCAAGTTCTCCAGAGTCCTGCTAAGGACCTAATTATTTGACTCAGGTGTGTTGAAGTAGAGACACATCTAAAAGTTGCAGGAGACCGGCCCTCCAGGCCTGGAGTTGCCCACCCCTGATCTAGAGTTTACCATTATAATATAAGGAGAACTTATATTTGGAATGCTAAATGCTAAATAACTCAAGCACAGACATTTCATAATTTTTCTTCTTGAAGGGAGAGTTGGTAACAATAGAGAAGCTAAATCTAATTTAAATCATAACTTTGCCCTGATTCAGTTGGAAAACCTTTGTTCGCTAGTCCTGTTGTTCTGTGCAGGTGGTGACAACAATGGAACAAGAAACTAACAACAAATCAGAATGATGATTCATCTTAAGCAATATCTTTAGTCTCTGTCAGGAACTAAGGCAGCCTTGCTGTGACAGGAAGAATGGAGATGAAAAGCTGAAGTGCATATGCTTTAATTTTTGTTTTTCACAGTGACAGCACTGTGGAACTATCTGCAGGCTTTGGTACATACAAGCTCAAATTAAAAGCTCATTACGCATTTAGCATCTTATAATGTGGAAATTTTAATATATAGCATGTGATGTAATAGTTTTTTTTTTACATGTTAGCTTTAATGGCTGTAGGGTCATCCGAAGTATAATGAGGCAGCACTTTATTTAAACAAACATAGTTGCGATGTAATTATACTGTCATTGAAATTCTGGTTCTTTATTATCGGTGCTTGAGAATAAACAATGGGATACTATCATGGCCCTAAGTAGTAAATAAGATCAACAAAATGCATCATCCAAATTATTTTCTCCTTTGGATGCACAATTTACTGATTAAGATTAATAATTAAAACAAAAAAATCAGCTTTGTGTTTGTTGGGTGCATCTGTCACTCATGGCATTCTGGCCATTTTTGATTAAGTTCTAATAAAGAATTACAAAAGGGCACTGTATCTTTAAAACATAACAGAGGAGAGGATCCTTTAGTGCCTGCATAACAATGTAAACTCAAGAGAGTAACATGTGTCAGAATGTCTGAGGCAGAAAGTATGGATAGCAGACACACACACAGCCAGCCTTTTGAGCTATAAGCAATAATACTTCTCTTTTTTGGAATATTGCTCTAAGGCTTCCACACAAGAGAAAAAAATTAATAAAAATATATCTTGGCAGCATTCTCTGAAACAAGAATATGTTATGTGACACATGGGATGTCAGTAAGATTGTTCTCTCCAAGCAACAACAAGTTGTAATATTAACTAGCACAAGTCTCTTCTACTAACTCCCCCTGGTTTCTTCTTTGGGTCGATGCATTTTATGGAGAAAAATAAATGGCATCACAGCTGAACTGTTCTGCAATAGGGTTTTCAACCACTGGCCAAGTAATCAATTCATTTAAATTCAAGAATACTTACAGTTACTTTGTGTTACAGCTTTATTTGTACTAAATTAGCCTCTTTCCTTAAAATTCTTGGTTTTCTATTCCTAATAAATTTGTTTTTGTGTGTAATTTTGTAGGAAACATTTAATTTAATGTGGAATGAGGCTGAAACATAAAATGTGGAAAAAAAATTAAATACTGTGAGTATTTTAGTTTGGAAGGGAAAATAAAAGTGGTTATCACTCAAATATCCAAGATGATGATGGTTGAGATTAGGAAGGATCTCATGTTGCAGATATAATGTACAATCAGTAGTATCATCATAGCAAATTTTTTTTTTTTTTACATATATCCTCTATATTTGTAGTGTTTTGTTACCAATAAGAATGTCAAAATCCACAAATCCCTCTCAGTAAGAAACTCCAACAGATGATGAAAATAGTGCTAACAAATGAGCCGTGTAATTTTATATCAGAACTTAAGAGGGTTTTCTGTCATTTACAGCAAAATTTTGATTGTTTATTAACTGAAATAATAAAAAAAATTTATGAAACTGAGCAATTGTAAAATATTGTGTACATAGTTTTGGTCTAAAGCATCAATGGTTGTTGATGTTTTAGGCAAACATCAACAAACATTTAAAACATATTCACATTTTAAAATGAACATATATTAACTAATACATTTTTATTGCATTATATTGCCTTCAGTTAATCTACTAATAAAATTTTTCGGAATGAAGTTGGTTTTTCATAAAAACACATCGTAGTTGATAGTATTAGATCCAAATGAGGATTTTAATTTTGTTAATATATTAAGTAGATCCTATGTAAAAAAAAAAAAAAAGATACTAAATAAATAATTTGTCTTGAATTAACTAAAAATCTAATCTAGGTTTGAAGAAACATCTCGGAAGTATTCACATAACAAGTAAGTTGTAAGCATTTGTCATGGGAACATTCACGTGTTACTTGCTGAGGACATGTTGGAAGATTTAAGTGGCCTCACTCTAGGATGAAGTTATTCTCGCTCTTCCGAGAAGTCCATCAAGGATATTTTCAAGGAATTTGAAAAGCAATTCTTGTTGGCACATGTCCCATAAGAGGGTGGGGAGGGGGATGTGTCTCGGGAGTTTCTTACCTGCTCTGCACTCGCAGAACAAGCTCTCTGATTGGCTTGAGTTCTGAATGTCTTAGCAGGATAATGCTACATTCAGAGAAATTCAGGGATGCACAATTTGACTGTCAAATGGGGACAATTCTGTATTGAAGTGATGTTCGACAACTTTTTTTCCTTACTCTTTCAAGGCTAGTGTGGTGGTTAGACAAGTTGACAGTCTCTGAAGATGATAGGCTTTGCCAGAACAAAGTAAACACTCAGGAAGCCTTTCATGGTCCTCGTTTAATACATGCATTGATTTGGTGGGCAGAATGCACGGGAAAGCATAGAGGACATTAGGGTTAATCAGAAATTTAACCCTGCCATATAACATTAGTTTAAAATTTTCTTCCTCTCTCTGTCTGGAGAGTTGAATTCACCATTAGATTCACTGCCTGGAGCTCGGCTTGTGCTCACTCTTTAGTCACAGATGCACTTTATGTCGGAGATGAGTTTAATGGCAGCATTAAACATCCGTAGCCTCAGGTGCTGAATGCAGATGACTGCGCCGTTTCTGTCAGGTGGAAAGAAGGAGTGACAAATGAGGGTGATCATTCTCTTATAGCCGTGCTATACGGTTGTACTTCTCTTGCGCAGGCATAGATGTCTGCATTTCACACATGAGCACAGCCATACACACAAATTGGATTCCCCCCCATAAACGTGTTCGCCGTTGTCAGTAATGTTTAATGATGAAAAATTTGGCAGGGGAGACCGAGTGCTTTTCTAAATGTGCCTCAGTGTTTAAGTGTCCCTTGCAATTATCATCCGTAAGACGGTGTCCTTTTTTTTATTGATGACTGACGAAGTTGCAGTCCAGTGTTTCTCACTGCTGCTAAAGATAACACACCTGAATCCCCCGCGGTTTGTTTGACATGCAGTCATTATTCATCAGCTGAATATTATGTAAACTGAGACTTGGAAATATGCATATAGGTACGTGTGTTTCTCGCTGTGCATGTGTTGTTTATTGTCAGTGTGTGTGTGTGTGTGTGTTCAGGTGTCAGCACCAAGAGCCAACAGCCTTGTAATAAAACACTGGTAAAATATTGAAAGTCATAAAAAGGCAGATAATTGGCTTTTTCAGGTTGGGTGAAATGGATCACTTCTAACACAGCCGTTGAAAAATGGCTGCTGAGAGGAGTGAGTCAGACGGATGGAGAGGACAGTGGAAGTTAGAGAATGGCCAGAAAAATCTTGTATGTATAGAAGAGTACAAAAAAGGGAAATGAAGAGAACAGACAGGAAAATACATGTCCTCAAAAAGAATGAAAGATTAAAGAGAGTGGTGCACACTTTTAGAGAAAATTGGTGCACTAGAAAAAAACATTTCTTTACTTTTCTTTCTTCTTTCTCTGAAAAATATATATATATATATATAAAACTTCAAAAGAAACACTACTTTAACTGCACTTGGACATGCTCAAGTAGTACCAGATTCTGCCACTAGCTGGCGTAATAGAACATGCGCATCTATCAATTCATATTAGGACTTTGTATAATCTCTTAATTGCTTACTCTCACCGAGTCCTATTCCCAGCAATCACATGCTTTGCAGATGTGCTGTGTGTGTATTTGTGGTGGTGTCCATGCGTGTGTGTGCTTGTGCGTGTAAGAGAGAAAGACAGAGAGCGAGCGAGGAAGAGAGAGAGAGTTATAGAAAACGTGAAATAGAGTGAGAGTGTCTGGCTACCAGCTCATGACAGTGAAAAGACAGATGACCCTGAGTGGAGGAACGGCCTCCCTGCCTGTATAGCATCTATCATCACTGAACAGACTTGTCTTCTACTGTTTGCTGCACTTCCCTTTGTGTGAGTGTGTACGTGCTCGTATGTGTGGGGTAATTACCCGCAGATGAAACTCATGCTTAGCTGGAAAGTAACTTGTCTTCCCTGTAACTACAGACCACAAAAATCACATGCATGGATGCACGTGCACCCACAGATTCACAGAACATAAGATTGATTTGCGTAAAACTCCTGGAAGGAATTTCAACTGAGAACCAAGTCTTTGAGATATCCGTGATGTGCAAGTTTTGGCCCCAACATGAAGATGAGTCACCATATTTCACCAGTTTGTTTTTCCCCACACAGCAGTTGTTATGCAAGTGTGCTCATACAAAGCTGCTGCTGTCATTATACTTTAACCACTGGTTTTAAAGTTTTGCCTTTCTCTTAATGAGTTAGTGCATCCGTCCATCTATCTGAATCCTCTTCAAATACAGTCGCAAAATAAGTGTGACAAAAAACGTAAGTTTGAAAATTTGAGTCTAAAGAGTATGGGATTTTGAAAGGGAAAATTTGTAGGAATGTGAGAGAAGGTGAAAGTAACTACATTAATTCTGAAACACTTTTATGTGATAGAACAAAGCACTACTTATCTGTGTTAGTGAGGGAAAATGATGTGTGGTTGTAAAAACCTTTTTCACACTGAAATCTGAAGTGTGGTGTTCATTTGTACTCAACATCCTCTAACTTGACACCCCTAAATAAAATCTGTTTTCAGACACAGCAAAGAGAACAGCTTCAGATTTACATTCAAAATCTTCAAAAAAACAAAACAATGGTTGAGCTTTACAAATTTTTAAGCCACTAAAGTCTTAAAAGAGATTAATATATTTTAACTATTTGGGTGTAGAATAACAACAAACCATCCTTGCTATGTTGTGTACAATCTAACTCATAAATGTTTAAACAATTATTGTTTGAATAAAACCTGATGTGTGAGATACAATTAGAAAAAAGTGACATTTCAGGAGCTGTTGTCTAATTTAAGTATTTTACTGTGCTGCAATAAAGTTATTATTAATTTCTGGACAGTAATTAATAAGAATTAAGAAAAGATGTAATGAGTTTTTCTTGTCTTTTTTGCAGTTTCCATCATGTAAATAATCTACATCTCTAAGACGGCTAACAAAAAGTGTAATGAAATAGCTGAATTTATTTTATCAGGAGAATTTAAAGTGCCATCTACAGAAAAAAAAATCAAACTTCAAAACCTTGTAAAAGTCAGACAAAGGGTAAATGTGTTACCCTCTGAGAAACCTACACATGCAGTAAGACAAAATACAAAACCTTTTGACAGAAATGGGGGAAAAAAACAACTTTGTTTTGGCGCTGCACTCTGCTATTTGACGCAGCGCTCAGAGAGAAGAATAACTGACTGATCTTTTGTCATTTATTTTTGCCCAACTCATCCCTCTTGAATAGCATGTGGGGCAACTGAGAAAAAAAAAACACGCCGATAGTTCACCTTATCCAGAGATGTCAAACAGGATCAAAACACTACAAACATTACCGTTTTAGAGTGGGGACAAAAACACCCACAGCCTCTTGACAGACACCGTTCACCTGTCCTCAAAAGGCTGCCTGTTTCCTCGACGTTTGTCTGACGGCTCAGCAGAATCCCCAGAGGGCTACCTGAAGCTTTGATACTGCATCAACTCAGTGGAGTGGCTGTCATGACAAGAGGGGGCGGAGGACGAATGGGCTAAGAGGAAACTAAAGAGTTGGTAGACGAGGGCTGAGGAGCAGGGTTGGGTGGGGCTTGCTTTGGGAGGAGTTGCAGATTTAAAGAAAAAGGAGACGTCATAACTTGGAGATCTGGTAAAGATAAAAGCAAGTCGAAGCAGTTACATCTTTTCAGATTATACAGTTCTGAATTATTTCGGGTTATTGATATTTTTGTGATATGCTTTTGGTCTAAAAAAAAATTGAGTTTCCAGCAGAATTTATTGTCTGACTTAACGCTCTCTGCCGCTGTTTACTTGGTCATTTTTCTGGGAGAATGAGACAGAAGGCCTCTCATCTCCTCTCACCCTCCTCTAAATGGCCATCAGTCAAAGCGAACATGCTCGCCTGATGATAAAGAGCTCCACGTGCTACTGACTGCCTCTTTTATTGCAATCACTCCCACTCCACCCTCTCTTGTTATGCAGAGTATGAACTCAGAGGGTGTCTGTGTGCTTTTTCAGACAGGAAGGTGGTATTTCACAGCTCACCTTTTCAAAATGTCATAAAAAAGGTGAAGATATGTATGCTGATGTCAAAGTATCACAATTTAACTGGGAGTTGTTAATGCATAAATTAAGGTCACGTCAGCATATTAAATTGTTTTGTTATTTAACCAGTTTCTTGATGTCAGGAATGACGTGTGTAACAGTTATGGGCTACGCAGCTAACTGCGGCTACAAAAGCAGCATCAGAAGATGGTTCTTGAAGGAGCCTGAGGTGTGAATGAAGACACAATCACTGTTTTAGTTTTGGTGTTTTTGTATTGATGATTGGGGGAAAAAACAACAACAAACAATTACAAATACACAATGAGGGTCAAATTAATTCAAAATAAATCAATTCAAAAGATCAAAGTTCTTGTCCTTAGCTCGCCATCCTTTGCTCAGAAGAGGATCTGAGAATCTGATCCATCAAAAAAACCCGACCTAAAAGGCCAAAAAAAAAACCCATTAGGCGGTTTATCAACAATAAGTATGTGCAAACACACAAATGCAATAAATATCAAATTCAAATGCAATAATTAAACTAAACATTTCAGTCAGGTTAACTTAACCATAATTTAAATAAACAAAAAGAATAATCATATTTCAAACTAATCCATTTAAGGTTAAAGTTGAAATCAAAGTTCAGATGCATCGATTCATCGGCCAGCAGATTTTTCGGTGCCAATTTCCCTAATTTGGGAAATCGGTGATCAGACGATTTTTTACATGAGAAACCGATCTGAACCACCGATTTTATCTACCTCAGCAAAGGTATTTAAACCAACTGTTATCTTCTTCTGCTTTGCTGTGCATGAGGTTTGAGTTGCAGACCGGCCCAGCAGCTCAGGTCTGTATGTTTGCAGGTAACAATAGTCATGTCACTGTTGGCAACTCATCAACTTTCTTGCTACATTTAGCAACATTTTAGACAAAAAACTTGGCATCTGCCAAAATCGGAATCGGCAGTTCAGGATTTTTATTAGATCGGTAATCGGTGATCAGACAGAAAACTGCAAAGGGTGCATCCCTAAAAACCACATGCACAGTGAAAACTTTGTAAAGAAAAATCGAAAGCTGAAATTCAAATCTAATAACTTTTTGCTTCAAGCAAGAGGGTGAATAACTCCTCTACGGTGGTGGCCCTAACCTTCCAAAAATCTTGGAAACCCAATTAATTTTAACACAGTATTTTTCAAATGGTATGGTTAATTAAAACAGTAGTTAAGTTGAGTTTTTTGTGATAAAGTGAATGAAATTGACTAAGCTTTAAAGTGTTATCGCTTTGTAGAGAGTTTTAGAGGCAAATTAGTCATCAGGTTTTACAAACGTACCTTTTTTAGAGAGATTTTTGGACTATCTGTAAACCTCGTATTTAAAGTTTCTTGTGTACATCTCTTTTTTTACTGAGAAAGCTTCTTGAACACACACAACCCTACGCATGCACACACACGCAGTCACACAATTGGGACGATGTCTGTGCCTTTTTCACTGGTCACGCACGATATCACACAGGGTTTTTGGAATTACTTGGATACCACAAAACAGCTGGTATCGCCACATTACTGTAGAATGTATCATCTACACTATCAGTGCTCACCAATGGCAACAAGAACAGCAGCAGGGAGAGCTGAAGCCAGGTCAATGATCCTGTTTTCACGCTGGTTCATGCTATTATTACTTTCTTTTTTTTTTTACTTCTCTTTGCCTCTTCTCCAGGGAACTGAGTCGACCAACCAGTCTGCTGCCCACTGAATGTAGCGTGGGACCTGGTTTAGGGAAGGATGACGACCCTCTACCACCGGGGCTGGAGAGCCTTCCGCTCAGACTGATGCAGCAGGAATGCACGGCGGTCAAAACCCTGCTTTTAAGACTAAGAAGGACATTACAGGAGGTGGGTGATGTATTTTCACACAGCAACAAGCATATGGTCACATTTGATGTTAATTTACAGTGCTGCCAAAAAGTAATTATTCCCTGATCACAGAACTTTCATATGAAATGCAGTTTTGAAGAGACTATCCGTTTTACTGATGGGAAACAAAGCTTTCTAAACTGACCTGGCCTTTGGTGAAAAAGTAATTGTACCCTCAGACAACTTATATTTAAATGATTGCTTAATCCTATGGGTCAAGCAACTGAATAATGAAATTAACACACAAAAATATATATATATATTTTGAAAATTAATGACTTAACATAGGGGTTCTCCTTTGCACAGTGGGGAAGGTTGGTTTAGACAGCCATTTCTTAAATAGTTTAAGAAATTAAACCATTTAAAAACTGTGCCTTACTTCAATTATCGTTGTCTGTTGTTAAGTTGTTCAATAGTCTTGAACATGTAGTGTGGCAAAAACAACCAAAATCTTTAGAAATCCTTGAATTTCTCCATATTTATTTCTGTACTTTTTGTCCACTTTGGAAATTTTTGCTGCTTTGTCTTTGTGTTTTACATAAAACCACCAATAAAATACATTGAAGACTATTGTTGTGACATGAGAAAATGTGAAAAAGCTAAGTGCTTTACTTTGGACTGATTAGGTTCTAAAAGCATCACATTATTTTTTTTAGTGGCATAAATTTATATCAAAAGTAGCACTCTCTCAATTGTTTATATCTTTATTAATCAGCTTTATTAAATCTCATAAAAGTGGATTCCTTATCATTTTTACCTTGTCTCTTTAATCTCCTCTTTGCGTTTCAGAGGATGAAGCTATATGTCTTTAAGTTCCTGCCATGATACTGTTTCTGTGTTCTCAAGCATGCAGGCAATGCATGCATAAATCATCCAGTTACAGACTATAACTTTGCTCCTTAAATGTCTATTTAGAGCTTTAGCTTTACCTCAGGCAATGAAACCATCTGATTATGAATATTTGAAATTCAATAAAATTACCTTCACATTACTATAGGTTTGATTGATGTTAATGGTCACTTAGTAAAGCATTGACACGTTGCAATAGTGTAGTTTTGCAAGGTTTAATTATGCAGTCCGTAGGTTTGTATCAACTGCCTACTCATGCAGTCTTTTGAGTCTTTAAATGGTTGAAGAAAAAAATAAAATAGTGGTTTAGTGCCAATTTTTGTCAGGAACATAATTATCTTTTTTACAATTTTTTTTGGAAGATTTTAATTGTAGTTATGCACCACTACCAGTTATGCAGTTTCATAAGTGATAAATGTGGTTTAGTTTTGCATTTTTGTCCAAACCATGCCAGAGGGAAATCTGAGTTTTTATGTGAAATGACAGAGGCATCAATGAATTGACTATATTTCTGACTGTGAGTTTATAGTAATTTGAAATCAAACAAATAATAGGTAATAGGTCGCACCATAGTTGAATCAGTTTAAGACACAATCACACTACAGACTGATAACTCAATCAGAAAACATATATATATATATATATATATATATATATATATATATATACCTCAAAATAATAAAGGGGACACTTTAACATTTAAGTGAATACTGAAGTGTTCCCTTTATTTTTTTGAGCGTGTTCCCTTTATTTTTTTGAGCAGTATATATATATATATATATATATATATATATATATATATATATTTTTTTTATGATGTAGCTGTTTTTCCACATAAACAGTATCGATTATGCACCTCATACAGATAATTTATTTATTTCGCATTTCATACATATCACTAGATTTTAATAATAACACAACATAGCATGTTGGCTCAGGTCTGTCCCACACGTCACATAACAAATACAGACAGGGGACACTCCGTCACTGCAAAGGTTTTAAAAACACTTGCAGAAGTCTTTGGGAAAGCAGATTATGGTTAAATATTTTCAACATACACAGATATGTTTGTTGAATATGTTGTTTTGTGATCTAATGCCTTTTTGTCCTTTAGCTAAATAACAAAAAGGCATGTTTAAGAGTGGTAAGAGTGGTAAGGTTCTAGCTGTCTTGCTTCTTTCCCCACTTTGTACATTTGCACTTTTTGGTATCTCTATTCCTGACTATTTTGGTGAATCAAAGTGAGACGTTTGCCACATGCCACACGACACATGGCCTGTCATAGAAGCTTTCAGGTCTCTTTGTACCCGCTTTGACAGCCAATGATTTAAAGTTATAAGCTATAATCTACTCATATCTTCTCGGTTGAGATGGGGTTATATGCCACCCATAATGCAAGCTTGCTTATAGGTTGCTGATGGGATCAAAATCTGGTATATTTCATTAAAGCCAGTTGACCCAAACAGTGATTATACCTGCAATGTAATTGTTAGGTGCCATACATTTTCAGAAAAATAAATGTAATTTATACTTGAGGAATACTTGAGCAATGCGGTTTCTGAACATATTAACTCCATAATTCAGTAAAAATACTTGGTTATCAAGATAAACAGAGCATTCTTTTTCTTCTATTATTGCAGCATTTAGCAAATAGAAATACAGTAACTTTGGTAATTCTAGCTGACCTAAAACAAGAGAGACATCTGGACTAATTTCAGACGGTGAGATGTGTGTCTTTTTTTCGGTGCATGTAAAGTTCTGGTTTCAACTGTAACTTCCTGGTTGGCGTGATAACTAGGAATCTGTCATTCTGATCTTATTAACTTACCTAATTAAAAAAGATTAGTTTAAAAAAGACAAGAAATAGTAAGTTACTCTGTATAAAAATGTTTGTAAATTGATACAATTCAGTTGGCTGGACTGTTTAAGCCTTGACTGGGTGTGACATGGTACAGAAAAAAAATGAAGGAGCAACTTGGTCCAGAACCTGGCAAGATTCTTTAAAAAAAACAGCAAAAAAACAAACAAACACTTCAATACCTATATAATCTTCTAAAGATCAAAGCGAGCAGCTAACGTCAGCCCACTGAGGCATATATACGGTTTTCTCCTGATCTGTTAGCTGTTCATAGCGCTGTTTTCTCTCCAAGGGCCACAGAGACGGAGCAAGAGAAACACGAAATAGTAATTTATAGAGTGACATAAACTAAAGGGATGATGAAGTTGCAGAAGAGAGAAGGGGTGCACAGCAGCAGAACATGAATATGAAAGAGGAGACACTTTGCCCTCTTTGGTTTCTCTGTTGCATCATTAACTTGCAAATTATGTTGCTGTCACGGTCTTTGGGTTTTAATGTGTGTTTTGGTTTGGTATTCTTGCTGTATTTCTATAGTATGGTTGTTTTTGACAGTGCTGCTTTCTTCTTTCCCTGCACATCTGGTGTTAGTTTCCTAAGCACCACACCTGCATTGTGTAGGTGTTTCAGCTTCTTTGGTATAAATAAGGTGTTGGAAACATCTAGTATTTTAATATGTCCTAGGCTTTAAAATGAGTCAGTCACTTAGGGTTAGTGTATATTGTGGTATGCTTTGTCCACTAGAAATTGAAATGTTTAGGAAAAGTAGTGAAAAGATGTTGTACTAAGACTTGGCTGTACGCTGGACATATTTTATTTATCATTCTTTGTTCCACGGATGAGATCTAACTCGTGGAATATTCCAGAGCAACAAGTTGTTTACCAGTAGAGGAAAGGGAACATGAGGATACTGTTAGAAATATGAACCGACCAAAAAGGATTACAAGCATTTCAGATGTGTCTTGTATGCACAGAAAAGCAGGTCTTGGTCAAAGATTGGTGACAAGGAAGAGGTGGTAAGCAAACGGGGCTTCATCCTGAATTGGAAATTTCAGCTGGCCTTCATTAAAACAGATTGGTTTCTTTGAAAGTTACAAATTGGCTGAAAATCTCACAAAAGAGGAATGACTTTTACACCACGTTATTTATCACATTGTACAGTGTTTTATTTTAAACGTATAAACATACAAAAGTATTATTTTCTGTGACAACATGACTTGTGCTAGTAGGCTGCAGTCCTAATTGCTCCTTCCTGAATAGTTTTCTGAAGTGTTAGTGCTCAGCTTGTGTCTGTGCTATAATATTGTGTCAGGTCCTGCTATTTCATTATTTGCAGTGTTTTCTTGACGAAGCATGTCTTGTGTTTAAAAGACTGCTCTTCCAGTGATTGAACACTGAAAATTGTCTGATGTTTTAGTTCTTCACTCCTACGTGCACTATTGGACTGTATCAATTGTTTTCATTTGTTTCATGTGTTTGACAGAATATTTTTGGTCAGTTGAATCTGTAGCTATTTTTTTTTTTAGATAATTTGTTAATTTTTGCAGCTATGTTTGCCAGCCTATCGTTTTTTTAAGACTATGCTGCCAAACTGCAGCTTTGTTTTGGAGTTTGAACTGTTTTTAAATTGCTTCCATTGGATTTTTAAGTAGAACAGCTGCAGACTTAGTTGCTTTTGTTCTGTTGCTGGAAGGAGGGTCATAGTCTGGGTCACAACTTCATTAAAAACCACAGCATTATCATGATAAGAAAGAGCAGATTTTAAATACTGCAAGATATGTTGTGTATCACAATAAACCCAAACTGTATCATGATATTAATTGTAAACTATGTCATCTGTCCTAATTGACGGAGCTTGCTGTTGCTAGTGTTAGCATGCTAACACATACAGCTTATCAGCTCAGTGTTATGTCGGAGCTTGTTAATAACTCATCAATTTGTACTAGTTGTGTGGAAACATGGCAACATCTAAATTCTAAAATAAATATGGGATTTTTGAAAGAAATTATTTAAAAAAACAAACAAAAAACATGTCAGGATCTGAGATCTTGCAAAGTATCAGCAGACACAATCAGTACAATTAATGATGTCACAAAAATGACCACAGGCCTTATACCTCTGAACCTCTTGGTATTCCTAGTGTTTACTTTGCACATTTGGCCAGCCATTCTCCGTCTGCTCCTAAATTATTTCTCTTTCAGCAGTTTATCCTCTTGGCTGCACAGAGGGAACATTTCTAAACTGCTGCTGTCTCGTGTGTGCGTAAAAGCAGCCTCACACAATGATCCCCATTTGTCAATGTCAGCCATGGTTTCTAACTAAAGTGTGATGTACCATTTGTTACAGTACATAGTCACAGCTCTTCCGGACATTGCTCTGAATCCCTACATACTTGTTCCAAGTCTGTCGTTTGACTCTAAACCCTACAGAATTGCTTGACTTTTTCTGTAATTGTAGGAACAAGTTTGTTGCATTTGGGATCCGGTGCTTTCTGAAAATTCCTGGACAATCTTGGAAGTCTAGTTTATAGATTTATTTGATGGAGTTATAAGGGTCATGTTAAGAAATACAAAAATAAAATTAAATTAAAATTCTGGGAATAAAATCAAAATATTATGAGAATAAAGCAGCAAGAGTATAAAGCTGAAATATGAGAATAAAGTTGTAGTATCATAAGAATAAAACGGTATTATGAGAATAAAGTCATAATATAACTTTATTCTTGTAATACCATGACTTTATTCTCATATAATTTCAATTTTATTCCTGTTCAGATTTATTTTATTTATTCAGATTTTTATATGAGAATAAAGTTACATAACTTTATTCAATTCTACGTTTGATTTAGATAAGGATTGACAAAAAAAATATATATATATATATATATTTATCCGTCCAACCATCTATCCACCCCCTGCAGTGTCTCATTTTTGCTGGTTCCACTGTTAAATCCTATCCACTGTAGAAATATTTGTTGTAAATTTATACTGTAACTGTTATTCTTTAAGATTGGTAAATAAATAAATAAAAATACTGGTAATTTTGGAATGTGAGCCCAGAAAGTATGAAGTTTTGACATGTGTGAGTTATGTACACAATGTGTGAAAGTTTCTGTGGACTCCTAGAGCTAAATAGTGTGCGGTACGGTGCGAAAAGGAATGAAAACCAGCACCGTGCTGGAGAAAGGCTCACTAATAAGCAGAGTATTTCCAGTCTAGTCTTTCTACCATCTTGACCCAGGAACTATGATAACCCTGATATTTTGAAAATGGCGCTGTTGTCCTATAAAAACCCTGAAGTCAATTAGAAGGAGTGAAAATGAATGTCCCTTCTCTTATTTAAAGGCTTTCACTTCTTGATTTAGGAGACGTGAGTGTGTGATTAAAGGTGTGCATCTAACTACAAAACCTGCTTTTCTTTCTGAAGCCATTCATCATCTGTAGACATTCAGTTTCAGTGTAGTGCAAGTCATTAAATTCATGGCTCCCCAGCAGCCAATTCTTAAATCTGAGAGGCTTTTTACTGAGCCACATCTAATTGTAGGGACAGTTGTGTGTTGAGGGCTGTGGGACAGAGGTGACCTTACAGAGGATGTGTTTGTGTTGGAGAAGGAAGGAATGAAGGAGGGATGCTGTGTCTGTGGGTGTAGTTGTCAGTGAGTTCACGGCTGTCTCTCTATGTAGGGAAAAGCATTGATCACGGATGACACATTGATGGCCTGGCGCCATAGCACACCTATAATTCTGATAGGGAGGTGTGTGTCTCTAAAAGGTCAGCCAAACCAATAAAACATCAAGTTTTTACCCTGCAAAGATTTGGACTCCAGTGTTTCTCCCAACTTATTTTAAGTAGGTCAAAGCACTATATTATCTGGGATTTAGTTGTAAAAAGTATGTTTTTCCAGTGTAATCTCCCACCAAACGACATACAGTATTAATCTGAGAAGGGTCAAAATGTGGCTAGAAATAAAACATTCATAAATTTGTTAAGAGTCTCTCATGGATGCCATTTTTTCCCGTCTCTTGCTCCACGCCTCCTGCTTTATTTTTGTTTCATCCCACTGAATGCATTAAATGACCACACACAGGCCTGGCATATTTATGATTTATGAAGATTTTGGGTTGCTTTTCTGTTTGGATGATGACATTTTTAGGCATGACGTGTGTTTCATAAGAGATGGTTTTTGGAAAAACTACTTTTTTACGTGACCAACGCCTTAGAAACCTTGAAACAGATGCATACCTAACAATCAGTCTGCCTAAACTTCGCATGCATGAAAGAAACGTGTGTAGGCTGTTCATCAAAACTCAGAGATTTAAACCCTCTTAAATGAAGTCCAGCATGCTACAATTAATCCTTCTAAAGTAATAGTGACACATAAGTTACTTGGTGAATGCATGTGTCCTTCAGTCTGCATGTCCATCCATTGCCTGCATGGGACATGTGTGTGTATGTGTGTGTTTGACTTTGCTTTCTGCCTGGTTTTTGCTTGTGTTGTTGTTTGTTGCCAAAATGCATCTGATCACGCTTGACGTTAGAAGCCAGAAAATGAAAGAAACCCGGTGAAATAACAGAAAGAGAAAAAAAAAGCCATGTCGCCCACCTTGACGTTTTGTTGAATCAATAGAGACTCCAGCTGAGATCAGTAGACGCATGTAAAATTGTCTGTCAGATATTTGGGGAAACAGTTATGGTATAGAGATTCGTGCATCAGATGAAGAATTTCTGCTATATAGTTTAACAACAAAACAAAGTTCAATCAGTGCTAAATAATTCAGAGAGCTCCACTTCCCTCACATAGTAAAGCACAAATTGAGTCAATTTTATGAAGATTTCTTCACATGATAATTTCGATGCCTTTCTGATGTTTTTGTGAATGTTTCTGCAGAGCACGGAGACGAGTCCAGCCAGCAGCCTTCAGTCCCTACCCATCAGTCCTTGCAGTGAGAAGTCACTTCCATTAAAGGTAATCACAAGTAGGCCATTTTATCCTGTTTCTGCATTATGCCTGTGTATGTCATATTTTTATTAATTGTCACGGTAAACAGCCATGCCGTGAGAATATAAGTAATAGATTCTGGTGGTGCTGTTTGGCTCTGTGCAGAGCCAGTGGCTCATTCATTTAGGCAGATGAGTCGATGATTGATATCAAACTTCACACAAACAGGAGACGACACGCGTAGATTCAGACTGCGTGGTCGCTGCATATAGCACAGGCTAATAAAGTGTTATTTATAAACCATGGACTCCACTGGTCACACTTAAAGTACAATGAGACACATCAAGTCAGTGCTTTATAGCTCCACTGATTGACTTAATCTGTTGTTTTTGTCTATAACAGCTCCTTTGATAACACATAATTTACCCTCAAGCCTCATTCATGAGCTGCAATGCTCAGTGACTTAGACGGTGGCTTACTGTGTACAGGAGAGAGAACAACACAGGAATAACACTTTTAGTTTTAGACCAATAGCTATTTGGGGTTGTGTGGACTTAAATATTGACAGTCAAAAATAACATATTTTGGAAAAGATGCTGATCCTGGATCGGTCATCCATAACAATTGTTAGTGCTACACATGCCACCTTGCCATGTGTCCATATTTTGCAATTACGTTTTTTTAATAATGACATGTATATGACTTGTAAAACTGTATTGTAAGCTGTTAACTCTACTTCAATGATCAAACAAATCTGGTTTTCAACATAGACACATTTTTTACCCTTTACAGTGAGGTTTGTAGTCAATGAGCAGTGAAAATATGACCGTATTGGGGACTGGCTGTAGCTCACTGTGCGTGTCTGCGCTCAGCTGCAGGTCTTCCCCTCAAAGAGCACACAGCTGTCCATGCACGGCAGGGGCCCGCAACCTGCGGCTTTGGAGCCACATGTGGCTCTTTTGGCCCTCTACGCTGACTCTTACACGCTTTGGCAAAAATCTATGTAAAACTGACCACTGTTTTAGATAGAAATGAAATAAAAAGGCTTATTTTAGCAGTTTTTCTGGGTATTTTCATGCAGTATTTGCAAAGAACTTACTTAATCAAAGAATACAGTAATATTTTCCTTATAAACATATGAAACACTCTCTATAAGAAAATATATTCTGTCTTTTTTTGTAAAGGTTTGATGTTTTTCTATGTTCAAAAACCAAAGAATGAAAATAAAATTATGGCTCCTTAACCATAACAGTGTTTAAATGCTAAGCATTTATACATTTCAGTTTTTGCTTTACAAAGAGTCATGTAGTTTTGGGGCTCTGGGCCATTATTACTTATTTTGCAGGAACCATCACAAAAATTGATCTTTAGATTGTAAATGTTGCTAAGACAAAAGTCATTTCTGAAAAACCCTCAAATGAATAAAACCTGAAAAACAAAAATGTTAACATGCAGTGGTCAAGGTATTTGTGTTTAAAACACAATTTTTAACAAACAGCATCTTTAGGATATGAAAGTTCTTGCCCAGTGTTTTTCAACCACTGTGCCGTGGCACACTACTGTGCCGTGAGTGATCGTCAGGTGTGCCGTGGAAATTATCCAATTTCACCTACGGTACTGTATTTTCCAGACTATAAGCCGCTACTTTTTTCCTAAGCTTTGAACCATGTGGATTGTAGCCCGGTGCGGCTTTTCTGTGGATTTTTCTTCAACCACCCGGGGGCTCTTTAGCAGGAAGTGAATCTTTAGAAGTCAAAATCAAAGAAGAACACGCTAATTTTCATTTAGAACAAGCACTGCTAACAGCAGGCACGACAGAGAAATGTTTTCAAACTCATAAAATGCAGATTTTAAGTTGAGGTCTGTCAATCTGGCAGTACAGGAGGGAAATAGAGCCGCTGCACGTCAGCTTGGCGTGAACGAAACCATGGTTTGGCTTTGAAGAAAGAGGGCTGCATCCTTAATATATCCAGCAGATTTATTAGGACGCAGCCCTCTGCTGGGTCCTTATGGAAAACCGAGAGCAGCAGAGATACCAGTGGCTTATTGTATATGGAAAATACGGTAATTGGTCTTAAAAGATTTTTTTGAAAATGAATTAATTATCCGGGCTGCACAGTGGCGCAGTTGGTAGAGCTGTTGCCTTGCAGCAAGAAGGTTCTGGGTTCGATTCCCTGTCCCGGTCTTTCTGCATGGAGTTTGCATGTTCTCCCTGTGCATGCGTGGGTTTTCTCCGGGTACTCCGGTTTCCTCCCACAGTCCAAAAACATGACTGTCAGGTTAATTGGCCTCTCCAAATTGCCCCTAGGTGTGAGTGTGTGTGTGCATGGTTGTTTGTCCTGTGTGTCTCTGTGTTGCCCTGCGACAGACTGGCGACCTGTCCAGGGTGACCCCGCCTCTCGCCCGGTACGCTAGCTGGAGAAAGGCACCAGCACCCCTCCTGAACCCACTGAGGGACAAGGGTGTAAGAAAATGGATGGATGGATGACTTAATTATCTGCAAATAATGCCATCTTCGAGTGTCTGCTGTAGTAGTGATTAGCAGCGTAATCATGTAATTTTCTTACCACTAGATGGCAGTAGGTACAGAGCATTTTACAATAAAACAAGAAAATTAGTGATGCATGAATGTTACAGGTAGCGGTGAGAGCACTGTATTCATAGACATAAATATGATTGTATCTAGCAAGACTGTGACAACAGTGATGGAAAAGACAGTGAAGCTCAGCAGTAGTTGGAAAGAGCATTAGTCCATTTCCCACAACACGTCTGTGTGAAATGAGCTTCTCAAGCCTGGCTACTATAAAAACTAAAAGCAGACAGAGACTGAGAGCTGTTGAGGAAGAGCTTTGTCTTTCTTCAATTTCTGCCCGGAAATCAGCTCTGTTTTCATCCAAACATGCACAGGTTTCACACTAGGTGGGTAAAATATACAGATATTTTGTACATGCAACTCTTCATATTGTAACAGTGAAATCTTTCCCAAATATTATTGCTTATTTTAGAATAAGAATTATTTTCTGTATTCCGGCTATAAGAATGCTTTTGGATTAGTTTGTAAAGCACTTTAAAGTTTTCTACAACTTCTTTAAATTTAAGACCACAGTGTTGTGGTACTGTTCAGGTGTATTTTTGAAGTGGACATGTTAAGTGCAATTTGTAAAAGGAAATGTAAAATGTAATAAAAATAATTTTTTGTGTTTATTTGATTCCTTTTCAAGACACTTTGATAAGAATGACTATATATGTAATATAGACTGCTAGAGAGTATCTTTGTTTCCATTTTTGGTTGGTGGTGTGCATCGTGATTTTTTCAATTAAAACAATGTACTTTGGCTCAAAAAAGGTTGAAAAACACTGTTCTTGCCAATACAGTCAATGGGACAAATCAAATTATACAATATAAATAGAGATGAATCCAGATAATAAGTGAGATAAGATAATAAGAAGATAATGAGCCAGACTGAACAGATGTTTGCTTTAAAGCATAAACTCTCAGCTGCCCTCAGGTCCTCAGGGAGGCTGTTCAACAGGTGAGGGACGTAGCAGAAAATAATTGTTTTAATTTTCACTTTAGGTTTCTACAGAAGCTTTGGAGGAGCAGCGCATATCGAATAAAAAGAGTAGATTAAGACCATTAAGAGTTTTATTACTTAAAAGCATTTAATGCTAATCAGAGAAACCTAGTCATTTCCTAAATGGTCATATAATTGATACGCAGTCTTTATGGTCAAAAGTGTGTGATGTGAACTCATTTTTCATTTCTTGTCAGCATTTATTGCTGCTGAATTTCAATGTATAGAGCGGTCTATAAATAAATGTATTTTATATTCTATTTTTTTAGGAAAGCAGAACATTTCAGTAATCAATTTAAAGTGAAATGACATTACAAATTATGTGAATGTATTTAAAATAAACTTTAACCTGTCATAGAAGTTATAAAAGAGTGAACTAAAGTCTCGGAGTTGGCCTATAAGAGAGATGGTTAGACACTATACAGAGATTTGACACTGACAGCTATGAAAATTATTACCATGTCTCCTGATCACAACACACAATTGTAGCAAATAACACTTAGATAAGAGCATGCACCATAATTTAGTGGTTTTGTATCCATATCAGGACAATTTTGTTAGCTTCTTCTCAATGAATTAGTTTTCAGTGGTGTTTGTCACATGTGTCTCCCTGCAGTGATGGCCTGTCCAGAGTGTACTCTGCTTCTCTTTTAGGAGAAGCTCTAGTTCCGTGTGACCCTTACAAGTCAAAGCAGGTAGAGAAAATTGATACATGAATGGATTTTTATTCAAACAAGGCACAAGCTCAGTTCTACTTTAAACCACAGATCAAACCACACACGCACTGATGCCTAAAATACACTGGTCCAGCTTGTTTAGTTAAAAGAGCCCAGAAAAGAGCACAGCAGTCTGTCTGTGATCAAAAATATAAAACTGAACCCTCCTTTGATCTGTGCGTCGTCTTCAATTTTAGCCTTATCATTGCAATTAATAGCCTTTTTTCCACATCAGCTCTTGCTGAATTATGAAGAGATCAAATAGGAAGAAAGAGATTGGTGGGGTAAGGCATGCAGGGTAGCGGCGAGAGAGAAATGAAGAAGAGGATAGCAAAAAAGACAAAAAGACAAAGATGAAAAGCGAGTGGAGTAGGGGTGAGCTGAATGAGAGAGGGGCAAAGTGCCTCACTTGCCTCGACAGGCTGCAGACCCCCTCTGTCAACCAAGTTCATCAGAGCCGTGTGATCTGAATAAGATTTATTAATCTCTGCAGGGAGCATATGTGTGGGTAGCTGCTGAACTGCCTGCATGTGTGTGAGTGTGTTAGCAGGGTTTAAATCTACCCAGAGAGGGCTTTTGGCAAGCTTTTCTCTGACATATACCCTAGTTAGATTGCTGCAGACTTCTTGTTGGGGTGTCACATGGGAGAGTCAAGTCCCAAGTCTGCGATGCTGCCTGTGATCGTGTTTTTTTGTAACACTTTATGCACAATCTCATACTGTACAGCCAGAAAGTGCACACACCGCTAGTACGGAGAGGATTGTGGCTTTCTTTCCAGTGTGCTTCTGCTCAAAGTCTGCATGGGTCCATATCCGTATCCTGATGTGTGTTTTAACTGAAAGCTCCATACTGAATTTTACATTATCACACTGCATTAGAGTATGCGTCTGTGTCAGTGAGAGTGTGCATTTCTGGCCTCCTTACTGACCTACATGAAGTATCAGTGGCTGCTAGATGATAAGGAAAAATTAAAAATGTAGGCTGGGACACAGCTTGAAGACGGCCTCTGTGGTTTAAACCTTCTGTGAATATTTGTAATAGGTGGACAGAATGAAAAGTAGGATCGGGGATAATGGTTTTACTAAACTGTCCAACCCTCTCTTAAAATCATTAATCATTAAAAGACCGCACCACCATAAATCAGTGATGTCGAAACTTGTTGCCATGGTGTCCAAGATCATCAGGTTGAGAGCAAAAATAATTTTATTGTGAAATGTTTTATTTTTACCAGCTGAAAAAAATGTTTTGATGAGTGTGGAAAGGTGACACATTTGGCAGCTATAAGGTCCTCGGTTCAAATCCCAGCTTTGGGTTTTCATTCAACACGCCTGGATTCCCTCAGGGTACTCCAACTAACTCCCAGAGCTTAAAAAAAATGCCTGATGGGTTAATTGTTCTGTCTAAATTGGAGTGGAGTGTGTGCGAATGGTTGGTTGGTTGGTTGTTTGATTTGATTTTGAGGCATCAGAGTCGAGGGGAATAAATACATGTGAATGCTGCATTCATGTGTATCATGAACACATATTATTTGGTTTTATTTGGTATTATAAGAAAATCATGCATCACTTGTCTTTCACTACACAATGATGAGCTACTTTGTTGGTCTATCACGTAAAATCTCAGAAAAAAAATTAGAAATTTCTGGTTTTAACATGACAAGATGGAAGGATAAACAGGTTTAGATCATGGATGAATGGGCGGATGAAACTAAAACAGACACAAAGGGAGAATGTGAATGACAAAACCCGGCATGTCCAAAAGAAAAGGTCACACACTGAATTCAGAATGCTACACTGCTGGACAGGACAGGTTAGAAAAAAAAAAGGTCACATACTGTAATACTGTGTTGAATTGCCTTTAGCTTTGATTACAGCACACATGTAGCAGTGGCACTGTTCCGATAAGCTTCTACCGTAGCATACTGGATAAAGTTTTTGCTGAGAACTTGTGGAGATCGTGGGAAAAATCTCATCCCAAATATTGTCAATGGACTTCCTGGTGGCCAATCTATGTGTAAAAATGACATTTCACGTTTCTTGACCCACTCTCTCTCAGTTTGAGCACAATGAATGATGGTATTACTATCTTATAATATTGTTGTGTCATAAAGGGAAGAAGTAAGGAGCTGATGGAACAACCTGATCATATTAAGGTCAGCTGACCTCCTACTTGTACAGTAGACACTAAACATGGTGGGTGCATCACTGCATATAGCTCTCTTCTTACCCTGATGCACCCATCACTCTGGAAGAGGGTAATTCTGGACTCATCAGACCACACGACCTTGTTCCATTACCAGTCCAGTCTTTATTCTTCCTATCAAACTCAAACCTTTTTTTCCAGATTAGCCTCACTAATCTGTGGTTTTAAACCAGCTTCATAGTTGTTTAATCCCATCCCTTTAGTTTTACATGAATTTTGTGTTTTATCTATTGAACATATTTGTTTGTTCTGCAGTTGTTTTTTGGGGTTCGATTTTAACCTAATGTTTAAGTGATGGTTGATTATGAATATATTTTTTCCCATCACAGTTTTTTAGCGCAGGTGATCGTCACTGACTGTTCTTCCAGTTTCTAAAAATCCTCTCCCAGATTCAACCCAATTTTAGTCATTTTATATAATTTCTGTTGATTTTCTTTTATGACCCTGATGAATGTCAATAATTTTACCAAATTTAAATGACCAAAGGATGTCTTTAAACGTGGTTATTTAATGAGAATCTACATACTACATGAGTTGGGGATAAATCATTTGTTGCCAGATGAAAAGCAATCGTCCATGCTGTAATTATCCAATGGGAGGCTCTTATTGATTTGCTTTGTTAAACCCAGGTGGTGATCTTATTTGAACAAGCAGTTGATCTTTCTAATGGATGTATTTAATGTTTGTTTTCAAAGTCAAAGTGATTAAAACATATGGTGTTCTGATTATTCTTTTATGTGCCATTTTATTATGAGGAGCCAATAACAAAGTGCTCCTGAATGGGAAATCATAAACTGTTCCAGCTCTTTTTGTAAACCAGCATGAAGAGGGGACTAAAGTAGGTATCCAAGAGGAAAGAGGGGGTTAGTTTATCTTTTGAGGATTTATGTATGTATATTTTAAATTTGTCTTGAATCCAGTTTAAAGTCCCTGATGTCTGGACACTCATGAAAAACATTATTCAGTGCTCTGTTGTAATGTCTGAGTTATCAGCATATGGTGCCTCTGATATCAGCGCCGCATTGCTCCGAAGCCATCTGGCATGTCGTTGATTCGTTTTTTGATTGTATTGTCATACAAAGTCTTTCTTGATTGTATATCAGAGCCCAGTGTTACCCTGCATTTTCCTGCATAGCGAATGAAGGTCTCCACATGTGCTGTACTGTATGAGTTTTTTTTTTCTCACAGGCAAGCAATCAACTCAGCTGGGAAGCAACTTCCCAGCTTTGCTTCATCAGACATTTTTTATGCAATTCATACAGTTTCTCCTGTCCCTATTTAGGGTTTTTAGCTCTATTGAATAAACCCCCTTTTCTCCTGCTAGTTTGAGCTGTACCTTGTTATCATTGGAAAGATAGTGTACTTGCTTTTTTTTCTTCGGTTAAACATGTCCTGATGAAACCTTTACACAGGCTTTCTATTTTGTAGAGGTTTCTTTGAATGTAAAGTGAATCATTTAGCTTTTTTTTTATTATTTGGTGCGGGATAAATGACAGACATTGTTACATAAATGTCACAAAATGAGCAATTTTTAACACCGTTCAGACCGCTGTCACAAATCCCCTCAACTGCATCCAGGCTTAATGCAGCCACTGTGGTGTATTTATCCCACTACTTTTCATACTCCCTTTCACGTACCTCTCTTCTATGTGCCATTACTAAATTAACCTGCACTACTTAAGCTTACATCTTCTTGACAACAGATTTCTTCATCATTCAGCAATGATGATGGATTAAGAGGCTAATGGTTGTTTTTATATGGATTTTTTTTTCTCATTTGTGGTTGTAACTCTCCACAGACCGGACCACGAGTTTCCAGTTTTTAGATACTAGAACAGTTGGTGATAAATTTGGCGTTAAAATGTTTTGCCATCACACAGAATTTTCAGATAACCATTGGCAGCCCATGTAAAGTTGCGCAAAAAGCTTGACGTTGACAGCTTTTTAACGTTAACGTTAAACCAGCTGTGTAATAATTTTGTCTAAATTATTAGTGCACACACCGCTAGTGTGTGCACTAGCAGTGTGTGCTAGTGTCTAAATTATTACACAGCATAATTTAGACAAAACCAACATTTAAAATTTAGTACATTTATTCAGTGGGGAAAAAGTTTAAAAATAATTGTTTTAGACAAAGCCACTGATTTTCAATTACTGGCAGTCCCTGCAATAAGTTTTACATGAATATAATTGAAACATTTTGATGTACTGCATGAAACATTTTACGGAAAAGAGTTAGAGACTTTGTGAAAGAACCTATTTCATTGATGACAACGTCATGATGTCTCACAGACAAAATAGGCACATGGTGGGATTTGCAATTGCAAATTCAGGCGGTCCTATTTATGCACTCTGTTCTCCAATTATTTTTGTAGATTTATAATTGGAAATAAGTCAGGGTAGTGGACATTTTCTAGCTGTTTGACTTTCTTCCTCTAAAATCAGTTTACAGCTTCCTTATCTGTGTGTTTGGAACTATTATTGCTTGAAAACCAACACTTGTTTAATGTTTAGATTCTTATTAAGAAAGGTTTGTTTTTTGATTTGGTGTTCATTTTAAGTCACTTGTTCCCATTAGAAATATTTGAAGTGAGAAAACCATTAACGTGTTAAGTTCTTGTTTTAACTGTTGTGTTTTATGCACAGCGGTGACAACAATTCTTCAATTAACTTCGCTGTTGCTGTATTAGAAGCATTTTTGCAACATTTGCCATCCCGCTGATGGTCACAGTTGCCAACGCTGCCCTGTGAAAGCAAGGTCTTGCTCTCTTCATGTCGTCTCTCCTTTCTGCTCCTGCGGTGTCTGGCAGAGACACTCTTTCAACAACAAATGGGACTAAACCTGCCCTGAGACTGAGGCTGCATGAGAGTAAAAACTGAAACAAACAGTGTGTTTCACAAACAGTGTGTTTCACAAACTGTTTTTTTTTTCCCAAGGAAAATAATAATTATACAAAAATCTAGACTTATTTCATGTGACTGAGGTCAAACTGTTGTGTTTCTTAGTTTATGATCATTTGTGTACATAAACATCACGGCCATAGCTTATATATGCAAGTGTTCATTCTGGCAAAGCCCTCGATATATTATACATAATTTGTTTAGCTATTCTCATCTGATCCAGAGAATAACTCAGTTTAAAGAACAGGAAGTGAGCAACAGCTGCTGAAGGGTTTTAGATTGAGCAGGATACAGAGGTGTGTATGTACATATACAGAAAGGAGCATGAGTAACACGGTGGGAGGAAGAGGTAACCTTTGACAGAGCTGAAGGCACAGAAAATAACACAAATATAAAGACATATCGCATGAGAAAAAGCTGAATTTTGGGAAAAAAAAGTCAGTGTCAAGAAAAACACACTACTTGACAATGTGATAAACTGGAGAGAAACTGGATGAGGAAGAAGGCGTCTGGTGAGGATGTGTGAGCTAAAGGCATTCCAGGTTTGTGTAAATGTAGATTGGTGAAAATGAAGGATTTTTTTTACACAAAAGAAAGTAGAGAAGATCACAGTAGAAAGGTTGCAGAAAAAATGATGGATTAAAGGAGTGAGTTTGTGCTGGCACTCTAGAAGACGATTCTGAGTGTAAAAATAATCTACGGTAGCCACCTGAGAGGCTGCTGTGTCACAGTGTGCCCTAGTTTAATTTAAACCCACCGCATGTGACACTGTTTCTTTTTTCCTGTTTTTAAACCAGATTTTGTCCCAGTTAAAGTTACTTACTGTATTTTAGAAGAAAGAAGAGAGAAATCATCTCTGAGTTACTGTTAGAGGTCTATTGCAAGCAACAGTATGTTACTTTCAAAATGTCTTGGATAGCAAGTTTTGTACACACTGACTTGAATTGACATTTGCATTTATTACCCGTGCTGCATCAGAGATGGATATTTTCTTTACAATGAAATAGTCGCCACTCTATCAAATGTGATATAATTATAACTTCAGAATATATAATCTGGTGAGTTTTAATGTTATTATGGGCTTGTGCCTGTGCGTTGCAAAATATAAGAAGGTGAAAGGGTTATATGTTTTCAGGAAAACATAAACAGATTTATCAAAACCGCTGAACAAATTCTTTTATTCAGGTACATCACCGATACAGGTTTTTCTATCGACGATGCTGGCGTTTAAAATTCAGGGTGACCGACTGTTTTAAAGAAAGACCCATGCTTTCTTTTACTTAGTTAAAAGTTTTTTTAGTCCCAAGTTTTTTTAACGTGCTCAAAATGTTCCTGCTTTCTTTCTCCTGATCTGCACAGTCAGTTTACGTGAGCTGATTGAAGCAGTAGTTTATTTTTCCTTTTGCAGTTTTATTCACGTGTTGGTGCAGATATCTCATATTACTCAACATTTCTGTGTTTTTAAACTCTCACTTTAGAACAATATTATTTTTTGAGTAAACAACAAAGTTAAACACCCAAAGGTTATTGGCTTCCTTGTCAGTGAGAGTACATTTAGATTCAAATTTGACATTTTTCTATTGCAGTATTTCCGCACAATATTTTGCCTATGTTTGCTCGACACAAAGCAGAACATCACAGGGTAAACAGAGTGGGTTCAACCCACGTAGTTTAAGTAAAGCTCAGTAAATTTACTATACAAAATTCGTCAGTAATTCATGTTCCTTTTCCTCTTATTTAAACCTTGTGCTGCATTTATGTCGTCCACTCTTAGCATCAGCTTATGTCAGGTTTATTCATGCTTTTTTAACATTAAGCACCTTAAACGTCTTTGACAACAAGTCTCTGAGCATTCTGCAGATGGAGCATCCATAACCAAGTGTGTACTAGCGTTCCCTTGGAGGCTGAGAGCTCTCCTACTGCTCCGAAACTTGATTGTATCTACACATGTGGTGCAGCTTATCTTAGTGTGTGTTCAAATGCATGCATAGTCTGTAGCTGTTCCACCCGTCTTCACATCAATTCAATTCACCTCTTTGTCTGTTTGTACTCCCACTTTATTCCCACAAGTTCAGATTTTGTCTCTTCCTCCTTTATTGTCTTCTCTCCTGTTGAAAGAGTGAAATGAACAGCACCTCCTTTTCCTAGCACACACTGAGGGTTGGATCACTTATGTGCCCAACATGGCAGTGGAATTTTTAAACTTGCCAGTGGTTAAAAATGGCAAAGATCCTCCCTTTGTCTGTCCTTAAATTTTTCTAGCCTTGTAATTCACACAAACTTCCCATATGCTGCCACAACTTTAGCAGTGATATCAGAAACAATTTAGAGATTTTATCAAATGTATCATCAGGACTTGAAACTCTCTATCTCCCATAAAATTTCCACTCCCCCATATGATTTTTCCTCTGACAGATCTCCTTGGGTTAGATCTTCAAACCTGTAATTGTGAAATTTAAAAAGGCTTTTTTACATGCTAAATTATTCATTGCTCCAACATCATATAAAACCTTCTCTGCCTTGGGCTAATTGCAGAAAGAAGAGTTAGACTGATGTGATTTCCACACAAGGGAACAGAAAAAAAAGTTTCCTTCTTATTAGAAGCCGTATCAAAACATTTCAGTAAAACTGAGCATCTTCACTTGATGGTGTGCCAACTGAAAAATTTAATAGCTATAAAGGCTAGACCAGATTAGCTTTACAGTTTCAGAAAAGTCCAGCATGAATCAGAACACACTGGCTAGTAATCCAACATAAAATATTTAACTGGACTTGTACAGCTACATTCACATGTGGTCATATATAGTGTGTGTGTTTTTTTGCCTACATATAGTAGAATATATCAACAATTTTGCATCTCCAATGCATTTTTGCACTGCAGGCTTGCATGGCCCTATTGTACTCAGGCCCAAGTTGTGTTTGCTCTGACCAAAGTGTCGCCTCAAAAGTGGGCGGTCACATTCCTGCTGAAGCTGCCTAGGCCATCTCTCCCGATTACAGAAATTTACCTCAGCTCAAGCTTTAATTAAATCAATCAAAAAAAATTCTCAAGTTCATTTTATTATCATGAAGATTTGCTGAACCACTGATACGAACCTCCTCATTCAGGTATTCTTTCAGACTGCTGATCACTTTGATAAACGTTCCCTGATTTCAAAACTTTTACTGAAGATGCCCTTGTAATTCCAGTCTCTAGTGGGACAGCAAAGTGTGGATTCAGCCTCCAGATCAACATCAAAGATACATTTGGTTAAGCACAAGCAGGTGCACATAATTTATGTGCCATCTTTTAATTTCATTGTTTGTATGTAGTCACTGGAGCCACAGTCAGTGTTTTTTTTTTTTGTTTTTTTTGTCACTGTGGAGTAGAAAGCTACAAGTATTCATCTTCTTGATGTGTGATGGAACGATGTAGAATCTCTATTCATCTTCCTGAATATTAATTCAACCGCATACAAATTAAATGCAATTATATATGATTTTATTTACAAACACAATCACAGACATTGAAAAAAGTCTAGCACAACGTCTGATCGAGAGATCTGGAAGATAACTTATCTTTGTGACCTCACTTTGATGTTTAAAAAAAAAAAGTCTGGGATTTGAACTTTGTGACAGTGCATTATCCTGCTGAGGGTAGCCCTGATAAGATGGAGACACTATGGTCATAAAAGGATGAACATGGTCAGCAATAGCACTCTGATAGGAGTGTTTATAAATTGCTTTCTTGTTGCTAAGGGGCCCAGAGAAAAGTTACCCTACAACATTACATTACTGTTGATACACAGCCTTATGGATGCATAACATTGCGTTATGTCAAGTTGTAACTATGTTATTTGTGATATGCTGTTAATGGTAACAAACAACAGTTTTATCTAATAAAGTGTTAATGTGTTAAAAAAAACCTCGTCTTTTTTGGATATTTATATTACCAGATTTGATGAAAACAAACTCAAGGTAAACGCTGTGAATGTGTGTTTTTCTCAAAATTGTGCTCTTGGTTTTGACACATAAAGTTGCTAAAATGAAAATAAAAGACAACATAAGAAGAAAATACTTTATGATTTTAATTACATTTTTGAGTAGATTTCTGTATTTAGCTATCCAGAAGGTCTTTGTATTGGTTATTAGTGTGTCACTTCATTAATGAAAAATTGAGTCTTAAAGTCAGTAGGGCAGTCAGAGCAACAAGGCAAGGAGGTAGATAATGAGATCAAATCTTTGAGCCTTACTTAGTATTCTGGCATCTGTATCTGCAAGTTTTCAGTTTAGAATATTTTAGCTCGGCACTCATGCAATAGATAACCACAGTTAATGAGATGCAATATAAACTGGATTTGGTTTAAATTATCCAATAAATAAAATTATGATTAAATGCTCTCAAGAGAAATTGTCTATGCAGTTCTAAGGGATAAATGAGATGAGATTCAGAATTAGTTCCTTTTTTATTGCAAAACTGATTGTCGTTTTATGAATTTTGAGATAATATGCACAATGAGTCTTCTAATTGCAGTTCAGCTATAGTTGATTTAGTTTTCTGTCTTTCTTGTAGTTTTTCTCTAATATGACCAATAAATTTTGGCACAATTACTGTTAATACTACTACTAGTAATAATAGTAGCATCACTGTAAAACATGACATGAGGCCCGTTGTCTTGGGCTCGACTTTATTGCTTTTTGATTTGGGTCTATTTTCTAAAATATTTTCTAAACAATAATTGCTTTTCAGACACCTCAACAAATTGGCCTAATGTTTCAAAGAAAGCAATGATGGGAGACAATAATGGCCAAGTATGGTGCAAAGGCAACTGTAAATGTGGTGAGGTGTACACTCTAGCTTTGCTGTTTCACAAGAACTTGTCATAAGAGTTGCAGTGATAGATGCTGAATGTCTGTCATAAAGATATTTGTTTCCTATCTTTCTTCCCAATGTGATTTGCAACGTGTTGGTAGAGTAATAAGAAAGAACCGCTGCATTTCTAACGGTGTGGTTCTCATAAAAGTTAGGAAAATGACAGATTTCTGCTAAAACGGTGCGATGCAATTCATCTCTGTAGCCTTTCAACTGGGTACTGATTGCAATTATTAAGAGGTCTCAACTTCTATACGAAAGCACATCTTTTCACCGAAGTGGACGCACTTCAGTGATTCTGATCTGATTTATCCCTTCAGAGGCCATTCCAATCACATTAGAAATAAATTCACATGCCCCACTTTTCTTCCACAGCCTTCTATATTCAATTCAGCCTTGAAAAATTGGTTAGAATGCCACCTGATGGGAGATTTAATTCTCTGCGTGGCGCTTCTTTCGACACTGGAGTAAACTTTGTCATTTTTACTGTTGAGTTTGTTGATCGGATTCCTGCATGAAATGATTTTTGAAGCCTGCTGCTTGGTACAGTATCAGCACTCGAGCCAAATGACTACAAGGTTAGGCTATGGATAATTTTTCTGACAGTTCCACAAAAAGTTTGGTACACTCACATAAGGTGCAGACGGATGCTCGATGTGTGGATTTAACCAGACAGCTCATTTAGTTTAGCCTCCATTCCTATTTGGGTGAGATTAATTTTAGAGGCTGACTAATGTGGTAATTGTCGCAGCATGCAGCTGCTTTTCCTGTCCAATCTAAACCTCATGCTAGTCATTTTGGTGCTGCCTCTGTCTAAGCAAGCAGTGGAGAAAAAAAAAAATATTTCTATTATCTATAAATAACGTTATCTTCTGTGTAAAGGCAGGGAAGCGGGGGGCCATTCTGATTCAACACCAGTGGGTTTTGTTTTTGTTAATTGTTTTCCTATTTGCGCTTGGAAAACGTATGCTATTGGTTTTATCATTGCAGAGGCACTTAGCAGAGCTTTTAGTTTGTTAGCTTTTGAGGTAAACACAGACCTCATCATTAGTTGGGCATATAAAATGGGGGAAGTCAGGAAACAAAATCATCCTAACTTTTCTCCTTACTTATTGCAGACTTTATGTGTGTTGCCATCTAAATTCATTCACAGTTTCTACCACATTTGTTGCCATCAGGTTTGTGTTGAAAGTACTTATTGGCAAAGTTATAAGGCAGGAGAACAACTTCTGAAAACTTCTTGAGAGTCAAACGTTGCCCAGTGTTTCCTACTCCTCTGTAAGAAAAGGAAGTCATTAGCGGTCTGGGGCAATCAGTCCCCAAAGGTCTGTGTAGCACCAAAAAGAGAATCTAAATTTCACAAAGATGGTTAATGGAACAACAACAAAATTGTCTGACCACTTTCAGGTGTTTGGACTTCTGATTTTCTGACCAGCTTTATACTATAAATGGTCAGAATTGCAGCATTCATTAAGAAAGTTGTGCCTGCAGCCCTCTCTTTGGTCATTCTGTTATTCTGATAAATGAATCAATTAGCTTTTTCCAGTCCAGCACACATTTTGGCTTTTTCTGGGGTCTGGCCAGCTATTTCATTTTTTTTTTTTCTTTTGATGAGATTTTCTGTACTTGATGTTACGATTCCTGATTTTTATGTGTTTGATATGATGATTACCGATTAGCGCTGATCTGTAAACAACAGCACAAAGAAAGTAAACACAAATTGTATCAATTAAACAACAGAAAAGCCCTGGGCAATAGAACACAGGCTCAGCTCAAAGAAACACCAGAGAGAGCAGGCTTTAGGCAAGCTATGCCCTGGAGCATCAGTCCTCCCCTATGACCTAAAGTGCAGCAAACTTAATCAATTTTATTGAACCTAAAAAATCACTGTTGCTGGTATTTTTCATTGCAATTAGTAAGCAACAGAGAAAAACACAAAGGAGACAAAATTTTGAGTGGAAAAGAAAACATATGACAGTAGAACAATTAGGAATTAATAAATTTTTACCCCACCACATAATTTTGCTTGGGCAAAAGAAAAATTTGTTCTAGGGTACCAAAGGTGTTGTCATTTTCATTGGAATTTTTTATTTTTATATTTTTAACCACATGATTTCTGAGGGCCTCTGTAATCATGCACAGGTAGCATTTTTTTTTCTTCACTGAATTTTGATGTACCTCAAGGAAATGTTCCAGGGTAGGTATCTGGTTTTGCATTAGCAAGGTCATTTAAACGGATGGGGAAGTAGATATATGCTTCCCTGCGGTCTCTCTGACTCTCTGTGTGTCCTTTAGCAAGACAGCTCCCCATAGTTTCAGATCATCATACCCAGCCGCAGGCCCTCTCTGTCCTCTCCTTCGCTCCATCACTACCCCCACCTCTACTTTTTTTTCCCAAGTTTCCCTCTTCATTTTCCTCCTGTTATCTTGCCCCTCTTCCCTTCTTTTCTAACGATGCCCTTGACGAGGTAATGACTGCCTGTCAATTTGTTCTGTCCATCTTTTCACTCATTACTTCTCGCTTGTCTCTTTCTTGCTCACTTTGTTATTCTTTGCCGACAGTTTAAATGCCTTTCAATTTTAAGAAACAAATTGAGTATTTTTAACAAAAATTGCTTGGTCTAACTTCTTACTTTTGACCTTCATGGGAGCCTTGTTCTCCCGTTTGCCGTCATCAAAACATGAATCGGTGGTAGTTGCAAAACATTGGACAAAAATAGTGGTCATTTTCAGAATATGCATACTATATTACACAATATGGGGAAGCATAAACAGAATTTTTGTTTTTGGTACATATATGTGTGTGTGTGTGTGTTATTATTCTATATTGTATGTCCCCTGTCTTTGTTGTGTCTATTTCCTTATAGTAATGTTTCATGACAACTGAAGGTCATATTAAATCGCTGTGTGCTTGTGATGGTGCCCCTTATACACATGAATCTAATCACTGAGCTGCAACAAGAGGAGATCGCTATTCCAAAACAGGCATAAAATGACAACTTTATTACATGCACACAAGCAAGCAATCCTACCTTCAAACAAACTCAAAAATACAAATAAAACTCATGAAAACATAAAACCAACTCCTTCTGCCATTGTTATGTTTGAATATGGCACCCAGGAATAAATCTCGGCTACCTTTGGGTTTATGTCTAAAACAGTGTCTTTTCTTGTGCTCAGGATCTCAACAGAGAGGAAACCCTCCTGCAGCAGCTGAGAGAAAAAGATGAGCTGATTCTCAGACTCCAGAGTGAACTGGTAAGATTGACTTACAGGATAAACATAATTAGCTTGACTGTAAAACCAGGCATTTGTCCTGGTAATACAGGAATCCATGGGGTCTTAAAAGTCAGAAGTCTCATATTTAATCACCTCAATTTTGGGGGCTTTGAAAGTCTTAAATTTGCGTAGATATGGTGGACCTAATATGACACAGGACATGTAATGGTGCGTTCACACCAAACACATTTTGACCATCAGGCGCATCTGGTTTACATTCAAACTCTATGTGGAGGCGCGTCGAGGGCCGTTGTGGTGCTCTTTGAGCATCTAGCGCATCGCCATTTGAACCGTTTGGAGCGTTTGACACGTCCAGCGCATCAAATACTTCACATAGACTTTGAATATAAAACAGACTCGCCGGACACTCAAAACGTGTTTGGTGTGAATGCACCATTAGAATGTTTAGTTCCTATGGTAACCATGACATCATCAGTGATGACATCACTCTTTGATGCATCAAAGGAATCTCTCTCTTGAGTGTAGCACACAGACTGTTTTTTCAGACCTGTTTCTTATAAGTTAACTTGTAGGTTCCTGTAACTTTTAAGTTATGAATCTTCTACAGGAGCATTACAATTATTTGAAGGCACAGAATCAGCCCAGTAGGTTCACATTCTCAGGTGAGAGACTCACCTGGTGAAAGGGACATTTTTCGGTACTGGAATTGCACCAAGGATAAATTACTTTAATCAAAGCATGTCATGAATATATGTGCATATATTCCATCTTAAGTACATAGCATAATAGCTTTTTGGTGCTTTTTACACCACTAGATGATATAACATAAACAGCACTATTCAGAGATCCAATGAGTATATTGCAGAGGCCCTAATGCCAACATCTCCAGAAAACATATTAAAGATTGTAGCATGTGTTACACACATCAGGGCTGGTGTTGGTGTAACAGATGCTGATTTTCCTGTAAAAAGTCTAGAAGAGGTAGGAGTGATGAGGCAGAAACAAATCTGTGCTTCACTAATCCTCCTGGAATCTGTTCTGGTTAAATAGTTAACATTTCCAAACAGCACCATATCTGATATTTCTTCAAAATAATCATTGTGTCCACTAGGGCTGTATAAATAAATCGATTCGACAATATATATCGATATTATCCGCCCTCGGAAAGTATCGATTTGTCATCCGCGAGTATCGATCCCTTAAACCAGTGGTTCCCAAACTTTTTCTCCTGCACCCCCCCAGTGGTTTCCAAACATTTTCTGCTTTGATTTGCTGATAAAATTAACAGAGGACACAGATATGGTAAGTGTGGAAGCGTCTACTGTATCAAATGGACATAGGAATAACAGAGTTTGCCATTCTAAGGTAAAAACCCAGTGTATACAGCGTTCTTTTTTTCTTCTTCATCCAGACGGCTTCCCGCGCCCCCCTGCAATGGCACGGCACCCCCCCTTCCTTTAGGGGGCGCGCCCCACAGTTTGGGAACCTCTGCCTAAAACCATAGGGGTTTTAGGCATAGGGGTGTTACGCCGTAACAGCCTTGCTGTTACGGCGTAACAGCAAGGCTCCGCCTCCCTTAATCCCACCTTCAACTTGAGCTTAAAGTGCACATTATAAACTACACACCAGCTTTTTAAATTGTGTTAATAGGCCAAGTATAACCGGAGTTATGCTAAAATTAGTAAACCATATTTTTCCGAATGTCAGAGAAATGTCAAAAGCGCCGCCATTCCCCGGCTTTTCCGATTATGTGAAAGGGAATGAACTTCCAAACGTACAAAACGAAACGGAACATTAGATTGCTGTGTTTCTTCAATAAATAACGATGGGCTGTATTTTGTTGCTGAGAAACGAAGTAAAGTTGCGCAAGTAACCGTGAAAGAGAAGCGGAACGGAGAAGCGGAAAGGAGTAGCGGCGCGAACGGAGCAGCTGCAAAAGCAGTGAGATCGCAAAATTAATGCAAATTTCGACTGGTAGCATTCACTTCATAATTAGTTTTTAGCTTAGCGGTTTCTGTTCTGTATATAAAGGATTACCTGAAGAATGAACATGGGTTGATAACATCTGAAGCGGGCGCGCAGCGGCGCTGTGTTTTGAGCAGGAAGACAAAGAGGAAAAAACCCCAGCCGGAATCCGCGGCGCAGTGAGGATTTCCATGGTAACAATGCCTGATCTATCATTTCTATTAGCAACAGACAAAGAGTATCAGAGACTGAGAGAACTATGAGATCCTGGCAGTCTGAGAGGCAGCTACTCAGAGATCCAAGCAGGGGAATAGCGGCGCTGCGTAGCTGCAGGGAGTCGATCACTACGCGGTGAGGTGGAGCCACTACTTTAGCAGCTAGTAGTAAACAGCTTACAGCCACGGCTAACTCCGGGAGCCACGGTAGAAAAGCCCTTTTCCCCATAGTCCAAAAGACTGCATTTGTGGCAGCATTTTTACTCCAAAATGCAGCCACAGTGTCCAAAAGAAAAAACATAAGTGCAATCATTTGCATATTGAGAGTCTACAGAGGCTGATAATCTCCCCACTCTGCTCCTGGATTACCGTTTAAACTTTTGAGTTTTATGTCAAATCCACATGAATTAAATGACAGAAACTAATTCTCTCACTGCATCTTTGATTCATTTTGTCCAGCTGCAGACTGTTAGACTGTCCAATCAGAGTCAGGTATTGTGTAGTTGGTGCTTTTAATCAGTTTTCAGTTAACTAAATTCAAGTCTATGGAACACAAAATGTCACTAAAATCACTCTGTCCTTCTAAAATCTTTCAGAAAATCGTAAAATGCACAGAATCGTAGCGAATTGTATCGCTCAACAAATATCGTGATACATATCGTATCGTGAGCAGAGTATCGTGTATCATATTGTGAAATTATTGTATAACTACAGCCCAAGTGTCCACGATATTTTCTTTGTCATTCTAGACAATATACTGTAATAAACAGTTTTAGATCCTTTACTACAAAGGTACAGCTTATGTCACACACTTAAGTCTCAGAATAACCCCCATCTGCTACTGCATAAAAAATATACAATATATATATATATTTTTTTCTGTATACCAACATTTTCACAGAAAGACACAATATAGCTAAACAGATTCGACTCATGTAAAGAAAAAACAATCTTTTCCAATCGTTTCAATAATATTTTCCAACAACTTCCAGAACCATTTTATTTCAAAGCTGATATCTGTACATATAAAAAGATTACAATTCAGCTCCTGTACAGTAGGTTTATACCTCAGCTAACTAGAACCGCCTTCGCTCTTTTTCCTCCCAGTGCCCCTTAGTTCAGTTGCTATGACAACAGTAAATAAAACACAAAAGGAAAAGGACTAGTAACGGAGTGTTGCACCATGTCTGTAGTTCTAAAGAGCAACTCAGAGGGGCAGACAAAAGTCTACGTCTATTTTGAGTGGCACTGTGCTGTGTCAGACTTTTTGTTTTGAGTTGAATTTGACTTGTTTTGTTTTAATTATGTCGCCACAGTTTCTCGAAATGCCAATAAAAGCAATAGCTCCCCTCACGGGACTGAGCCGCACGTTTTGATGTAACTATATATTGTGAAGGGGGCACGAGCCACATTAACAGTACTAGGAAGAGGCAGTTATTTTGAAGTGTAGAACAATAGGTGCCTACTATGCAATACATGGCAGGCAACATGTATTGCATGGTGCCTGCCATAGATTTAGGAGGAATCTATTGTCAGATATTTAGACCTTTCCAGTTACTTATTTAAAAATAAAAAAAACTCTGTTTATAAAACTTTCTTCTTATTATTTGTTTAGACAAATTAAAATCAAAAGTTTCTTGTTTATGTTCCACTTCCAGCTCATTTGTCATGAGAGTGTAAGATTTATAAAGTTTGGTTTGAATTCAGACATTTCAGTCGTTGGCTAAAACCAGTCATCAATCACTGTAATGGAGCTACTCGCATTGGAATTAGCAAACCTTGGAATATAAGAAAGGGGCTTATATGCCAGAGTCAATAAACATAAGTAGACAATGTTTAATCCAACTTGCAAATGTCATTAAGTAAATTAAATATAAGTTGTCAACAAATTAAATAAGTTATCTTACTTAAATTAAAGTTGTTTTGTTTTTTTCTGGAATTGTTGAATTTAAGTCAAAATGTTCTTAAATAAGGTATTCGGAAATCTTTAGTTTACTGAAACTTGCAGAAATACTGTTAGAGATGTAAAGCAAAACATTTTAAGTCTTTAAGGTGCTGAAAAGAAGACTTACCTGGTACAAAAATATGGATGGTCCTGCTTTTGCTGCCAAAGTAGCCCTGACCAGTCAAGGCATGGATTCCACTAGATCCCCTGAAAATTGACTGTGACATCTGGTCAATAGAAATGATCAGCCTGTTAGTTGTGAGGTGGGGTCCTCATGTTACTCCAGCAAATCCACCAGATCCCTAATCTACCACAAGAGAACATACCACAGCACAACTTTACCGTGTTTCTTTCTTTTTTTTTTCTCTTTTTTTTTTTACTATTTTATCTTAATGGCAGTTTTATCTTGTAAAATGCTTTGATCAACTTTATTAAAAATGACTTTGACAATTGGTTCGAGGTTCCTGAGTAGAACATTGCCCAAAGCCTCAAATGTAAAAACTGTTCTTTCTTCAAACAAAACAACTTTGAGGAAATCTACTACGATCAAGAGTTAGAGTTGTTCACCTCACCATTCAGTTGTTACGATGTCAACACTGATCTTTATATTAGAAGATGTAAGTTTAGGAAGTAATTATTAATTAAGTAGTTAATAAATTAACTTACCAAACTTCTATTTTGTAATGCATGCCAAACATTTTTACCTGACAGGGTTTGGTGAAGTCAAAGCAGGTGCATTGATGGCTGGAAGATGATAACCAGACTTGTTGCACGGTTCTGGGAAATTTGAAGTGATTTTGTGCCCTGACATTTTTCTGTGCAATTGTGTTTTTCTTTGTAGCAGATGCTAACCATTTCAAATTTTGAAGTGTGTAAAAACAGGTTCTGACTGTAAAACTGAATAGAAAAGTTCAGCAAACTTAGATGTTTATCTTTCTCAGCAACATGTTTATCCTTGCCATAGAAGACAGTGGCTGGGGGAAAGAAATCCACCATTAAAGATGAGGGAAAAGAAATGCAACAATGGTGCTGTAGAATTTTCACAATATAAGTATCAGCTGAAAAAAAAAATTATTTCTCTGTCTTTGTATATATAAGCTGTTCTCTCATGCGTGCACAGTTGAACAGCAGAATTGTTGTACTCAGACTGAAATTTCTCCCATAAGAAGATAAAGAGCCAAGGATGGAAAGCAATCCCTTAATTCCGTCTTGTTCTATCTTTCAATACTCATATAACATAACACATTTAGTGAAAAATATATTGTATTACTGTATTTTTCTAGTGTTTTTGGTACCTTGATTTCTGGAACAGCTACTGAAATGCTCAATACAGCAAAATCTATCATCATTTGTCATCCGCATGTCTGTAATTTGTCACCTGTTCCATCAAAGTAATGGAATGCAGACATTATGCCAAGCCTTTGCAGAATAATGTGTCAGTGTTAAAGCAGTGAGCGATGCCAGTACAACCCACTGACTTGAGTCTCATACAACATCTGTTTGTTTGATCACTTTTTGGCACCCGCATCCATTTTTTTTGTTACTCTTTCATCTTCCTCTATCACCCCGGTTTATTTCCCCGTCAGCAGCCTCTGTTTTAATCTGTTTTCCATTTTAATTTTGTTTGGTGCAACTGATGTGGACCTAATACTAAAATCAAGCAAATTGGCTATCACTATGACATTTATATTACTCATATAATTTCTCTCTAGAGCAATATAATTAGTGGTGTTGTGTGCTGTAGCGATAGAGCAGACGCCCCTTAGACGGAGGGTATAGTTCTTGACTCAGATGTCCTGGGTTTCTGACCTGCAGGCCATTGCTTCATGTCTTTCCCCTACTCCCCATTTTATGTAAGATTTATGTCAAAAAAATGCCACCAGAGCTACAAAAGACTTTACAATAACTTTATATCTCCTGCTGACCCTAATAACTTAAGAACCAGTTTTGTATTCAGTGCTTGTTGTTATATTTGTTGTGTTCAAATTTACAAAAAACATTGTCTTTAGACTTGTGTCGCTATTTTAAAACCACCTTTTAATGAAAATGAATTCAATTTTCCATCAGATTAAGTCTGCTCATTTATCCTAACACATGGCCCCCCTGCCTACCATGCCCCCTCCCCGTCTGTAACGGCAAATTAATCCTGAACAAATTAGAGTTAAACCATCTGGAAAAAATGTTTTTAGCTTACAAGTACATGTATATTCCTCAAATGGGTTTAGTCTGAGTCCCCTACAGCTAATGTGCGGTACAATGAAATACTCAGCCTTCCTCCAGAGAGTTTTTCTGACGCCATGAGTGTGAGTGAAAGGAAAATTTTGTTGCTGTTTTCTAAACTGGCTTTGTGCGGCCATCTGGGGAAACCTTCCTTTTACTATATGATTGCAAAAATTCATCAAAAGTTTTCTCCTCTTTTCTTCTCCTTGTTTTTATATTTGTGTTTTTTTTACCATTTGCTTGCAAAAGTGTAGGACATGTGGTCACTTATGTATGCTAAATTCCCTTGAGAATCTGTGCATTTGTGTCTATAGCTGTGAGAATATAGTAATTCAAGCTCATATCTGTTTGAAACTCTTAATAAATGCAAGCATAATCTTGCAATTTTCCTAGAAATTCTGGGTCCTTAAAATATGAAGGAATGATAAATATCTTAAAATTTTTGCATATTCTGTATTTGTAAATGCATTATCACTTTCTGGATTGTTTCCCTACTGTAACCACATCTTGTTTCTATCTGTATGTGATAACCAGGTCTTCTTCAGATTTGTGAAACTTCACTGTTGTGTTTGCATTATATGCTTGGACTCTGGTTGGATAGTGTAGTGGTTCTGCTTTACACTGCTTTAAATAAAAAATTATTTCAAAGCAAAGTTAAAGTGTAGCATCAGATGTAAAGGGCAGGCTACAGACAGTTCTCTTATTCTGTAAATTGGCCAGTGAAACCCTATTTTATTATCTCAGAAAAACTCTGATTCACTTTTCATAAGTTTTCTGTTGGTACTTTGAATGCACCATTAAGCTTTAGAAAGCCCATTTTGCTTTTCATGTAGTCAGACACGATTAATGGAAACTGCTGTTTTTAACTGGATTTGTGCAGAATTTGAAGAGGACTATAAATGCAGGTCCAGAGCTGGAATATAAACGCTTTTCTTTTATTCCCCTTACGATAAACCTTGTTTTAATTTGGTTGATTAATTTTTATCGAGGTTAATCAATTTCTCCATATGTCATATTCACTGCAACTTTCAACCCGTTCTGTTCTCCAACCCATGAGCGGCTCAGGGAGAAAATGTCAGAATGATTAGTGACAACATCGTAAAGTGCTCCCAGTGGAAATGGTGCAGGGTTCCTCTTAGGGCTTGCAACCTTCGTTTTAAAAATAATCACGTAGAGGTAAGAGAGGAGTTGGCTGGTTCTTGGGTCCAGATAAAATTGCTGTATTTTGTCGAAAAGTGCCAGTGGTTCTCTGACTACAACCATCTATAAATCTGCCAGATAAAACCCATTAATTATCTCCTTGAAGGATCTTTTTGCCATGTTGGCCAGCTTTACCTTTCCATTTTTATTAATTCCTCCCCACTTAAGCAGTGCCGCCTTATGCCACTGCAATTTGGCCCATTTTTTATGACATTTATGATTTCCAGACAAAATGCTTGATGTTGTTTTGGGTTGCTTTTCATGTTCCTTATGACAATTTGCAAAGCATGGATACATGCTGTGATGCATTGCTATTAAAAAGTATTTGCCCGCTTGCAGATTTTTTCAGATTTTTTTTTTCACACTTAAATGTTCCACATTATCGAGGCAAAGCAAGTTTATTGTATAACACATTTCAGCAAAAAGGGAATTCAAAGTGCTTTACACGATGACAACATAAAACATTACATTGCAGTGGCATAGTAAAGGAAAGAAATGAAAAGTTGGAATGCAGACTAGAATTTATGTCATTCCAGTTACAAATATAGAACAACTCTAAACAGATGGATGTTTAACGTTGATTTAAAAGAATTCAGTATTTCAGCATTTTTGCAGTTTTCTGGAAGTTTGTTCCGTAAAAGAGGAACATAAAAACTGAACTCTGATTCTCCATGTTTGAAGGTTGATGCAACAACAGATCCGTGATGTTTTGTGATGCAAAACTAGCAAAAGTATTTTCTTTATTCTCTGAGCCACAGGAACCCAGTGTAAGGACTTTAGAAAGGTGGCGACGTGCTCCGTTTTCTTAGTTTTAGTCAGATCTCGATCAGCAGCGTTCTGGATCACCTGACTTGTGAAGACGCTTTTGCAGTAATCAAGCTAATAAAACTACATCTAAACAGATTCACAAGATCTTGCTAGTCCTTTGATCTCAATTTTCCAAACTAAAGAATTTCAAGAACAGATTCTAAGGAGTAGCCAGTTGACCAAAAATAATAAAAAAGTTAATTGATAGCTCCATGAGGAGGTGACAAAGGAACCCAGAGCAACATCTTAAAGCTCTGCCGGCCTAACCTACCTCCGTTAACATTCGTATTAATGATTGAACAATATGAAAGAGCTCCAAGAGGAAAAACACTAAAATGAACACAACAGAATGATCACATATGACAAAAACAGTTTTGCTATAAATTGAGGACAAAGAAATGGAGGAGAATTTTTTTTTCTCCTCAAATGCTGGTATAAAAGTAATGCAGCATTTCACAAAAACATGATCACACCTGCAGAAAGTTTTTGGTGGTAGTGCTATGGTCTGGGCCTCTGAGGGTACTTTACTTCTTCAGGATTTAGATAAATTATCATTATTATATAAATCATGAACTCTGCTCTTTATCAGAAAATTCTGAAGGAGAGTGTTTGACCCTCAATTTGTGACCCTAAGCGCAAGTGCACTTGGGCTATGCAGCAGCTCAATGATCCACAGTACACCAGCAGGTCATACTCATAGAGGCAAAAAACAAAAAAAAAAAAAAATGAAATGCTGTTGCATGACATTAAATAGTTCATTCAGACTTGAAAACCCTCTAATGTGCCTGAATTAAATAAATTACTCCAAGAAGAGTGGGCCAAAGACCTCCACAGTGATGTAGAAGACTGATTGCCATTTATTGCAAACGGTTTGCTGGCAGTCGGTGCCTTCAATTTTGGTAAAACCAGTTGGAGGAAATAATTTGTTAACATACGACCAGAATGATTAGGTTTTTCCTTCAACAATTACAGTCATCATTAAAAATTACTTTCTGTATTTACTCAAATTATGTTTAGTATTATGGTAATTGCTTGAAATATTACGACTCTGACAAAATGCAAAAAAACAGTAGAAATCTGTGAAGGGGGCAATACTTTCTTCAGAGTGCTGTGAGTGGAGGCAGTCAACAGGTCTGCAGGGGGAGCAGCACCTCTCATTTGTTTGTATTTGATGTTTGTGGGTGGTTTGTGGACATGACTGATGCATGTGTGTTTGCTTTGTATGCAGGAGAGCACCAGAGCAGCCCTGAAGATGAAAGACTGCCAAATGACTGATCGCACAACGCAGACAGAACACACAGGGGCAGAGGTAAGATGCTCACAGACAGCACACTGAGTGGCCCTGTCAGACTGAAACACCAACACGGCATTACACACTTCATTTTCTGACACTTTCCTAGCCACGAAGCAAAGCACAGTTTTAATACACATTTCCTTTTTGTTATGCTATGGCCCAACTCATATCGACTTCTCTTAATTTTTTTCTGTTGCAGTCTAAGTTTTGCTCCAACTCCATTTTCTCTCTCCCAACATGTTTTGCTCTGTATTATAGTCCGCTACCTGCTCCTCCCATTCTGCCTTCAAAGTCCCGCAGTGCTCAGAAAGAGTGCTGCTTCCTGCCTGCCTGCTCAATGCCCTCAGCTGACATGGCCTGTTTGGCTTCTCTAAAGGCTGACAGTATGGGAGCGCAGGAGACTTAATGGATGACTGTCTAAAAATGGCTGCCTGTAACGGAAACCGGAGCAGAGTTTTTGGGGTCTGTCTCCTCTTCTCCCTTTTCTTCCTTTTAAAACACCTTTTCTTCATCTTCCCTGCTCCAAAGGTTCTTTTATACCTTTAATCCTGGTGTGTATAAAGTTGGCAAGAAACATTGTGAAACGGAAAAAGCGTTGCCATTGTGTGAGCGAGTGGGTGCACAATACCCACACAACACGCTGACTTATCCACACAGATGCAAACGCACACAAAGGCGGTGTTTGAGTAAAATCATGCAGCGTTGAGAGCAAAATGAAAAGCATTATTTGGATGAGACAGAAATAGATTAGCATGACCAAAATAGAGGAAGAAAAAGAAAACGTTTTTTGAGAGTGCATTTTTTATTATTACATTATTACCTTGTATGTTTCTTCATTTTATTATTTGTGTGAAGACCAACGGTGTACAAGTTCTGCATTTGTGCACGTAGGAACCTCAAGTATAATTTATGTGAAGAATATTTAAAAACCATGTGTGCACAGTTTGTTAAAACCGTAAAACTTAATGCATTTTGCTGGAACAATTTTAAGGGTTGTCACAAATATCTTAACTGAAAAATGTGCCATAAATTGTTATTCAGTTCCCTGTACCATAAATAAACTCTTGTGCAACTAAATACTTTCAGAAGTTGCCTAATTAGTAATTGGAGTCCACCTGTGTGTAATTTATCCAGCTGTTCTTTGAGGGTCTCAGAGGTTTGCTAGAGATTTGTTAAGAAATAGCATCATGAGGCCAAAGAACACAGCAGATGGGTGAGGTATAAAGTTACAAAGCTGTTTAACCTTACGGTAATCTTAAGAGACGGGGTCCGTTGACCACGCAAATTTTTTACCCTGTGCACATCCCAACGGGGTCACACTGATCCTGCGTGTGTTTTTATGGGTTTTTTTTGCGCAGATTTAATGCAATGGTCTTGGCGCGACTCTCAGGAAGAGCTCAGCAGATGATATGATTGGACAACAGGGGAAGCAATGAGGGTGTCCTGTCAGCGTTTCAGCTTGACTGGCAGGCAAATCCCCAAAAACTTGTAGCTGTACCAATAGTAGAAAATCTTAATTCAGAGGAGTTAAAAAGAGATATACACCAGACTTTACAGATTTTAATTTCTACATAAACTCTTACTAGAATTTTGAAAAGAAAAACATTACAAAACACAGTTTTTAATGTTCCAAGGCAATGTATGTTAAAAAAAATGAAAATACACACATTTTATGATATTATGACAGTCAGACGGATCAGCTGAAACATTTAAAGCCAAGATTTTGCCACTGCATCTCCTTTTGAAGCCGAGGCTCAAATCCAGGCGTCTGATTCATACAATAATAATGAGGCCTGTTTTGAATGTTGAAGTCTGAAAGATCAGTTTAATATGTTCTGTTTATGTGTTTATTTTAAATGCTGGTGGTGACAGGACAAGATCTGATAGAAATATTTCACAAAGGAGCTGGCTTGTGGGGATGTTAGCTGCACAAATAACATTATAGCCTACAGATAAAACATACTCAACATCCAGAGATGGGAAGGGAAATGTTTTCTGCCGCATGTTGAATGCGTAGTAAATAAATGTATGTGATATTAGTTAGAAGAAAAAAAATACCTACGGTAGATTAAATGGATAGTCTTAACATAAAAAAAGATTTGAGAAACCTTACATTTCTGTTTTGGTGAAAAGTAAAATTCCTCAGTTCAACAAAATGTTGACTAAGTCTACAGGTTAGCTATGCACAACGAGGCACAGAGTGAATCTTGACTCCATAATTGCTGTGCAGCACATGATTGCTAGTGACACTCCCCCTCTCTGTGATTCACAATAAGTCGTCAAAGCAGGTGCAAACAAGACAACTTCTTACCGTGGCTCGGGAGAATGCCACTTTATTGCTACATCCGAATTCAGGTACAGCTCTGAATCCTGTAATTTTGCCACACTTGTCATCAGTCATCGTACCAGTTTGTTTTTGTACATCTCTCCCTTTCTGCATTTTATTTTATTTTATTTTTATTTTTTTTGCATTAGAATACACCACAATGTATGAATTGTATGACTGCATTGTACTCCAAGTGCCGGGACTGACTAATGCATTTCTTAGGTAGTCTGAATAGGACCACAGGCTATTGTGTGCTCGTTGGTACTTAAGGCTGAAGAAAGCATAAGTGTGGGAGTCTTGTGTGAGCTCCAACATCTGAACATTTGTTTGTGTGTCGTTCTGTTTGTTGCTGTTTGTATTTGTTGTTCTGAAGCAGCCATTAGTCCTGGTGTGAACAGCAAAGTTGATAAAAGGCTGTTTTGTCAAAGCAACTTAAGTGTAAAATATTTACATTTATTACCCAGACAGTACAATTTGTTCATTGTTATGTCTTCTGGCCTCATTAATATTATGAGCCATTAGCACACTATAAATCAGGTTTACCTACCTCATCACATACTGCCTGTCCATATATTTAGTTTTCCTTTGGACTGGAAGCCCAGGGGAAAAAGTTAGCTGCTGAAAGGTTATAGTTTGTGAAGTTGTTTAATGCTCTTAAATCTGATATTTTCTTTCTTTCCTTTTTACATTCTAATTAATTTAAATAAATGTAATTAAAGTTAATTTCTGACAATTAACTTGATTTGCCTCACCAGGAGCGTCACAAAGTGAAAAATATGCTCTATTTCTATTCCACCACCAATTCAATGCATTTAAAAGAAATTAAGCTCAAAAGATCCAATCAGCGGTATCCCCTCTCTGTGGTGAAGTGGTTTGATTAATTGGTGAGTAATGATTTGAATGCAAGAAGTGTGGCTAAGTGTCTCATCTGCTCTGCAGGTAGAAAACTGTAATATTAGCATACAAGGTATACTTCATTCATGCAGTCAGTAAGTCACATGCAGTTTTTGCTTCGTAAACCCTGGAAAACGTTTCAAAAGTTTACATATGCTATGTTGGATGAAATGTTTAAGGTTTCTTTTGTGTTTTCCTTTTTATATTTTTTTTTCTGGAATTTGTCTCCACTGAACTTGAATTTTTATGAATTGACCTATGAGAAGCTTGCATGCCATGACATCATTCTCTGAGGAAATTATTAAAATTCAGCATAGTTTCTAATATAAACTTCTGAACTTGAAGACGGTCATAATTTCTGAAAACCATTATCTCTCTCATTATTCAGCCATTTAAAAAATGCAAATAGTTTTGCTATTATGTATTTATATAATGTATTAAAACATCTGGTCTTGTCTGTATCTGTATTGAAGACGCTCATCAATGAGTTTTGAATTTGAAAATTGGACAAAGTAGTTATTTCTTGCTGGTTTTGTAAAACTACGTTTACAATGCTATATCCTTGGTTTTAAATGGCTTTGCTGCCTATCGTAAGACTTTGATGGAGCTATAGAGACCTCCATATGTAGGCCCCTCTGGAAGATGAGCTCTTAATTAGAGGAGCAGCTGCTTGCCCGCTAGCAAGCTATGCTAACAGCACAGGTGACTTAACTCAGCAGTAGCTTCCAGCATGTGTGGCCTGATTTTAGCCTCCCACCCCTCCCCATGTGTGTATGAAGGAGATAAAGGCCAAATGCGTTTTCGACTAGGTTCAAGACTTTGTGGGAGACGTTGCAGCATGTAGCAGGGCTATATAGGTTAGCTACCCCAGTGCATCAAGGACAGTCGGTGAGCAACCAGAAAAGTGTGTCTACAAGTGGGGCAGCTATTTCTACTGCTTCTATCACTTCTCAGGGTCGAGCAGTTCCCTCTCTCTTTCTCCCTCCTACTTGTTCTCCTTCTTTTCTAGAACGTCCTCTCACCTTTTCTCACATTGTTCTTGTTCTCTCTTCTTCTGGCTTCAGTTTGACAATCCCTGAAAGTGAACAACCTAGTCTGCAAAAGTTTTCTTCTCTCCCTTGTTTTCTTTGAACATTGTGTCCTGAGGATTTGCACCAACTTTTGCTAGGTACATTTTCAATGTTCAGGACATTAACAGGTGGCAGGCCGGATATGTTTTAGTCATTGAAAGGAAGGCCACAAAATGTAGAACAGATAGGTAGAGTGAATGTTGTAAGTTCTGAAAAAATTGATTATCCTTTGAAATACATTTTTGGATAAACTGTTTTTTGCATCCAAAGAAATAAAAAATAAAAAATTAGTAAAAAGGACTGAACTTTTATATATTGGTTTTCCAATCATTTTGACCACTCAGAGCACTAGAGTCACACTCACACATTCGCACAGACATTCATACACAGATATGCACATCGGTAGGCAAGTTGGGGTTAAGTGCCTTGCCCTGGGGCACATCAACATGTTGGCAGGACGAGGCTGAAATCGAACCTGCATCCTTCTGGTCAACCACTCTGCCCACAGTCGCCCTATAAAATCTACATCACATTTCAATATCTTTTTTATATATATGTATATATAATTTTTTAGTTTCTATACATCATAGAAGTCATAGTTAATATGCATTTCTTTACTGATATTATGTCAGTTTTTTTTATTGTTTTATTGTATACACAGTAAACTAAAAACCATTGCAAGAACTGCAGTAGAGAATATGTCAAAATTCTCCAAACAGACTAAAGCGTACGGTGAACTTAATATGGCCTTTTCTCAGATTTTGAATGCACATATTTCACTGTTCAATTTTTAAGTACTTTTTGCACAACTTCCTGTTCTTTTACAAGGAGCTAACATCAAAATTCATCGTGGTGATTGATCCACGAATCAACCTGTGCATTTCCTGCTTCAATCAAAATTGGTATTTAGAAAGCCCTCCTCATTATCCTCACATTTTGACATTGTGAGAGTAAGACGACATCTAATAGCTGACCAACAATACCTTGCCATGGCAAAGCTTCAGACGGGTTGTTCTAAGATGGAAGTGGCCACTGAGCTTAGAGTGTCACCAGCAGGTTGCTACAGAGAGACTGGAAGAGTGACAGAAGATAGAAATGTACATCCTTTGGCTATCTCACCCAATGATAAGTGATTCAATGAGAATAGTGTCCTGCGGCACCAGATGAAAAATGCCATTCACCTTATGGCTTACTTAAGGGAGGTGAGATCAACCCAGGCACTGGTGCCATCGTCTTGCATGGGCCAGAGAGCATAAATGTTGGACAAGGGACCATTTGGTCTCAGTGCTGTTCTCTTGTGAAAATCAACTTATGGTGAACAAATTTTGGCTGCCAATGAAGTTGGAGATCTTAAGGAGAGTGTTATGCATTAGCCACTGCCGTCACCTCATGAGCCTGTGGTGGTGGTGTTACAGTAGGTGCTTTTACACTGGCAAGTCGTACTCTAACTGGTTAATATGTGGTTTAGTTCTACCCCAGTTGTGAGCATCTCCAATCTACAGTCTGTTCCTCACTTTTGTGGGCAAGCCATGAATGTGCAGCAGCTGTGGTCAGCTCTCTGCTGATGACACCCAGCGATGAAGAACCTTCAGGTTGTGATTCTGATATTTCATTTGGTCTCATAGAAATTCAGTGCTTTCCAAACATGATGATAAACGGTCAGCTCAGCTGATAATTTTGCATATAAAGATGGAAAGACATAATCAATCGGATCACTTCTGTTCAGTGCAGCTAGTACTACCCATAAAGTAGGTAGGAAAGTAAGGACACAATTTTTTTTCATTGAGGTTCTGATATGGTGGGTGCCTAAACCAGGTGGTGAGAAAATTGGTAGATTAGAATGAATAAGTGAAGAATAAAAGGGCTAATGTTCATACGTGTAATATGCTAAACAAAAATAACTTGAGCTTGTCTAAAAGTGTAGCAGAGTGCCTTTGGAGGAGAGGAGGGAGATAAAAATTTATTCTGACTATGGGACCTTCAGGTCCCCAGGTGTTTCACGTCACTTCAGTCGGCCAGCTGTTAAACAGAGATGACTAAATTGCCGGCTCAACTATGAGGACATTCAGGGGTAATAATATTTGATTTAGTTTTTATTATGAAGAAAGGGGTTTTAAAATTTCATAGATAAAATACCTGCTGTGCAACCTAAAAAATTCTCACCAAGGGACGTATGTTCAGTTACACAATACATTGTAATCTTTGTGAGGGTCACAAAGCGAAGCATTTTTAACAGAGCAGTCACTTTATAGAAAAATGAACACATCTTTATACCTCTTATTGTGAGACGGTTCGCATGTAACCAGCTCTCTTTTTCCCTTCAGAAGTGACGAGACAGAATTTGTTTGAGTCCAGGCATGGAGTGCTTTGTGAAAGAGGTTAAACTTTCCATGTGTCAAAATGTTGCACCTAGACAAAAAAAAAAAAAAAACTAATCAAGAAAGACCAACTCCACATCAAATTGACTAGTCAGAGCTTTAACAGATACTATTTTTTTTAACCGTTATGGTCCATCTTTCTGTGATTGGACATTACAGTGGTGAGGTGAAAGGGAAACTGAGTATAAAAGGAGAGGATTTAGAGATAAAAGAAAGAAGCTTTTTTTATGTCCCTTAGACCCTCTTTTGAATTGAAGGTATGGTGGTTGTTTGGATTTTTAGTTTTTCTTTTAAGGGGGGATTGAATCGATTGAGATTGTGTTCTTTCAGCAAGCTAATTTCATGGGCATTCCTAAAAGCATCGTTTTAGGGGAGAATCAAAAGCTCTCGGTGGTGAGCTCAGTCTTGTTCCATTTTTCCCACTCTTTCTCTCTCTCCGTCTCTCACCATCTTCCTCTGATGGTTTCTATACTCAGTAGATTTGAGCAACTTTTCTTTGTGGCCTTCCACTTCTGCCTCTTTTCCTTGCTTTGTACCCTCCTCTTTTGTCATCCCTTTTCTCCCCATGAAAAGAATAAAGGGAGCGGAGGGATAGTCTGTTATTGTCTCCTTGTGGGCTGTGATAGAGAACTGAATAGAGAAACATTTGGGTTTATCATGCAGATTTATCCCTCTTTGTTTCTCACTGTTTTTAAAAGTTGATGCAGATTTAAAGGGAATAGCTATGCAAAAAAAGAAAAAAAAATCCTTTATACTTCATGTATCATCTACTATGTATAGATAAAAATGGACGGCCTTTGGTTTTTGTCTGTGTAATAATCATTAGTAATTACTATAGCATATGTGGCAACTTGTCCATTCTGAGTAATCATCTTTACATGTAGGATGTTTATTGGAGAAATTAACTACACTGTAAATGAAGCATGAACAGATTTATTTATGCAAGCTTACTCGGTTTTCCTTGTTCAAAATAACAGATTTATCAGTTTCCATGGTTTCTGGCATTCACAGCTCGCATTTAGATATGTATCCCCATGACCCTGAAGCGTGAGGTTGCGATTGAAATTTCTAACCAAGGGCCAAGTTTCCTCTCGTTCTTTCTTATTTTTGTTTGGGGAAAAAAAACTTTCAAAATGTCTGTGAAGGCAAATAAATGGAGAAAAGCGGGGGAGTTTTGCATCCGACTTCAGTTGGGTAAAAAAAAAATACTCAGACCATTAAACACTGATTCTTATACTTTACTCTTTTCCAGTAAGCATTTCTGCTTTTTCTATCATATGATATTCATCTCTTGAGTGAACTGCTCCAGAGAGCAGTTTAACTCAACAGATGTTGAATATTGGAGTAAGTTTGCTTTTTGGCTGCATTATTAAGAGATCGCCTCTGTTACCATCTTCCACAAAAGCTGCCCCACTATAAACAACCTTCAATGGAGATATTTTCTGGATCATCCAGTAAGAAAGATCATACAATTGTGAAGTGTCCAAAAGAAAAAAAATGCAGCATTTATTTCTCTAATTACTAAGCATAGGCCTGCAGGAAGTTCTTTCTGTATGACACCCTTAAGTCTCATGATAACAAAAATGTGTCCCATCTAACCCCCCAAAAGAAACGCATCAACTATATATATATATATATATATATTTTTTTTTTTTTACTTGAGAAAAAAATATGAATTCACCATTGTAGAAAGTGACATCAATAAAATTCAGTTACTGTTGCTTTGATTTTAGCATTTAGACTTAGACAAAAATATTAAATAAATCTGTTACTGCTTTTAAGTAAACCTGGTAATTGGGCAGAATTTTACGTCGTGACCTCTAGTAAGACCTCTATCTGCCCGACTGATATTTAATCAGTCAGCCTAAATGCAGGCTCCAGTCGGAAGCTTTGCAGACAAAATGCTCCTGGCTTCCCTACTGTCGTTCTGAAACATCATACAGACAGATGGCACTCACCCAGTTTTCATGGCAGATTGTTTCTCTAAACGCCTGAAATATTTCACTCATAAATCATGGGGAAGTTTTACAGCTATCTTTCAGCCAGCCAACAGGGAGTCCACAGCAACTAGTGGGGGATGGGCACTGCTAGGATACTCTATGCTTCAGTCACTCCAGCATCTATTCTTACATGCTGTTTAAAGGATGGCTACCTCTTGATACCAGCAAACAAAACCTTGGCTATTATTCACTTTCTTTAATATTTTCCACTGGCTCCATCAGATCAATTATTTTGGTTGGTTAAATATAGAGGGAGAAGCAGTTTCATTTCTACTGAAAAGGGGAATAGGGAACTCACAGCTGTATTAATGTGCTACTTTAAGCCTTACACAGTAGAAACCTTGCTGCACGTAGTTGCATTATATTCTTGATAACACGGCTAATAATTATTTAGAATTTTTTTTTGAATGTTAATATTATTCCTTTAATCATCATAAACTCCTTTAAACACATACATGGCTGCAGTCAGTTGGGGTTATATATAGCACAACCACATGTCTCCTTTCATCTTTGTAAAAATTACAGTAACTGTGCCCTCAGGAAAAAAAGTACATCCATAGGTTATTTTTCTTTGCCTTTGTTCCGGGGATGTTTTGTCCATTATTATCGATCCATTATGTCTGGGGGGGGAAAGAAGCCTTTGGTCTTGCATGCATTTACTTATGTCTACTCATTACTCCTGTGTAAAGTGTTGACACAGATCATGTTCAGCTACCCCCACCCGCTTCTTAATGAACGCTTCATGCATCTCCCTGGGGCTCACAACCCGGAATCAATATGTACAATGAGATATGATTCTGCGTCACCAGTGCTTTCCACATCTGTTCCACTTTCAGGAGAGGGATGGACGGGTCCGGTGATGAGTATGACTATGTAGGTCTTCCATTCCTATTCCTGTAAACTAGATCATTTTGTACAGCCTGGTCCTTACTGAGTAATAGCGCTGCCTGGATAGAATTAAAAGGAAGGCTGAGAGAAGCAGGAACTGGAGAGAGGCAGTTTGCTGCCCTAGATGGAACATTTTACGTTATTCTTCTCATATCACGTACAACTTTTTGTCTTTTCACTTTTACCCTTCATTGAATACATGTATTTTTGTCTTTACTGGTATTAACTTCTTCTGCTTTTTGGTTTTCTTGCTTTCATGATACAATATTCATTCCCTGGCAATGATCTGTTTTGCTTTCTACATATTGCCTTTTCTTCTCTCTTGATGTGTCCCATACCATCCTTTTCTCCCATCTCATTTTAATATTTTCTTAGCACTGCCATTGTTTTATTGCTTTAGGACTCCATCTTCGTCTTCCCAAACATGTTTTCCATGAGTCTTGCTCACTCTTACTTTTTTCCATCATCTCTTTTGCACTTTTTATAACTATTCCTTCATATCACTCCACTCTATATTGTGATTGTCAAAGTCAGACTTTCACCTGTGTGCCTCTCTGCTCACCGTACCTCCCTCTCAGCTGTTTTATTACTGTTACTCTTTCACCCCACCTTTGCCTTTCTGGTCATTGCTCATCTTGTCTTACTATTTCTCACTGACTTTTGTTAACCCTGTGGACTTCTTCTGGTATTTGTTTTTAAATATTGCAAACTAAGGCAGGTGAGTATAAATTAAACACCATCTAAAGGTAAAAGGGAACAGTAATGGTTAGTGTCTAGCTATAAAAATAATAGCTGAAAATACTGTCTCATTGCAATAATGCATGGAACTAAAATGAACAATCCTAGTATTTAACATCAGTTATAACAAGACTAACATGTTACAAGAGCAATTAAGGCCTGATTTGCAGTCAAACGTATTATTCACACAGGATTACATAACATTGGTTTTAGCACTACAAAGCATCCTCACATTAATGTGGCCCACCTGCATCTCCTTAGCAGATCCTCAGATTATAGCTCAAGGACCTATTATTATGCTCTATTAATATGCAATCAGCAAAATACTGAAAACCTACTCAACTTCTATAAATATATTTCTTTTGCTGTAGCATAATAACCAATGTTTATGTAAATACAAATTTACATAACATTATCCTTTCCTGGTCCCCCAAAACAGGAAGATCTTGTTTCTCTCATTTTGTGAATCATGTTTTCACATTAGTGTTGTAAATTTAAACTAATCTGAAAAGACAAACAGTCATCAAGGACGATAATCATTTTAAGACCATACAGTTTTAGTCAGAGGTTTACATACCGTCATCATTGGGATCATTGTCAATAATTTGATACTTCTAAGGTTTAGTTTTTGCAATAATAAATACAACCTTCTGTGTCATTGAAGTTCAGTTGGTAAATCAAATTTATTTTGAATTTTCTCTAATCCACAAACGTCAAACTAAGACGCACAGGCTCTAATTTTGTATATAATTACCACACATTGGTGGAAAGTCACAAAGAAAGTTTTTGCATCCATCATTGTCCTCTTCGTGACATAATTGCTACTTAGTTTAAACTGATTCAAATAGCTTCAAACCATAGACTTGGCATTTAAGCATTATCTCTATAGTTACTTAAGCATGTATTATTATCTATGATATTGGGGGTGGGGGGAAATTCATAATTAAATCAGTGCTCTCAATCCCTCTATTTAAAATGACCTGTTGTGTATTCAAAGTTCTGAGCAGAAAGGTAGGCGGGCGCAGAAGAAAGCAAAAGAGAAATATGGTTTTACAGGCATTTGACCCACACATTTTATTAGGTGGTCAAAGATTGCGTCCTTGTCCCATTGCCATGAAGCTTATTGTCAGTGAAATGGTATAAGAGTCCTTGTTTTTGGCCAGCACGTCTGTGTGTGGGTACATGAAGAACAACCTTGTGTGGGAATATGAAGAACACACCAGCAGTATTTATAAACCTTTAGCTGAGGTGTCAGCCACTAGCTGGATTTTTTCTGTCTGCTTATCAAATCATGTCAGTGGCAGAAGAAAAACCCTTACACAACTCATAAGCTGGTAGAAATTAGTTTTAAAAATGTGGTCAGTGCTATTTTTGTATAAAGAGAAACTCCATGTTTAGTATAGCTGCTAGTGATTGAATGCTTGAGTGAATCAGGGCTTAGTTGGTTGCCTTTTTAATGACTGGCACAATGTTTTCTGTCATTTTGGTATTTAGACGTTCCTAAATATGGAGATTTTTCACTAATTACTCATTTCCTTGATTCCATTTTATATTAAGGTGCTGTTTGAGGGTAAATCGTTATGCTGTAGAAATCTATGTGTTTTCCTTTTTCCCCATTGCCTCAGTTTTCACTCTAAATGCTTTTTTTGTACTGGTTACTCTATGTGTCATCATGTCTTTTGTTTTCAGGGCATCAAGGCGCATGGGAGCGCCACTTTATCATCAAGGAGACAACTGAGTGAGTGTCTCTGCTCTGATATCACCTGACTGGACGTGACTGTCTTGTAGTGGTCTCCCTTGATGTAACAGATTGGAATACAGGGGGTCTTGGTACTAAGGCTTGATTATAACCTGCAGGTCTAATCACGGTTGATTAGACTTGGATCTGCACTTGTTTTACTTCACAAATCAGCCAATACTCTGCTTATGTCATTTGTTTTCCATAATTACAATAGATGGAAGTTCGTAAAAACCTTTAGGCACAGTCATAATTTGGATTTACGCACTTGAGTTTAGTATTTAATTGTTCATTAGAGTGGATTACTCTCACAAATAATAATTACTATTGAAAAGTTCCGAAAATGACTGATGCTAAGATTTAGATGAAGGTTGGTTATGTGGGGTAAAACCTTGGTGGGTTAAAAAATAAGCCAATCTTTTGCATAAATCAAGTCCTAGTATGGAGACCTTTAGTGTTTTGCCACCTGCACTGCCTTGTCCTGTCATGTCTACAAGAATGCTGCCTCATGTGCCGTACTGAGTTAATCCTACCCAAAGGGAGGCGGATCCACATGGCTCTATAAGATCACCTATTTTCTGACAATGTCAATGTCATACAACAGCCCTGTCTGTTACAATTCAGTCCAAAAGCCAATGTAATATTTTCTGTGGATTATATCAGAAGGTATACAAGAAGAAAAAAAAATCTTAAGTGAGACAGTGGCTCAGAGCAGATCACTATTTCCCAACATTTTGTTCTTATAAGCCACTGATTATCGCTAAATACATGGTTTTAAGCACCAAACATTGGGTCTAATCTCACATCTAATCTCACATCATGCTGAAGTGCTCAAAACCCAAATCAAGATTTTAGCTCATTGTTAAAACTAAAGCACACATTTTTTAAATGACTTGCATGTTTTATTTTTAGGATTGTTTTTGTGCTGCAAGATGCATTGAAGTATTAATCGGTCATATTAACAGCTGGATAACAAACTATCCGGAAAGACAAACGAAATGGCCACTTTATTAGGTACAACGTGGTAAAACTGAATTGGACCCTTTTTTGGCTTCAGAACAGGCTTTGTTCTGCCAAGGCATAGATTCAACAAGGAGTCAGATCCCTGAAATGTAGGTCCATATTGACATGAAAGCATTATACAGTTGCTACAGTTTTGTTGGCTGCACATCCATGATGTAAATCTCCATTTGATTGAGAGCTGGTGATTGGGGTACAGTCCGTAGAAGATGGGTAGTCGATGGCTGTAAGGGTAAAGCCTTAATTGGCAATAAAACTCAGACTGGCACAGCGGTAACAAGCACAAAGTGTGCCCCAAAAAGAAAATCTCACACACTTTTATACCACCACCAGCTTGAGCTACTCACACAAGTCAGGATTTATTCCTGCTGTTTACAACAAATTCCGCCCCTCACAATTAAAAATTTCATCTAAAAATGACACTCGTTAAACGAGGGAACTTTTTTCTCAGCTGCTTGTGTCAAATTTTACTGAATCGGTACAAACTGTACCCTCAGGTTCAGTCGTTAGCTGAGAGGTATTGTTTCATGTTCCTTTAGCCTACATTCTTCAAAGTTTAACGGAAAAAGTGTCATAATAACATTGGTTTCAACAAGTGGGTATTTGAGGTTATTGTTCCTTGTATTAGAGTAGTCTGGCTATTAATAACCCATTTTCATCCAAACCCCTATTGCTCACTGGATACATTTCCCTCTTTGGATCATTCTCCATAAACCTGTGGAATGTTAAAGTGAGGTTCTCACTTTAACATTCCAGCTTATCAGCAATTTTGAAATGCTCAAACTAACTTGTCTGGTACTAATAAAACTTCATGTTCAACTTCAGCAAGATTCCCAAATGCATATAGCTCTTGGCTTTTTAATGGCTGATCTACTCCCTGTGCAAAGTAGTAAATGAAAGGGTGTACTATAATAAAGTGGCCACTAAGTGTAGTTGATTGTGAACATGTGAAAGTAACACACATAAATGTCATTTTAATTCACAGAAAATGTTATGTTGAAAATATGTTGTCAAAAAGGGGGGTTAGAAATTTAATAAACTAAAAAATGTGCCAACGGAGACAAGCTGAACAAAGTGCTTTTTTTTTTTTTTTTTTTTAAGTATCTGTTCCTCGCCTACCTTCCTGCACTGTATTGAGTTGTAATCAAGCATGATGTAGGTTTTAGAGCACCAGTGTATGAATGCAATACCCCCTCCTGTTCATGTGTAAACTTTGCCCTGTTCCTCTTCGCACTTTGAGCTATAATCCCTAAATGCTTTGGCCTTTGGTTGACCTCTATTACTTGTGACTTTATCCAGACCAGCTTGACGCTTCCTCCTCCCTCCACTCAGCCACATTCCCAGAATACAATTTCACTGGAAGTTGTAGGCGCAGGTCTTACCACAAAACATGCACACAGATCACAAGTCTTCACTTAAAGGCCACATCCATTTTAAACATAAAATATAAAAGTGGCTGTTTTCGTATTGTGTGTGTGTGTATGTATGCGTGGATGTGGATGTGTACATGGGGCTTTGAGATCCTGAACCCCCATGTTGAAGGTTAAAGCATAAAAGGCAGTAAAAGCCATTAGCGTGTCATTTGTTTGCTCCATTTACACAAGGGTACCTATGCACTTTGATGCCTATGATGAATGCATGCTTGTTTGTCAGTGTGTGGGTGCAGTTAAGTTACTTTTTTTTATTTAAACATTCAAGCAAGAAAAATGTCATCATCTTTGTGAGTGTATGCATGTATGCCCCCGATTTTTCTTCCTCATTAAACTCTGTGAGGCCTGACAGTAAAGCTGTTAAATTATTAGTTGCTTCTAGACCAGTTGCATGGAAAGCAACATTAATAAGCTCAACTTTTTCATTTGAGGAGATGAAAACAAGTGTTGGTCTCTCTGGCTAAGTGTTGAGGCGAGGGATACTTCTTGATTAATATTACGTTTAATTTGAACTAGATGATGGCTCCAACGGAAAACCTCCATTTTTGAATATATTATGGGCCAAAAGTTATGTCATTAGTATTATAATTGCCCACTTGCATAAAGATGTTGGTGCCATATTTTATTGTTCAAAATGTAATTCATTTGCAGCACCCACATTTTTAGCTAAAAGAAAACGTGTCTTTAAACGGAAATATTCAAGTTGGATAAATGAATCTTTGAAGCTGGTTCACATTTTGCGTTGTCACATTGCAACCACTGACCGTAAGCCTACAGCCAGAGCTGTCTAACTGAAAATCTTTGGCAAGATTTGAAAAATGCTGTTTACAGACTTACTCCATCCAGACTTATTCAATCTTACTCATGGGTCTTGGTTAGTGGATGGTAGGCTACAGATGATTTGGGAAGAATAAAGTAGTCTAGATTTGAGTCAGTTTGATTGAGCTTTAGCTCTTTTGCAAACAGGATTGGGCAAAAACCTCATTGTCTACATTGCAAAGCTTTGGTTAGGGTGAGTTTCCATCAAAAACGTGCTTTTTCCTTTTTGAATAATGAGACAACTTGTATTATAGAGGCCTTGGCATAGGGGCTCAATTTTCTGAAGCACACATCTGTAAAGGGTTTCACTCATTCACAACACCAATGATTCTTTGAGTTTCACAAAATTACACTTTTCATAATCTAAACCAATAGCCTCAATACATTTAGTGGTAAAACCTAAAGGCCATGACTTGGAACGATCACATCCCATGTCACAGAAGTCTCATGCAGGGACATGAGGATGAAGTGCATTGCTGTGCATGGTATAGGGCTGGCCCTGGATTCTCCAGGCATACCAAGGCCAATGAGAATTCATTTGAATTGTAAATGCCCTGACTCTCTGTGATTAAGTGCCTTGTGAAGCATACATCTGCAGCTAGCAGAGCAAGTAGTTAGGTTAATATACATGTGTGGGGTACAGGTGGTCCACTGATACTGACTTAGTGGGGAGGGAAAGCAGGTGGAAGAACTGATAGAGAGACAGTCTCCCTCCATGTGGTTGTGTTTCTCTGTGCTTTTATGCATGTGTGGAGGTTTTCAAGCCTGTCCAGTGCTAGTCAAGCTGAGATGAAAGATTTCTTCTCTCAGGTTGGGGTTGCATTTTTAAGAAATGTGGTGTGTGCGTGTGTTATGTTTGTTTCATAACTCTGAGTTGAAAAAGGGCAGGAATTATTCCCAGACATGCCTCCATTTGTGAGCATCCATGCATATGTGGATGAATCACATGTTTATATCACTATTTCAGATACCTATCGCGATCTTGTTGTCTGCCCAGTAGTCAGGCAGATGAGAAAGTACAGGTGTGTAGGTGTGCGGATCCGTGAATGTGGTTTCCAGCTAGAGCTCTGTTTTCAAGGCAACACTGGATACATTCAGTTGGTCCCTCCAATCTGCAGGTGGGACTTCAGAGGGGAGAGAAGCCGCATCATCTTTAACAACCTCGATTCTATGTCATACCAGAACACAGACGTGAGAGCTGCCTCTGTGGGGGTGTTTGTATGTTTGTGTGTGCTCCAACGCTGGATAGCCGCCAGAGCACTTATCTAACTGTGATCCAGCACACCACTCACTGTGACTCCTAATTATAGACAGAGGTACTCAAACAGACACGTATACACACAGTTTGTACATCCTCTCTTGTGTACCATTCACACTAATGAGGAACACTCCCTAAGGAAGTACCCACACTCCTCTCGACTCCTTGATAGAGGCCACAGTGAGCACCTCCTCTGGCACCCTACCTCCCTATCTTCTACTTGTACAGAATGTTACACCAACCCATAAGTACACAAAGAGACAACAACAATGTGAACAAGACTAGCAACATGAAAGAGGGGAATGTAAAGAAAATTGGATGGAAAAAAGATTGAATGAAAACTGTTGTGGGGAATTGAGGAGATAAAATATGGTTTGCCAATGAGAGAACAAGCCAGCAGAGATCATGTTGAGGGAATGGATAACATGGGACTTGGAATGGCTGGTGAGACAATACAACAAGGAGGTGAAGAGATGGAGAATATTTGTTCTGTTTACTTATTGAGATCCAGAATGCATCACCACAATCCCCTCACACTCCCAATGGCTTTTCTCCGAGTCCTTCTATCTTTGTGCCCCCCTTCCTTCCCTTCTCACCTCATTTATTTCTTGCCTTTTCCTTTTCTTTTTCTCTCCTTTCTCTGTCATATCACAACATGCTGTTATGTGGCTCTCAGGCAAATCCCTAAATCTTTCAGTATTGAGCTCAGGATGCATTAGACTGTTGTACGTCCCTGTGCCATATGTTATGTTCAATAAAATATATTTTTACATATGATTGTTTACTCGACTACTTCAAGTTCAAATTTGGATTTTACAGGAGAAGCTTCTGTAAAAGCTGTTGATCTCTTACTCTACAGCACAGGTGTGACACACAGTGGTGGAGAAAGTACTCAAAAAATGTACTTAAGTAAAAGTACAAATACACAGACAAAAATGTACTCAAGTAAAACTACCACATTAACATTTGTACTTAAGTAAAAGTAAAAAAGTACTGGCTTTTAAAAATACTTAAGTATTAAAAGTAAAAGTACTTGCTGAATCGCTAATACAATATTATCAAGTGAACCGATCGTATTTAATTTTAATACATTAGAAATGTGCCATTTTAATGAACAATGCCACAGATAAAGCATGTTTTTATTGTGTTTACTCTGTAACATAGTAAACACAAGTAATGTGTCACCACTGGTGACACATTACTTAAAGGGCATCTATTCGCTGGCTACTTTATAAGATTCTCATCCATAAAGTGCATACAATGTGCTCATAAGGGGTTGGACATGGTCAACAACAATACTCGGGTAGGATGTAATATTTAATAAATAATGCTCAGTTGGTATTAACAAACCAAGAGTGTACCCAGTAAATACCCTGCATACCATTATATAACTACTAACACCCTGAAACTTTTATGCAAGGCAGGATGGAACTAAGGTTTAATTCTGAGTTTGTAGTCTGAATGTCAGTTGAAAAGACTCATCAGACCAGGCAGAATGTCTTGAAATTGTTATTGTCCAATTGTCTTGGGCGCATCAGAATTTTAGCCTCAGTTTTTTGTTCTGGGCTAACAGGAGTAGCACTAGATGTGATTTTTGGCTCCAAGTACTTTTGATGCAAGAAGCAACCGTATTTATTACTACTGCTGTTGATGCTGTGATTTCAAAGCAGTCTGCCCATTCTCCTCTGACATCAGATAAGTGTTTTCATTCTCATGTACTTTTCTCTTTGTTTGAACAATCCTCTGTGGTTGTGCATTAAATTTCCAATAGATCAAAAGTTTTTGAACAGCCCACATAGCACCAACAACAGTACCATCTATAGTTACTTAAATACTCTGCCTTCGCTATTCTGATGCTATGTTTGAACTTCTGCATGATTGTGTTGAAATGTCTAAATGCATTCGGTTGCCACCATGTGATTGGTTGGTTCACTTTGTGTTAACGAGCAATTGAACAGATGTTCCTAATAAAGTTGACAGGAGTGTGTGTAATCATTTTCACATTACTTCCATTTCAGATGTGTTTTGGGCTTACAGCTCATGATAGAAAGGGGAATAAAACACACACCTGATTAAGTAGCGGAGCATGCAGCTGAAATCCAAACCTCCTTATATTCTTGTGTGATGAATTGTTGGTTAATTATCTGACCTGTAAGGACAAATGAAGGTTTTTGTCTATTTTTTATTAATGTTCAATTATAGCAAGTCAGTTACTGTTAAAAAATAGCAAACTTTGCACTCAGTTAAAACATGTTAAACAACACATTTGCTTACTGGTGAAAGTTTTCATTACCACTGATTAGCAGAGTTCTCTTGTTGATCCAGCTGTTGATCTCCCCTTTAAACATCTGTTATGGTGGGGTATATTTGTTCTGTGTGTTAGAATGATGTTCTTTACATTGAGGTTAACACTACACAATGCATGTGCCTTAATCTTGTGCCAGGGGGTATTTGTAACTTAATTTTACGGAAATATGGTTACAAACCCCATCCTTGGATACTTTGCTTTAACAAGTGGCTACATCTATTATGCATATTCCCTTTAAAAATATTTCATCTTTTATAATGAAAACACAGTGTTCAATAATCCATCAATGAGGATTCAGATGATATGTAATAAATCATATATGTTATTCAGTTCCCGTTTGCAAGAGTGGCTAAAAAGGATTTTTATTGTTCTCAACAGAGCTTTTAGAATTACTTTCAGTTTGAAAAAAGAAAAAGGCTGATGATTGTGTTATGCTTCATGCTTCAAATATTTATAGGTTTTATGGCTCTAAAGTAGGATGTTTGCCCTTTAAATAAGCTCTTAGATTGATCAAAAACATCCTCCAGGCATCTGCAATGAGTTTTCTAATCTGTCTTTCTCTGTCCTTTAAATAACTTTGTTAAGGTGCGACCATTTTCATTTTCTGTCTTACATAGTGCTGACAGAAGAGAACAAAGCAAACAGGACAGGACAGAAGGGACTGTGGTGGCCACTGCTGTGTGCCTCTCATCCTTTCTAACCCCACCTGTCCTGAGGGGCAGTGCAGGTGGACCATCGGGGCTGTCAGCAAAATGTTCATGTGTGTGCCTTTCTGCATCCCCGTGCGTGTCAGAATCTCCGATCTGTGCCCCCATGAATGGTTATTTTCCCCCCACAGGCAGGACACTGTGACTCAGGGAGCCAGGCACCTAACTGGGCACAGATGGCAGCGACAGACAGAACGGGACGTCTGTGACATAAACACGTTAATAAATAATTATCTGAACAATGACAGAGGGTACACCCGAGTAGACGGGAGGCGGAGCAGAAGGATAAGAGGGTAGGCTGGAAGGATACATCATCCTGATGGAGGGATGTAGATTTAAGAAAACTGTAAGAAAGAATGGAATGTGTTTAAGGTGGAAAGAAGTGAGGCTAAAGAGTGATGAAGATAAAAGATGAGGTTTAAAAAAATTAACAAAATTGCGGAAATTAAAATGTGCACCGTAGCAACAACTGTTGATCACATAGTGTCTAAGTCTGTTAGCTTTCTGTCAATTGTTTTTCAAAGTGGCTATGGCAGTATATTATATCATGTGACCAAAAGGTAACAACAAACCTCTGCAAAGAATATAGAGAGGTTGGACAGATCAGAATGAAGGGACTCTGTTTCAAACGTGGGAGAACAAGATGGTGGATTTAAACCTCTGACAATAGAAGTGAGTAAAACGATGAAGTACATTGAAAATACAGAAAAGCTTCAAAAATCTGTGAATTCTGCGTATGACACACCAATGAATTAAAAATGAGTTGTGAAGCTTGCAGAGATCATGCAGACTAGCTCGTACGAGTATATGTCCTGCGCTGACCTAGTGTAAAACTACACACATTTGTACAGAAAAGCCCCGTTTGCTCCTTCTTCTCCCCTTGTAAACACTGCCTTGCCCTCTGTCCCCTTTTAATCCTGCACCTGTTTGGCATTTATTCAGTCTTTCTTTGTTTTCTTCATTATCTTCTCTCTGCCAACTGCTTTTGCCAGTTACTCCGGCTTTCAGTGTCAAGCACCATATTTGTGACCAAATATTCATATGTTTAAGTAACGGCTTAACATAATTAGAGCCTCGGAGTTTGACTGCAGTGGACATGCATGTAACACATGCGACACCACTCTATTGTTTTCAAACTCCTCCCTCCTTCACAACCTCTCTCCCTTGTTATTGTCATATTATTTGTAACAGTGAATTGTAATTTCTGTTAATTTGTGCTTTTTTTACATTTACTAGATGGCATTTTAATAAATTTATGCTAACTGTACCACTAATTCTGATCTCTATAATGTGAACTCAATAATCATCTTCTTTCCTTTATAATAATAGCTAAATCCAGGTGCTGTTCTAATTTCTTCTTGGATTATAAAACAAGGTTTTTCTGAGAAAAAAAAGTGCTTTGTATTTAAATAATTCAATTTACTGTGATGTCAGTACTGTTTGTAGTTTACATCTCTTTATATAGTTGATGCAATATCTGAGCTTTTCAGTGCTTAGAGAATAGAAGCAGACGCAATTGTTTAATTTAGAAATACATTCTGCTGGTCTGACCCTTCACATTAACCTATGCGAACATATTTACATCTACCATACTCAGTCATCCCTATTTTCCCCTTAGTATGCCTCCCATGTTTTCATCTCCTCATTTGGACTGTGTCCATATGTGTGTTGACCATGCTCATATTACACCATCTCATTTGTGTCTTTTTTTTTTTGTTTGTTTTTCCATTCGTCTACCTTCATTTGTCCGGAAAGCAGTAAGCAGCATGGTGTGACGGAGGAATGCAACAGGTATGCATGTCTGAGATGTGTCACAACACAAACCTGGGCCTGTTTTCTTTCTAAAGTTATTTTCAGTTCAGTTTCGTTTTCAAATAATGTCTTTTATAAGACACTGCAAAAAAAAAAAACAAAATAAGAGGTCGGGAATTTGGTGTGATCGTCTTGCTCTTTTTTTAAATTTTTTATTTTGATCATCACTGACTGATCCATTGTGGCAGGCCATAGAGTATGTAATGGCTGATGTGCCCTCTGGAAAGAAATAACCTCACAACTGGCCCAGCTTTGTGTGTGCCATCTGCCATCTATCCATCATTTTTCTAGCCATATACCGCTCAACCTGTTTCTCTCTCTAATCAAGACAGCTGAACATTTGATTTACCTTCGTTATGGTAAATTTGACCTCATGGGTGTAATCCAGAACATTCTATTTCTGTGTGGGTCTCAGAGCTCTCAAGTGGCTTTCTTATCCCTGCCAAATCTCCTCGGCTCTCTTCCTTTCACTCCTAAAGATGGAAATCAAAACCCATCTGTACGTTCTGACAGCATGTGTGAGAATGCAGAAAAAGGGGACTCTTGATTGACTGTGGCAACACAACTGCTTCAAACGGCTGAGACCCTATTTTCAGTATTGATTGACTGAGCTGCGTAGATTTCTAACTGTTCCAGAATAAAAGATTTAACTTTATGACTCCTAATGATATTTCCTCATCACATTTTCCGTGCTTGATGATGACAAATGCAAATTTAAGAAGTCTGTTTCTGCTGGTGTAAAAAATCTACAGGGACATTTATCACTACAAGCTTCATTGTCTAGTTCTCATAATATAACATGTGATTGATATTTTGATAATCATATTATGGTGTCCTTAAAATTGCTGCTGTTTATTATTCATTGCTCTTTTCAAATCAGCATTCATCATTTGTTGTATGTGGCATGATTCTCTTGAGATTTATAAAAACAAATTAATTTGCCTCAGCAGTCATTTGCATGCCTTAACTACCTGTCTGGAAGTAATTCATGCTGCGTGAAACCTCAGGTTGGCTGTTTTGATTGATAGCAGGTGATTTCCATAGCTGTGATTGCATTACCTTGTTTTTGGCACAGTTGGGCTTCGGGACTTGTCACAAGTCAAATGTCTCACTAAGTTTAAACTGTTTGAACTGCACCTAACACGGTGTGCAGAAATGTCTATGAAGCTATTAATTCATCAAGAATAAGAAAATAATCATTTGTTCCTACTAAAGTCAGTGTCTTTTTTTTTGTGATAAATTGCTTCGGCTTGGAGTCTTGAAGTAGAAATAAAAGTAGTGAAAGCAATAAATGGGTTAGGTAAATTACCACTCAAAGGAATGTACGTTATATGCAAAAAAATAAATAAATAAAAATAAATAAATAAATACGCCAAAATATAAAAAGCAGCATGAACATATAAAGTTACTTCTTCAACACATCTGAATCAGATGAACTGCTCATTACCAGGCCTCTGGAGGCCTGATTGACTGCTGATGAGGAACTTAAACTATTTGATTCTGGTTGGAATAGGGTTTCATCTAAAAGTTGAAACCCTATTCAACTTGCGGACTAGTCTTGGGCACCCTTCATTCAGGTGTTTTAAATGACGTCTGAAGAAGCAGAGAAATGCAAGAACCAATTAAAAGAGCTCTAGGAAGTACTGTAAAGTCACCGTTTTATCAATCTAAGCTTAGAAATCCTGGACTCAATTGTATTGAGTTTAATAACTCAATGCAGTTGAGTTATACCTCATTGAGGAGGATTGATAACTATATGCAATCCATCAATCCATCCTCAATAAGGAGGATGGATTGCTCCAAAGTCAGTGGGTTGAAATGACCAACTTGGCTTTGAGGTTGAAAACATTTTTTCCACCAATTGACATTATGAACACATTTTGAATGGATTGGATTAAAAGTCATTTTGTCTGGTAAACTGACTCAAATTGAATGAGTTTAAGTGATGTTAATTGAAATGAACTAGCTCTGGAAATGCTGGAAATCTGATGGAAATCTTAAGGGCCTGTATTCTCTCAGCCAGTGTTTTCCAACCCTGGTCCTTGAGACATGCTTTTTTATTGAGACATGTTTTATTATTTAAAAAAGGCAGCAATAATTCTGAAGTAATGAAAGGCATCAATGACTATTTTTAGATCTTTCGACATGAAAAAGCAGTTAAGCTTGCAATTCATAGTTTGTAGCAACTATTTTAACAGTGGTGATCAGTGGCGCAAAAAGTGGGTATGCAGGGTATGCAACGCATAGGGGCGCAGCACCAGAGGGGGTGCCAAAACCCCATCTGGAGGGGGCGGCGCGCCAATGGTGTTTTCCCATACACTTTAGCGCGCACATAACGAGGTAAATGTGTCAAAGTAAATGTAGCGGAGGGGGAATAAAGTGAGCGTCGCTCCTTCACCCTGATGTTCCTTCCCTCGGGTGGGGGGAGGGGGGCGCCGATCTACGTTTTCGCATCCACCTAAATAATGTGTAGTTGCGCCACTGGTGCTGATCTGTTCATCCAAGCGCAGAGCTGAGTCTCAAATTACCCTTAGATTTTTCACATCTGGAAAAGTATGTTGGTCTAGTGTATTAGTAAGGTCACTTGTGGAATAACTTAAAGCAAGAGCTGGAGCTTTGTTTTGATTTAGAAGTTATCTAATATTTGTGATTGCATGCCCTTTTTAAAGAAGGCATTAATGTCAAAAACAGGCCTTGCTCAGTATTCATCTTAGTGTTCATTCTCTATTATCAGGGCTTAGCAGCGTTTGACTATCAGCTGAGACACATAACCGTGTTCTCATTCGATTAGCCTAAATTAGACAAAATTGTCTAAGTGTGTCTGATTTTGATTTAAAAAATGAACGACTAGGACAAGACTGGGCAAATGATCAAATCAAGAGTGAGCATGGAGGATTTAGAGTAATGGGTTTGGAACAGCATGAAAAAAAACTGAGAAATATTTCAGTGCTCAGAAGAAGGCCAAGTTGCTCAGTTTTGTCTCTAGAGGGAAGTTAGCATTTTATCTGCCCTTTTCTGGTGATGTGACATGTTTTTTCCATCGCTGATGATTACAAAACAGATGTGTTGACTCAATATGACAAGCATGAAAAAAAGAATAATGTGTTGAAACAAACAAAGCAACAGTCATTTTTTTTAGGAAGCTGCGAAGCTGTCGAAATTTCTGATTCTGTCCTGCAGAATTATAGAGGCTCACTGAGATAACAACCGATGGCTCACAATATCACTAGAGAGTTGCTCTTTAAGTCTTTGTTTTTCTTCCACTCACATTTTCACCCGACCCTTCTTAGTTCACCGTTTGATTGATCTGCTTTGGCCTTTCCGCCTTAAGATACTTCATGTACTGCGCTGGTTTGCGAATTAAAATGTGATTGATCCGTTGTAGCAGCAGACAGCTCACAGCGCCTTAAGCTTAATATCGAAAGTGTGAATTTGTGCCATCATGCTGATGCATCTGTGCGTCCATGTGTTATCAACCATCTCTGTGTTTGCCTGTGTGAAGACGGTGACCATATTTGCAGAGAGCCTGTGCTGGTGTGAGAGTTGCGGAACAGCTGGTATGTCTCAGCATGTGGGGGCTCTCATGAGGAAAGCATGTGAGATTATACTGAAACACAGCAGGAAGCTACTTAAACTCTCCTTGAAACTAACCAAGCATTTCCTTTAGCTACAGTGCATCTTGTCCGTGAGGAACTCTCTTTGTGTTTCTGTGGCTCGTTGTTTGGCAGCCTCATCAGCTTTGTAGATATTTTAGTTCGTCTGTGCTCAGCAATGGGTTCATATACATTTTGCCAGCCACTTTATTAAATACATCTTGTTAATACCGAATCAGACCAACTTTAGCCCTCAGAATTGCCCTTATTCTTCAAGGAAGAGATCGGACTATAAGTCTAAATCATTCTCCAGAGATTTTTGTCTATATTGAGAATTGCATTGTGTGGTTAAGACTTATCAGCTGGACATCCAGGATGAGAATCTTCGTTTTCACCATATTGCAAAGGTGCTTTATTGGATCAAGATCTGATATTTATGGAGATTTTAGGAGTCCGGTGAACTCATCTTGTTACTGTTGCATTGTTATTTTGGTGAGAAGCAATTTCAGCAATGCTCAGTTGGTACTACGGCTCAAAAGGTCTGCCAGAAAAGTACCACCCATAAAATAACACCACAAGCACCAGCTTTAAATATAGGTACAAGGCAGAATACCATATCATTAATGCCGACTTCTGACCTTGTAGTCTGAAATTGAGACTCTCCTGACCAGGCAACAGTTTACCAGTTTGTAATTGTCCAGTTTTGATGAGCTTTGTGAAATGTAGCCATCATTTTCTTTTCTGTGACCTTCTGCTGCTGTAATCCCATCTGCTTAAAGGTTTGAAGCATTGTGCTTGAAGAAAGGAGCAGACATTGACCAGGTATTTTTTATCGTTTGCATCTTTTTTTTAAATACTCTCTATAAATGTAAGGCAGGATTATACATGAAAATCTCAGACAATCAATACTTGGAAAAGCCCAAATGGAACCAACAACCATGTCACATTCAAAGTTACTTAAATCACCTTCTTTCCCCCCTTCCTGATGCTCTGTTTGAACTTCAACATGTCATATTCATCGTGTTTTTATGATGGTTTGACTGAAACCTAAATAGTTTGACTTGCATGACAGCAACTTAAACCTAAATGGTTTGAGTTGTTGCTATGTGATAGGTTGATATCCTACCCACATTATCAAACAGTTGAATAGGTGTACATAATCAAGTGGAAGAACATGCATTCTGGCTACTACCGTAAAAGACATTACATATCATCTATGCAAGATTTTTCTTCCCTTTTTCTTGGCTCCATCCTTCATTACCCTGGTGGAGCAGGTCTTTATTAATGAAGGGACATCTGTTTCATTAAAGCAGAAAGATGCCTGGGAGAGGAAGGGATGGAAAAGCTTTAAAAGGGAGCACATGCAGAGTACAAAAATGAGCGAGGGTCAGACATGGAGAGATGCTTGATGGCTGCAGGGGGTTTAGAGGCAGACCAAGTGGACATAAAAGGCTAAATGAAATAGACATGCAAGGAGATGTCAGACCTTTAGGCAGGGATGCTCTCATTAAGACTCATGCAGTGTAGAATTGGGTCCTGCTTTTCACACCCATACATGAATTGTACCTTCACTAACAATATCACATGAATCATGATACAACAAGAATGCCACACGCCAATTTCAACCCAAACATGTGGTTCTAAGGCAGGATCAAGCGGTAAATCATTAGATTTATCATGATTATGGTAGCAGAAACGATCAACACAAAGGACAATAACGAGATTTGAACTGTATATTTAAATATAAATTTTAAACTTAATGGTGTTCAAACTTAATGAGGGTTTGAACACCATCATTAAGCAATCCCTGTTTCAGTATCCGATTTTCTGACTGCTTGTGAAGAAATAGCCAACATACAAGGACAAGGGCAGCATTTTTAAGAGGGCTTGTTTGTTTGTTCATATGGAGCAGATTCAAGGGGCACTGCATCTAACAGAATTCGAAGACAAAGTAGCAGGCTGTTTTTTGGTCTTGTGCTATGCAACTGAAATATTTCTGACACTGTCCTTCGGTGCTGCATATTTGAAGCAGCAAGTGTCTGCAGGATTCACATTATTTATAATAAAATGATAGCTAACAACATAATGTAGTTACCGGTACTCATATTTAAAGTGAAGTAAATGCTTTGTCATAGTAGTAATAAGAAATTATTGGATATAGCTGTAGCAATAATTCCAAGTTTGCCACTAATATATTAGAATTTATTTTACTTAAGCAAGCCTATTGAATTAAATTTGCTAAATATATTTGTTCTTGTTTTTTTTCTCAAGTAAACAGGCTTAATGTGCAAAGCATGACACTGTTTTGTTGTGATTTTATAGAGTAGCACTCTGCAAGTACAGAACCCTGTTAGCTGATGTCAGCTGCTATATTTATCTTACTATATGACTGAGTAGAGTTTGCAGTTAAGACAAACCGCTCATAGCTTTCTTACTGTTTTAAAGTAGTGATACCCTAATTAGAGTTATGCATATAGTTCTTTATCTCTAGCACCATAAAGGTCTGTCTTTTATTACTGGAAATGCTTCTGAGTTTGTCAAGTTTCAAGTGAGGGAAAAGTGTAGCACACCTCTGTCAGACAGCTGACCAGCACCATTTATTGCTGTGACATAACATTTTTGGAGTTGTTAGTATCTTAATATAGCTTGATGTCCATGTCTAAAACTGACAATAAGCCTAAGGTTTTACAAGCCAGACATTACATCATCATGGTCTTTTTTGAAAAATCTCTTTGTTTTCCTTTCCCACAGAACACCACACAAGTTCAGCAGCTTCATTTTGGAATGAAATTATTCACCCAGTAGCTTCATCAGCATTGGGCCAAATGGAAGAAATTATAACTGTACATAAAAATAAAGTAAAATCAAGATCGAAGCAGTTTTCCATTTGAAAATATAGTACACAATAGACAATACATTGAATCATAAATCACCAAAATGAAATCAAAATAAATACATTTCTCAGAGTTGTAAAGTTTTGTCATACTATATTACAGCTGAAATCATTTTGCTTGTTGTGGAGTAGCGCTGGAAGTATACCAAGCTCCTATTAACTTGTGATTTAATTTGGCTGTCAGCTAGCAATCAAGGCCACAGACAGCTTGTTTTTATATTTAAATGGGAAGCCTCTTGCGATTACCATCTCTTTTTCAAAGGACAGATGGCCAAGGCATGACACCATTACAAGTTGTGGAAAAAAGCATGAGCTAAACATTTAAATTAACATCAACACACATAACAAAGCACACGCTGGAAATCATACATGTAAAAGGTCTAGCAGGGTTACCCTTAAGTTACAGAAGTATTTTGTAAGAACTTTAAGCGAGAAGCTGAAATATTAAGCTTTTGGGTATTCTGAAGATAATTCCATTAACAGCGTTTAAAAGAGAAAAATATGTTTTTTCCAATTTCAGAAAATATTCTGGGCATTCTAAAAAGAAGCCAGCTTGAAGATGCTTAGCAGATTTGTCAGTCATATCTCGCCATATGCAGATTTAACAGAGCGTTACTATAATAAGGGTGATGGTTGGTGGTCCATTAGTTTGCATACCATGACTGTTTTTGAGACTGATTTTTATGCCTTGTAGGCCACGGTAATTGTTATGAGCCTTCTTTCAACCAGCTGACTGACAGTGAGCAGCATTAGGTGGTGGGGGTCAGCTCTGTGATGTTCTATGTCACAAACAACCTCACAAAACCTAACCAGTAAGTTAGGTAAGAACATTTTTTGGAAAATCTAATTTTTTAAAATCTTGCTATACTTCGGTAACAACTAACACCTTGTTGGTGTATACAGTTTGTGAAGTTCAACTTTAGAGATTTATAGTTTCTTCAGATTCAAACACACATAGCTGTTAGACTAAATATGATCAAATTAAATAAGATTAAAATGATCTTTAGTAGGATTTTGTGCTAGAGCAGATCACCTCGCCTTATGTTTCCCTGATCACATTTTTTTTTTTCCACACTCATTAACTAAAAGTGACAAACCACACTTGTATGCATCATCATTTTTGTCATATGAATAAAAAAACAACTCTTTCCTGATAAATGCAACCCATTTTACTTTGCTTTTAAAACTATGCAGCTAATAAGCACAGTTAGATACACATAATTGCAAAGAGCTTTGCTCTTATTCATAAGCAAATATGAGCAACAAGAACAGTACTTTACCTTCTGCATTAAAGAAAGATAGCCCTTCTGTAATTGTAAGCACCCCTTTAAGCAACAGCTACCTCATGCAGGAGTTGATGGCCTCTTCTAGTACTTTATAGGGTGACATAAAATGCAACTAAATGGGACATTTACAGCTAACATTCAGCACAGTCCTTTAAAGGGGAAAAACACAACACATTAGATTTGAGTCATATGCAGTGTGAAGGAACTAAAGAGCAGAACAAATGGGGATAAGTGCACCAAAAGCTACTTTAACCACATGTTTAATTTGAGGTCATGATGACAATTACAAAAGAACCTCACAGGAAAAGAAATGTGTTGGATTACAAAGTGGGGGGGGAAACAAACTAAAATAGGAATGGGAACATTATGTAGTGCTTTGAGGTCGCATATGGTCACAAAGTTACTACCCACATGCACATGTTAAATGGCCAAGGTCAGATAGAGTCACAGTAGGATCACAAGGTCCCTGCAGAGGACCAGGTTATAACTGACAATTATAATTGGGCTAATTAGTGTAACAAAACCATCATCACAGTGGGTAATGACCTGGGCAGGTCAGCAAGTGTGACGGATGGATGGATGAAAGTGAGAGAGAGGCAGGTAGAGTATTAATTGTGGTAGGGCTAAGGAGAATGATGGATGGGTTAGTGGGGGGGAGTCATAGGGAGACATTTACAATTTGAGGAGATCAGTTTAGCAGATGTTGAGGGATGTATTGAAGCCAAGGCAGCATGGGTGTTAGACACCTTTAATCTGTTTTTCTCTACCTTTTGTAATGTTCACTGCCACACCAACAATCGACACAAAGTAGATTTTTTTTAACTATTTATCTAGTAGATGTTATCTTACTGGCATCCAAAAAGAAAACAAAAATATCAGGAGAAATTTGGAAAAAATTCAGTGTTGTATGACAGTGTAGGCAGAGTAAAGACAATATTTTCAAAATAAAAATATTGGTCACAAAAACAAAACATTTCTCCATAAGCCAAGACAGAAACTGATCAGGCAAGCTGTCAAGCGGTCAAAAGCAGCACCAAAAGAGCTGGAGAAATGGTCAATACTGGTTGTGTTCATCATCCAATGCCAATCGCTTCTTTTTTTGGCAGTTCTACACTATGTAGTAGTGTAAATCAAAAAAGAACAACCATATTTCCTCAAAAATGCTGAACTCTCAAAAAAATCTTATAGGCTAAGTTGAGCTATGGTCTGACGAAAGGACACTTTGAACTTTTGGACCCCACTTCCAAAAAGTATTTTTGGCTCCAAAACAACATTAAGCACCATCAAAAAATTACAATACTTGCAATGAAACATGGTGCTGGTAGCATAATGATCTAGGCTGATTTCATTTCCAGATGAAGGTGGGGTATTAGTCATGATGTATGAAAAATCCCAAATATCAGTGGCTTTTGTCACAGAACCTTTGCACGTCTACAGAACAGTAGAAGATAAAAAGGGATTGTTTATTCCATGACAACAGAGTCTAAATCAACAGAATAATGGCTTTAACAGACAAAAAATTACTGAATGGCCTACTTATTGTGCAGAACTAAACCCAGCAGAAAATCAAGGTAATGACCCGAAGGGCGCATTGGCCCTAAAAATCTCATAGATTAGGAGAGCATTTGCAAGGTAGAGTGGGCAAATATTGCTAAGTAGAGATGAGTCACACAGATGTATTTGTTCCAAAGATACACAGAATACATATAAACTGGCTGAAAACCTGCTGAAACAAAGTATCAGTTTAAAGGTTTGGATACTTATGAAACCAGTTTTTTTTTTTTTTTTTTTTACAGTTTATCGTGTTTTGTCAACACAATAAACTGTAGCCTTCATGCAATTTACACATATCTTGTTTTCTGACTGAGAGTTGTTAAATGATGTTTCTTCACATAACGCATAGCACATTAAATGTTGTGACCCACCATCCACAACTTAAAGTTTAAATGTTGAAGTAATTAGGCAACATTGAATTATGTTGCCTAATTACAACATAATTGTATTGTGAAGCTGAAGTCAGATAACTAAGATTCTTAGTTCAAGACAGATCTGCAGTGAGCATGGGTTTCAACTACATCTCAAAACCAGATTCATAATCAGACACCCATGCTTGTTAGTCATTTGTCAAGAGGAAAAAAATAAAAATCTATCAAAAAAGCATACCCTTGCTAAATTTATTTTTTTAAACCCTCAAGCCAAGTTTATACCCAGTAAAACTCCACCAGCCCGTCATCTATTGTGACTCAGTTGGCCTCATACCCACCCACACACTCAACCACTCGCCCTTCAGCCTCACTTCACACGGGATTAAATGTCTTAGAACCAAAGAACATGAAAGAACATGACATGTGAGTGAAAGACTGTGACACACACGGGGGAGAAAAACGGGGGAATAGAAAGAATAGTGAAATAGAGTGCAAGAACAAGTGTTTTACTCTGAAAATGTTCAAAACATTTAAAACTTGGCAGGGGAATCTGAATGTATATATAAAGAAACATCTAGTTCTTTTGTGCGCCATTGTTTTCCTCATTCATTGATCCAACATAGTTCAGTCTTCTGTAGGTTTTTAATGTAAATCTCAGAACTCTGACATCCATTTAGTTGTGTGTCATTTCTGTAATTTGCCTTCCTCCCCACTGAAATAGTATGGAGCTTCAAACAGGCTGTTGCTCCAGTTTAAGAAGTCATATGAAGCTTCTTTACATTACTCTGCAAACACAACTTGAAGTCTAGTGGTTGTCATGTGTTTCTTAAATTCATTTTTAGTCATTCTGAGAGCAAGAATCTACAGTACTTCCGGAAAGTATTTGCAGTGCTTCATTTCTCCTTCCTCTTTCTAAACCTGTATAAATAACTCATCATGACACTGTGGAACAATTTTAGAATTTGTTTTGCTAATTTATTAAAATTACAAAACCAAGAACTCGCATTTACATCCTCTCTAAATGATTTTATGATCAATCCCTTCAAAGTCTGAACTTCTCAACACGGAGGTATTTCTTGTGATAAATACAAATAACTTATTGAGGTTAATCATACTATAAAAATGACAAAATCTTCTCTGAAGTGTTTGAACTCCACAAACCCAGTTTTAGAGCGGTTGTAAAAGAGCTTAAAATCTTTGTGACCTCCCTAATTAAAACAGCAAAAGATCAGTTCTAGAGCAAAGTGGAGAATACTTACAAGATTACTGACAAACTCTGGGATACTTCTCACATTAGCTTACATCAGTGTTTCTGAGTTCAAATCACACAGCATTGAGCGCTGATGTTTTTGACAGGGTGCTAAAGAAATAACATTGTTGTGCATCTGCCATTTCACAACGATCACTGGGGAAAGCCAGATGCCTACCATAAAAATACATTTAATCACGAGAATATAATTTTGAAAGGTACTTTATGCTGTTTTGTAAGGGTGAAAAAAATGAAAAAAAACAACACTATTGTGATTTTTGTTACATTTTGCAAACTTCTCCCCAAAGCTGTTTTCTTAGAAAATGCCCACTGAACGTGGAGTTGATGCCTAAATGCAACACTAATCTAACACAGGCCTCCAGACTGCAGCTGAAACAGCAGGACAGAAAAGTTTGCGAAGGCGTTTGTGTGTGCATGTCATGTGTGAGTGACTGAGCATTGAATAACGGTAGAGCTGTTGTCTCTGACACAATAATAGGTGTAAACAACACTTCCTCTTGCCGTTCTTGCTCTTTTCGTGGAACTAGTATTTTTCTCTTTTTTTCAACAAAGAATCATTAACACCAATGTGAGGAAATTTGCCAAATTTCTTATAAATTTGGACCTTCTTTAAAATGTATTTCAAACTATGTAACTAGATCTGATAACTGCCATAGTTTTAAACATGACGATAATTAGGATAGGGGTGGTGAAGAAATGTATTTTACGCTGCACAATTGATGCGGTGCAACTTGGACCGGGACAAATCATTTGGTGAGTTGAAAACAACACACTCTTTAAGAAATAGATGCTTTTTAATCAAATGACACAACTCTATAAAGAGATTTGCAGAACAAGCTAGGTTAAGGCCAATGTAGTGCATATATAAGAAGTTTAGATCGGAAAGGATCAACTTGAGCATATTATACTGATGTTTATAAATGCCTTATATTGAAATATGCTGCTGCAAAAATAATATAACAGTACTGTTGACAGTATCACATTTATAAATATTGCAATAAACAGCTTTTAGTGCCTTGCAAAAGTTTGTATATCCTGTAAACGTCTTCAAATGGTCATCCTCCTGAACAAAACAAGGTGAGATTACTCAAAATCAGCCAAGAGGCCTATGGTAACTTTGGAGAAGCTCATATTGGAGGATCTGTTGATGCAGATTTTGTTATGAACATACAAATCTGGCCTTTATGGAAGACGAAGGTAATAACGTGGCTGGTATGGTAGAAAGTGAACTGCTGTAAGTAGTACATGTACAAATAGGTCTGACTACATCGAATATTTTCTGAAATCATTCAAATCTGATTTACGGGTTCTTAGTGATCTTGTTAAAATACAGTGGGTTGATATTGCGTAGCATTGCATGGGATTTTTTTTTTCTGACTCCAGGTTTTTAGGAAGCTCAAAAGCACAGAAGATTATTAAAGGTTCACAACCCTCAAGCACATTTACCAACTCTTACAAAACAATAATCCCATGAGGATGCAAACGCTACAATCGAACACAGCGGCGGCAGAGGTAATTTAGGATAGAGGTTGTCAGGAAGGAAGAGAAATTAGGACGTCTTTAGAAGGAGCAGAAGAATTGGAACAGACACGGAAAACCTCATAGTTGCCATGGTACCAATGGAAAGGAAAGAGGAATCCCTGTAGTGTTAAGCATACACGTCTTGCGAAATTCTCCAGGGCATTTAACCCACAGGCCCTCAAAAGCACTTCGTCCTGCAGGTACAGTCAGTGTTTCTTCCTCACGAGGCTCAGAACAGTGCAGACAATGTTAGACACTACAGGATGCATATTATGTCATGTGTGATTCAGTTTTGACTATACTGAGGATTTTGTTATGACATGAAAATGGCTCTCATGGTTTCTTGATTTCTTTGTTTTTCATTTGTCCATTGATGTGCTTTTCATGTGAACTTAAAGGCTCAGGGCAGAAGTGTGATTGTGCTTAAGTGTTGGTCCTTTCTGTGCTTAAGTGTTGGCCATTTGATGAAATGATTGAGTACCAAGATTTCCTCATTTCGTTTCTGATGCACTGATAGCTTAAGAAGAAATATTCAAAAATAAAGTAGCTTCAATCTTTTAATCTGTATTCCAGGGAGATTATAATTCATTTTAGAAAGACCATATTAACTAAAAGGATCAAAAATGGCAGTAATTCTTGGATGCTGATATCCTCTTTTATCATGCTTTTAATGTTTTATTAAGCTGAATTAATATGAATAATATCACACTTTATTAACCCGCAAAAGTGAAATTGGCATACTTGTTATTACCAGGGGGAAGAAATCTGTAATATGTAAGAATAAATAAGCATTATAGACAGCCTTGATGTAAAGCTCTCATTAAGTTTGGAATATAAAGGTAAGCAATTGCACATTCTTATTATGCAATGTGTCCATGTCTGTGCTTCAGTCCCTTCCATCTCAGTTCTTTGTAAGAACTTTGAAACTTCTCCTCAGAGCGACGGTATTTAGTTTGCAAATCTTACCATCTTAAATCTGCCAAATCTACAAATTAACTTGTTTAGAAGTTAGGGGCCTCATTCCGAGCTTTTGTGATTTTGGACAGCCTATCCTCATGAACAAATCTTCTACTGGCTGAATTGCACATGGAAATAGAGCTAAGAATGCCAGAAGTCCCAGTGAGCACACCGAGCTGCAGGATCCGAATCTTTTTGTCAAACAAACAATCAAACAAATAGTTAAATAGATTTCAATATTGCTAGCATCAAACGTCAATAGTGTTTTTTAGCTTTAATTAATCAATTTTAAATATATGTAACATTAGAGTCTAAGAAAAATTGTTACAGAATGTGTAGAATACAGTTTTGGGCCTCATAATTCTCTTTAGATGCGAAGTTACAACAAAACCTCTGGCAATGTGATACCTGCTAAATATTCCAAGTACTATGAAATAACTATATCACCTAACAAAATACTGTGGTGTGGACTGTAGCAGGACCACATTTAATATTTTATTAGGCTTTAACGTAACCATTACAACAGAAGGACCTGCAAATCTGCAGATAGTAATTATGTTCAGTTGAGAGAGGTGGACCTGCGGTTTATGGGGCATGAACACTTCAGGCTTTATTGCAACAGTTACAAATATCACCAGCAAGCACTAATTAAATTATAATATTGTAATAATTAACTATTGTAGATCATAGTACGCTTATTGGGCTTTTTAAAGGTTTTGTGAAATTATTCTGTTTGTGTTGGGCTTTCTTTAGTTGGACTTTTAATCTTTTTACTTTTTATACTTTTAGTTATTCTTTTACTAGATTTTGGATCACAATTTGTATCTACTCAGTTAAATTCATTACTCACTCTTATCCTCTCACCTAATAACTGCTTCTAAGAGCAATTACCCTTGGTCTTTTCAATTATTCAGACTCTCATTTCGTGTATGCCTGGCTTTGTGTTTCAGTTTATTTTCCGTCCATGCTGTTGCAACCCAATCCCAATGTTTGGTCTTTCAGATTTGGTTAAAAAAAAAAAAAGCTTTGTATTGTTTCTTTGGTATTCTTATTATATCAGGTAAACACATGTCCTCTCTTGTCGTTTGGTTTTCTCTATAGGTCCAGTCATCCTATATTGTGGGCCATCTTTATCTAGACTAAAAGAAGTATATAATGTTAATAAAAGTCTATGTAGTCGCACACAAAATTACAATCAACTTCTATGTAATTTATAGTGCACATTCTCGCATAAACTCTTGTAGTATTGATTTTGTTTTCTTTTTAACCAATCTTCTTTTTTTTATGCAATTTCCTTTGGAACATTTTTGTTTCAGCATAGATCTATTTTGCCTTACTTTGCAGAAAGCCTAAATGTGAACAGATTAATCTCAAAATTATAGAGTCAAGTGATACGAATTCATCAAAAAGTAAATTACATGAGGAGATTCACAGCTTTTTCCTCATCCTTTAAAACCATATCTCTGTTGTAGCACTGAATTGTGCCTCTGTGAAATCTATAGAAACCATCAGTTAATTATCTCACCTTTAACATCTTTTTTTTTATAAATCCATTTGTCGAGGCTTGTTTTTGATATTTTTTAAATGCTCTAGATAATAGCTTATAATTATATCTGCAGTAATTCAGTTTTGTAAACAATAGAAAAGGAAAAAAACCCTAGAGGATGAATGTATTTTTAGGAACAAATTGCAAACAGAAATGCTTTTTAGCTTCAGCAGGAAAAAGATGAAAGACTATTTCCCCTTGAAGGACAAGCCTATTTCAGATCTATACAACTCTACCTGCAGTCTAAAAACATGGTTAATGCTTTCTATTTCTCTGCTGAAAATTTATAGACAATTTGGCTGTATTTTATTCATAACTCTGAATATTTATCAAATATCTTGCTATGTTTGTTGGAAATTTAAAAAAAAATTCATTGTATAACTTGTCTGGGATTTGCGTCTTTTAAACTTCCTATTTTTTTATTTTTCATATAAAAACATTGCCTGGTCTATTAACACAACAGATTTTACAATCCTCTATAGAGTCATCGAAAACACGAAACATATTCACGCTGTTATTTGCTTGTTTCAGTCCATCATCCAGGCATCCCCAAGAGTTGCATTCAATAATTTGAAAAAGATTAGATTTGGGAATTATGAAAAAGGTCAATTTTCACTCTGAGAAATGAGAAGACGGCAACACAGTGATGTGTTTACTTCATTTAAACTGCTGATGTACTGAAGAAAAGAAAAGGAAATTGACAGATTTGTGCACATAAAATGATATGTATAAAGATGTTCCAGAGATGTACATGAGCACCTTTTATGTGAGGTTCATGTGATTGGGTGAGATTGGAGGCAATTAAGCCAGAAGAGGGTATATTTGTTAGGGAGGAGTCTGTTAGAAACACCCCGTTTCTAATCTGCCATCAACAATCACACGTTGTACTTATTGAGTGTCATTAGTATTGGATTTTGTACATATATAAATATGTATATTAAGTACATTATTTCTACTATATTCACACAGATTTCAGCAATGATTACCATTATAGCTTTCTTGGTTTTCATTCAGTTAAATTGTAATTTCCATAGTATTATTGCATCTTAAATCTTAGATTTTAATTGCAATATGTAACACTTGATTTCTGTTGTTTACCCACCAGTGTGCCTCCTCACACATTTTTATTATTTGCCTCAATAGGCGCAAACCATAGCTGGCCCTTGACGGGTCGATTATTTTTCTGTTGAGACTTTTTTCTGTGATCATAAAATAACAAACACGGTCATTAACAATACTCAGAAATGCTGCGATGTTTAAACTTTAATCGGTACCAAGTGCCCCAAAATCTGCCATGTAAATTTCTTCCACACCATTTCACCACTAGCGGCAGCCTGAATTGTTCATATAAAGTCAGGACAGATCGAAGCTGTGACACACAGCTTTAGTTTTCAATCCTTAGTTGATGAGATTAACACTCAGTTTGGTGTTCTGCCTCAAGTTTCATGTCAGTGCAGGTTCAGAGAGGGTATTCCTCACAACCTGGTTGTAACAAGTGGTCATTTGACCTACTGTTGCATTTGTATCATTCCAAACCTGTCTGGCTATTCTCCTCTGACCTCTCAGGTCAACCCAAAAAATGTAACATTAATCTTTACTACTGGCTCTCTCTGGATATTATGTCCTCTGTAACCCAAGAGTTGGCGGTTCATAAAAATCTCAGTAGATCAGCAGTTTCTGAAATACTCTGACCAATGCATTGAGTTGCTGCCATGTGATTGGCTGATTGTTTACTTGTGGTAACTAACACTTGGACATGTTCGCTTAATAAAGTGGCCAGTGAGTGTTTATCAGTAGATTATTTCCCTAAACTCTGCCTGGCACCCATTTTCAAACATAAGATGCAATACTTTGTTCCTTCTCCACACACAGAAGCCAATTACATGGCTCTTATTAATGTAGTCGTCCCATTTGAACGCAGTTAATCATGCACGGAGTGGCAGGAGGATAGAGATTAGGCAGCATGAGCTTACATATCTTGTAACATGTCATGGGGATAGTTATTTCAATAATGGAGCACAAGTTACAAATAAGTTGTAGGGGTAGAGTTAACTTACAAACTGGTTGTCATGGTGGTGGTTAAGTAAAAATGTCATTTTTCTTTGTTTTTTATGTTTTTGTGTCAGCATATCAACTTTCATAGAAATCCATGAAGATCTCACAATCGATCTACTAATCTTGCAAAGTCACTAAACATATAAATTTCAAACGCTCTTGGAAGTGCGCTTACATATGGCCATGCAGTGGACACGTTTGCATGCAGCATTCTGTCACAATGTTGGTATACGAAGCAAGGTGACAAGTGGAGGCAAGAACTCATGCAGGGCATTGAGCTCGCACACACATGCAGCTTCAGGGTACAGCGTAGAGAGAAGCACATTAAATCAGGCTCACATCAAGTGTAACCCTCCCTCAAACACATCACATGCTTACAAACATGCCAGGGGAAACACAGACACAGTCTCAGAACAGGGTGGTCTAACGAGCCTCTGGTGATTCAGGACAGATTCGGGACACTTTGGCTTCATTAGTCAGAACAAAGTAGGCCAGATACCTTTAGAACTTAACTCATCTGTTCCCGGGCCGCCTCCTTCCTACTTAGTGTCACTGACTCTTTTATCCCCTTCTTCCCTTTCTTCTCTTGACCTCCCACTTATTTCTCCTCTGTCTCCGCTCATCTGTTTGATCCTTTCCCTTCTTTTTCAAAGTCCGCTCTTATCTTTTGGAGACATTCGACCATCTGTTGCAGTCTTGTCCCTCTCCCCTCCATTTTCTACCCCCACCCCTCTGATAAGTCTCCCTCTCTCTTCAACCTTTTTCTCTCTTTCGGTCTGTGAGATGCCCCAGACCGAAAGAGTGGACGCACCCACATGCTGTGAGTTTGATCTGATACAATTTGCTGCAACATTAATGAAAGCATAAACCTATATGAATATTGATAAGCTATTCTTTTGCAATCTGCACATTCCGGATGGCCTTGAGGCCAACTAGGGAGACTCACACCAAAGATAGAATATTAAACTGACAAACATTGCTAATGAATATTCAGTGACGATATGAAATCTGAAATTGACATGGATTCTCATGTCTTCCCCCCTCTGAGTGAGATAATTCTCTGCACTTGCACTGCTGCACATACTTTGGGCTGTGGCGTGTCCAAAAGGGAGTTTTCTGCTTGCACAATCTCTTTAGTCAAACAGACATGGACAAGCCTTTGCATCATGATCCTTTTGTCTGCGTCACTGTGTTGATTAAGCTGATTGTCTGTTTTAGACAAAAATTCTGCTTTGCTTCTTCATTCTCATTCAAGATTTTGAAACAATATATTTACAATATGATCTTGGTTCATTTTGCAGTGTACGTTGTTCTTATAAAAATTAAGATGATCAATGTAATAAGTTATTATTATTATTATTATTTTTTTATCCCTTTAACTGTCAACCTCAAAATGCTTTGGTCCAGGAGGACACTGCTGTCTTATTGATAGTTGAGGGTTTTAAACAGGAAGCTAGACTTTTTCCTTTTACTGTTTGGTCATTTTGCAGTTCTTATCATTTTAGACCTGATTTTTTTAAGTAGGAAAGCAAGGATGATGTTTTGTACTTATCTTGGGAACGTTTTGTCAAACTGGTAAAGGTACAAATGACCCAGTGTTAACTTCAATAGAGAACAAAAAACAACAAATGTTTGTGAAATTTAAGTTCTTTAAGTTCTTGTTTCTGTCAACTACTGTCATCAAATGTGCTTTAAAATGATGACAGCCTTTTAAAAATCAAGGGTCTGCTTTCTCAAGGGAATATTCACATGGATTGATGATTGCTGTTGGTAATGTGAACCACATTGTATATATCTAAAACACAATGCTAAATGTAATCTTCCAAAGTTTTTGGCTTTGTTAAAAATAAGGAAGTCCCTGTTTAATGGCATCTGTGTTCTCACACACTTGAAACAGTTTAGGTTTTCTGAGATTAATGCTCTATGAATGAACTGCACTGACTGAATTTACAGTCCAGCAATTAAATCAGGGGTGCCCAAAGTCGGTCCTCGAGTTGCCGGCATCCTACATGTTTTAGTTCTCTCTCTAGTGATGGTAACAACTTCCTCAGCAAGTCAATATTCTTCTTAGACCTTCTAATGAGCCATCATTTGATCCAGGTGCGCTAAACCAGGGAGAGAACTAAAACATGCAGGACGCCGGCCCTCCAGGACCGACTTTGGACACACCTGGATTAAATAATATGCATGTCCTGACGGCTTGGTGTGGTTTTCTAGTACTGTACTACATCTCTTAGTAAATTATCTGGAGCATTTTTATTTTTATTTTTTATTTTTTTACAAATATTCTCCCTCAATTTACAGCATAGTCAGACACATAAGCTGTGTGAGTACCCCCTCTGGGTGTTTGACTGTGCAAGGTTATACAAAAACACTAAACAGACATAACAAAGTACAACTTAAATCTACTTGACTACTGATTTATTTTCCAGCGGACAAAAGTATGATGAACGACAACAAACCAACAAAGAACAAAGGAAACCATGCTGAATGTATACAGAGAAAGAAAATGACTTCTAGTGAATAGATCAGGATCAATCTGTGACAATGGCTTGGCAGGGAGAAAGGCAGAAATCAGAAGGGAGCAAGGGAAACAGTTTTTTAAAATAAAACATGAAGGCAGACAAATCTAAGTGCAGGAAGCAGAGAAACAAAGCAAAACATAAATAAGCAAGATTTAACGAGCATTGAATGACATTAACCCAAAAACTGTCCAAATTCACTAGCCATACACAATGAACAACATAACTCATGTCCTGTGTCATTCCATGCAATTTATCAAAATTTAGTTTAAGAGAACATGATTCAATTCAAAGATGGCATATGATTCTTTATAATTCAATACTGTGAGTTTCTAAGAACTTGCAGAATAAGCTCGAGTTAATAAGACATTTACACAGCAAGAGTAAATGATCAGATAAAAGATAAAGGCTCTAAAATAGCCTTCACTGTTTGACATTGAAAGTAAATCTTCTCACTCAATGTGCTTATGGCTATCTTTGTTACTGCAGGTCAACAGACTCTCTTTGCAAACAGGCGAGTTATTTTCTAATAACAAATAAAGATGTCTTAAACCAGATTCAGATCTGGCCTCAAACTAGACCTTCTTTCCCTCTTGATTTGCAGTTAATCTTTAATAATGCTTTATCATGTTAGCACTCAAATAATACTTGCTCAGAAGATTCAAGAGAAAGCTGCTTTGTTATTGATGAACAATAGTAAAAAGTGCGGGAGGAGAACATTTAATCACCACTTTTTTTTTAATTAAGTATTCTTGAGTCCTTCCACTGCTAAGTTTTAATAGAAATAAGGAAAGGAATACGTTAGATCTAGTTTGCAGGGAAAGTATAATGTAATGAATTTCCAGCACTGTCTCAATGCATTCCTAGTGATGTATAGATACAGATTTTTTTCTGCTCATATAAGCTGCTAAAGATGTTAAATCGTATATATACTTTGTTCTAGACTCTCCCTTATGTTTTAGGAAGTTATTTAAGGTGTAAAGACAAAATAATGTTTTTGTTTGTTCTCAAATTTATCCACCAAACACATTTCACTCACTGTAGTCCAATCTTTTTATGCAAGAACACTGGTTATTATCAGTGAGCCTATGTCACCATATATTTATTTACTGTATTTTCTGGAATTTTAAACCATTAACAAAACTGCTTGACTCGGTGTACTGGTGTTTGTAACACACTCTCTATAACAGGAACTGTTGGCCTCTCCTTACAAACTTGAATCTTGTCTTGATGTGATATCTTGGCTAATTTTGACAACAATAAAAAAACACTAGTTATTTTGGATGAATAATATCTTCGTAAACATTTAAAGGTATTTTGAAATAGCTCCTCTTCCTCTTGTTTTGTTTGGATTTATGCAGGTTTAGATGCAGCTCTTCATCCCAGTGGGTGTGGTCTCTGGCCACTCCAACTGGTTGTTACTTAAATGTAAACTTTTTATTTATCAGTTGATGGGCTTAAAATGGGACAGAGCACAATCAATGACAACATCAATGTTGAATGTAGGCTAATGATCTCTGTGGCTTTTATGTGGGGAAAGATCCAATTAGTCTGCACAAAAATAGATAATTAAAACATAATTAGAGCAAAATAACTTTTGCAAACTCATTTTATTTTTCCAACCTCATTTGGGAAAACAAAAACAAAAAAAACCAAAACGGCTTTCTGAAATTTTTCCAGAAGCTTTGCGAGACCATCTGCGCTCAACTTATGCTAGTGGAGATCCTATAATCACAAGTCATGCTTAAAATTGTGTGGACAGAGTCTTCTGTTCTTTGCATTTGGTTGTTTTCCTGATAAAATTTTTGTAACAGTCAAATGTGAGGATCTATTTTCATTATGCATGCTTATTTAACTGTAAGGTGCTCCAATATACCTGGTGAGTAGTGCACAAATTCATTTATATACACCATAAAATAAGATAATGTAACAGAAACGCTCTATTTAGAGATTTGAAATGAGGAATACGTTGAGATATTGGTTCAGAATACCAACATGCATCAGCAGAGATTCTCTGAAATGTATGTTTTGAGAGAGGTTTCACATGATTGAATGTGTTATTTAAAGGGCACACTGTCTTTACAGAGTATCACTTTATATACAGATCTTTGGAGATATGACTACAATCCATGTGTACCTGAACTAAAGAAGTGGGCTCTTTGTAGACATTTGACATTGTCCCTTATGTTAATTGTCTGTAAAAATAGTCACTTGCCTGGAGTTAACTGACCAAATGAGGGTTGTTTATTTTTGTAAATGAACACCCATGTTGTTTTGCACAAGCCCACACTGCCGGCTCAGAGGACAGACTCACTTAGCTGTAACAAACAGGTACTTGGTAATTTTATGACCTGAGGTGCTGATGCAGCAGAGGAACAGTGGGGGCGTAGATGTGAAACGGGTTGAATTAGGACAAATTAATTGGAGTTGCATTCGGAGTTGGTAACTGCCATTGCTGATCAGATCAGCTAATCTTCTTCAGAGTAGTGTGTCCCTTGCAATCACACACTTCCAGATACATCATGAAGAGCATAATGTCAGACAGTTTTGCCTATGAAGAGCACCCTGCTTTTTACAGCAAGGTCCAGTAAGCACCAAAGTGCAGTTCTGTAGTGAAAACCAAGCTTTCTTTATTCAGTATGTTAATGGTCATTTTAATTTTCTAGTTCTGAAAGCTTAAAGTTGTCTTACTTGTGTTACTTTGAAATATTGTAATACAAAATAACGCCCATGAAGCAACATATTTTTGCCAAAGTGACTAAAAAGAAAAAAAGTAATGTTTCCTGCGATAAGAAATATTTTCCCAGCGGCCAGTGTCCCGTAGTGTTAAATATGTGGAGGAAATCTATCATTAGAAACATCTCTGTCTACTCTGCCTTCTCTTTCTGTCCTAGTGAGTGGATTGTGGGTGCAGCGGGGCACTCAGTTGTTTTTAATGTGACGACACAGGTGGCAGCTGCAGCACTACCATCGGGCCGAGCAGACATCTGATGGAAAAATTTATCTAGTGCTTTTTTTTTCCTTCCTGGAAAGCTCCACTCTTCCTCTGTGTTTTCTTCATGCATCGTTTTTCAATCTCTTCTTCTCCCTTACTCCCACCTTTCACATCTCCTGTAGTGTGTCAGCCCACCTGGGCTGTCACACAGAACAAGATGAGAAATGGGAAAGCAGCTCATCAGCTGCACCACCTGACAGGAAAGTAAGTAAGTGTGTGGGAGTGTGTGTGTGTGTGTGTGTGTGTGCGTGCGTGCGTGTGCGTGCGTGTGTGTGCGTGTGTGTGTGTGTGTGAGTGTGTTTATGTAGGTGAAGGTGTATCTATATTTATCAGGCTGGCATGTGAAGAAGTAATAATTGATATTTAAAGCCAATGCATAGCAATATGCTCTGTATGAGCATAAGCACATTTCTACATGAGTATATAGATACTGAGCTAATGCAGCATAACTGAACTGTTTGGTTTCAGACTGTTTGGAGGGACACCACCACCACCCTTTTATTAAAGAACAAAACCTATGACAAAAACTTTGATTCAAGAAAGTAAGTAACCAAATTACTGACAAAATGTTGTCCACATGTTGTTGACATCTATTTAGAACAGTGACATCAATGCTTTGCAAAAATCGTGTGTGAAATGTACATGTTCTCAAATGTACATTTTATTTAATTTTTGCAACTTTTATTTGCTTTTAGTGCTACTTGATAGTAAGACCCTGCATTATGTTAGCACTGGACAGCATGTAAACATGGGTATGTGGAAATCTTGGCTCAGAGTTAATACGCTCACCAACATGTCACTGAAGCTTCAACATTTCCCAGCCTACTTGTATTTCCTGCCCACATACTGACTCTGTGCCCTTGGCATTTCGGATGGCAGATAGCTTATTTTCATTCCCACAAAAGTTTAGGATGAGGACACTTGAATCACTAAGGTTTTTCACCCTCCCTCATCCACCTTATTCCCATTACCAATCACGGTTTGCCTAAATTGGGTTCACAACTTCCAGACCAGCATTACTACCTGCCTTTCCTTTAAAAGGTGTAGAACATAGTGTGGTTGTTGGTGTCAGACAGTGCTTATCTACTGGGGTTTTCATACAACAGCATTTCTTGGGTTGACAGAACATTGTCCAGCAAAGAGAAAATGTCTCGCATGCAGGATTGTGTAGGCAAAAATACCGTTTTGATGTTGGAGAAGAATGGGCAGACTCTTTTGAGATTATAGAAAGGCAATCGTGGGTCATATAACCGCTACAATTCACAGAGATTCACCAAAATTGGACAATGACAGACTGAATAAACATTGCCTGTATCGATGAACCTCAATTTTAGCTCCAACTTTCAGGGTCAGAACTTAGTAAAAACAGCATGGGGGACATGGATCAGTCTTGGCATATATCAAGGGTTCAAGCGACTTCTGCAAGTACCAACTGAGCTTTGTTTAAACCCAACGGTCTACCTCAGTATTATTGCTGACCATGTTCATTCCTTTATAATCACAATGTACCGTGTTTTTAACACAAGGATGTGATCACTGTACTCCACTGCCCTCCATCGACTCCACATCTCTATCTAGAAGAGTCTACATGTACTGCACCTGAGTGATTCCATCATGTAAATATGGACCAAAGTGTCTGAGGAAGATTTCTGACATCCTGTTGAATCTATGCCATGAACAACGGTAATTTTAATATCAAAAGGTGGTCCAATCCATAAACGCCAAGGTTACAACAATTGCTGTTGAGTTTATGTGGATGTACGTGATGTAGCATTTGGTGAAAATTTTGGTGAATTCAGCTTTTTCTTTCCAAAAACCTGGATGTTAGCAGCTTGTTTGTAATTATTTAAAAACGCTATAAAACAAGGAACAGTACAGCTACAGCCATATTTCGTATTAAAGCTTTTAAAACTTGTTCGCTGACAGTTTCAGATTGTATGACAGATTAATTTGTACCAGTCAAGACCCAGCATGTTTTAAATATTCCTGGTATCACCGTGACTGGTGCTTTTGTTGTTGTTTTTTCCTTGAAACTGATTTCAGTTGACTCTTCCTAGCATCATGTTGCACGCTGCACATAGCATATAACTCAGCAGTCTGGTGGTGAATGTACACATCCATGTACAAAAGGTTTGTGCTCACACATAAGCATCAGAGAATCTACAGTTTCTGAGTTTTCCCACATGATGTATCAGCCTGACAGCCTGTACCGCACTGTCATAACTTCATTCTTCATTGTTTTCCCTGCTGTCAGTCCATGAATCTATCTTGTCAAACTGTCAAGCCTTTATACTTTATTGCTGTCTTTGATCTCATATTTTTTATATGCATTCATCAGATGCAAAATGTTGTATACAATGACACTGATTTTTAAAGAAACTTTATTATTAAGTTATACCTAAGAGTAAGCAGAAACAAAATCCTCAATGTCAGACAGCTGAGTGATCAGACCTCTACATACTGAACCCTTCTCCTAAATATGTCCAACCTAAAGCCATTGATTGATGTGATTAGGAATATAAATTGAAATATAAGTTGCAGAGCCAGTATTCTAACATTATGCAATGTACTCAACATTGCAGCCTCTTTATAAAAGGTTTTTTGGAGACATCCAAATTATTTTTGCCATAAGTCTATAGCAGATATACTGAACATATTTAGCTAGAAGACACTCCCTGATTTAGGAGGATGGTACATTTTTGCAGAGTGACACGCTACGCTCTGAATAAAATAGCGTATTTACATTTTTTCACCTCTCTGTTGTTTGACAAGGTGCCAATTCAAAACACGTCTACGACCTTACCAGGGGAATAGAATGAGCGACATTCAGTTGTGAAAGTTGAAGAATTTAGAGACATTCCTAGGAAGCGCAGTCAAATGTTTGGTGTTTACCACCAAAAAATTTAAGAAATTTAAGATTATTTGGGTTTTAAAGAAGAACAACACAACAGTTACAGCCCTGTTGCGTTTGGTGGGGCTGGTAGAAAACAGCTCCTACAGTTTTACCCTTATTAAGGTGAAATAACCTCAGGCCTCCTGCCAGGTCTCAAGTAGATCAAAGAAATGTCAAACCGTGGAAATGGAAAGAGTCCAGCACACCGTGTGGCTTTTCTTATCATGACACCTGCTGAAATAATATTTTTTTACACAGCACAACTCAAGAACATGGCGCTCTAGTTTTATGTAAGCAAATATTATTTATCAGTAGTTCAATCCGGACTTATATATAAAAAAAATAATTAAATGATACAGGAGAATATTGTGGAGATTTACATTGACCATCAATGACGTTTATAGAAATGCATTAGGCTTTAAAAACAAGGTGTTTAAAAACAGCTTTTGTGATAATTGGACAACTAGAGTAAGTGCCATTTTGACACATAAGGGGCAGTCAGGGGCAGCAATCAATCCAGAAACTGAGTGGCTGAAGTACACAGAAAAGGGAGTTTGTTTCAGTAGCTAATATGGAGCTAAAATCACTTGGATGCAGTCCAGTCAAAACATCTTTGTATTCATTAACCAAATAGCTGTTGTTATAGCAATCAAACTCTTCTTTACATTTGCTGACTACATGTTTGAATGTTTGAGCTGTTAATTTGATGATTTATCTTGATGATGAGCTTCAATGTTAAAGTTAGAAGGTCTCTTTGCCATCACTCTAATGCAGTGGTTCTTAACCTGGGTTCGATCGAACCCCAGGGGTTTGGTGAGTCGGTCTCAGGGGTTCGGCGGAGCCTCTGCCGTGGAGGTAAAGACACACTTGTGTAAAGTCGTGATGACGCGCCCCGCTTTGCCATCACTTGCTGCAGAGGATCACGTTACATTCCTTAGCCAATCAGTGCTGCGGAGGAGCCCTGATTGAAGGAGTTCCATTCTCAGCATGGATTTGAACTTGTGTCTTTAATTACTTCAGCAAAGCTCACAGTTTTTACCAAATTCTATAGTCTAAATCTGCTCCTTAGTCGCATCTTTTCGGGGTTGCTACTGCCTCTAGTGGCGTGGGGGTGGTAACACAGCTAATATAATTACATTACCACATCAGAATACCGCAAAGTATTTTGTGTGTCGGCCGGGGGGCGGGGGGATAAGAAGGGTTCGGTGAATGCGCATATGAAACTGGGGTGTTCGGTACCTCAAACAAGGTTAAGAACCACTGCTCTAATGTTTAGCTCCTTCCACAAATTCTCAATCAGATTCGAGTCGGTACACTTGCTGAGCCGCTCCAAAATGTTATTATGTCCAGTCAGAAGAAACGTGTTGTTGAAATTAAAATTTACTTTAAGCCTAAATCAGCCAAAGGTATGAATACTGTCTGGATTGTAGCTTCTTTTTCTGTGTTGGATTCCTCTTGCACAGAAATTGATGTCAGATTCTTCTCTGTCCACCTTGTAGCTGTCATGGCTTATACTGATGCTAACATTCACACTTTCTGTCTCCCTACTTTTTTCTCTTCATCCCAGTCTCCAGCTTTCTAATTATCTCTTTCTTTCATCTTGTGTAACTTTGGTTCTTTGCTGTCACCTTTTACTCTCACTTCGCTCTGCAGTTCCCATCATCTGTCGAGCTATCCGCTTCTTCTTTGTTGTTCTACCTCTGTGTCATCCCCTCACCTTTATTCTTTGACCTGCTCTTCTCTCCTTATTATGTTATTTGCTTTTGTCTTGATCTCATATCCCCCTTCCTAACACTTTCCCCATGTACTTATATGTCCTTTTTTTGTGTTCCTTAGCTCCTATTCTTACTTCCTTCTTTCTGTCAATTTCTGATTTGTCACCTATTCACATTTTACCTTTTCTACCCCACCAGTTTAAGATTTTGAATGTTATTTCTTTAGCCTGTGGTTGACGAGGGTGTTTTTTTTTTTTTTTTTTTCCAACAATTAGGCTCATACACACTGAGTCACGAGGTTTTTTGGAGATTGTGGTTGATGAGCTTTGCCAGATTCTCAACATCCCTACCCAACAGAGCTGCTGAAGAAACCTCATTGGGCCTCGTGGCCACAGCATGGCACAGACTTTGATACTGGCCAGTCTGCGCTTTCCATTGTGGGTGGATGTTTAAAACCCTGGGGCAGCGCACTACTCAACTCCCCCAATCATAAGAAGTGACTAAGAGCTGCTCGTCAGACCCTTGTTCAGCAAACCTAAATGTTGGCTGCGATCACATTTGAAGCTTTTACACAAAGCTGTATTTGGATGGTTCTGATGCTAGCAGACATCCTGATGTTACTCATGCATTTTATCAGTGAAAAATATCATGCAGTTGCCAGGCAACATGTAATACTTTGTAAACTGGATGGAGCACTAAGTTGGATGTAGTTACTGTTAACAGAAAGTTCATGAACTTTCATATGAACACAAATCTAAGACATAACTTATCTAATATTTTTAATGTATTTTCATTCCTTCTTAGTGTCAATATCATGTTGAGTTTGTAAAATTAGGCTGCACTAATTGTTGTTGGCTCCTCAAAATAGTCTTGTAGACATTCTGCAATAATTTGCATAATAAATATACAGAATCAGTTGTGCTGTCACCGAGCTCTTGGGGGAGGAAAAGAGAAAAAAGAAATTTTATGACAAATGAAAAATGTATACGGCATTTGAATGCACCAAATAGAAGCATACGGTTATTATGACATACTAGATTGTGCAGTTCGAAGTATAGCACGTTTGGCATACCAGCTCATCCGTCAACAATGTCCAGGATATGACATCCAGCTTTCTGAGTGACAGTTTGCTGCTGTGTGGGTTGAATTGACTGCTCCTTTCATGTTTTCAATCTTTCTTCATTATTTTGGACCCAGCCCCACCCAAACTGTCATCAGCAAATGTCGGTGAGGGGCCTATCCATTGCTTCACCTACCTCCAGGACTAAAAACAGAAGCCCTGCCTTCTGTTTTTAGTCTTTAGTTTACATGTGGTCTGTCTTCTCTATATGAGATTCAGTGTAGCTATCATGGTTAACTTGTGCACTGCTGAATAAAAACAGGGCACATCTGTTTTGGAGTTCATGTTCACTATGAAGTGAAATAAAGATAATATTCCATGGTTTTATTTGATTGTGTTTACATCGTCACGGAAATAGCACAAAGTTTGGCCAAACGTAATTGGGACATTTTGCCTGGTTGCCGCAGCGCATGTACTTGTATTTTGTGGAAAATCTGCTCGTATGTCTATTGTTGTTAAAGGAAAACAAAGGAGAGAGAAAAAAATGCATCAAATTCAAAAAGAGCTGATTGTGACAAACAATTAAGTTAAAATATTCACTGTTTGCTGAAAGATGGTGTTGATGTTTAAGGAGATTTCAGTGTTGAATAAAAAAAGCAAATAAACGATTATATATATTACTTTGTGTTTACTTCCAAACTAATGTTACCTCTTTTTTTCTGAGGCAGTTGGCCATACTTAACAGAAGCCTTTTATTCCTGGATTTAGAGGATAATCCTGCCATATTTATGTTTATTAATGTCTTTCGAAGGTGGGCCAGAAAGTGTCAGATTCTGGAAGACTAAAGCTGTTCTTGACAAGCAAGTAGGTTAAATATTTAGTCTGCTGAAAGCAGGCGATAATTCAGATGCAGGAGAAAAAAAACAAGAGAAACACAACCTGCTGCATTGCTGACTGTAGGGAAAGAGGGCAGGAATTTCAAAGAGCACATTTTGCATCCTTACTTTCAGTGCAGCCAGCCTTATGTTTAGTTCGTCTATTCTGGATTATAGCTTTGGGATTTATTTGCATCCCTCCCTGCTTCTGTTAGATGATCTGACGTGTGCACTTGCAGACGCTCCTAAAAGCATATTTTTAAAAGCTTCTGCCAAAAATATTTTAAGTCAAGTCATTGTCTTTTATTCTCAAGCGAACTGGTAAAAGGAGAAAAGAACAGGGTTTTTTTGTTGTTTTTTTAATGATGTGCTGCTCTGCACTTAAAGTCTAGTTCTTCTATTATTTAAAAAAATTGATTTGTGACTATGGGAAACATAAAAATGTAAAAAAAAAAAAAATGTTAACAGTTATTCTACTTATTTACTAACTCGGAGTATTCCATGCTTACAAAGGTTGAAAATTCTAACAAAGTCAAAATTAAATGAGTGAAGTGAGGCAAGGATTCTGCTACAGGCTGTACAACAGAGATTCACTTCCTAAGCAGTTTGTGTATCAATAAAAACCAGCAAGTTCAAAGTGAAGGCATTCCAGCAAACCCAGGCTTAGTTTCACCTTTTGTTTGATTGTATTTGGATGATTTATCCTGTTAACTGCCCTCAGAGACTCTTTGGAGCACAGCATGTCTGTGAAAAGTCAATTTTTCAACTCAGAATAAATCGTGGAAAATGCTAGTTAAAGCATTCTTGTATTCGATTGGAAGTGAAATCTTGTTTCTCGTCTTTATGTATCACTTCGTTCATTTTTCAGCTACCTTGTAAATTTACCGTTAAGGCTTTATGCAGCAGGAAGCAGTGCAATAGAATATTTGAAAAAGTTGTTTGTTTGTTTGTTTATGTCCTTTAGGACCACGGTGATCATTCAGAGGCTACATAGTTGATTTTTTCCATAAATCCTGAATATTCATGCAGGGATTAGTACTTACTTTTCTAGTATGAGGGTTGGTGGAGTAAGAAAGAATTAAAATGTTTTATGCTTTAGTAAATAATGTCTTTAATTATTGGCAAATGAGAATTTACCAGTATAGTACCTTGCAATATCATTCATGTGCCTTTTCTAACTAGTTATTATGGAACAATATCCCAAACTGTTGCCATCACGCATAGCCCTGTTCCATCCAGTGTGATAAAATATAATTTCTGCACTGTCCAACTGTGTAGAAATGTCCAACTTCATGCTGTGCAAGCACGTTTTCTGAGGCAGAAATTAAAGTTTCTATAAGTACATAGCTGTTCAAGATTAAAAAAAAAAGAAGAAGGCTCTTACTACCAGCAAAAAATAGTTTTTTTAACCCTCCCGTGGTCTTAGTGCGACGCTAAGACCACAGGCGTGTCAAGAGGCGTGTCAAAAATGTCAGGGTCGAAGGGCATGGAAGCGGAGGGGTCGTCCCGTCAGACCATCAATTTTGGAAGCTACGCAAAAAAACCTTGTAAAATCGCACGCAGGGTCAGTGCGACCCTACCGGACCACGCACAGAGTAAAAATCTTGTGCGATCTAAAGACCATGGGAGGGTTAAAGTAGTGACCCCCCCTCAAGAGGACTTGATAGAAATGCATGCCACATTTTTCAGCTGTTTTTTTTTTTTTTTGTAAAAATCCTGGTCTTTTAATTCTTCTAAGTTTTACGATACTTTCCATTGTTCTATTCCTCCAAAAATACATCCATGTTTGTGGTTGTAATGCAACAAAACGTTAAAAAAGTTCAAGCGATGTGACTATTGTCACAAAGCCACTTTTCCGGTGTTTCCCTCTTCCAAAGACCCACATTAACTTTTAGATCGTATAACGTGTTCGGCATGAAAGAAGCTAAATAATACAGACAAAGTGTAACTTCTCTAAACTCAGTGGAAAAGATTTGCTTTTTAAGATTCATTTATTTTGTAGAGGGCTTTAACTAGACTTGACTCAGCCTTTCGTTGCTTTATTTTTTCAAGTTATGTTGAACTGAGATTTCTAGGAGTTGCAGCTCAGTGTAAACATAGATCATTAATTTGCTTCTTGTCTGAGACAAATGATGGCAAATATTACACAAATGACGTTTTTAAGGATCTGCTAATGCAAACTTGTCCACGGCCCCGTTGCTTTATTCTTCACGACTCTATAAAGACAAACTCTAGAGAAGCCCCATCTGATTTACCTTTGTCGGGGTGTGTGTATGAGGGTGTAATTGTGTCTGTGCGTGCACGCGTGGGGGTGTGTGTGTGTTTGTATTCCTAGGACCATGTGTGAGACCGAGGTACTCTCCAGAGTGTTTGTACACAAACACACACTGGCAGCCTGGTTGCCGCAGAGCGTGTACTTGAGAAAGGACACCTGAGTTTGTAAATCAGTCTTGTTCTCTTTTTTTCTCCACAGTTTGCTGTTCGCTCCAGTTTTAAAGTCATCTTTCTTTATCTCTGCGTTTCATCATTTTCCCACCAATTCTTTCCTTTTTCACCTCCTGTGTGTTTTTTTATCTTTTCTTCCTTGGTTAGGCTGTGTATTGTGTATTTCTCTTCTTGTTCAACCTTAACCTGTTGTACCTGTGTTCATTACACCCACATGCACTCAAATTTAACCACCAAGGTTTTATTTGATCCATCGAAGATGATTCATGGTGTCATTTTCAGATGGACCAGAAATCTCCCTTTGATACACAACATATGTTTCCTCAATCAGCACTTAATGCAGTCTCTGGTAATTGTTTTCTTCCAAGGCGCCTGCCAACTTGTATCTCACTATTTGTGCCTTACCTTCTGTTGTTTTCTCAGATGTCTATGGGTGGAAAAACAACATTTTTTTTCATAAGATTAGTGATTTAGCCCTAATTAAGCTGCCCTGCATACATTGACAAGTGCGCAGCAGATATTCAACGCTGTAATAATTCCCCCATGTTTTCTTTCCAACGCTCCATGTTGAAAATTTGCCTGGTGCGTTAATTCTCACTCCCCTTCATTAGATCAAGGAATGTGTGAGATATGTTGTAGTGTTTATCCACCCATTAGAGTCCATTAGAAAGTAGGGATGCACTCCCCAAGCTCTTTAAGAAAGCTGTATGGACAACGACACTGTTTGATGTTTTGGCAGAGTATGTTGCATGAAAGCGTATTGCAGCTCAGCTGCTACAGAGCAGATTTCTAAGCTTCAGTTCACGTTTTTATTTATTTGAAGCTAATGAGTGCGTCAATTAGCGTTCCTTTATCCTGCAGGTGTGGTGTAATGTATGTGACGGACATGCAGAACAGAGGTTCAAAGGATTTACCAAGGAGAGCCATTTTTGAACTCCTTTTTTAAAACGACCTACGAGCATTTATTCCAATAACACTAGGTGTTTTTAGACGGAAATATGCCGTTTTTTTTATTCTCGTTTTAATCCAAGCATTAAAGGTGTTATGAAAAACACAATCAAACAATTGCTTCACAGTCTACTTTGTTAAACCCCACAAACTGAGGATCCATATCGTGAACAAAGTGGTTCTGTAAGAGGTTGTCCTTGTTCCCGTTTCTTTCATCTTGAAGATCATCCTTGAATGTGTTTCCCTGATCTTGTTCTTCATACAGCAGTTTGAATAAAGCGCTTAACCTATGCAGAATCCTTTCATATGTTGGAAGATAGAAATCGTACATCAGAGCAAGATTTCTAGTCTGGCGTTGAGAGAAAATTTCTGTAATTAACGTTGCGTTATCTTTGTTGCGTTGAAGTATTTTCTAATATTTCATCCGTCTTAATGCATATAAATATTTATCGCTTAAATATATATACATATATTGCCCTGCAATGGACTGACAGCCTGTCAGTCAGGGTGTACCCCGCCTCTCACCCGTTGACAGCTGGAGATGGGCACCAGCACCCCTCCCAACCGACCCAAATCGCTGAATTACCTCCCTGGTATGTCACAAAGTTTTGCAAAGACCTGGTCATTAACCATTCATTTGATTTAGACTCCTGTCCTACTGGAAATATGCTAGACTTTGTGCCAACAACAACAAACCAGCTCATCTGTTCATTTCACAAGGTCTGTGTAGTTTTTAAATGCATCTCTGGCACACTATACTCCCACAACACACACCCCACAAAATACCCTGGGGGACATAATTGTAAGAGTTGTCTATACATGTGGATGGAAAACCAAGAACTTCTCAGCAAAATTTGGTCCCCTCTTCCTTGGATGAGAGCCACATCACTCCCTCTAAACATACTAACCTAGTTATACTATTTTATGTTTAGATCTTTTTTTTTTTAACCTAGGAAAAATTGAAAAAGTCAGAAGGTTTTTTTTTAATCCTACCTGACCCTAACCCTTCTTTAACAAACAAACAAAAACTACACACAGTGTGATGCAATCAGATTCGGTAAACATGTTGCTGTGGTCATCTTAGAGAAACTATTAGCTTGCATTTCTAATGGTCTTTAGCTGGTCACCTGAATATATCATTTTGTAGATCCAACTGTTACACTTTTACCCCAAAATGTAATTCATACCAAAATCTCTACCAGTATCAGTGGCCCTTTTACCAAATTTTGGAAAGTATGGAACCGAAGCATCAGCATAACACTAGAAATGGAACTTCTTTAGATAATTTGGCCTGTTAAACACACAAAGTAGCATTTTCTTCTGCCTGAAATGAAAGTATGATTACGTTGTTGTATTTGTGGTCACTGGTTTCCGAGCAGCTCTCCTCTGTTTGCAGGTTAACAATAGCACACGTTCAAGCTGGCAGTTTAAGCACTTCATGCTTTCGGTTAGCTGTGTGCTGGCTAATCACATTTCTGCTGACAGGTTCAACATGGTTTTTCTTTTTCCATAATTTGTAAGCTGGGGTGCATGGAAACACAATGAAAGCACATAGGCATCATGCTGCCCCCATGCACACCAGGAGCCTATATACATTACACAGACACATGCTCATGCATATGCACGGAGCACAGAGGGAAACACACACACACACACGCACACAAACAGAGAACCATTGTGTTAGAAAATGTCAAATCCGCTCACTTTCCCTCGAGGTTCAGTGTCAGATGAGATTTTGTTTCTTTGCTGAACACTGCACAGTTGGTCCCGGCGTGATTTCGGCTGCAAGTGTGTGAGATTGAGAGCTACAGAGAAGAGGGGCAGTGATGAGATATGTTGCATAAGGGGGTGCAGTGGAGTGTGAAAGAGAACAGGTGGCTCCTTTTTCTGCCATCTAGCTTTATGTGCCATCTTCCCTATTGTGTCTCTGTGTGTGTGCGTGTACGTGTGTGATAAACAGTGAGATTGCCTTGTGAGTTAGGACTTAAGCGTACCTTAATAACATATCTCCATAAATGTGCTGCCCTGTTCTGCTTCTCTTTGAAGGCGTACTTTTGCTCGTTGCAGAGCTATGGTTGATTTAGAAACAATTAGATGAGACAACAGAGGTCCAACGAGATGATTCTCCAAATGTCATCCAATTAACAACCTATCGTGAACACGGGACACAACTCTCTCATGTTGCCTGTCTCTTCATTTTTCTCTGTCTCACTGTGTTTTGTTCTCAAATAATCCCTGCTCTCCTGAGACAGACATGTTCGGTGACTAACATTTGAGAAATGGCAGGTTGTGTCACACACTCGCTGCCAAAAAGAGCAGAGTGAGTTGCTCTCAGTGAAGTCTCTCTGATATCTGTCTGTTTTTCTGCGTTCCTCTCTCAGATCAGCCTTCCAGGCCGGTGGTCAGGATTCGGCAACAGCAGCATCAGCCTGGCTCCAAGGGAGCGAAGGGTGGTGCGGGGAGCGTCAGCGGCACAAGGAGGGGACCACTATAACCAACACCACCCTTACTACTGTCGGCCCACCGCTGCCGCAGAGCGCCACGCTGCCAGGGAGGAGCGCCACCACCAGGGCGCTGGGAACACTGCAGGTCATCTGGCTTCTGGCTCCTCCGACCCGTCCTCCGTCCAGACCTCACCCACCACACCAGCCCAGACCAGTACATATCAGCCACCAGGTTCCACCTCAGCTTCACCTCCTTTCTCCAAGCAGCCCGAGAGGGCGTCCTCCTCCTCTGAGTCCTTAACTCCAGGAGGAGGAGGAGGAAGTGGAGCCAGTCTATCCGGCGGGGTGAAGAGAGGAGGCGGGGATCACCATCCGCCAAGCCTAATCCCCCGTGCAGTCGGGGCCAGCGCTTCTTCCAGTCTCCACAGCCTCGCAAGCAGAGGGAGCTCCACACAAAACATCTCGTCATCAGACCGGGCCTCGCCAACACCTCCCACACCTTCGTCAGCTTCCTCCTCTTCCTCCTCCTCCGCGTTCACCGGCCGTTTAGGACAACCACCTCGCGGCCCTCTGTCTCTGCATAGCTATAGCCGGAAAAACGTCTTCCTCCAGCATTCCCTGCACACGGCCGAACTGCAAGCCCTCACACAGAGAGACAGTTGAGGATGTAAAAAAAAGAAAACAGCCATAAGCAGCCATATCATCAGCTTAAGTTATCATAAGGGTTAATATTTAGGAGAAAACATTGCTGCTGCTTCTGTTTTATTCTCGCCAAACTCACCCTTATAAAAAAATAAATAAAAAGAAGTCCCCTCCTCTTCCATTGCGCTTACAATCACTTTGCAATCCAGACCAGCCCTTGATTCACTTGTTTAGAAATTTGCTTGATTTTTACACATGCGCACACACGCATCAGGCGGTGAGATTGAAAAAAGGCACTCACCCGTCTATCATCGCTCCCACGTCGTGTCATGCTGACAGTTCAGATGAGCTTACGCCCACAGACACACAAACTCCACACAAACACAGTCACCCACACTCAAACTCACACTTTGACACAAAGACATCGCCTGTGATATCTCTGCTCGGCCATCTGCACCAACAGCACGGCGGTAAAGCTGAATGAAAAGACGAGGTGTCTGCATTGTTAAAGCTCGGTTCTTTATTTGACCGCCTGTAACGGTGAACCCCATTGGCTGCTGAAGAACTTTTGGAACCCGACTGTGATTTTTGCTCGTGACCGGGTTTTTATCAAGCTGCCAAATCCCACATTGAATCAAATCCTCGTTCCTCATTGGTCCAGGTTAAGAGACTACAGTCCTTGTGATACAGCATGCTTTTTTTAAACATTTTTAAAAGAAGAAGAAAATAAAAAACACAGCCGAGCGTTTAATACGGCAGCAACTTAATTCTCATTACAGTATGAACTTTCATGTCAGTGTTTTTAAAACCAGTCAAAACTTCCATGACATTAATTAACCTGTTTGTATAGTCTTTTTTTTTTTTTTGAGTGAGGGAAGAATTTTTCATTCGAGAAAATGACTTGTGTTCTTTGCTCAACATTTTATAATTGCAGGAATACAAGGTTAAGCTGTAACATACGTTATACCGGCTGGAATAATGAGTCTCACAAAAATAATAAAGCTAAAATAAAATTACATTTTAAATTTAAACAAACCACAACCTATATAAGCTATTGTTACACTCCAGTTTGAATAAAACTTATTATTACGTCTGACAGATTTTTCACAGAAATTCCTCAGTGCTTGTAATAAAAACCGGAGCCGGTTATTGGCAGCAGATGTCTATGGCCGCTTCGTTGAATGACGGCAAACTGAATTGTACTGAATAATCACACTTGGGTGTTTTTTTTCCTCTTAAAGTTATTCTTAGTAATAGCTCTCTTAACCTGCTGTAGACAGACCCCACATCACAGTTAGTTTGTAGAAAAGTAAACAACACAGTAGAAGGATACCTCCTACAGACGACATGTGGCTGAGAACAAAATGACGCAGTTTTCATCACACAGCTGCGACGGTAGAAACAGTTTGACTTAACCATGCGGAGCCCTTAAAAGCCCTCATTTGGGTTGAGAATCAACCTTTAATTTAAGAGAAACCTGACAACTCAGCATTCCTGCCATGTTCAAAGGCAAAGCGCCTCTGCCTTTGCCATCAGTAGATCATGACAATGTGAATTCCTGACATGAATTGAGCTAAAACCCAGGTCCGTGGCCAGATTGTGAATATTTAATGGCAGTCGTTTTAAATTTTGATCAACTGATGAACAGTCTGTTTTTAATAATTAGTTTACTCTGACTTTTTTTCCCCCATCTTTTGCTCTTCTTTTTGAACTTAGAGCCTTGTAAAGATCAGCACAAAATGTGAATAATTTAGATTCTGATCCAGAGTGTTCTGCATTGTATTTCACTGATAAAAAAAACAATTTCAGTTTGAGCATTTTAAATAGTTAAGAATCAGCAAAAACCTGATCCCTGAGTTCCTCTGAGTAAATGTCACCTATTTGGAAATTAGTTTTCTTTTCTACAAACTTACTGTGATGCGACATCTTTCTACAACAGCTGAGGGAACTATCACTGATAACTTCACTGAATATCACTTCATAAATCCAAACCATCCCCTTATAGCTGCAGGAGAAATGTTTTTTAATAACTACTTGCGTAAGGGAGTCACTTAATTGGGTTCTGCATAAAGAAGGAACTAAACGGGGAAAAAAGTTGTATCTTTACTCAAAGACTTTACAAAGCTTTTACTCAGTTCTCCCTGTTTCAGTTTAATGGTGATATCTCATCGTAACAATACTGCCATCTACGTTTCTTTTGTCTTTAAGGTCGTTTAAGCGACATGAACATTACTGCCAACATTTGCTGACTTATATCTTTTGGGACGAGGTGTGTTTCAGAACGACTTTTTTTTTTTTTTTTGTTAACTAAACTGTATAACAATCTCCTTCTTTTACTACAAACTGATGTATGTTTTGTGTGAACTGACCAAATCCTGGAACTGGTCTTTTCCCCCCTTGGCTTTGAGGTAAATGGATCCTACAGAGTCAAGCAGGAGGTGGGAATTTGCGCTTGTTCTTGGTGCGAGCGAGTAGTTCACCGCCGCTGGCATCTACAGACTGGTGAGATGTTGGAGCGCTTGTTGACCTTGTCTGTCTCTAAATAGCACCTGGCTTGGGGGGACCTGTGTAAATGATGTGTGTGTGTGTGTGTGTGTGTGTGTGTGTGTGTGTGTGTGTGTGTGTGTGTGTGTGTGTGTGTGTGTGTGCTGTAATGCACACATCACGAGGAAAAAGGTCCTGGTAGTAGCGAAGAAACGCCTGAAGCCCAGCGGTTCTGATCCTGGTGGTGGAGGCTGCAGTTCTGCTTGTGGTCTGTTTTTCGCGAAGACAACTCTCTGATATCTTTTGATTGAAATGCCATTGTTCCCTCCGGTTTTTTTCATTTAGTTTTTTTGTTTTTTTTACGTGCATTTTGTTTCTGCTGGACTCCAGCGTCTCGCCAACAGTCTCCTTCCTTTCGTCACCTCTCTTTCTGTTGGATCTTCTTCTATCCTCATCTCCTTTTCTCTCCTCTCTCCCCTGCTAAGTCCACTGATACAAACCTTTTATTGTTGTATAATGCGGCATTCTCTGGGTGCTGGTACACACAGCCGTGTTGATTTTAACACCGTTTTTCTAACCGAGAGCGAAATAAAGACAAATGCAAGTGAAACATGAGCCAAACATTAGATGCTTCATTAGTTTGCAGGCAATCCTTCTGTGTCACTGGCTGACCTCTTTAGTAATGCTTTTTTTTTACATCCCTCACTGCTGCATGTTATAAAGCTGTTGACACCATGTGAAATATTGTAAGAGTATTTAACTGCCCACACAGGTTTTATTTTTGCTCTTCGTTTGAATTGGCTGTACTCGTTTCAGCGGCACCGAAGAACACAGCGCAGAGGGAGGCAGCTGGTTGTTTCACAAGAGAAAGAGGCCACATCTGACATTCCAGTTCAAATCTGGCCTTGAGGTCTTTTACAAAGTCATTTTTTTTTTGTTTCTAAATTGAAATCATGAACTGATGGTTAGCTCTTACTGCTGGGAGTCTACAAACTTTATGAACCTCAGTGCATTATTTATTTTTCATCAGGATGTTGTATGTTTAAGACACTACATGTCTCGGGAGATTATTTTGTTGTTTTTTTTGTTCATGCTTTTGCCTTATTTAAATGAATTGCCATAGGAACAGTTTTCTGAAAGTGTGTTGGGACTTACAGGTAAGGTAGCAGGCATGACTATAGTAAAGATTAAAAAGAAAATGATGATAATCATGTAAATGTTTTATGCTGTTATAAACTTTTAGTTTTCACTGTAATTATTTCTTTTTTTTTAATTCCTGTAATAATTAGATTGAAATGTATATTTGTGCATAAATTATTGACATGTTGATATTACTTAGATTTTTGTGTTTGAAAGAATATATTATGATACTTTAGTCGGTGTCTGTTAGTTGGGATTAAGGATATTAAAACATGAAAGCAGATATATTTTTCACATTTTTAAGTTTCAAATGCAGTCAAAGTCTGACCGATGATCAAAGGCGTTTCAGGCCTTAGTGATTAAACAGAAAACAAAGAAACTCCATGTTGTTGTTTTTGTTGTTTACATCATCTTTGCTTAAGATTTATTTTAAATAGATAACTTTGCTGCTGTATTCTGTCTAAAATACAGGTAGGTATCTATTAAAGCTGCTTTTTTAAGGACATTAGGGGAAATTGGGGAAATTAGTATTAAACATGCACATTTTTTTTAAATCCTTAAATACATTTCTGATACGAGTGTTGATGTGAAAACACACCGTATGTCTGTAGCGACCCACAAAGTCGACCCATGTGTCGCTTACTGTGATTTTCTCAGCTGCAGTCAAATCTTGAATGTTCTTGGGACTTCTTCTACAGTGATGTTAAAAGGAACAGCAAACCAATTTATTGGTCAAATGCAACACAAGTAACCACAAAATACTTTTGAATGAAAATATTTATTATTGAGGAATAAAAATAATCAATCTACATCCATGTGGATTGCTCCCTAAACGTGCAACCACTGCAGTCAAGCGTTTGCAATAACTTGCCATGAGTCTTTTAGAGAAGAAATTTTGGCTCACTCATCTTTGCAGTACTGTATGTATTCTTTACTTTTCCTGGATTTTCAATTGGTACCAGATGATTGACTGGGCCAGTCGGATGAAAAAGATATTGGCTTTATCTTTTTTTTTTATTTCAAACCGATTAAGACTGCCTTTGTTTGTGGGATCATGGTCTTCTTTGAGGAATCTGCCCTTATTTTGTCTTTATATTCTTAAAAAAAAATCCTTGTATATTTTTCCATTTACTGCTCCACTTTGTTATATAAAGTTTATCTCTACCACCAGGTAACAAGAATGTCCCTATACCAATATGCCCCTGCATCCAAGCTCCACTTTTAGTGAGTTTTAGTTCTATGATGAATGATGTGGCGTACCATTTGTCTACCAACCATCCAAAGAGGCCTCACCTGAGAAGAATTAAACCTCCCAGGGTTTCATTGGCCTGTTCAATTGTTCTGCATCAAACAGTCATAGCTTTTCAGGTTATTTTGTAGAGCGTGTTACCTGTTCTTTCTATAAGCAAACTGCACCAAATAATTCCAGGTCTTACTGACTGTCGGTGGTTATTTTTGACTTCAATGTCAGAAATCTTGGAAGGACGATCTGGTTTATGATGAAATAATATTTCCTCTTGCTGTTCTGGTATAATAGCCCCAATGGTGCTCATTGCAAAATCCAAATGTTTTGGTATCCGTCTCTAACAAATGCTTGGAAGGGTTCTTTGCTTTTACCTAGTTTGTTCAACACTTGATTCACTGTAAACCTTTTATAGACCATCACTTTGAACTAAACAATCTAATATTAAATTGCACATATAGGGAGCTACATTACATTGTACAGTAAATGCTGACATATCTCAGTGTTTTTCTTTGCTCTCTCCCTGTTTGCACCTTCTTTTCTTCACGTGTTCGCCTGATGTCTCTCTGTCATTCCTCATTATCACACATAACGTAATGTGTGAACTTACGCATTTTGATTTTCTTGTATGGTGTTGGTTAGTTGGGTTGCTACCAACATCCAGTGTGTAATTTCATTTCACAGCTTTGCTAGAAATGTTCTTACTGAAGAAAACTTTGTGTTCAATACTTCTTTTCCCCCCACTGTAGATAAAATAAATGCATAGATTTATACTGTGAGCCTCTGACCAGTTAGACTGTCCATAGCTTTGACGAACGGCAATACATCCATGTGGATGAAGTTGTTTCTGACATCATGTGGTCACCTGAAACTGTTTTTAAACTGTACCTCTTCAATAAGAAATTGTTTAATGGATTCATCCGTGGCAAAGATACTTTGCTTTGTATGTTTAGCAAAAGTATTTCACCTCAGTTTTTGTCCAACTCACTTTATATCCACGGGCGTTTGTTCACATGACAAGTGTTTTGTCAAAACATTTTTTTTGTCCACTGTGTCCTTATTGGTAATATTTAATACAAATAAAATGAATAAAAGCCAAAAAAAAAGAAGTTACTTTTTGTATCTTACTTTTTATTGCAACATCAGCTGTATGTGCAGAATGGCTTGGAAGTCCTGAAGCAATAGGAAGCATTTGCACACTACATTCCTATTAAGAGGCGCACTTCAATAACGCAGCAAGTCTAAGGGACCTGCTTGAATGTCTCAGGCAGCGTAGACTTTACTGTACAAATCTCTAAAGGACAGAATGAAGAAAGACTCAAAGCAATGAAAAGGAAATCTCAATGTCCACTATAACAACCTTTAGAGGAATTTTTTTTTTTAGCTGTAAGATATGAGAGGACTTAAAGAAAGATCTCACATGACAGTGGGAGCATACATAAGTTATTTCTACCACATTTAAAATAATCTTCTAAACTATTTAAATATATTTCCATTTGGCAGTGACCGTAAAGTATGGAAGTATTTAGAAAATCAATTACATTAGCATGAGTTTGTGGGCGCACATGTGTGTGTTTGCTTGTGTGTGGGTTGTAGACTCTGTTTACCCCTCGGGGAGGACCTGTGCATGCTTCTCATTTCTGGACTCACTCAATTAGTGTTGGTGATGTTCTGACTGGCTGAGTAGCGCACACACACACACACGCATGCATACGCACACACACAGGATTAGAATACAGCAGGTCTGCTTCTAAGTTGCTGTAATTGATATGACAGAAGGTCAGCACATCAGCAAACACACCTCTGATTAACAGAGCTTTAAAAACACAAAAAGATCACCTGGTCGGGATAAATGTTTGTTTAGCTGATCGTAAATCCTTTGCCTGGCGGAAGATTTGCATTTCTGGTATCGTGCTGTTTGTAATTCTATTAAAAGTAACTCACCGGTTTATTTGCTGGCAGAAAATGAATCATTAAGCAACACAATGAAAACATATGAATCTAAGGACAGATTTTTTTTTTTCTGGAAAAAAGGGATAATTCTTCATGACTAACATATTAAAAGATGCTGCTAAATGCTTCAATGGCTGGTGAATATGAAGATGAGTCAAAGATGCTTCAGTGTTTCTTTATCTGTCTTTGCATAAGAACACGGAGGAAATAAAATGCACTCCAAGATGAGCTGGGCAAAAGCAGCCAGCATTCTGGTGGGACTTAATCAGAGACTGCCGACTGAATGCAAATGACACAGACTGACCTGTAATCTGAATGAATAAGTTGCTGATGGCAATGCTTCTCTCAAGTACACAACGTACTTAACCAGATGGCAGTTATCTTTCAAAAAATATTTTTCTAATGTATTTATAATGTGTTGTCTCGAGGGGGGCTGATTTTTGTGTTGGTTTTGTTTTTTGTATCATTTTATGTTCTGTTGTCTGTCATGATAAGACTACTGTTTATGGTTTGTGTGTTCCTTCATAATGTTCATTTATTTAGCTGTGTCATTACGTTTTTGTTTCTGTCTCTTGGCCTTCTGCTCCCTTCATAGCTAATCTCCATCAGTCAACCAGTACGGCAGTATAAGTGCCTATTTTAAAAGTTGAAACACTTTAATATGCATACACACTGAAAACCATCTTAGCTCTACCACAGAAGCTAATATCTACAGCCAAACTCATTTAGACCGTTGGGGGCACAGCCAATCAATGCCAAGGAAAGTAGACAGTGCTCCTGGATTGGCTACTTTACCAGTATAGTCAATGGCATGTGATGTAACATTGCACCTTGGTATTTCAGCGTTCTAAGTTGCATTTTCTGCAAGAAAACAATTATAATTCGGAGGTATGTTCCACAGCAAAAATATGTGAATAGGTCAATCTGCAAATGCTGAATCTCAAATAGGTGGTGACTCACTGTATATCCCCCTAATTCCTTCAATTTCTTGTCAGATCTTTCTCATATTTATGTTCCAATTGGTATTTACTGCTGCCTCCAGCTGACTGCCTCATATATATCAGTTTTGTTTAAAAACATTTTGAAGCAACATATTTGCTCCTTATGCTGCCTGACACATCTGCAGTTCATCAAGAAGTTTGTTTCTGATTGGAAACGACACTGACATCTTTCAAAAGACAAGAACGTACGAGAGTTGTTATTTTAGACAAAATTAGTAATCAAGAAAAGTTTTATTGTCATTAGAACAAACAAACCATTCTTATATTTTCACTTGTTTGCTTTTCTCCATTGGCAGTTTTAATCATTTGTCTTGGACATTGAGAGATTCCTTGACATTTTTCTAATCTTTTCCTCTTTCACAGATTTTTGTGTCAGATTTAGGTTTTCTTCACTTTGTGCTTTCTCTCACTGAGGTGCCATCTGACATCTAGGTGAGATGAAAAATGTATTTATTTTAACTGTCATTTTCTCAATGTTTGCTTATCGATGTAGCTGGCAACCATTTATAGTGTGTGTTTGTTGGAATGTTTTGGCTGGACCCCCTCAGGATGGCTGACTGTTTGTGTTGCAGCGTTTTCTCAACCATCTTGATCAAATGAAAATGCGTAGGTGTTTAATTAATATGCCAGCGATGACTCGGTTACAAAATTTCATTCTGGCAACATGCCTAAAACCAAAAACATACAAAACTCATTAACATCTGTTTTTCCTTAAAAGGAAAAAAAAAATGAATCAAGCGCTGTCTGTTTTCAAAGATACTCCCCACTATCTCTCTCTGTATACGGATTTAAAAGATATCTGGTTGTTATATTTCCCTCCTAATAAAACTTCTGTAAGCGGAGGGATGAGAAAACAGTATTGCTTACCCTGAAATGTTCAATATTAGTTTTATACCCCAACTCTCATCTCATGTTCAGTGTTGAAACTCTGTATTGTGCACATTTTGTGACATTTACAAGTTATTTCATCCTCTCCCCTTAAGCTTACATTTCCAAGCAGGCCAGTATCTGTGAGGATGTACTGGATCCATTTGCCATCTGTCACCTGCTCTCTCCTCTGCCTTCCCTCCCTACGTTTCTCACTGTCATTGTCTCTCTTTGCCTGTCTGACTAAATCACTCTTGTTGTCTCTTCTAACAGTCCAAGGCAAACTTTATTATTGCATTGGATGGCCAAAAGGCTATTAGATTGCTCACTTTGCAGCAAAGGCAGATACACCAGCACCCAGCGCAGCTTGCAGCCGGTCCCTTCTGGTACACAGCCTTCTTTCTCTTTGGCCTGAAGTTACAGATCTCTCTCTCTCTTGCTTGCACACATGTGGACACACTCACAAATGCCCACTTACTGTAAAATCTGACTTTTTTTTGTAGGTTCTAGGCATTTGCCATTAAATTGGAGTGGGCAAAATAAACACAGTCACCAGAGGGGCTAAACCAGTGTTATTTTTAAAATCTGTACTGTGTATTTTGGCCATTCAGTTAAAAAATAGAAACATATACAATATTCATTTCACACAGAGTGGTGTATTTCAGGCATTTGCACCTGTTATGATAAGGGCTTACAGCTAATAAGAAACCAAACTATAGTTTTTCTCCATAATTAGTTTAGCACATGAGACCAATAGAAACAAAAATACAGAAATGTTGGACTGCTAAAAGATATGTGATGAAATACTTTACAATGTTCTGGGAGTTGGCAGTAGACAGTGGACTTACACCAGCATGCATCCCCAAATTATCACTGACTATGAACACTTCAGACTGAAAGCAACATGGGTTCTGTGCCTCTCCACTCTTCCTCCAGAAGAGAAACTGTGACTTCCAAACAAAATGTTGGAAGTCACAGATGAAACTGTTTCTCAGTTTCATCTGAGAAAAAGCTCAGATGAAACTTTTCTTTCATCTGAGCCAAAGACTTCGTACTGAACAATAGTCCAGTACTTTTTCTTCTTGGTCCATGATGGACACTTGTGGCATTGTCATTGATTCAGAAGTGGTTTAAATAAGAGGTGCAATGTTTGTAGCCCATGTCCTGTACATGTATGTATGGTGGCTCTTGAAGGACATGTACTAACTGCATTTAATGCCTTTTGAATCTCCCCAGGTTTTTGAATGAGCTATGTTATAAAATCCTCTCAGAGTTGCAGTTATTCCTTTGGCTTGTGCAACTTTTCATTTCACTTAATTTTTCATTAATATGCTTGGATATAGCATATTAATGGAACAACCAGCCTCTGTAGCAATGACCTCTGGTGGCTTACACTCCTAGTGTAGGGCGTCAGTGACAAGACGATGCCAACAAACATGAGATTCTGGTGACATGTTTAATCTTTTAAAGAAAAAAATAAAGTAAAATGAAACAGGGTGAACTCACCCATCTTTTATTTATTTATTTTAAACAACAAAACACACCCCATACCAACGTTGACTCAGGCAGCAGGTCTCACCAGACCCAAAAAAGTGTGCCAACCAAAGTGCAAACATCCAGCCAACGCATGCACATGCACCACAAACAAATCTGAAACTGCCAGCACCACCCATGCCGCACCAGACCATTGAAGGGAAGAACGCCAACGCAGCAAACCGAAGAGCACCACAGAAAAGTCGCAGCATACGTCATGAAAGAGGCAGCACCCACTCCCAGACCCGGAACCACCAACATCCAGGCCAGCCAAGCAGCAACTATACAGCCAACCCAAGTAACAGCCCCCCAGGCCACCACTACAGAAACAGCGATACCACTGTTCCTCCATGCATTTGAAGGGACACATCTTTTATTTTGTGACTGGAAGCCAGCTTAACACTTTGGGCTTTTACGTTCCTTAGGCTGCATCTAATGCTTGGTCTTTGGGCGTATCGCTGCCATCGTTTGTGTCCCTGAAGAAAATTGCATTGTAAGGAAATTATCAATGTTACTCTCCTTCACTGCCAGCACTTTTAATGTGATTTATTGGTCTACATGAGCTCATCAAGGTTGAACAGAGGTTACTGTAACCCAGAGGCAAATAACATGCACGCTCCAAGATAAAGTTCTTCTGTACTTAGCCTCAGATATCACAAAATGTAACTTTTAGTCAAGCAATTCATTTATTCAAACATTCATTATTTTTATAAGTTCAGTAAAAACAATAATTATATGCAATATTCCTGATCACTTAGGAAAATGTAAGTAATTAACAAAAGTAATTTAAAAAACAGCTTTATCGTTAAATTTAGATCCCCTCATTTCAAACAGTTCAGATTATTGGTATTTTAGATTCCTTGTTTTCCTCTGACCACCAATTTTCTTGCAACCTCTGGTGTTTAGTTTTAAAGTTTCTTTCTTTTCCTGAGCCATCACAACAAAACGACCATTTTAAAAATGCCTGCATTTATGTACGTTCATCAGCTGCAGGGATGTCATGTTCATTTCTTTTGCACCCACAACTTGTATTTGTTATTGGTTAAAGATACTTGTTGCAGAATCTGACAATTTTGTTTTACTTATCTACTCATACAATAACTTTTTGCTCATTATATTAAGAATCATCTTGTATTTAATAATTACATTGCTTTTGGTTTATCATTTACTTTATATTGTTTGCCTTTGTTTAACCTTTCAGTTTCCAGACAGTCTAGCAACTTCTGCCTGTGGAAAGCTTACCGCGAACTTTTGATGACTTTTGCTAGCTGTGACTTTGTTCTGACACATCAACGTTGCAGAAAACTTTTTTTTTTTCCTGTGTCGAATAGCAGAGGGTCGTTGCGTCAGGTACTTTTCGCAGGTTTGCAGAGTGCCCACATTCACCGCTGCAAAGACACAGTGAGGTCATTTCTTTTGTGGTCAGAGAACGAGGTGATCTGACAGAATTTGTGAACACATCCCATTCCCTATTGGATCAAAAAAAAATAAATAAATACTTGAAACAAACATTTGTGAGTATATGTCTCTGATTGTATTCTATCTTCAATGGTTCCTAAAACTAATTTTTCTAACATTGTCCCAGTTTTAAATGGCTGACAATAACACCATTGAATGAAATATTAGTGATTTTGGTTTTCAGGAAAAGACTAATTGCCACCAGGTCTCATGTCTTGAGCTATACGTCGCTTGAAAAGCAGTGACCCTTTGCACAGTAAAACAAAGACTACAGTACATTTGTGGTGACCAAGAAAGAAGCCTGGAGATTTAAATATCAGTTGTTCAAACAAACCGGACAACAATCACCAACGGGTTCATTAAATGTAGTTTTTGAATGGATAAATCAAACAAATGGCTAACATTAGCAGCTTCTGAAATAGCTCTTCCTCAAGCTCCACTAAAAATGTCTTAAAAAGCGGTCGGCTAGCGAGTCAGAGATACGACAAAACTTATCACTGTTAAAAAAAGCAGTGTCATTTATTTGAACTTGCTAAAGGATACTTGATAAAATATTTGTGTGGACGTGTTTTGAACACTAACATATAATTGGAACAATTTTTAAAAACATTTTTGCTTGGAGTCCTTGTCAAACGGCATTTTGACTAAAGTCCCAGATCGGGTTGGAGTCCCAGATAGGGACAGGGTTGCGGGCGTCGTCCCCCCTGGCTGAAAAAGGGGTGCGGATTTTAATGTTTTTTTAATCTTTTTTAATCTTTTTTTTCCTCAAAATCTCTTTCTCTTTCTTACTGTTTATTCAATGTCACATGCTGTTTTCTTTTAATTATCTAAAGCCTTTTGAAATGCCTTGCTGCTGAAATGTGCTATACAAATAAAATTAGATTGATTGATTTGAAAAAAAAGTTCATCTTTATTTTCAAACTTAAACACCCAGTTCTTATTTTCAAAATATACTGATGTTATATATCACTTAATTATTCCATCCTAAAAAGGAAGAGTTGAAATAACACCCCAACTTTACATAACATTCATGAGAATGATAAGTGCGTGTAACGCTTAAACTTCTTCATTCATAGAAGTAGGAGGACATGTTACAAAAATAATGCTTTGATTTATCGTTTGATTTTACAAAAAAAATAAAAAAATCAAATAGCTGAGATGAAAGGCGTGGTCTTTAAACATTCAACAGCACAAACCGAAAGCACAAGCAGAAAAGTTTCTATTAAACTTTCACATTCATCATTTTTTGCATGTACTCATAATAATTAAAATTGTGAATATTTTACTTTCTTTCCGGAAAGCAAATATTACTGTCATTAATTAGGAAGCATGCTGAAACTTCTGGTTCCCATTATGTGAAGCAGTTTCCCCATTCCTACTGTAACACTGGGTGAAGGGACACACACACATCTTTGAAGATGCTGCACAGTGTGTAGTTCCCTGCAGTATAATTGGTGCAGCTTATCTACAGCTAACAAAGTCTCTCTAAAAAAGAAAAGTGAAAAATCAACAAATTCTGGTCCACTGCAGGGCGCAGTATCGCTGGCCTTCCTTTGATAGCAACATTTCAAACATGTGGAATAGGCAGCGTACTAGTGCTTCACCTCCTAAACCAGAGTTTTAGTTACTGACTCTGGAGGTTTAGTGACAGGATTCTTATCAGTCTCTGACTGAGTCTGGTTATTCAGTCTCTCCTGACCTGATTTTGGTAATATTACGTCTTCTTTAAAGCCAGCCTGAGGTAGAAAGATTGCTTATTTCACCTTACCAGTAAGATTTCACCAACTTCCTAATTATGCGGCTGATTTTCACCTCAAGGTTTTTATTAAATATCCCTGCTCTCATCAAATATGATTAATTGTGTTGCCATGAGAAGATCTCCAAGTCCCGCTATAAATTTAAAAGACCCTTTTCCTTCTGGCCTCACGTTATAAGATAATATAAATTGTAATGGGAATGTTGGAAAGTTGGTCAAATTAATGAAAAACTTTTGTCTTTCCATGTAGATTACAGTCAGATTAGCTTCATCTCTTAACTGTCGTGATCAATAGCTTCAAGAGTTCAGAGGATGAAACTTAGCCTTCAAAAATATTTCTGCAAACTACTTAAAAAAGATTACAAGACCTATTTAGCTCATTGAAAGCTAAATAGACATAAATGATGGAGTCAAATGCATTGTCTGTAGACCTCTAAGACACAATTGTATCGATCTGGGGAATGATGCAAAAAAGACTTTCTGCTGCTCTGAAGGTTCCAATGAGCTCAGTGACCTCCATCATTCATAAACAGAAGAAGCTCAGAACCAGCAGGACTTCTACTAGAGCTTGCCTAAATTGAGCAATCGGGATATTAGGACATTAGTCAAGGAGGTGACCAAGAACTCGATGGTCACGCTGTCAGAGCTCCAGTGTTCCTCTGTGAAGAGGATAACCTTCCAGAAGGACAACCGTCTCTGCAGCAATCCTTCATAAAAGGCACATGGCAGCACGTTTGGGCTTTCTCAAAAGGCGCCTGAAGACTCTCAGACCAGGAGAAACAAGATTCTCTGTTCTGACAAACTCTTTTATGTGAATGGCAAGCATCATGTTTGAAGGAAACTGCATTACACCCACATTGAAGCAAGGCGGTGGCCTCATTATACTATGCGAATGTCTTCACCTCTGACTAATTTCCTATCAGAAACAAACAAACAAAAAAACTACTTGTACGAATGAAAGTAATTTCAAATCTAAGTCAGGTGTGATTATGTACAAAAATTGAGATGAACTGTCTGGTGGAGCCAGGGGGAGCATGACCACCTCTACAGCCAACCTTACCAAGTGATTGGTTGCCATGGGGACTTAACTCACGAGCACAGCTCCAGTTCAAGCAGTTCCCTTCTGAAACAGTTGGTGGCAGTAGTGAAATATGCTTAAACAGCATATATTTATGAACATAGGCATATATTTGTTTGATAAAAAAAAAACATTTCTGTCTTTAGCAAATTATTTGGAAAATAGAAATGTTTTGCTCCAAAGTGGCTGAGTGTCCAATTAGTTGTTGGCCATATTTGAGTGAACAATGCTCCCAGCCTGAACAACCCAATGAAAATGTTCTGGTTCCACAATCGTGAACTGTACGTGTCAAATTAAAACGTACTAGCCTGGCCATTGGCTTCGATTCTCATTTCCCTTCATTGCTCTACCCGGTCTTTCTCCCACTCAGCTGGATTTCTGCAGCTGAATGGTCCAATAAACAAACCGAGGAAGAAGAAGTTGTAAACATCGATGTCGATTTTCTGTGCTGTTTTAGAGTTGTAGTCTGTCTGTCGTTTGGCAATGACAGCAGAGGAAGTGAACAAAACCATTCAGTGTGTGTTGGCCACACTTTCAAATAATGAGTTAACATTGACATGCATCTCATTTGGTTTGGTACACCTCTCTTTGCAGTGGAGGATGGTTGTTTACAAAGCAGACAATTTCTGGTAAGCATCGAACAGGCACATTGCATATATCGCGGCCAAACATTAGCGATTGGTTAGATTTAAACATTCAACACAGTCTACCCCTGGAGGAATCAATCTTTTCTCAATAGCCAAAGGTTCAGACCCTCTACGAAGCAAAGTGCTTTTACAAGGCTAAACATCAGCCTGAATGGCAGGAGGAAAAGGATATTGACAACAGCATCATAATGTTGCATGTGCTTGTATTCTTCTCTCAGTCCCACAATGTCAAACTCACTCTTAATCCTTTTGTTGCAGATTTTTCCTGTTTCCACCATATCATCTTTGAGGACAAAAAAAATATTTTTTGCTTACAAACACGTCCTATGATGAAGACACTTAACCATAAATGGATCCTAATGTTAAGCTGGTGCCGTCCATACATCACTTAGAAGTTCTCTTAGACAACTGCAATGAAAAGATTTGGCATAGTCAAATAACTGACATGGCTAAACATGTTTTGCAGCCTCTGCCATTTATCAGCTTTCATTTCTAGTTTTGTCAGTTTGCATCATCCTCTTTGTTGCTCATCACATTTGTGGGTCCTGTCAGCCTCTCAGTGTGTTCATCTACAATCCCCCTCTGATCCAGTGCTTGAAACCAGAGGCGATTCTGAAATGACTCGACTTGTTTGCACAGATCCGAAGCTTCACTCTCAGCTTTGCCTCTGCCATCTCTCTGGTAGATTTTGGCTAACATATATACAGTACCTGAGCGGCTGACCTAACCATTTACTAAAGTTTACATGAGTGCATTCATCTGCCCTCCTATTGCCCACTCAGAGACTCTCTCTGCTCTGTGATACCAGATTTCTGTGAGTTGAACACAAGTCAAATTTAGCCTGGCCTTTTACTGGAAGCAGATGGTATGGTATTATGTTGAGGATACTGTTATCCACTGATGACTCTTCCAGCCTACCCACTCTACCTTCCTGCTCTTTTCCACCTCCACTGAGCTAAAATATGAACCATAATGGGACTTCTTTGTCTTATAAAGAGAAGCTGGTGCACTGAGGAGCCTAATCCTGCTAGCGGTATATTTTTATTTCTTCCTCCTCATGCTCTCACCATCTTTAGCCACTCAAAGATCATTTGCTCCTTCAGTTAGCATGAAATACGTTTGACAATGAACACTCCAGCAGCTCTTCCTTTTACTGTTGGTAATGTGTGAATCCCATCTGCAGAGACTTCATATTACAATGTTTCACACACAACAGGATGTGGAAACTGCAGATTTGTAGTGAATAATCTGTGGTGTCTCAAGCCAATTGTCATCTTTTATTTGTCTCCTTCACATCCAATGCTTGAAAAATAGAAGTTACATCAATCAATTAATTAACCGACACATCAATCAATCGACCAATCATTTGATTAACCAGTATGTCATATCACACCACTTTGCCAGAAAAACAAATCCAGTTTATATCCGGAATTAAAAAGATAAATGAAAAACAAAAATCTAACCACTGCCATACAATCCAGTTAAAAAGATTAATCACTCCTGGTCACATTTCAATGGAGGGGAATTAAGGTTTTCATTTCAGTTGGTGAAATTATTGATTTAGCTACCCTTTCGTGCAAAGGAGTTAAACACAAAGTGTTTTAAAGAGATTGAAATTGGCAGACATGAAAAGAAACAAGAAATCCCCAAACTGAGAACATTTTTATAGAGAACTTATTTGTAAATTTATCCAAGTAATTATAGAAGATGAATAAAAAGTCATCTCCCAGGTTTTGCACTAGTAAATAAATCTTGATTTTGCCTTGACAACGAATGAAAATTCAGAGATGTCCTAATGTCTGAAATACATCTAAAAAGTGCCCTGACTAGTATTATTAGGTCATCATGAAATATAGCACTATACACCTGTGCATCATCAGCCTAGGTGTGAATATTAATATACCTCCAGATGAAGACAACCCACAACGGCAGCATGTACAGGTTGACCAATGAGGGACAAAAAATGTATCTCTGTCATAAAATTCTTCTGAATTGGTAAAGGATTTATCATCTGCCAAATGTTGAACACAAACCCGGGGATACAAAGATTTTAATCTGTCTGAGTACCTTTAGTAGAATGGTGTGGTCAGCAGATCCAAAGTCTGCACTAAGGTGTATTAATACAGGTAACATAACCTTGATATGATCCATGCTGCACCTTATATCATTCAAAATGCTTCTGTAAATAACTAAGTCCAGAGGCAGGTTGAAATACTTCTGGAATGTTTTGAATGTGCAAATAGCATTTTATATGATTGTTTTTTACGACTTCAAAAATAATAATAATAATAATAGACATGAATTTGGTCACAGACTACTCAGCTCTTTCTCATCAAATAAGATTTATAAGAGGAATTATGTCTTTTCTGGACACATAGTGCCATCTTATACCGCAATCACAAAACTTTACCTTCATTTGTTGTGAAAAATGCTGTATATATCAAAAACAACTCAAAGACATTTGACTTTGCACCATAGCCTTATCTCATGCATCGAAATCGACTTCTGTCTCTTTAAGAGCCGCCTGCCGTTTCCAACACTTTCCCTTCCTTAAAGCAGAATATACAGTATATAAAAAAATATATACTGAGTGAGTCTTGTCCAATAAGAACCCCAACAAACTGGTTTTCTGTTTAAATTCAAAATAACTTTCAATGATTTCAGCATTGATCTGTGTAGAAATACTCCACTCTCACAGTGACTGGTGAATCTATTACATGATTAGACCAATTGATTCTATCACTTACGATAACAAAGTGAGACCATTCAAGCTAAACACACGACATCAACTGGTTTGCTGATGTTCATGCAGATTTGCAAATACATCTGGTGAGCTGAGCGAGACCAGTAGTCAGACATCAACCTGTTTGTAGGTAAGCCACACTTTAGATCACTCACTTTCATTGATGATTCTGCATCTGCCAAATATCATAGCCAGAATATAAAAGAAGGAAAGTAAGTGGGGAAATTATGATAAATGACTGTTTTGTAAAGTTTCAGAAATGAGTCAGTGCACCTTTGTTGTCTGCAGACTTTCAAACTTAAATTATGAAACTGAATGTTGTTTGAAAAAACCAGGAGCATATTCTAGCTTGTTTCAAGGCTAGGTAGATAGTTAGACATGCATGTTTAAAAAAAGTACATCATCTTGCTAAAAGAAGGGCTTAATTTTTTCCGGTGTTTCCTTTTAAAATAAACCAGTTGCTAGAAATAAACTCTCCGTTTTGTTTCTCCTTTCTTGTGTTGATTTATGTCCTGTTTATAGACTGTAGAGTTTTTCTGTGGCCCTTGTTTCCTTGGGGTGTTACTTTGGTTTCCGTTGTTTTCTCTTCTTGTGTCAGCTTTCTGCTGCATTCACTGCTGTTTCCCATCATATAAATTACTCCCCATGTCTGCCGTGTTGCAGAAGTGTTTATACCCCTAAAGCCTATTCACATTTTATAAGAACCACAAACTTGAATGTATTTTATTTTAATTTTATGTGAATGGCCAACACAAAGGAAAAAAAAAATTCTTGGTCTGACATATTATGAACTGGGAAATCTGAAAAGTGTGGTGTGCTTTTGTGTCGAGTCCACTTGAGCTAATACTTTGTAAAAGCACATTTGCTACTATTGTCTGAAAGTCTTTTCGAGTATGTTTGATGGGCATTTCATTTGTGCCATTTCTTATTTGCAAAATAGTTTAAGCTTGTGATAGAAAGCATTTATCGACAGCAATTTTCAAGTTTCATTGAATTATTTGACCATTTTGATTTATGTGTGGAGTTGAATGGGAAATTCTAGCACTGGAATATACTTTGAAATGAACAAAGGGTGTCAAACTCCAGTCCTTAAGGCAGAGTGTCCCTTAGAAACAACGTCCCCCGAGCATGTTACTGCCGCCAGGATCACATGACGTCATGCTGTGCTTTTCAGGATGATGTAGTTACATCTAGGTGGGCATTCAAGCTTTTAGTTCTGTTTTCATCTGACCTGAGCTTTGTCTTTCACATGCTTGCCGTGTTTTTTACATGGCCAGTGGCCAAATGCAAATAGGTCTTCTAATGGCTTTCTTTTGTCAGCGGGATTCCTCTTGTCATTCTACACATCAGTTTTGTGGAGATTTGCTTTAAATTTCAACAAGTTACTCCATGTGAGCCGTGGATGTCTGCAGCTCCTCCACTTCTTGTGAACCTGTTCTACAACTATGCAGAGCTCTGCATTAATCTTTCACATACAATCACAAGAAATTACATTGAAGTTTGTGGTTTTACTATGACAAAATGTGATTTCATCATATATCAATATTTAGCCAGTGTTTCTAAAACAGTCTTACTTGAATCAAATTATTCACCTTTCACAACAAAAAGAGGGATCAGTCCAGTTTGTACGAAGCCAACTCGGGGAATAAAAATGTGCTTATTCTACTTTAGGTGTGCATTGTTTAATAGCACAAAAGAGCATAAAGTATGATGCAGCTGTTCTCAGCTATTCATACTTGAGTGTCCTGAAACAATAACTCATAAGTACAAATTTATTAAATAAGCAACTGTGTGTCTTTGAGCAGCTGCTCTGGGAACTCAGACATTATTTGCAAAGTTCACCAACAACAGCCAACTGCTACCTTTGAGGCGGTGGTGTTCAGTCCCACACAGCTTCACACACCAGATTTAAATCAATGGGTCGTTAACAGGCCTCCGCAGAGTTTGATGTAATGCAGAGTTGGTAAATCCGCCACGGAGCAGGGCTACACAAGGAAAAGAAAAATTGCATCAAGGATCAGGGCTGAAATTGGACAGAGTTGCCCGTTATCAGGTTTGTAGAAAAGCCTGCTGTCTCATAATATGCTGCAAGAAATATTTTTACTTAATTAAAAAGAGAGAGAGGAAGCAGAGGTCTTGTCAGTCAGTCACAAGGCACAAAATTAAATTTATGGCCTTGGTGTGTGGAATTTGTGTTGTTCAGGAATGTTTTTGTTGTTATTATTTCCAGCTCTGTGTTCAATTGCTCATGTCCGATTTCAGCTTTTCACTAAAACAACATTTATTCTGTAGAGCCGATGAATGTGTTTGTTTTGGTCTCCATCATTGCATTGACACACTGCTCACATCGTGGTTTTGTGTTTTTGATGTAGTGTGCTTTTGTAGAGGTTCCCTGTTTTCCTTTGACTGTTGCTGGATCACTGTGTTTTGCCTGTAGCTTTTGGTTTCAGATCCTTTGGCTTGCTGTTTGTTAACCTTGGATTTATGTGTTTCCTGGTTTTCATGCCTCAGATTGTATTACAAAAGGAATTTAGTTGATTTCATTCCACTCGGGTTTCAGTCTGCTTTCGGGTGCATCTGCCGTGAACTTTAAATAGTTGTTGAAAATTTTAAAAGGCAGAAAAATCAGACAAGCTCAGAATTTCATCAGATGTGTCTCTATTAAGGTGAGTTTTGTTTTTTTTGAATATGCTTTGGTAATAAAGAAAATTCAAAAGGTAGTGTGGATAATGGAGACGCTTGTTTAGCACATTAACGGATGTCATTATTGCAATGTTATTCAACTATAATTAATTATACGTGATACTAATATGTTGGTGTTTCAAGTACATAAATCAGATAGTTAAAAATCAGAATGTTAAAATCATTCAGCCCATTTGCTTTTTCTGCTCCAAAAAACTGATTGCCGATTTCAATTTCTGCTCATGTGAGGACATAATTTGTATTTCTGTTTTTGTTTTCAGTGATTTTAGTGTAAACTGAGGAAAAGCGATTAACCCAAAATGTCAGCTGTTAAAACAATATTACAATTGGGCTCAAAACAGCAGTCAACATAAACATATTATTTTTCTTTATTATTGGGACAGAACTAAAACAGAAGAAAAAACAAACAAATGGTAAACAACAAATGACCCCTCCCCTTACGATCAAGTGGTACGACCCACTCAGGAGCTTCTGCAAACTGAAGCAGCTGGGACTCTTTTCTTTGTGGCAGCAGCAGCAGCTCCAGCAGCTCCAGCAGCAGCTCCAAGGTAACTGGTAGCTCTAAACAAAAAGAAATCAATCTGTTGCATATTACCTGCCAAGCAAAGCGTACCAGACATTTCAAATAGTTAGCTAATGTGTGCACTCTAAGTAGTTTACTAAGGAAAGAGTCAGGCTAATGAGAATGAATATTTTAGTTTAGTTGAATATCTGAACTGTCTGTCTTTTGAATTAATTTTAAGAATGGAAATTGAACAGTAAATAAGTGTGTCTGAGAGGGAACAGCACGGATTATGACACCAGCTGAACGGTTTTGGGTCGTTCCACTATAATCTGTGTACAATTCATGACGAGTGTAGAACGGCCAAATGGGAAATTTGATCAGAAATTTCCACTTTTTAAGTGACCAATACATTTGTGTTTTGTTAGAAATATATGTTAACATAATAGTTGTTGAAAACGTGTGGTATGGGTGTTGAGGACATTCAAGGGCGTTTTGATGACACTGAAGGACGTTTCCAACCATCACTCTGTGCAGAAGATATAGACTTGCATTTTTAAGCATGATGAAGTTTAAATCTTGCATGTGTTGGACTGGTGCTTAGGCTATTTTAAAGATTGGCTAGCTAAAAACTTTGTCCAACATAAAAATGTATAAAAAACTGAGGACCTTATATGTGGCCCTGTCAGATTTCAGCCTGAGGAACTGGAGTCTTGCTCTCTTTGCCACATTTGCTAAATATTCTGTTCAAAGTTCTGGTGTAAGTGGGGGTGCGCTGTGGTGGTGCATGGGTTAAGCACAACCCACATACGGAGGCCTTAGTCCTCGACGTGGCTGTCACAGGTTCAATTCCCAGCCAGGCGACCCCTGCCGCATGTCCTCCCCCCCCCTCATTACCCCCCCTCCTGCCAATCAACCATCAAATAAAGGCCACTGTAGCCAATAAAACCTTTAAAAAAAGTTCTGGTGTAAGTTTTGTCTCTGCTTTTTGGATGCGTGAGACATATTGCTGAGTTTAATGCTATTGCATCACACTTTATCAGTCTTTTCACATGCAGAAAAAGAATAAAATTTACCTTTATGACCCAACTTCAAGAAAGTGGTGAGATTTTAGTGATTGTTAGAGAAATGCTGAGCAGTCTAATGATGATGTGAGAAACCCATAACGGCTTGAGTTTATGCAACAATTAACCTCTATAAGAAGATGTGTCTGTGTGCTGTTTATTGAGCAGGTACATGTAGTTTTTATTGTAAGATTGTGTGTCTGTGTGCATAATGTGGTTCCTGGCTGCAGCAGCTGTCAGGGGACCACCTTAACAACAGCAGGCTCATTTGCTGCATGATTATCGACGGGGCCCCCTACATTTACAGTCCAACCATATGACTTTGATGCAGACACACAGTGTTTCTTGTTTATTATAATTATACCAGGCTGGTGTCCTACCATATGGCTTCCACTCGCTCATAATTTCAGATCTGTGCAGAAAGTGTGTATATTGACAAAGTGATGCAGTGTGAGGGGCTAGTAGGTAAACGAACTAATGTCCTCTTAACTCCAAGATTCTCTCAGCTGTTTGGAGATGATATGAAATTTTGAGGAAAATGGTAACATACGTTACCAGTATTGTTTTGGGGGATAGTTGGAGAGCTATCCGATGTCTTCATTAGCTGAATGAATGTGAATAATAAAACAATTGTCCAAATACACACACATTCACTGCAGCATGAATGGAAACCTGTGTGTACCAGCAATTTGTTCTAGGATTAATGGATTGGAAAATTATTTTAGGTTTGCTGCAAAGTCAGTGCAACTCTGCTGTACTAACATGCTCAATTATTTGCCAGACATTATTGAAATGTGGCTGCTTAAGTAAGTAATTGGTCAACCCAAGAAAGCCACGCAGTTTGTAAATGTCTTTTTTTTTTCTTCTTAATGAAAAAGATTTGAACTCTGGATTTGAAACATCTTCAAATATGACCTTAAATCATTTTAATCTGGTGTGCTGATTTCAGCCAATCATTTTAAACATGATTGGCTGAAAATCATATTTAGCTGGAGTCTTGCTCTCTTTGCCATGTTTGCTAAATATGTGGCAAAGATCTTTGACAGCTATTTCACAGCTGTCAAAGAAAGGGAAACAAAACAGCCTCCAGAATTTAAAGCCCTACCGAAGGATGGGGAAATGAGACTGATCCGTTCAGACCTCGAGTCCTGCACCGGCACTAAACATACACTCCCCAACATGCACATCAATATGGACCCAACTTAAGAAGAGAAACCCTGCAGGCTCTGGAGCCTCTGCTTTGATCTCCATCCATAGATGTATGTGGCCATGCAGTCACATGTCCTTTTGATACATCGTGGATAAAGATAACTCTGAAATGTCTGTTTTTATTTTATTTATGTGACTTGATGGTGTAATCAAATTTCTCAAGCCTTCCCATTAAATATATGTACATGTTCTCAGCAAGAAATCGTCATCGTAACTGTTTTAGGTGGAATTTGATCAATTTTAACTATATTGATATTGTCACTGATGTGGATATTTGTGTAGATTAGTCTATTGCCAAATTTGGAAAACTTTGAAATTAACTTGGAAGCTATGAATTTAAATTCAAGTTAAGACAAAACATAATTCACCTAAGCATAATGCAGCTTAAAAAGATTTTATCTGCTGAAACATCAAGTCAAATAATAAAAAATAAAAAAACTTATCAAATACAATTTTATTTAGACTCGGGGCTAAATTCACTATTAAACTGTACATGTTGCAAAGTGTGTTTTGGCGTAAACTGTCATGTTTCTGGGTAAGTTTTGACTCTCAGGGAGAATTACATGAATATTTAATGAGTATTTACAAACATTGTGGATACAATAGCAGCGGTAGTGTCTAGGAAAAAGAGGAGATGCAAGAACAGCGAAAAATGTATGAAGATGAATAAAAGAAACACTTAGAAAGGAAATTGTGCTCATGGTTCCAGGATTGGAGGCTGACGTTGAGGAGGGTTGGTGATCTAGAAAATGGATGGAGTTTGGCGAGTACCTTAGTTCCAGGAGAGATCCTTTGTTTGCTTTCGAAGAATGGATGGTGAGACCTTCATGGCATTGAACGGAGGCTGCTGAAGAGCGGGCAGGCACATGACAACTGGAGACAATGGAACAGTTGTGGAGGAAGTTGAACAAGCGAACATCAGAGGACGTCTGACTCAGAGGGGTCTGGTGAATAGTTTCAGAGCTCGGTGAGAGAATAAAGCAGAAACTTCAACCTGGAGGAAATAGAGAGCATCAGGAGTAAGTTGAAGTCGGGTAAGCTGGACTATATGAGCAACTTTTTCAAAAAGTAATGTTACATATACCCCTTTGTTTAAATTGTCATGTGGTGCAGGCAACTGCAACTTTTTAAAACGATGTTTCAGGCTGATTTGCTTTAAATTTAGACAAATTACAACTTTAGTTTTAAATTATCTAAAGGGCAAGTCAGTCATTCAGCTTCTATGAATAACCTTCATATATTTTCAATTAAAAGATGGTTTCTGTACACTTCCAACATATTTAGCATTGATATATAACCTCCTTATGAGTACATATGATCTATATTTAGTGTCTCGTGTTAAAATCCAACTCTGCTGTTGCTGTGTAACAGAAGCAAATGATTCCTGAACAAAATTCAGTGAATTATTGATGGAGGTTCTTGGCTTGTTGCTCATAAAAGTATTGTACTTTTTTTGTCATTTAATTATCTCTATTATAGTATTTAATCTGCAGAAGAGCTACCATCTCTCCTTTTTACAGTAAAAATAGAAACGTCAGATGCTTATTCTTTGTGCCTCTATTTTGTTTTTACACCAGAAGATCGAAAAATGGGATGGGTAGAATAAGCACAAAATGTTGTTGGTTAATAATTTTAAGTAAGATGACAAATTATCAAAGGATAATGAAAAGGTACACACTTGTCTGAGTTTAACGTCCACTGTGCTAAATTTGGAGCAAATTTAAATTTGAAGCAAGACTGAGTCACTCTAAAGAGCCACAATCTAACTAAACACCTTTCCATTTTATGATCCTTTTGTGCTTAAGAAAAAAACATTTAAAAAATCATGCAATGCAAGTAGTTTTCCCCCCCACATGCGAGCACACACTGATGCACTACATAAAACATGTACCACATACGCTGTCATATTTCAAGAATATATGAAGCCAAATGTTTGCAAGGGAAGGTGGTGATTTTTTTTTTATTTTACTCTTTTAAAACAGATTTATTTTGAGCACGACTGCAGTTGTGAAGCCTGATTGCTGGCTAAGCGCAGTGCAGTCATTTAGTGTGTGATTGTCCCTCTTGTCTTGATGCTGGATTTCAAAAATAATCCAAAGTGAAAATGTTCACAAGGTCTCAATTTTGCTCCCGCGTGTGTCTGCATGCCGCTTCTCGTCATCAGAGTCCTCGTGAAGAGTGAACTGGAGACGCTCTCCGTGTTTGGAGGATTCAGAGAGGAGTCCCTACAAGAGAGCTGTGTGATGGTTAACAGGAATGGGACGGTACGGTTCGACCTTTTCACTGAACTGTAGTGTTATGTTTAAATCATCAGTTTTTCGGCTCTAGCGCCTTTCATTGAGAGGTAAATGGACAGGAAGGATGTAGGGGAGAGCAGAGGACGACGTGCAGCAAATGGCCTGACACCAGGAATTGAACCCTAGACATGTTGAGGGCTGCATGTAGTCGCACTGTTTCATCCGGAGGATACGCAGATTTGAAAGGATGTGTTTTGAGGCGGGATTTTAAACAGAGGAAGTGAGTCAATGGTCCAGATATCAGGTGGCACCTGATGTAAGAGCTAGAAAAAGAGAAGGCTCTGGCCCCCATGGTGCTGAGGAGGATGGAGGAGACGGAGAGGTGAATGGAGGCAGAGGACCTGAGGGAACAGGAGGGCTTGTGAAAGCGGAGAAGCTGGGACAGGTAATGTGGGGCGAGGCGGTGGATGGCCTTGAAAGCGATGAGGGGCAGTTTAAATCGGATCCCGGAGTTGATGGGGAGCCAGCGTAGCAGCTGTAAAAATGGGAGAGATGCGATGGAAGAAAGAGCTTTGTGTGTGATGATACAGGAGGAAGAGTTTGTAACCATTCGAAGTTGACAGACGGCCTTCTGAGGGAGACATCTTGGCTATTTTTATTTCTCCTCTCAGAGTCGCCTCTTATCCAAAGTGTGTCAGCCTCTTGCAAGTTCAAAGAAAATGAGGCATTTGGTCTGTTCCTCAAGTCAAGCAAAAAATCCTGGAAAAGGACATCAGGTTTGATGAACTGATCCCTGTTCACTTAAAACAGAGCCTTTAAACTTTGTTCCTATAGAAACTGCTCTTCTACAAGCGGCAATAAAAACGAATGAATGACTTTTATCTTAATGAACTATTTTATGCAAAGAGAAATCAAAGCAGTTGAGATTGTTGGTGAGAAATGTTTAAAATGACAATATTTTAACCATGAGTCATGCTTTTGTAATTGGATGCAGTGTTGATGCATCTTTTACTTTGTTTCATCTTTGTAAGTACCAGTGTTGGATGCCCAACTCTGAGAGGTATTACAAACTCCTGCATACTCATCAACTCACCTGGCTCATATTTCTAATTACAATTATTATAAATCTTTAGTTTACACAAATATGTTGGTGACAGCAGCTTTATATCATTTTCAGTAGTAAAATCTTTCTCCACTGTGTTAAGGAGACTTCCCAACCTCAAAGACTTGGAGCTCATCACTGAAGTCAAACCTTTAAAATACCAGTGGACAGCAAGAAGATGGTCAGTATGATATGTGTTTAAGTTTAGGCTGAATTAAAAGCTCTTATAAAATTTGTTTTATTCATTTTAATTGAGTAGATTTGTCATAGTAACTGTACTCTTTATATATGGAGAGCCATTTCAGCCAAAATTAAATAAATAAATAAATGGGTGAAATAAATAAAAAATGAGTAAAATAAATCAAAAAATGAAGAAAATGAGTGAAATAAATAAATAATTTGTTAAATAAATAATTTAGCTTTTTCATTAACCCATTTTTTCATTTATTTATTTTTCATATTATCAATTTCTCAATTTCCTTTTTTCATTAATCTATTTTTCATTTACCCACTTTTCATTAATCTATTTTTCATTTAACCATTTTTTAATTTAGCTTTTTCATTAACCCCATTTTCATTTCTTTATTTTTCATATTATCAATTTCCCAATTTCTCTTTTTCATGAATCTATTTATTTATCCCTTTATCCATTTACCCATTTTTCATTAATTTATTTTTCAATTAACCTCTTTTCAATTTCCCTTTTTTACTAACCCAATTTTTTCATTTATTTATTTTTCAGATTATCAATTTCTCTATTTCTCTTTTTCATTAATCTATTTTTCATTAATCTATTTTTCATTTGTCCATTTTTCATTTATCCCTTTATCTATTTACCCATTTTTCATTAATCTATTTTTTAATTTAAACATTTTTTTGATTTCCTTTTTCCTTTAACCCGATTTTCTATTTCCCAGTTTCATTAATCAATTTATCATATATCCCTTTTTTATTTACCCAATTTTCTTTTATCTATTTTTCATTCAACATTTGTTTGAAAAATCTTTACTTTTCCCATTTTCCAATTCCCCTTATTTATTTAGTATTTCCTTATTTTCTTATTTATCACATTCTATTTCCCCGCAAAACTTAGGAAAAAAATAAATGCAAATGAGGAGAGGCACGTCATCAGGCTACAACTTCCCCAATTGGTTGGTTAGCGTCACACCCATACTTTGCTTCAAGAAAGATGGCGACCTACTAACGGGTTATCAATAAGCTGAAGCTCATTAACTTCATTAGAAAATAGTGTTATTACTCCTGACTTTAGTTCTCGTGTGGCCGCTCAGACAGAACGTGTTTCAGTTGGCGGCTCTCATGGACTCAGAGCTTCACCGTTGGGAGTTTTTATAGTTTGAACGAAGCGGCCGCTGAAGTTGGCTTACGATTGAAGGTTCGGGACACCTTCGTAGCTACCAGCTGTGATCCAACTATAAGGAGCAACTTTACTGTACATCGTAAGTGAACTGCAATATCCAGAGGCAGCTACGGAGCATCGGGCTGAAAGAATGAGAGTGGAGAGCCTTGGAGATCTGCATCGGAGGCCATCTTTCAGACATGCACCGCTGCTGTCCGTCCAGGATCCTTCGGTTGCCCAGACGTTACACGGTAAGCTACTAACGCTGATGTTTGTTTTCCAACTACAGTCATATTTAATCAATAGGGCTCAATTACGATCGTGGGAGGGTTTGAGTTGATCTCGGCAATAGGTGACAAACTGAACGCCTCCAGGATGTTGAGACCAGCACGTCCTCTGATCCAATACATCTTATTAAGGATAAAATCAACAAAACGTGTTCAAATTAATGCCCCAACAGGTTGATTAAAGACAGTAAAAAGGTAGGAGTGGTTTCGAGTCGATCGCCTTGTTTTACCTTTGTAAACAGACAACCTGAATACAGTGACCTTTAGTGAGGGTACAGAATGGAGAATGGATAAAAGCTGAACTCCTGCTACAATCTTTGCCTCTCTTGGTTACATCCCTGAGGTGTGCCAAGTGTGGCCCACATGCATATAAAGTAAATATGACTATTAATTTAAGTATTTCTTTGTATGTATAACTTGCCCACCTTAGTTTCCCTGTTTTTGGTCAACGTGTGCCTCAACATGTGGTTACTGTTCCTTAGAGGTGGACAGAGAACCCACAATTTATCCTCCAGGAATAACAGTAGCACTTCAACATGTTTTTACTCAAAGTAAATCGTAGCTGAATAAGAAATTAAACAAGAGTAAAGAAGCATTTGGTAAAAAGTTGATCAGTACTGAGTAACTGATCAAGTTATTATTTCATATCTAAAAAAAATTACACAATTAGAAGGCCCAAAATATTAAGTTCAGTGGAAATGTTGGTATTTTAAAGACAAAATGAAAAATTAGTTTAAATAATAGTGATGACTCATAATAAAATGACTTGAGTAAAAGTAAAAAGTTCAGCATAGTAAGAGTATTCCTAAAAGTTCATTTGAGTTTCAAAAAGTTACTCAACTATATTTAAGTAAATGTAATTAGTCACTCCTAAACTCTGCCGTTCTGAGGGAATAGGAGAAGGAACTGTTAAGGAAATAAATTAATCTTATTTTGATACTAAACATTGTTTCAATTAACAAATGAATCATAACACCCAGAACATATTCTGTTATGTTTATTCAAGGGTGAAGGAACAGAATGACTGGAGGTTCTGGCTGAGAGGGACCAGGGCTGACAGTGAGGAGAACCGTCTGCACTGTGAGCAGCACCAGAACTCCTGATGGGTCTCCTTCAGGAAGAACCAGAGAGACGGCCGACCTCCACAGAGAAGAGTTCACCCAAACATCAGAGGAAATATTAATGCTGGTGCTCAAACAGAGCAGCCTCTTTTCTTAAACCCAACACACACAGGGTGTTGTGGCCCTGATTAAAAACCTGCTAACTTCAATTTAACTGAAACACAGAACATCCAGAAATGTGATGAACTTCAGCTATAGAGTGGAAATGACACAGTGAGATGAAAACATTTGTCTATATCACTCTGTTATACAGGACATTAACATTTTAAAGTGTTTGTTCCAGAGCACCTGATACAAACGATAGCATTAGCTCATCCATCAGACATTTACTGAGGCCTGAAACATGCAGGGCAGACGACCTGAGGACTGACTGGTTAAACTATTTCACTGACACTTCAGACTGCAGATTTCCAATTGAAGGCGTCCGTAAATGAACACAATCATTATTCAATAAACCAAGCTGTGTAAAATAACTGCTAGGGTTGCTATTAAGAACCCAATATGTCATGTTTGTTCATTTCTACGTTGTCGTACATACAAGGTCCTCCACTCACTGTTTAGCTTCATGTTGAAGAATCTTCAGTGTAATGAAACCAAAAAATAAAACGGGTCCAAAACTTTCAATCTGTATTCCATTTTTGTAGCTTTGTTCTATTAAGATTGTTTCGTTTACTTTAAGCCACAAACAATCATTTTATTGTCTCTGGGACGTGAAAACATGAGATTTGATTAAATTAGAACTTCACATATTAGAAGGAACACAGATTTCATAATAATCAAACAGTTTGTTTATTCAAAACGGTAAAATACAAACGGTTAATGCATATCAATGGTATAAGAACAGACACATTTTTTTAAATGAATGTGTCACCAGTGCATTTGGCCGACTGTTCCTGCTCCAGAAAGGTGAAGGTCTCTGGTCATCCTGAAGCTGTGAGCCCACTGGGAGTCTGAAGGGAAACACTGAGACCAGAGGCCTGCAGGATGGTCTGCATCTGAAAACATACATGATGGAAACATTAATAAATGTGCTGCGCCAAAAAGCTGTACTTTTGACCTGGTGGCGATGGTACCAGTTATGGTAGATCTGAACTTTGGTTTGATGACCTAAATATGAGAAGCTTCAGACTGACAGGAGTTAGGTTGAAGCCACATCTTGTGAAGTTGGGATATTTTTCCTCCAACAGGATCCAGAGGAATAGCAACAAACCAGAAGTTGGACTAGAATTTATTTCAATGTCATTTGTGAATGTCAGCTTCTCATTTTCAACAGTGCATATGCATGTGGGCCACACTTGGCACACCTCAGGGATGTAACCAAGAGAGGCAAAGATTGTAGCAGGAGTTCAGCTTTTATCCATTCTCCATTCTGTACCCTCACTAAAGGTCACTGTATTCAGGTTGTCTGTTTACAAAGGTAAAACAAGGCGATCGACTCGAAACCACTCCTACCTTTTTACTGTCTTTAATCAACCTGTTGGGGCATTAATTTGAACACGTTTTGTTGATTTTATCCTTAATAAGATGTATTGGATCAGAGGACGTGCTGGTCTCAACATCCTGGAGGCGTTCAGTTTGTCACCTATTGCCGAGATCAACTCAAACCCTCCCACGATCGTAATTGAGCCCTATTGATTAAATATGACTGTAGTTGGAAAACAAACATCAGCGTTAGTAGCTTACCGTGTAACGTCTGGGCAACCGGAGGATCCTGGACGGACAGCAGCGGTGCATGTCTGAAAGATGGCCTCCGATGCAGATCTCCAAGGCTCTCCACTCTCATTCTTTCAGCCCGATGCTCCGTAGCTGCCTCTGGATATTGCAGTTCACTTACGATGTACAGTAAAGTTGCTCCTTATAGTTGGATCACAGCTGGTAGCTACGAAGGTGTCCCGAACCTTCAATCGTAAGCCAACTTCAGCGGCCGCTTCGTTCAAACTATAAAAACTCCCAACGGTGAAGCTCTGAGTCCATGAGAGCCGCCAACTGAAACACGTTCTGTCTGAGCGGCCACACGAGAACTAAAGTCAGGAGTAATAACACTATTTTCTAATGAAGTTAATGAGCTTCAGCTTATTGATAACCCGTTAGTAGGTCGCCATCTTTCTTGAAGCAAAGTATGGGTGTGACGCTAACCAACCAATTGGGGAAGTTGTAGCCTGATGACGTGCCTCTTCTCATTTGCATTTATTTTTTCCTAAGTTTTGCGGGGAAATAGAATGTGATAAATAAGAAAATAAGGAAATACTAAATAAATAAGGGGAATTGGAAAATGGGAAAAGTAAAGATTTTACAAACAAATGTTGAATGAAAAATAGATAAAAGAAAATTGGGTAAATAAAAAAGGGATATATGATAAATTGATTAATGAAACTGGGAAATAGAAAATCGGGTTAAAGGAAAAAGGAAATCAAAAAATGTTTAAATTAAAAAATAGATTAATGAAAAATGGGTAAATAGATAAAGGGATAAATGAAAAATGGACAAATGAAAAATAGATTAATGAAAAAGAGAAATAGAGAAATTGATAATCTGAAAAATAAATAAATGAAAAAATTGGGTTAGTAAAAAAGGGAAATTGAAAAGAGGTTAATTGAAAAATAAATTAATGAAAAATGGGTAAATGGATAAAGGGATAAATAAAAAATAGATTCATGAAAAAGAGAAATTGGGAAATTGATAATATGAAAAATAAAGAAATGAAAAATGGGGTTAATGAAAAAGCTAAATTAAAAAATGGTTAAATGAAAAATAGATTAATGAAAAGTGGGTAAATGAAAAATAGATTAATGAAAAAAGGGAAATTGAGAAATTGATAATATGAAAAATAAATAAATGAAAAAATGGGTTAATGAAAAAGCTAAATTATTTATTTAACAAATTATTTATTTATTTCACTCATTTTCTTCATTTTTTGATTTATTTTACTCATTTATTTCACCCATTTATTTATTTATTTAATTTTGGCTGAAATGGCTCTCCATATTGATATACCTTTGCTGGTTTAAGTTAAAATGCAGATATTGTTGTTGTATTTTTTTAAAGCTCAACTGCAAAGTCTCAAGGGCTGAATTTGAATAATATTAGATTGGGCTAATAGAGATTTTGCTGCCACACCTTACTCTATAATAATCAAACAGATTTTATCAGAGCCTTAAAGGAAAAAGAAGTTAACATGGGTTTATATGCTGAGGGCTAAATTACAGCACAAGGCAGGTGTGATGATTGGTGAATGAGTAGTACTCATGACACGGGGCTGTACAAATAACCAGAGGACAGGCTAATAAAGCACTTTGCATGAAATTGCAAACAAGGACCAAAAATCATGACTAAAATAAGAAAATCGGCCTCCATCCCAACTCTAAACATCAAAAACCTGCTTTTCACCTTGGATACCAGGAAAGCAAACACATTTTCTGCTGATCTCAATAATTTGGCTTCATTTTCAAATATCCAATCCCAGATACAAACGGGGAACGTGCAGCCAAACTCATTCGCCGCATTCGTAGCGAGCCTCGCCTCATAAACGCACGGAGTAGATCAGACATTTTTCAGTGCAGGTTCACCTTATTTCCTCCCAGTCTTTCACAGGCTATTTTGCTGTAGTACTGAGAGTCTGAAGCATGTGTTTGGAGAATATTTATTTTGACCTGTTTCATGGCTCCCTCGATGCATTGCAGCTGTGAGCAGTCATGTGTCTCATTGATAATGGGGAGGAAAAAGGGGGGAGGCGCTGAGAGTGAGGGAGAGATGGAATTGTGGCGGCAGAGTGCGAGAGGGTGAGTCATGCCTCTATTTGATAATGATGACCCATTGGTTCAGAAGTGTGCGCCACAATCTTAGTGGCGAGGGGAAAACCATTTGATATGCTCAGGACATCCTTTTGGTTCCCGTGCGCTTCAATTAAGTTCCTGCTGTTTGTGGCTTTTAAGCGTGCGGCTCCACTAATCTGGTGCGTGTCTGTAGGTGACTGGAGTAGTGCTTTTGTGTCTCAGCGTGTGCGAGTGTCTGTGCTGGTCATTGTGAGCACATTTCTTTGCATATTGCAAGCCCTGCCTGCTGGTGATGTGTCCAAAGAGTGAGATCCGTGATGAAGGAATGAATTTTATTTTGCTTTTGGACATTTTATTTCTGTAAATGTTGAATTATAATTCTAACTTCATACTTGATTACCAAAAAATGAATTTGTTTGCACATTTCACAAAAATTATAACTGAGAAGTGGAGAAAATGGAACGCACCATTTTGATTTCTTCCTTTTCTTAGAATGACTCTTAAGCCCGTAGGAAGAGCTACCAAAAAGTTTAGAACAAAGCACGCTCGTCTGCAGGAAAAGCCCAAATCATGAGAATTCGCTGCAAGTTATGGAAAATGTCTACAGATTGTTAAATGTTGTTTGGCAAGGAGAAAGGTTGAAACATTCAGTTCTGACTGCATTTACAGAGAGAAATACCAGAAGAGTTGAGGTAATAATTGCAACAAAAGTTGGTTTAACAAGGCAATAAATCCAGGGATGCTGAGGACAAATGCATGAAAAGCTTTTGGAACATGCTTTCCCCTTTCAGCAAAACTTTATCTGCCATTTGAGTTAAAATAAAATTCAATGAATTTAGTGATTGTAACATAAAAATGAAAGTTAGAGGTTAGAACACTTTTGAAAGGCGTGTGTCAGCCCTCATGTCATTCTCAACAATAAAACTTTTATCAGGAGTGTGAATATCTTGCAATTTGGTTTCATTTTATTTTCGCAAAGTCCAAAATAATTGTTTAAATTATTTATTACATTGAACTTAAAGCATTATCAACTGTATAAAGAAAATAAAGGTAAATATTTAAAAAGCAAATTCATAATTTTGACTAAAAACAGTGATGGATCTGTTAACGCTGGAGTGATAATCATCCTGTGTTAAATTTACTCAAATCTGCTTGGTGCTTCAGTTTTACAAAAGTTTTACAAATTTTCTATAGGAAGAGATTTGCTTCGGGAAAGGAGGTTTTCCTGTATTCACCAGTGGATTCTTATTTTTATTACGTTCCATCGTGGCCTCGGGGAGGAAGTTCAAAGAGCACATGTCCTGGGTGAGATGGGTCGAGGATGATCATGCCTCCATGCTGCTTCGCCCTGATGGAGTGCTGCTGATCAAAGAGGAACTGTTTGCAGCTAATGATCCTTTCAGCGGAGCGAAGGATGGGTTGCACCCCCTGCTTGTCCTGTTGCACTGTATTAGACAGTGATGGAGAATGTGATGACAGCTCTGCACATCCTGATCAACGGCTCCTTTGGGAAGTTGAGATTTTTTGGGGGGTATTTTAGAAAGGAGGTGGGGTCTACCTGATGGCATGGGGAAAAGATTAGACAGAAATGACTGTAGAAAAGGTTTGATCCACTTTGAGTTTAAATTTGGATGTGCTTGGGTAAAACCTATGAAGGTCGACATTTTTAAAAGTATTACAGTAAACATTTACCGAGAATTGGTTGCTTTTATTTGCAACATTCCAGTGCTTTGTAACAACCGGATGATTGTGGCGATGGTGGTCGGAGTTTGTCCCTTCGTTGTTGGCAGTTCGATCTCTGCTCCGTCTGTCTTTGTCTCGTCTCTTGGGGCAAAAGCTTACCTTTCCCTTCTGGTGGTGGCCAGGTGGCGCTGGTACATGGCAACCTTGCCTCTGTCAGACTCTCCCCCAGGGCAGCTGTGGCTACAGTCGAGTAGCTAAGCAATATCGGTGTGTGAGTGAATGGCTGAATGTAGTGCAAAGTGCTTTGGGGTCCTCTGGAGTTGATAAAGCGCTATGCAAGTACACACCATCCAGGCCAACCATCTCTGCTGTGGCAATAAATAATTTGATGTTGACTGTGAAGCCATATGCATAATGCAAGAGTTACTGTGTAGCAGATTTTTCTCCCTGAAGCCTCTGCGGTGGTTGATAAACTATGCTAATCTGTATTAATGTACTTAAATGATCAATACCATTGCTCTAATAGCTTATCAAAATTCTGTCTGTTGGATAAATTGCTTCCAAGTGAGAGTCAGTAGATTTTCTCAGATAAAGTTTGTTTACAATCAAAGTAGGTAATCATACTTGTATTGATTCTCGGGTCCATTTCCTAATGATTTTATCAATCAAGTAATAATAAAAAAAATCAAGGAAAAACAAATATGCTCAAATTAATTCTACACACTATTCCAGCTAAGAGAGAGAGGTTTATGGAAAGGAAAATGGATTCTCACTGTATTGTCTATGTGGGTTAATGATTCATCTTTGATCAAAAGTTTACAAGTCTCTCTAGAGATCAAAGGAAAACGCCTACAATTGAGTTCTAAGACTCTCAGTTTGAGGATGGCGCTTTGGGACAGGAGAAAGGAGAAATATGAGGGTTTTTTTAAAGGCTCCTTTGGCAGGTTTATCAGGCCCTTAGTACTGTCTTAAAGGAACGCGGAGAGGAACTCCTCCGTGGTTCAAAATCAGGCTCTTGTTTCAGCCACAGAACAGTCTTTAACTTCCATTAACTTGGCTCTCACAGTCAAGTTTCTCCTCTCAGCTGACAGAAATATCCCAACACAGCAGCTGCTCTTTTGGGTTGGAAGGTTATTCAACCTGTAAAAATGTTGGCTTTGCTTCCAGTTCATTGAATATCCTGGTTGTAGCTCGCTATCTCTCACTGACTCTCATGAGAGACAGAGACTCGCTGTCTCTCATGAGATACTGTCTCTCACTATTTGTGAGCTATTTGCGCAAACAAATCTCAAGTTAAACAGGTGTGACTCTGATTTAAGTTGGTAACTTCTCATTGGTTCTTTAGTGATGTTCCTTTCTGTGAGACGTGTCGGACGTCCGTGGCTCCTCAAAGTCAGAGCATCGGGAAGAGGAGTGTAACAATGGCCTCATCAGAAGACGTATAAGAACTAAATGTTGGTTTCCAGCAAGGGTATATTAAATGTGTAAAAAGTGACAATGCATATATTCAACTATTTTTTTCTCCAAAATCACTAATACAATATTTTAACTGGCTTTTGATTGACGCTCTTGCAACAAATCACCTGGGACCCTCCGTCCTCAACAGAAAAGTTTCATTTTCCCATAAGAGTTCAAGGTTTGAATGTGTCCAATTACATAAAGATTAAAAATAACTGCTTTAAATACTTGTGTAAAACTTAAAAAAAAAAAGAATTTGGGTAATATACTTCCATAAAGGCATTTTCTATTTTAAAGCAAAACGCAAAGTATTTATTAGTTATCAATCTATAAAGTAAACATTCTGAAGGTTTAATGTTCATTTTAGTGCATCAGAGAGTCAACAACATGCCTGTTGTGATTCTCCTGGTTTTCCATTCCTCTACAACTACTTAATTGTCATGAAAATATGCATTGGTCTTTGTTTTGCCTGAATACAACTGGATCTCTTCTCTTTTCCTTGATGCAATGTTAATGAAACTGAACCAAGGAAAGAAAGTTGCTTTCTGAGCAATCATGTTACTTTACAAAGACTTTTATTTCATGCAAAAGTCTCTGCTTTTTTTCATGCAAAAGTCTCTTCTCTGCCATGAAATAACTTTGTCTTGCATTTATGAAATTATGAAGATGGTCCATTCACTATTCTGTCATAAAGGTTCCTCTCCCTATGCTGTAACTCAGATCACAGAATTAGTCCTGAGTGTCCTTCTCATCACATGTTTATTATGGCTGTGCAGTTTTGGTTATCAATAATGTTGCTTGTGTCCAATTATTTCTCTCTGTCCTCTGAATCTTCTGATAACTTGCTCTGCAAATAATGTGAAATGAGCCCAAGTAATTGTCCTGGATCACATGAAATTATTGTACAATGTGTGTTTGTGCGTCAGGTTTTTGGCAAATTTGCAGAATCTCTGCCCATCCCAAATTCCCTAGAGTTCTTCTTACTGCAGATCATGGTACTGACCTGTTGCCAGTTGGTCTAATCATTTGCAACATGCTCCTCCAGCTGTTCTTTCATCTTCTGTCAACTCTGTCTCTTGAGTATCTTTGGAAGTCACTGATGCTTCTTGTGTCAAGACAAGTTGCTATTTTTCATCAAATGGTGGACGCTTTTATTTTCTCTTGTGGTTGGAATTTCTGTATTCACTTTTATAGAGCCAACTGTTTTAGATTTATGGTTGTAAAGTCGTTTTAATCAGAAACTGATTTGTATATTGGGGCCAATTTTGAGCACAGCGGCTTCCACTTGTGAAAGCATTGAACTGAAACTCATGTCAAACAGAATAGCATGTCAATTTGTCCATTTGACAGAAATTAAGTAGACTACAAGTCCAACTTCTTAGCCGAAAAGTAGACAGAGCTGTGTCCAGATTGATTAAAAACATGCACCTTAACTTAGAAGCCTATAAAGTTAAAAACATACTTCTTAAACATATTACTTTGTTCAAATTTGAACAATGTCTATGCATAATTAAAGAGAAACCACAGCAGAAAGAAAAAAAAAAAGAAACTGTCAAGCAAAGAATAAAAGATAACATTTTTGTTCTCATTTTTTCACAAATCTTTTAGTATGCCATCCTTCAGTGGAAGTAAGCTTTCACACTCTGTCTCTCTTATACTGCAAGTAAAAAGAATTTAGCGGCACAACGTAGAAATGACCTTCAAGCAACATGCTTTTTTAAATCCAGTCACACTAAGCACTGGTTTTATATCACCAGACATGGATGTGAGATGTTTTCATTGTTTAGTTTTTCTGTTGTGTTCTTTAAGTGGTCATTTGTTTGCATAGTTTGCAGTTTAAAGACCCTGCAATATAAAGTCATTATTTTCCCATTATCTAGGGCCTGGAATGAGGAGCAAATTAAATTGAACCATTTTAATCTTGAATAATTTAACATGTTTGATAAACATTATTGACTAATGGATAGGTAAAAGTAAGAAAACAAAATGCTACATATAGTCCCATGAATTTTTATCTTCTGATTTTTAAAGTCTTCCCACTTACGAAGAAAGGGGTGGACTGCAATTTTAAACGACGGTATGCCTCAACTGTGAGACAGAATCTTAAAGAAATTTTAAAAAATTTCATTGTAGGATTTTTGAATATTTCCACCTACCAACGAACAAGAATACACAGCCAGCTCAGCTAAGAAGTTACCCTGTTTCAAGAATTTCAAAGTACTGGTGTGAGCGAGCCAGTCTCCATACATGAACCCATTAGAAAACTTTAGGAGAGCTGAAACTCGTTCAGAGCCTGAGATCTGGAGAAGATCTGCAAGGAGCAGTGGGGCAAAATCCCCACAAATAATGCAAATATTGGTTGACTTGGCTGCACAGGACATGTCTGTTTATAAGAAAGTCTCAATTGACTTTTGAAGATAAATAATTTTGTAGAGGGGATATCACAAAATGTTAGAAAGTTCTACTGGTATTATTACTTTTATAAGGCAGTGTGAAGTTAAAAAGAAAATATTGGTCAATAAAAGTTTCTTGTGACCAAGTATTTTCTGAACAGAATCCTTTTTTTAGCTTCTCCATTTTAAATTTTGCCACTCAGCATTCACTGTGACAGTCTCAGGGTAGCAGCTCACAGAAAAAGAGAGAGATTTTTTTATTTTTTAAAACCTCATTTATTCACACAGTAGTGATCCAGAAAATATTCAATACAATTTTAGATCAACACATCCATAAATGAAAGTTCAGAATGATATATATTGAATAAAACACCTTCATAGTCCCAAATATTCTGAAAAATATTTAGTTCGTCCATTTTAGATAATATTTGAATTCTAACATAACTCTTGCTCTAACCATACCCTTAAAGAGCTTTACACAATCAGTATTCTGTCCATTATTGACTTTGAATTTTCTACTCAAATAAATTGCAAGCTTTGCTTGACCAAGAAAAAAATTTAACAATCGTCCAATTTTCTTCTTTCCTTTGCCATATAGAAAACCAAAAATAAAGGACTGTTCTGTAAAATTTTCTCCAAGTAATTTCCAAATATCTCTTAGTAAAGTAAATAAATCCATTATTCTGAAACACTGTACAAAACAATGAAAGATTGTTTCTCTTAATAAACAAAAGGGACATTTGTCTGAAACACCAGGATTAATAATGGAAACAAAAGCATTAACTGCAATGACACCATGCAAGATTCTCCATTGTAAGTCACCAACATTTTTAGTCAATGGTGGTTTATAAAGTAACCCCCATGCAGGTTTCACCTCAAGACCAACTTTAAAAAATCCCTCCAAGGAGTATCTTTTTATCTTTTAGCTTTACTTTGTTCAAAGCTTTAACACATTTCATATATATTACCTTTCCACTCACAGAATCAAAGAGTTTCCATTCATTTTTTTCTTTCTCTAAAAAATGTCCAGGACATTCCAAGTCTTTCAGTTGTGCTTTAAAACACAGCTTAAAGAAAGGATCTTCTTCGTCCGGTGTTAGACGTCCATCGAACCATCCCTTTATGAGTCTTTTGTCTTCTTCTGACAACATTCGCCTAAACATTGTCAGCATCATTCCTACAGTTCTTACAGAGTGCATCTCCAATCTTCGAGCCAACGAAACAACATCATCCATTTCAGTTCCAACAAGTTCGAGCAGATGTTTCAATGTGACCACCCCTTTTCTCATCAACAGTTCAGAGATCATGGCCATGTTGTCCCAAGCTGAACCCAAACGAGATCCCTTGAGGACAGGTTCCAATAATAACCAGTTTAAAGATGTGGATGCTCCAACTCTCTTCATTTCCATGAGGGTCCAAGATTTTAGCACACTGACATAAAAAGATGATAAGCACTTTAAACTATATTTTGAAAAATCAACAATAAACAAAGTTTTACCAAAACCTAAATTACCAACTTTTGAAAAAATCCATTCTGTAACTTGTTTCCACAAAACATTTTGTTCACCATACAAAAAACTCTGTACAAACTGTAGTCTGAAGGCTGCCTTCCTACTTTCTAAATGAATCAAACCTTGCCCTCCTTCTTCCTTTGGTAAAAACAAAACACTCTGAGGGACCCAATGTAGTCTGTCCCAAAAGAAATTTAAAATGATAGTCTGTAGTTTTATCAAAAAACCTGGTGGAGGTTCCAAAACAGATAAACGATGCCACAAAGTCGAAGCAGCCAGATTATTAATAATTAGTGTACGGCCCCTGTAAGACAATCGTGGCAAAAGCCAGTGCCATTTCTTTAACCTACCTTCCATCAGTTCAATAAAGCCTTCCCAATTTTTCATTACCTCTATTTGATTCCCCAGGTAAACACCCAAATATTTAAAACCATTTTTCAGCCACCTTAATTCGCCAGGTAATTTAGGTTCTTGTGTTGTCCACTTACCAACTAACAAAGCTTTGCTTTTGCTCCAATTAACTTTGGATGAAGAAATGTTGGCAAAACACTCAATAATTTTAGTTAAAGTAAAAACATCTGACTCTTCTATGATTACCACAATAATATCGTCTGCATATGCAGAAAGTTGAAAAGGTAGAGAAACTTCATTTATCTTTACCCCCTGCAACCTTTTCCTGATTTGACACAACAAAGGTTCAATACTCAACGAATACAACATTCCTGACATTGCACAACCTTGGCGAATACCTCGCTTTACGTTAAAAGGTGCACTTAAACCACCATTGACTTTCAGTACACTTTCAATGTCACAATAGAGGGTTTTAATCATGGCAATGAAACTAAGGGAGAAACCAAAAGCTCTCAAACTATTCCATAAATATTGGTGCTCCACTCGATCAAATGCCTTTTCTTGGTCAATAGAAATCAGACCAAGGTTTAAACCCAATAAATTAGAGACGTCCAAATAGTCTCGAATTAATGTTATATTATCTCTAATTGATCTGCCAGGGATGCAGTAGGACTGATCGACATGTATAACTTTATCGATCACTTTTCTTAGTCTGGACGCCAACACTTTTGAGAAGATCTTGTAATCAGTACACAATAGACTGATAGGTCTCCAGTTCCTTATTTCATACAGATCACCCTTCTTAGGGAGAAGAGTGAGCACAGCTCTGCGACAGCTAAGGGGTAACATTCCCCTTGCCACACTGTTATTGAGGACTTCCAACAGATCTTCAGCCAGCACAGGCCAACACCATTTATAAAACTCTACAGGCAAACCGTCTATTCCTGGAGCTTTTCCATTCTCCATGCTCTGCAGCGCCTCCTGCAGTTCTTCCAACGTCAGAGCATGCTCCAAGATGACATTGTCTTGGTCTGACACCTTTGGCAAATCATTGAGAAACTCTTTTGTCATCTCAGAATCTTCTGTAAGCTCACTGGCATATAATGTTGAAAAAAGTCCACAGCTCTTTTCCGCAGTTCGGTGGGCTCTGTTAATTCTTTTCCATCTTCAGAGCGAATGCAATGAATGAGACGATTTTGTCCATTTTTCTTCTCCAAACTGAAGAAAAATTTAGAGGGAGCATCCATTTCAGAGATACTTTTAAAACGTGAACGTACCAGAGCTCCCTGCGCTCTGAGCCCAAGCAGATCAGACAAAACAGATTTTTTCCTTTTGAGAGCCTGAAAATGGCCTCGATTTTCTGTGGACTCACAAAAACCCTGAAGATCCACAATTTCAGTCTCTAATTCCTCAATAGATTTTACCAATTCTCTTGTAACATTGAAAGTGTATTGATTACAAAACTGCTGAATTTTAATTTTACCAATATCCCACCACTGCTGTACAGACGTAAATTGACATTTCATAAGTCTCCACTGCTTCCAAAAAATAAAAAACCTTTTTTAAAACAACCATCATTTAACAAAACAGTATTGAAATGCCAATATGCACTTTTAGGTTTTAAGTTATTAATAAACACATTCCCTATAATCATAGAATGATCAGAAAAACCCACTGGACATAAAACACATGATTTAAATATTTGCAATTGGTGCCCAAACAATAGAACCTGTCTAATCTTGCCAAAGTAATATAGTTCTCTTTACAGTGAGCCCAGGAATACTGCCTTATCTTTCCATTTTTAGATCGCCACACGTCAGCTAAATCATATGTTTCAATAATGCGTTTCAATTTCTTCCTTGACTGCATATGTGGCTCCAAATGATTCCTATCTATGTCATCTATTGTACAATTAAAATCACCTCCCAAAATTAGATAATCTGTTGACACACATTTTAATAGTGTGTCTGCCAACTTTTCTAAAAAACACAACGTTCACTTGGAGTTGCGGGAGCATATACATTCAGTAAAATAAATGTTATCTTTTCATACTTAACAGTAACTTTTAACAATCTTCCAGTTACAACATCTTCAGTTTCAATAGAAAATGGAAGAAAGTTTCTTGAGAAAAGAATAGCTACTCCAGCACTTAGTGAAGTTTTATGACTCAAAACAAGATTTCCATCCCATTCTTTCTTCCAATCAACCTCATTTTCTACATCACTATGAGTTTCTTGAGCAAAAGCTATATCAATGCATTTAGATTTTAAAAGTTCAAAATACACAGCTCTTTTTCTCACATCCCTTGCACCATTAAGGTTTAAAGATGAGATTTTAAATCTACTCATAACACAAAAAAGGATCCAAAGGAAGAAAAAAGAAATACTAACTTTCATGAAACTCCCTACATTGAGCTCTAACTTTTTGCACCAGTTTTCGAAGTCTATAAACTTCAGTGTCTATTAACCCATCAGAAGTCCTTTGTCTCATTAACCATTTAGCTGAGTCAACAAACAGTTTTTTGTTTGGAAAAAAATCCTCTATAACAACATCCCATTTTCCTTTTGTCACTTCCAAAAACCTTCTAATCTGCTCTAGACTGTATCCATTAGTACTCTGGCCATCAGGAATAGAGGAATCAGATTCTCTATTGCTATCAGAATCAGATAAAACCTCCGAATCACTTTCTTTCCCACTCTTTTCTTTCAACTGAGTTTTCTTAGGTTTTACCCCTTTAGCTTGTCTAGATTTTCTTTTAGTGTTTGGTATTTTAAAAACACTTTCCTCGTCCCTGATCAAATTCCCTCCACTATGAACTAAGTCATCAACATCCATTTCTTCCTGCAGTCCTTCTTGTGTAGTCATTTGACTCCCTATACTCTCTTCAGGGGAAGTAATGACATCTTCAATGTCACGTTCTGAAACATTCGACTGTTTTTGGTCTCTTGTTGAAACTTCCTCCCCAGGGTTAGATTCTTGAGCTCCTTCCCCAGCATCAGCCACCGGTTCTCCTTCCCCAGCGGCAGCCGCAGAAGTTCCCTCCCCAGCTGTGCCCACTGTTGCTCCATTCATAATGTCTGCTGATGTCCCTGGCTCTGGATTTTCATTAACCGGAACAGTCCCTTTTTGAACCTTTTCAGGGCAATTACGAACCGAATGTCCCTCCTGGTTACACCCAAAACACTTCATTGTTTCAGTTGTTGCAAAGATAGTGTAATCAAAGCCGTCAACTTTAAATTTCATCACTATGCTCAGTTCCTCAATATCATTTTTTAGAATCATAAACACTTGTCTTCTAAATGAAACAACGTGTTTCAGCTTTGCTGATTTGCATCCCGACGGGAGCATTTTCATTGCCGACACGATCTGACCGTGACGTGACAATTCTTTCAACAACACTTCATCACTGATGAAAGGTGGCAAATTAGACAGGATGATCTTCTTAGCAGGGTTCATTAAAGGGAAAACAGTAGTTTGCGTATTTCTCAAAACAATTCCCCTCTCGACTACGCTGTTCACCTTATCGATCGAGTCCAAAAAAATAACCACTGCATTATTCATCCTGGACGCTGCCTTCACACTTTCACACCCAACAACTTCCCCAACAGCTAAACCACACTCCTCAACCGAAAAATCCACGCCAACTGGTATTTTAATACCATGCCGACGTGAAAGGCTCCTAAAGCCTGCAGCGCCGTAACTTTTCCCGGCCATGGCACCAAGCTAAAAGCTTGGCGCGGCCGCAAAAGAGGAAAAAAAAGACACTATTGAGACACTAGTGAAGACAGATCGTGTTAAAGTGCGAAATAAGTGAATCACCACTGTAAGAGGTAAATATCAAACCTTTAGAAAACCTCACACTCGTTCTCCTTCCACTCCACACATGCAGCAGACGCTCACACATGCGCACTCGAGAGAGAGAGAGAGAGAGAGCTCTGAATTGTTAATGCTTTAACACAGTTGTTGAAAGTGCCATACCTTCCTCCGTCATGATCTGCCACATAATATGTAACCATCCAGGTGGCCCCTATATCAGCAGCTGGAAATCTAGTCAGTGAGTGCCATTGAGTCCTCAATGACTTCTACGTATTTCAATGCGTCTCTTCAACTGAGGTTCAATAGAACCGACAAGCCGACTTCATTTTTCCTCACCGACTCCACCACCTCCCTCCACTCCGCCTTTCCTTTATCTATACCTTTCAGGGTCAGGCGGCTAGACGGACAATTAGACGGCCCTTCTCGAGGACACAGACGGTTCACATTTGTGTGGGTGTAAATGCGCCACTGTCTGTGTGATGAGGCAATGGAAGGACACCATAACTTTTAGACTTTTCTAATCTTGCAATCAACACGATCTGCTGCACATCTGCACGATAATTCACACACTACCTTTTGTAGGAAACAATAAAGGGGTGGTGACGGGGGAGATGGAAATCGCTGATGGCGAGGATATTAATATGCTGGATTCACTACTGATGCTGTTATTTTATGTAAACATGCACACATTGAAGTGGGAGCACCGATATTTTCTCATTTCCAGTGCCCCCCCCCTCCCCCCCCCCCCTCACCCCCTCCTCTCTAATCTCATCTCTAAGTGAGTAGAAATAATAATGACATTGGCAGCAATAAGCAAAGTAAATTCAGAAAAATGATCACCTCTGTCTGTATTTCTGAAACAATTCAGCCAAACAAACGAGTGAGGAGCAATATTAGAGCTTGTGTGAGAGGGAGGATTGATGGATTTTACACTCCTGGCTGAATTGACAATTATCCGTCGGGTAAAACTGAAATAGGGTTGTAGGAATGTTCAGGACCTTTGTGCTTGGAAACCTGAATGAAAATATTGCAATAATTTACATGAGTCCTTCGTACTCCTTGTGCCTCATTTATCTAAAGATTTAATATGGGTATTCTCTGCACAGCTCTTCCTAAGAACTGCCAGGAAAAGGGACACCATTTGAAGGAGGAGGGAAAATAAAAGGGGAGACAGATGCAGCGTAGAGCTGGGAGCAAATTCGGCCCTAAATCTGCAAACCGTAAGCAAATTATGGATACACAATTTCTTCCTTCCCTTGCAGTAGCAGGTGATGCGGCTCATCTTGCGATCTATTGCTGTGAAATCTCAGCACAATATGGACTGGAAACAATTTAGTGGTGAAAAATGTGCAAAAGGTGACTCTTCATTGGTTCCCTCTTCACTTGCATTATTTCAAGGGCATGCAGGTTTAAGATAGCTACTTACTTGGTAAGTGCCGATAAATCAGAGGCTGTCCCTCAAAGGAGTTCACTTTTCACCAACATGCATACGGGCAAACACTCTCAATCATTGTCACAAATCCAATTGTCTGACGAGGCCAGGGGAAGGAACCTACTTCCTATTCAATGTGTTTCTTTGCTCTCTGTCTCCTCATTGGCTCGGCATGATTAATGGGCTCTCTACCTCACAGCCGGCCGTGTGTGTCTATTTGCATGTGCGCGTCTGCGATGTGCAACTGCGCACTGATGCTGCGTGAGATCAAACAATACATTATGTGCATTTGATTCCAGGGCCGTTAATTTTGTATTTAATTTAAAGCGCAGACGGAAAATGCGATCAATGCAATGAGCATAATGGGCTGATATGAGATACAGGTGGAGTTTCTGACTAGAAATGGGGGGTTTAATCAAATATGCACAAGAATTTTCATCTTTTAATAGTGTTGCTGTATAAAGAACTCTGTCCAATCAATTAACTTTGAAAACAGCACCCGGAGACAAAAGTGTCCAGAAAAATGGGTGACAGTCGTAACTCGACTCTCATGTGTCCTCCCTATGGTGTTTGGGAATGTTCTAGTACCTTTTTAAATTCATCGATTTAATTTAATAAGACCAATACCGGTCCATTTAAGCAGTTTGCTAGATAATTGTCAGTGGATTTGAAAGTATAATATTACAAAAAAACAAGATGCTCTCATAATTCTAAAACGGTGTTGAGGCTTAAAACATTTCTGATGTGACTGCTCAGTCAAAGTGAGTAATGAAGTAAGTCTTGGTTGAAAAGGTAATCAAAAAGCCGGGCACTAGTCTGAACGAGGTTCAGGGTGACATAATCTGACAGAAGTTACTCGTCCCTGAAAGACACAAAACAGCCACTTGGGAATTTGACAAAAGGTGCATGACTGACATCAGTCATGTTGTGAAAGTCACAGGGTGACACTGCCAATCTATGCCTGAACCCACAATGATTTATGTGTCAAGATCTGAAACTGGCAGTCTAATGAACAAAAAAGCATTACAACCAGCAATCTTCTACAACCTTTGAACAAGCTACTTTAACATCTGAAATGGTTGTAGCTTATTTTTGGTGACTTTTTGCCAGGACTTGGATAGATTGAAGATGAAATGTCTTTGAATCGACCTGAAATTTCAGATATTTATCTCAGAACATTTCTTTAGCTCCTTTGCAAAAAGTGCAGTGCAGTCACTTATTTTCAGAAGTCACCTAACTATTGGAACAGAGTCGGCCACTGTGAGGTTTAATCCCTGCATAAATCCAGCTGCTCTGTGATGGCATCAGAATTTTGCTACACGATTATGAAATCCAAGGAAAACACTGGATGGGCCAGGAAATTAAGAGATTTAAAGTATTGTTTATAAAGTAATATTGGATGTTCTTAATTTATTGTGAAGAACAGTTTATTCCAAGACTTTTTACTTTAAATTTGTGTCAGTCTTGTTAGATTCTCCAACAACCCCCTTTTATGTCAGTATATGAATATTATTTTCTCTTTGAATCGACCTGAAATTTCAGATATTTATCTCAGAAATGGAAGCATGACCTTTCTTGGATTACTCTTTTACTCCCATTTCCAAACAAAGTTGGAGACTGAATTCTGAATCTGTTTTGAGTGTAAAATGTTTTAACTGAAAAATGTCAAACACAGTTAATACAACATGGCCTACTTATGTTTATTTAACTGATTTTTGTTCTGTGAATGTACTACACGGTGGTGCAATTGTTAGAACTATTGTCCTGCACCAATAAGGTTCTTGGTTTGAATGCGTGAAGCTTGCATGCTCTCTTCATGCATAGGTGGCTCTCTCCAGATACACTTGCTTCCTACCATGATACCAAAATAGAGCTAATTTGTGAAATGGTGTCTATAAATTGTAGCACTGAGTGCATAAATGATTGTCCTGTGCATGTGTGCGTTCGCGCGCGTTTGTGTGTTGCCCTTTATTGATTGCTTTAACAGGCACCAGCCCCCTCAAGACCCTGCTGAGGTTAGGCAGGAATAACAAAGGGAGCTCTGGATGCATTGATGGAAACTCCCATGAACTCACAAGAAGCAGACAGATAAGTAAAAGCCGCATATGACACAAATAGAGTTTAGTTGACAGTTATTGCTCCATCATTGACCCGTCTGAGTGGTATCATGTTTAAAAGCGGATCCTCCTCCCAGTTGGCCAACTGGAAGCTCTGATCCGACAAGTCTTTACCAGACCGGACATGGTTTTCTTGTGAAATGATAACCTGGCAAACTGCTGATTTGACAGCAGCGTTGATGCTGTCAGTCTCTGGTGATTAAAAAATGCCTTGCTCTATCAGTGTTTTGTTGGATTTTATCACTAAAGCTAAATAAGTTCTTTTGTATTTCTTCTTTTTGCCTCAACATTAAATGATCAAAATTAAAGGCATCAGGCGAATAGACATTTGCTTGTTGTTTTTTTTTTAAATCCATCTTGGCATAATCTGTAATTAAAATGTAACTTTTAAAAACAACTCATTTTAGAGTGTCACAATAGTGTACAAAGGAGAGGTCACACATTTTTTAAAATGATGCTTTTTAAAGTTCAGGGTCAAACTGTTCTTTTTACAGATTTCACTGTCTGATGAAGTTCAATGTTTATTCATGTGGCATTTTCTCATTTTTTTTTCTTTTTTCAATTCAAGGTAAAATCTTTAATGCAACATATAGCAACATGCAGATTGCTTTAATGTATTCCTTTTCCGAACATATCTTGTGCTGGCGAGATGTATTTTTATTCAGTGATTTACTGTGTAAGGGCTGACCTTACAAGATTTCACTACTGCAATATCCAGAGCAGCAGAAGATCCAACTTCTGCTTATTCTGAGCACATTGTGTCAACGGGGAATTCAAATGAGATGGTTGAACAAAACAGAGGAGAATATATTAGATATTACTAAAAACCTAAATCTAGCGTTTTATTATAATTTACCAGAAATTTATGACACTGGCTCTGCTGTTGGAAGGTGTTTGAACGCCCATAGTACACCCAGAGCTCAGTTCAAGGGCTTTCTTCTTTTGTACTTCTAATGAGCTTCTAAATACTGTCAACTTGCCAGGCACTTCCTGTATGCATACTTTGAAGGGTGTTTCTAGAAAAACACAAGAGGAAGCCTATTGCTGTAATCTAATTTTTACTGTTGGTAAAATGTGCATTCATCTTCTGCATTGACTTTATACTTTTGATACACAATTTCTTGCACAGCCAAATTCTTCCTTAGGCCATTATATTTTGCACCAAATTTTATTTTGAAATCTGACTGTCCAGGTCTTTGAAAGAATTAGATAATGACCAAAACAAAACCCTGAAGAATACAAAAGTGCATCTCAACACACTATAGTATCATTGGATGCTTACTGAATTTTAATAATTACATTTTAAAAATGAATAGTTTTTACAGTGTTTGAGGATTTTTGGCTTACTATCCAAATGCACAAAAATTTAATGAAACAAATTCTTAATACAGAAATATTGGGTACTGAAACTTATGTCCATGTAGTGTAGAGTAGGTCAAGTACTAAGACCTGATTTATTGAAATTAGCATTTGAATAAAACTATGTGCATGGATAAAATGTTTAAATTTGCCTTTAAATGGCTGTTCTTACTTTAGACGTTTAAACTTAGCCTCAGTCCAGGTGCGGGTGAAGAAGAAAAAGATGTAGTCTCCGGTTCAGGCTTGTATCTCTTGTCATGGAAGTGTCTGTGTGGTGGCCTTGTAGCTCTGACTGTAGATGCAGTTCATACTTTAATTTCCACAATATCTACGAGTCTTGAAAGGGCTTTGCTTCACAATTGTCCTAAGCCTGTTTTCACCATCATTTCTTAATTTCTCTAGCACACTTTTTTCTTAAGCATCATTTTCCATTGGTTTTCTTGTATACAGCATTTTGTAAACATTCAGCTCTTTTGCAATGACCTTTTCTGGCTTATCTTGTAGATTGTGGCAGTGTATGTTTTTAATGGGGAGTGTTTCTTGTAATTCTGCAGGCCTTAACGTTAGCATAGCAAATTACATTAATTAAAAATGCTTGTCTGTCGGTTTTGTGTATTAGTCAAGACACAAAATCTTAGGTGTGCATTAAGACAATAAAATCAACGTAATCCGTTGGTACATCTGGTCTTTTTATTTTTGAAATGTAAATGTATTATTTTCATCATGGGACTCTGCATATTAGACCAAATATTCTTCAATCTTACAATAATTGTCCAAAAATGTTATTACACCAAAAAAAATTAGAAGTATCACACATTTTTAGCGCCAACCACAATTACTATCTAATTATACAGTGATGTAGCCCACACTCAAAATGTCGTTGGGATAGTATTATTGAATTGGCTGAACATTACTTGGAAATAGGAAAATGTTATTTTTGGAGTTAAATTGTGCCCTCTGGGTTAAAAACGGAGACCGTAATGACACTAACGGTTCTAGCTGGCACATGAGCAGTTAGAGGTGAATAAGGGACTTGGAGCCCAGAGAACTCGTAATCCAGCAGAGTTGCCAGGTTTGTGCTGCTTGATGAAGTCTGGAATAGCACTGAACTTTTTAAGAATAAATATCAAGTTGAAAGTTGTTCTTTTAGTGGATTTGTAGTTTACGGATTTAATAAAAGCTTCAAAAAGGTTATGCACTGTAAGCCTAGAATAAAACGATGTTAAAAACTGAGCTCCACCTAATAGTCATTTGGGTCAAACTGCTTTTTCATATCCATCTTAAGTGTTGAGTAAAAACGTCCAAGATTTACATAGCCAATGTTCACTAATTTGATGAGACACCCCCTCGCCCCAAGTAAGGTAATTTGTCCACAGAATTAAACAGCCATTTTCTTTCCCCTTTTCTCCTCACATTAGGTCTAAAGTTGATTATGTGGCTGGAGCAGAGTCCTCTACTGTTGGACAAATGTACTACAGGTTCCTCTGACACTAGAGAACAACTTATGGTGATGCAACAGGCCATCACTGCTGAACTGCGATGTCGAGCTAAATTTGCTGAATCAAAACTCGGTTAACTGTAATTTAAAATAAAACTAAAGAATTAAGTACTCGACATTCTGGGTGAAATGTTTTATTTATTTATTTTTTTTTTTAGACAAGATAAATATCAAATATAATGGCACAGAGACAACAATCTAAAAGAAAACTAGGCACACACCTGGACGTTAATTTCAGGTACGTCAGAGTTTCAAATTGTTTTCACAATTGCTGAAAACAAAGTACTTGTTAGAATTTGCTTTTCTTTCTTTTTTGTAGCCAGATGAGTTGCCATTCAGTATATTAATAGTCTGTCTAGATAGCTCATCAATAAGTAAAAAGAGAATCTGCATCTGTTTGTGGTTGTGAGGACAGATGAAAATAGTATATGTGGCTTTTTTTTTCTTTACACATTGGCTTAGTTTGCAAGAACACATTCTACATTTTTGATGACTACCACAGATCCTAACAAGGCAAAACGGAGAGAAAGCATTTCTTGTCACATTTGATTGTGTTTTTTCTCCCACTAGAGATTATATGCAATATCTTTTTGACCTCCGGTACCCCATCTGTCTTTCAAGCATTTTCCTGAAATGCTCTTGATGCAAAAAATATACATTAAAGCTCAGTGCGTTACTCTATTAGTACCTGTACACATAAATCCAAAGACCTCTTGTGATTTTAGTGTTGGATAATTATTTGAAGGCCTGTGTGGATAAATGTGAACAAATTGCACAGTGAATACAGGTGAACACACATTTTCTTTGATCATTTATTCCTTCCCTCCTACCTCTTTCCTTGGCAGCTGCGAGGGAACACAATGAGTCAGTGAGCTGTTTTTACTCGTTTCCTCTTCGGTTTTCTTCCTCAGTCCAGGAGGTATGGAAACGTGGGTATTTTTCCATTCATCTTCTGTCTCTTTTCCAAGTTTGCTGGGGGTTTTTTTTTAAGTTCCAATTTACATTTATGAAGACAGACATCAACACATCACTTTGTGTACTAAACCACCCAACAAAACTTAGGTTTCTATCGATATTTCAAATTTCATGCTTGGGATTCATGTGTTGGCTCATTTTCTTCACAGGTCTATGTATTTTCTGTATACATCTCTGGAATAATTTGGCCTCACTCAAAACAACCAAATATTCGATGACCTGTGAGTTTAACCTTTTACAGCCAGTTGGCTTTCTTGATGTCACTTCCAGAATAGTTATTTTCCTGAGGGATTGTTTTTTTTTTTAATAAATATGGGAAAGATTAAATGCTGGAGAGGCTGAATGTTTTTATTTTCCATATCAGCCTTGGATGTGTTGCTGACTTTTTGTTTAGGTTTTGTTTAGCAGCTGATTAAAAATGTATAACTCAGTCATTTAAGGGAAATATGAAAAATTGATACCACTTTTTTTTTTGTTCTCCTAGTCATCACAAATAAAATCATGCATAATAAGAAATTAGGTTTTCATTTGAGGAAATTGGTCAAATTTGTCACTACAAGATTTAATTTCTGGTTAGAGAGATTTATGCAGAAAAAGCAGAAAGTTATTCAGCTGTAAAGTTTTATTTGGACATGTTTGCCCACAATGTACATTTATTTTTTTTTTGTTTGTTTGTTTGTTTCCAAATTTTTTGATTCTCAACATTGGTCCATAGTCTTTCTTGCAAGAAAACATGCACTAAAAAAGCAAAAAGAGGAAAAAGGATAGAGGAAAAAATTGTCCAATTGTCCTTATTGATGCCTGAGGGCTAATGATGTCAAAATGGAGGATTTAGTTTACCTTTGTTACCTTTAAGTCCCATCTGTATCCTATTGTATCATATTGCATGCAGTGCTGGCCAGCCCTGGTAAAATCCATTTTGCGTGTGTGTTGTTGCTCTTTGTTTTGAAAGTTTGTCTCCCGACAGCATAAAAATCAACTAATGGCTCTCTTGTCAATAGAGGGAAGAAGCAAAAATGGTTTTAGAGGGGAGGCAGACAGGGTGGCAAGCCGGTGAGAAATGAATCAAAGAGAGAAGATATGAAATGGGACGGAAGGGAAAAAGATGGACAAGAATGGATGGAAGGGTTTGCAAGGATTGTGTGGCTAACCAACATGAAAGTGAAAGTGGGCCGCAGCTGGGATAAAGCTGGGGCAGCCTGCTATTAACGGAGCAGAACGGCGTTGAGAAGAGACTTGAAAGTCTGCTTCACTTTGTGTCCTCACAGTCTCCGGTTCAGATATTTGGTGCCGTAATCAGGATATTTGATTGAAATAATTTTTTACTTGATAAGTAATGCTTTAAAAGATCTATTTAAATACAAATCTGTCATCACATGGCAATTTGATTCATGAACGCTTGATAGATTTTTTTTTTTTTTTATTCCAGAGTGCACAGGTGCTGTTCACTGATACAGAAAACAGTAATGAATTAATGCATATTTGCAGTTTTTGGTCACTTACTGATGCTGTTGCAAATAGATGGCCGTGTTTGGATAACTTTTCATGTGCTGGCATTTCGACACCAGCTGAATCTGCCTGAAATTTGGAATTGGTCTTGTAAAGTGCCTTAAAGCGATATTTGCCTCAATATCAAATTGAATTATTTGGGCTGAGTTGGTTTAATGCGGTTGGATTGCAGAGAATTGGATCCGTTTATCTTGTAAAGTGCCTTGAGATGGTGTTTGTTGTAAAAGGGAGTGAAACTGAACAGAAAACTGAAGTAGTTTTTAGGTATGATAGAAAAAACATTGTGCATCTTTTTTCGTCCACACTTCCAAATGTTTCTTACTTCTTTATCTTATCAGTAATATATTTAGCCTGTTACACTAATTTGATCACCATCTGTAAATTAGTGATTAACTGCGTTTGATCTAAAATTTTTGTATTTATGCAACATTGACACAACTGAATACGGTTGGTTGTGCAGTTTCCCATAAACACCAGTTGCCACTTTAAATTATTCATATTGATTTCAAAATTCAGATTGATTAAAGTTCTGAAATCAGCATTGCAAATGCAATAAGCTGTTAAGAATTTTTTTTAGGCATGCAGTCACTGCAAGAGGAGCAGATGGAAACATTTTGACTGGTCTGCCAGGCTGCCCACTAGTAGAGGTAGCCAGTCCAGGAGGAATCCCCCTCCTTTCCATCTCATTGTAGAGGATCCAAATCGAGTCCAACGCCAAAGGAAATATGGTCTCCAACCCTTGGTTGTACCACAGGGTCTTCCCCAAATTAGTTGTGCATACATGACCCCAAATGGACTCACCAAGTAGGGATCCTGATGTGATGTACAAATTATGATGCTTTTAAAATAGAATAAATACACACTGCTTTTTATCTGCTTTGTGATTTGTGAAAAAGGGATTTATTTTTATTTGGGGTTGTTGGATTGTGCCTCCTTTTGCCCTCTGAATCCCAAGTCCCTTTCATCTTGGTTTCTCCTATTTTTCACATCCTGGAAGTGAAGCAACTGGTTGAATGCTTCATATATCAAACATTTTGGATTCTACATTTGAAAGATTTACACATCGTTTGTACATTTGTTTTGTTCGTCTCCCTCTCTTCTGTGGTGTAACTATCACCAGTTTTTAACTGTTTTTTTTCTTGCAAGAGTCAAACATCTCTATTTGTAAACATGAAGTCATTTTCTCTAGTAATTTATATAAATATATGTCCTAAGCTTTACCTATAACTGTGCATATTGCCTCATTTAAATGTATGGAAAATGAATCGACACAAAAACGATATTTACTCGGTGGCAGTATTTTGGGGGTAGATGTGCCTCTGTGCCTCGTTTCAGAGCTAGCACATTCAAATTCGGGATTGCAGACATTTGGTGCCTGCAAATACATTCCTGAATGTGCCCCTGTTTGGTTTGCTCCTGGTGGACTGCTATAATAACACTGCGGTGGGTCAAGAAGGATGACTCACACCAACTTCTCATATGAACTTCACACTCTAATGAAAACTTTCTTCACATTATGCTTATGAAAACATGAGGATATTACATTGCATTTCAACCGACATATTGCCTCCGTACCCACAGTAGGTTTAAAAACCTAATTCCATGCCTTTATTAGATTGTATAAAAAAGAAATGTGACAGCAAACAAGAGACGGAAGAAATCCAAAAACGGTCCCTGGCTAAACTCTTCTTTTTTTTGTGGAAACTAAGAAGTAAGTACAAAAGATTGGAAGTGTTAAGTTTCTTAATCAAAATCCTATGCAGCTTGACCCTATTTTGAACTTTTAATCAAATGGACACAAACTAGTTCACACTTATCTCTAAACACATTGACTTTTGAAACAGTTTTGCAACTCGTCTCTAATAAAAATCTATTGCCTTGCTGCAGGCTGCACAGAACATAGCCATTTTTAAACAAGGGCTGAGAGAAGAGAAGAAACATATCACTCCTTTGTTGACCTGCTTATACTGACTCCCAGTAAGTTTGAATTCAGAAGATCAGAGAGAGTGCGGGAGTGTGATCCTCGAATTTTTTTCAGGAAATTAGCTGAACAGTGTTACAATCCTCTTTAACATATATTCCTAAAAACTAGCACCCTGATTGTAAGTGACTTCAGTCAGTAGTATTTTTGATCATTCCTAGAAATGCAATAATATTTACAGTCTGTCCCCTTACAAACTATTTCTGTATGTATTTGCAGAGCCTTTACAGATAAGGTATTTGCTCTTGCCACTTCACAGTAATACTCTGAGAACGCTGGGAAACATTTTTGCAGTGTTTCCCTGATCTATTTTAAGCTGGGTTATTTCTTGAAATACCTTTCATGAAAACATAAAATGTAGCAGGATTGTAAAATCTTGTAGCAGGTTAAGAGGAGCTGACTGAGACATAAATCTGAGGGAACTTCTAATATTTTGTCCACTAGGATATGATAAAAGCAAAACCGAGTCAAATGTAATGTGGTGAGGGGGAAAAAAGGTAACACTTTATTTGAAGGGGTGTGCATAAGACTGACATGACACTGTCATAAACATGACATAACACCTGTCATGAACATTTTTATGAATGTTTATGACAGTTGTCATGAAGTGTCATTCAATAAATAATGACACTTTTAATGCAAAGTTGCTCTAAATAATAACTCTTTATTCTTTTTGCGGGTGAGTTTAGCTGGCTGATCAGATGGTCCAGAGTCTGATTTTAGAGAACCTCATGAGTAACTAAAATGACTTTGAAATTAGTCCAGGAGGATAGTTGATCAAAGAGAAAATTAGACCATTCGTTTTTGGGATACAGATTCTGTTTTGTGTTGAGACAGAGACCATTCAAACCGCCTCTAGAGATGAGACAAATTTCTGTGAAATGGCCATGCTACATCTCAGTCATTGTTGGTGTAGCAATGAGTTAAGTATTTAGTATATGATACCAATATCATATTATAGAAGTGTGACAGTTTTATTTTCGAAGAGGCTGAATGAATTTGTTAATGGATCACTGCCCAACTTAAACTGTTTGGTCTACATGAGGTGTAGAAAATCCAGATACAATGTTTTTTTTTTTTTTTTATGCACTCAGACCCTCCTGACTACCAGTAGTTCATTTTTGTCCTCTGTAAAGGACATTTCTAAACTTGACTATCTCCCACCCCCTGCATTCTACTGAATTAATTCCTTTTGGTATCTGGAGAGGACATTTAGGGCTTTTCAATGATACCACATGTGAAGGGGTGGGACTTTTGTACATACATTTTTCTAATTCATAAAAATGGCATTTATCAGTAATAACACATTTTTTGGGAAGAGACCAAGTAAGTGCATAAAACCTTTTATTACCTTACAAAGACTGTGGGATTTTAAAAAAATGGTGATTGGACAATATTTTTTTTCCTGGTAGTCAGGAGGATACATGACCTATACACCTTAAGATATTCCCTTTGTCTGCTTCATTTTTTTTTCCTAAAACACCATGGCTCAACAAATATGAACTCAATTTTGTATAACTGCTGGTACTCATAACACAATAAACATGTTTAGGTGATAAATCACTTCAGTTCTGTGCAAGCTGTCAAGAGCAGAGGAAAGCTTGTGTGAACAGTAGAAATTGGAAAATATATCAGCGATTACATGGTTTGTATAGTTAGTTTCTGTATAAATGATGACCTCTGCCCAAAAGCTCGTCTGTGCACTGCAGACAGCCAGACCAAACAAAAATGGTCAAATTAAGTGTTGTTGTGCTGCCTTTCTAAATTAACGTAGCCCTGGAGCAGATACTTAAAGATGAGTCATAAGAATGCTTTGACTTGTGGGTCGATGCTCAGAAATGGCTTTAGCATTCAGGGCTTCTCTTGGAGATTTTTTGCTTTATAATCTTTTTACATTTTTAAATTCGTATTTTTTAATTTTTCAGTATTGAATTTATACCACTTATAGTGTTTTTTTTATATCTCAAAAGTGCTTTTATTTTCTTATTTGGCAACATCCACATTACAGTTGCATAAACAGGAAAAATGAATAACATCTTTGGTTGCAAAAGAGTGAGCGCACAGGCTGAAGGAAAACTATTGGTCCACTGAAGAAATCAATACTGCTAATTACCATGCAGGATGTCAGGTTCACAAAGGTTAAGAGAAGTCTTGATTTCAGCATGCAGCTGCTATCTCTGAACACTGAATCTGCTTCAACTACGGCTAGAATCACAGACATGCCTCCTGTTAACAAATCTACTTTTTGTTGCACTGGATTTGGAGGAAATCTCACCTTTGGAAGTTGTTGGTGCTGCTGAACATAATTTACTGCACCATATCATTATTTTTCTTCTCACGTACAAACAAAGTTAAGATGACATGACATCGCAGAACCTCAAAGGGTCTTTTTGCATCAAGATCTTTAAAGCACATTGTCTGAGGTAAATTCAAAAGATCTAAGTGAGATTGAATTTTCAGCTGATCCAGACTTGACGGGAGAAAGTGCTTCTATGTCTTGTTCTGAACCTCTGTGTAGCTTTGTTGGATATCTGAAAACTTCAGAAAGTTAGTTTTAGTCAAATTAAATTTACATATTAAATTCAGAACCATTTGTGAAAAAATAAAAGAATAAAACTGAACGAGACGAGAAAAAAAAAATCTGAAGTCGCACATAATGCCTGCCTTTAACCCACTGTACTGTCTAAGCTGTTCACATCCCTGTGGGCCTCTCAAACAAAGTGGTGCTTCTGGATGCTGCATATATTCAGACGTGCAACAGTTTCTTTGCATTACTTCTCTGTGCAACAAATGGGAGTGTTTATTCATTTTAACCTTACACCAAGTTATGGACTACTTGTTGAACTCTTGGTTTTCTGAGTGAACTGAATTTGAAAATGACAGAGTAGATGGAGGGAGGTTTGCAATACTGAGTCTGAAATATAGAAATAAAACAAATATTATACAGTTCTATATTTCATATCTGCTCTGTTTTCCACTAAACATAAAAAACACCATATGCTGCATTTATATACAATATTTTGCATCTCTGCATGTTCTTTCAAATGAGCTGCTTTACTGCATTAATTGGCTTTAAATGGATTGTAGGTGCATCCTAATAAAGTTTGAAGTGTTCTAAGATGGGGAACAGCAGGGGCGAGTTTGCAATGCCTCTGTGTGTAGGAGTACTGATATGAGTTGACTTATCAGACTACATGTCTGTTTACTAAAGCCCTAAATCAAGTTCATTACCAAACACTTGTCCGCAGTGTTCCATGTCGACTTCAATTTACACTCTACAGTTTCCAAGTGGTAATGATCATTTGCATTTTATTTAAATATGTTTGCATTAGAGTGACAGCAGGGTGGAAGACTTTTAAACCAAGTTAAATTGGTTTTGTGTGGACATGTTTTGAAATGTAGCATCTCCATGAATATACTCTTTAGATTCTATCATATCAGGGGTTTTAAATGTCTGTAAGATGAGCGGGCTTACTATTTACACATTATGTAAGTCGCATCCATGTGTATATTCTCACACTACTGCAGATGGAAAACTCCAGCTTTTAATCTTAGTTATTTTTGTTTAGAGGAGAAAATATTCCTATGAGAAGCAGGTCTGTCTTTCTGTCTTTCTATAATATTAAGGTGTGAATAGGTTTAGGGTCAGGCATGAAGTGGTAATAGTGAATTTCAATGTGTCAGAGTTAGGCTATAGGAATTAATTAAAAATGGAAGTTGCTACAAAATATGTGAAGATAGATGTACTCTTTGTGCTTGTGCATGTGTTTGTGTTCTTGTATATAGAGGACAAATTTTACAGTATTTACTAACAAAGGGATGTCATTTGTGTAAAGTGAAGACTTTTTCCTTATCATTTCTCTTGTAGTGCTCTTTTACTTAGATTTGGAGATATGGTTTGAATTAAGTTTTGGTCAATTTGGGGTTAGGAATAGGAATAGACTAGTAACGGTTAGGTTTAGGGAAAATGTCTGGCTTAGGAATAAACACAGTTACTAAAATGATTGGAAGTTAATACAAAGTCCTCAGTTTGTATGGAAGTACAAGGATGTGTGTGTGTTTTAGCATTTGTCAACTTGTATTTCTCATTTTTCAAGCAAATGCTAAATTGTGAGGATCATCTGCTGATGATGGGGCCCAAAGCCAGGGCCGAATAAGAAGTAACATTTTTGGGTTGGGGTTCAGTTGAGGACTAAGGGGTAAATTGAGTTTAGGTTTATGCTTAGTAAACCTTAGTACAGGTAAGGGTCAGGTTTAGGGTTAGACTGTAGGCATTAATGTAAAATAAAGGAAAGTAAATGGAAAATCATCGTCAAGATAGAAAGACGTGTGCGTGCATGTGTCTCATCACCTGTTCCTTTATGGGTGGTACCAGCAGATCTACTCCCACCACGGCAGTTCGACACCAGCAGGGAGGAGCACTGGGAGGAGCACTTTCCAGGTCTGTTTGATGGAAAAATCCTTCCAGGATTCCTTCTGGCTGTCCTTCTCATCAGATGTTCAGATCACTTCAGCAACTTGCTGCTCGCTCGCTTGCCTGCCCCCCCTTCATTGTTCCTTAAACACCTCCACGAGAAGAAAAACAAAGGCAGATATTGCCAAGCTGCTATTCTCTGCCATCTCCCTATAAATTCACCTCCTCCTGGACCTCTTTCTTTACAGCAAACTGTAAGAATCCATCTGCTGGCCCACTTCAAACAAAAACCTTCTTCCTTCTCCATGCCAAAACGGAAATCTGTCAAAACCCAGAAGAACCATCAACCTGTGCATTAATTCCAATAAACCTTGTAAACTTTTATGTTACCCATAATTAATGCCAGCACAAGAGGCTTTATACAGTAACATTTACTGGACTGGAACATTTTTGAATGTTTTTCTGCACAGCAGATAAGTCTCTTCTGGTAGTTCTTGATGATTTGAGAAATAATTGATTTGGGTCCAATATCATTGGCAGCAAAATTCTTGCATGTAAAGCCCTTGTGATGCAAAACATTATGACTGCACATGTTTCCTCTGAGGTAAGGGTGTCTAGTAAAAGAGGAATTCTTTCCAGGATCCGTTTCTTCTAGAAGAACCACTCTGCTGCTTTGACACAGTCAGAATGTGATATCAGCTGCTCTGTTCCTGTAAACATTTCCTCCTAAAATCATTGAAATTATGCTAGCAGGTCCTTCCTACCTGGTGGAAAAACAATAAGTGTGTTTTCTGGTTCTTTTAAGTTGATTTTCAATCAATTTAATTCTTTACAGCAACCTAGATTCATTGCAAGCAATAAAATATTATCATTTATTGGTTTCCGTTATCCCCTCTGCACCGTGAGCGTTGATTCAGGATCTCCAGCAGAACCTGAAATGTGTGAACATATCCAGGCCCCGGGGCCTGATGACATTTCTCAGGGTGACTCTGCCTCACTGCATTGCAGCTTCCTTTGAGAAAATCATGATTGACAAGAGAAGGATTTCATGCACCACTCCTTTCTCTCAATCAGAATGACAAGTTAAAGAGCCGAGCATGGTCGCACCAAAGTTGACCTGTCGATGCGCGGTCACGTAGTTTAGGGATGTTCGTTTTCGAAGACACCTTTGAAGGCCCAAGAACAAGAACATCAAGGAAATTCAGACCAATCACGCAATAGCTTTGCTTAGAAAGGGAGGGTGAAACATTTGCCTGGGGAGTTGCAAAAAAGGGCGGATGACACGAGGCTGAGAACAAAATGTCACTTTGATTACATAACTGTGACCATGATGGCATAGTCTGCTTGACCATTTAGAGCTCCTATTCTCTAATGATAAGACCACTGAAATTATGTGAACACTTTTTGTTTGGACTAACATAGTTAGTTTACTGACTTGGCATTAAAACACATTTCACCCAGTGCAACTTCTGAGCAATTAAGTTTTTAAAATAAGTTATCAAAATTTGTACAATCAGCTAGTACAGGAAAATCAACAAATTTGTAATTCTGAGACTTATTCTATAACCTTCAGAAATGCATGTGATCCCAGATGTTGGGAAGATTACCCTTAATGGAGGGACCAAAAGTTGTCAGATGTCAAATGTGATAGCTGTACAATTCATATTTTTTTATTTGCTTTTTCAATGTGCTCGAAAATTTTTGCCCTTGGATGCTGGCTGGAAAATTTTCCTGTAAAAGCTTTCCACAACTGAATTACATGGGGAGCTGATCAGCTCCCTCAAAGCAGCCTTAATGTCAGAAGATGTGCACATCTCCTGAATGGGATCCAGACTGTAAGTCAAGGGCATTTGATGCGAAGCAGAGCTTGCTGACAGTTGTCATGTGGTCATAAACTCACAGGCACACCAAGACACCGGCGCAGTGAAGCGTATGTTTGCAGTCCGACTCCGTAGCATTTGGAAAATATATTTATAGTGTTGTTAGTCACTTTAAATGGGTGATATGTTGCACTGACTTCCACAATAAGTGTGCTGAAATGTTCTGGAGCTGTCTGAAAAAGAAGAGACTCCTCTCAACTCTGCAAAGTTAATATGCCTGTTTTAACTCTATATTAGATATGTGTCCCATGATGTAAACTGCTGGAGGCTAATAATAATCTTTCAGGAGAGAGAGCATTTTTATTGCTATTGTCACAACGTATTCTGACGCTTACAACTTGAAGGCATAAATTTCAAACAACTGTGTTTGTCCTGACTTGTTTTGCTTTTCTGTTTGCAAAACAAAAAAGTATTTAATTGTCAGATAGTTGAGCTGTGTCTGCTGCGCTGAGTCTCCATGTCAGGTTAGTGGTTATCTACCAGCACATTTTCTTAGTAGGTTATTAAGTACTGCAAGTAACCTTGTGGCGGCACAATATTTCAAATCTCCTTAGTTTCATAAATCACTCCTCATAAATCGGTCCATCTCCTCGATATAAACACTAGACGGTGGAATGGTATTTTACTTGACATCACACTCGTGGAGATGGAGGACTCTCTGGTAAGAAGAGGCTTCAGATGAACTGTTTAAATGTGGAACACACTCTTCACCCTGAACTGTTAGCTGGAGTGAGTCACATTTCTCTGTAGATTTTGTACACCTTGTGCTTCTATAATATTCACTCCTGTTGGCAAACCATCAAATGCACAGTGAGCCCCTGATTCTTAAGAACAGTGTACATTTTTTAAGATGATGCATCTGCTTGCAAAATCTGATATTTTGACAAGGTAGAATGCAGTGGTGTGAAAGAGTTTGATCGCTTCTTGATTTCCTTCTTATTTGAACGTTTGCAGTATTGAAGTGTCTCAGAGCATCAGACCCACTCGTCTTTGCATTGTTATAATTTGACTAGGCCACTCCAAAGTCTTCCTTTTGTTTTTCTTCAACCATTCAGAGGTGGCCTTACTGGTGTGATCTGGATAACTGTGTTGCTTCAAAAACCAATTTTGTTTCAGCTGGAAGTCACAAACAGATGGCTGAAAGTTCTATTCCAGGATTTTTTGGAAGACAGCAGAAATCATGGCTCCATTTGTCACAACAAGTCTTCCAGGTCAGGAAGCAGCACAGCAGCCTCAGTATGATGTTCTTTTACTGAAATTTGGCATTATGTTTTAGCCAGATGTATTGGACGTGCATCATCCAAAGAGTTCAACTTTTGTCTCGTAAGTCCACAAAGTCCCCAAAGGGGATCTTCAAAATGTGTCTCGGAAAACTGAGATGAGCCACTGGTGGAGACGGTGAACTCTGGTGTGACAAAACACAGCAAGGTTTTAACAAAAGGAGGCGGTCACTTTTTCACACAAAGCCATGTAGGTTTTATTTATTTTTTCCATTAATGAACACCTTCATTTAAAAGCAGTGTTTTGTGTTTACTTGTGTTGTTGTCGACGAATATTTTAAATTGGTGTGATGTCCTGAAACACTTCTTTGTGAAAACAACAACAACAAAAAGGAATCAAGAAAGAGACAAATACTTCTTCACACCACTGTAGAACATTTATTTTTCTATAATGTTTGCAGATGTATACATTTCACATCAGATGTCTTTTTGTGGGGGTGGTGTGATTACATTTTTAACTGAAAAATGCCAATTAGGTGTTGAATTGTTCGCTGCTTTTTACTATGTACATTTGAAATGCCTGTTGCGTAACCATGACTTCAGCACTTGAGTTGTGGACAGCTTTTGAAGGTTGGGAGTGTGGTCATCGTTACAAAGCTACCACAAACAACAAAAATGTTGTTTGTTTGATGATGGAGAACAAAACAAACTGTTTTAAGATGACACAAAAGCCTGCTTTAGCACAAATGATCACTCATGACTAAGGTATGTGAAATTTACACAAGATCACAAAAAAATATTCATAAAAAATGGGGAAATTAGCACTTCCTGACCTGATGAGTCTTAATTTTTGTTTCTGAATTTAGTGTAATCATTAATTATTTAATTTGGGATTAAAATAAACTTGGAAATAGGGATCTATGTTGGTTCGCATCAGGCAGCAGCTGGTAGTGTAATGATTTGTGGTATTTTTTCTTGACATGAAGGCCTCCTGTGTAACAATCCCATATAATATAGTGCATATATAATAGTGCATTTGAAGAGCATGTTGCTCCAGCTTTGAGATCAGCACTCATGACGTGGAAAGCTTTAAAACCTCACAGCAATTCACTTGAGTTTTTCAGCATGGACAGCTCCCTAGACGGGGAGCTGTTTGTTTCTTAATAGAATTGTATAGAATTGTACTCTATCTGTAATGACAAATGTAAACAATTTTTCTATAATTATATTTGTAGATATATTTCTTCAAATGTTGAGATGGAAGATGATCAGGGGAAACAACTGTTCCCTCATACTCAGACTCTTCTGTGCACTTGGCGTTAGGTCAGTACTAGGCTCCAGGCTACAACACACCTCTTTCTTCTGCTTCTCCAGTCTTTCGGTCTCTGCTACTCCACAACAGACTCCACCATTAGCTGCAACTCTGCATCCTCACTTTAGATTAATGAAAGGGACAAAAAGACTGTTAGTCTATGTCTTGTGTCAGATGAGTTGGTTTGCCTCCAGTCATGATAACTTCATATCTCTCCAATAATGCTGCAGTGCCTTTATTTATGCCTAAGGTTTCAATATGCTAATTCTAAACGCTCCAAGTGAATAATTACAAAAAAGAGCACACGAATATCTGGATTATATTTCTTATCTTCAAATTGTGGGAAAAGTACTTGCGTCAAACAGATGACCCCCGCCCCACCCTTTGCTTCTTGCATCACTCTTGGGAGGGGAAAAACGCATTTACAAATACTTTTGCATATCTCTGCAAACGGCTTACATTTTGTCACCGTGGTAAAAGGTTCCCTTTGGGAGTCATGCTCTTGCTTAGTAGTTCACAAGATTAGATTGCGCACCCTGATGCATACCGATACATCCCTCTCTGCCACATTAGACTGCCATTAGCATTAATGGCTGGGTAGGTGGACAGGTGAAGTACTGCTAACACACTGCTACATAAACATGGGAAATAAATAAATACAAAGGTGCCTTCTATTATTAGGAGAACTACGGTGATTTATCAGATTTTTTTTTTTTGTACTCCCTTCATGAGCGGTGATGGATTGCTTCATGTTGTGTATTTTCCGTGGTATCTTCTTGTGCACAGTCTAATTAAAAGCCATGCGAGCGCAGAATGATTTTTCAAAGAATACTCTGTAATGGGTTTGCAACTGCAATTACTTTTTGATTTACATTGGCCTACATAATGAAAATGGATAGTAATCAACCTTCTTTGACCAAAACAAGCCAGTCTGCTCTTTAGCTTAAATTGGAGGGTGTGACATTTGTCAGAGTGATTATTGTACCAAATAAACAATCAGATGTGTTTAAACATCTGATTCTGTGTATAAAAAAAAAAAAAAAAAAAAAAAAAAAAAGAAAAAAGTAAAATATTAGGATGTGGACAACATGAATGTCGGATTTTACTCTGGTTTAAAAATGTCTGATTTTTGTTGTTTATTTTCTGTTATTGAATAAAAGAGAACAGATAACGCAAATACATGGACACTCACTCACACAGATGCACTCAGAACATGCATGCTTGTAATGACAGGTTGTGAGAAAGTCGGACTCTGCCACTCTAACACTTAATAGCTTTAGTGTCCCTGCCTGATGTTTTCAAGCATAGCTGCTTCACACAGTCTGCAATCAATCACTTCTGTTTCTTCACATGTGCATATGAACATGAATATACAGACCTTCCAAAGATAGGCATTGCCCTTGAAAGCTGGTGCCGGTCATAGGTATGCATACTAAACAGCTACCTGAATCAGTCCTTCTGCTTCGGAGATGGAAGTGCTTTCTGACCTGCTAGCTCTCCTGGGTGTCTCTGTACATTTTTAAGGGGTGTACGCTGATAGCCCCTCAGATAAAATCTCACTTTCACTTATAGGTCTAAACACTTTCAAGGTGACATGACTACCAGGTTGCACAAATAAAGGGCAACAGTCGTTTAGGATGAAAGGAAGAGGCTTCCGCAGTGTTACACCAACAGCGATGTGTGATTTTTTCTTTCTGATCCACCTTCACAAGACAAGAGTTAAAGTACGACAAAAAAAATCCTCATATCTTTATATGCTACAGTCACACTGAATTATTTAGCATCTCTGCTCAAATATCTGTAGAAATGTACAAGTTCCTAATTTGATTATTTTTAGGTAACACTTTAGTTTCAAATTCTAAATAAATATTTTTTACTGCTTTTCTTAAAGCATCTGGCTAAGTACATTTTCTACAAAAAAAATTTAAATGACTTGTTTTTCTGTTCCATATAAAGTAATAATATTCACGTAGCACCAATTCTCAACAAGTTGTACGTTTGTTAAAGAGTAAAAAAAGAAATAAATAATTTGTGGGAATCGTACATATTCTAAATCAGACATACATTTTAACTGAATATAGTTATCAAACAATACAGTCAAGTTCAGCTGATTATTCAAATCAGCTAAAACGTTTTCTTGAAGAAACCCAGCAAAGGACTATTGGATTTTGCACCAATTGACAATGTATGCAGTGGCAGAAGAAAGGAAACACTTAACAGGAAGAAATCTCCAGTAGAACCTTGCTGAGTATAAGTGGGCATCTGCCACGACCAACTGAAGGTTTGACGAGAGCAAACACACAAATAAAAAAAATCTCAGAGAAAGGTAAACGGTTAATAGCAGAAGTAGTGAGTTTAGTGGCTTCATCTAGGAGAGAAATGCAGCTTATCAAAGAAGCTATGTGCCAGTTTTTAAGCCAATAGGATGAATGAGGGCAAAGGCTCAGCCAATAGTAATACCTATGAAGGAAAATGGGCTAAACAAGAGTATCATCTATAGAAGAACATTAAGTTATTGGCAGCAGTAGCTCACTTAGCTCAATGACCTTCTGCAGGAAGGCCACAAATTTACAGAATGTCCCTTCAGATATAGCTTCGATGAAGAGAAAAAAACAGATGATCTGTACCATAAATGGTGGCTCACTTTAAAATTTGATTCATAGTTTTTGCCCATTGCAGCTATAATGCTTATGCACTGGAATATATACCATATTTTCCACACTATAAGGCACACCGGATTATAAGGCGCACCTTCAATGAATGGCCTATTTTTAAACTTTTTTCATATGCAGTATAAGGCGCACCACATTATAAGGCGCATAGAATAGACGCTACAGTAGAGCTTGGAGTTAAGTTATGCATCCACTATTTTGAGGAGTGCTTTGTTATACATAACTTAGAAAATGTGATAATCCCATGGCAATTTTCTAGTGATAGCCCAAAGTTATTTCTAAAATAAATCTAACGCAAGATAATGCTAAAAGATAATTTACTTAATGTAATATAAACCTTTATAAGGAATGGAATTTCAAAAAGTTCCCCCAAAGAAATGCATTTTCTCTATTCACGTTTTGTAAAATTTCCACCATTTAAAAGATTTTTATTTCCTCATCACACTACCATTATTGATACATAATTATTTAATAAAAACTCAGTATTACACTGGTGTTAAAATTATTATTTAAAACTTTTTTTTTTTTTTTTTTGGTCAGATTCGGCCTCAAAGTTGGGATATTTCTGTTTGCTTTTATCTACAGACAAATGTCAACAACCTGCAGGCCACCTGTGGGTAACCAGTCAACATTAATAATGAAAGTACACATGTATGTGAATGTACAACAATCCTCCATGTATAACAGGATAAAAACCTAACTATAAAGTTGAAGAAACACCCAGGAGACCCCTACCATAAAATTGTTCCAAGCCATAGATGAGGGTAAGAGCATAAAAGCTTTTTTAAAGCTTTGAGTGTTCCCAAGAGCACAATGGCCTCTATAATTGTGAAATGGAAAAAAAGGTTTGATCTACCTTCCTCAGTTCTCTCTGAAGATGTTCTGACTATTTCCATGCAGTCTAATGAAGCTTGACAGGTTCTGCTGGGAAACACTCCATAAACCTAACACTCCTGCCAAACATACTTTTACAATTTATTGAACTAAGGATCTGTAATCTTTTCAAAAATTCTGTTTTCCCCCAAATACTGACAATTGCAATCTTCTAAGATGAGCTATCCACAATGTGCTGGTATGACTAACATCCTTTCACTCTGGCTTGCTCTTATAGCCCAGAAATATTACTGTTAGGTTAATTGGATTATCTAAATTGAATCTTAGGTGTGAACATGTTTCCTTTTTGTGCCTTTATGTTGCCCTGTAATGAACTGGTGACCTGTCTATGGTGGACCCCCACCCTTTGTCCAATAATCACTGGGTGGCTGTAGAATAATAATAATAAATAAATAAACAAAGATTACATGAGTTATTTTGTGGTTTGATTTGTATAAACCTGTAGTCACACCAGCCTTATTATGAACTGTGCAACAACTGAAAGATATGACGTGATTTTTTTATGTGGTGCAGTTTGCTAGGCTAATTTTACCAGGTTTTCTTTCTATTTCATTGATCATATTGCTTGCAACATAGTTCAGTCTTCATTACATTAATGCTGTGAACAAAAGTCACTGAAAAAGTTATCCTGATGATTAATAAAAAAAAGTTTTTCTTCAGCAGAGTAAGACTTCATGGCAAGCTTTTCAGACGGTTCTGTACAGCTCTCACTTCTGTCTGTATATATTTAACACCAGTGGGTGGAGCAGGTCACATGACATAGCTTGTAGCTTCTCAAGCTGGTTTCCATAGTAAAGGGCTAAAAAAAAAAAAAAAGATTCACTTCACTGCAGAAAATTCTCATTCAACAAACAAAGCAATGTGCACCAATTATGCTGCAGTTCTGCAAACCATGCACATAAAAAGGCTTTTAAAATTTGACCGTGCAAAATGTGGTTCAGCATCTCACCTGGGGTTTGTCAGACAATAGACTACCAGCTGAAATCAGGTCCTGCTATCAGTGAGGGACATTTAATAAAGAACCTTTAAAAAAATGTCCATGTTTTAAAGGAAACGGTTTTGGCACACAAGTTAATGGAACAATGTTGTTTAAGGGTCTGCATAAAAGAATATAAAAATGAGGTGGCAACACACTATTAATTTAGGGTGCAAGTCAACATAGGAGCAATGTTGGTAAAAGCATTACAAATTCTCAAATACAATAAAAGATCTAAAAATGTCCAGACTTGAACCTATTTTGGTGCAATAAAGATGAAAGTCAGTCATGTAAATGTTTCTTCAGCATCGGCATCACTGAACACTTCAGATTCAGATCTTCAAGCATTATTGGATTTTATCTATGCTGCTTTTTTCTATCTTTGTAAACAAAAACAACAACAACAAAAAACTTTGCAATGCCTGCTTTTATGGATTATAATTTCTTCATTACAAGTGGACAAAAAAATAATTGAAAATAATCGGAAAGAAAAAAAGACCTGACCTCAAAGTCACAGATTAAATCTCTCATTTCTCGAGTGTGTATTTACAAAAAGTGTCAATAGTAGCCTGAAGCTCCCAACGCATCTAATCCCTAATCCAAGGTCTGTGTTAGATTAATAGAAGCCTTCAGGATCACTGTCCATGGATTGTTAAGTGTGATGGATGGCTGGGTGGACAGAGACAAAAAGATGGGCATGTAGATGCTGGAAATGAATATAAATCATCAAAGAATGTATACAGGGATAGATGAAAGGATTTGTTTGACTAAAGTGAACAATAGGGTTGATCAGTGGATGAATGAGATTCAGTCTGAATCGCAATGATATAGGGTACAGATGATAAACATATGTTGTAAATGGAAAATGATTAGAGGGCCAAATTAAGCAGTGCTGCTCTAAGCAACTTGTCATTGAACCCAGTTCTTGCGGAGCTGGAAGTAGACATTAGGCCAGCAGCCTAAAGAGCTCCCGACAGTGCTGATGCTTAGTGATGCAACCCAAGAGTTACATGCATCATTCCTTCTAGGAAGGTGAACTTCTGAAACAATAAATTTTAATGAATTTTAAAATGTATTTATACAGAGTCCTGTGGTGATTTTTTTTGTCATAGTGCCTATTTCCCCCACCTTTCTTTACATATTATAAACCAAAGTGTTATAAAATCCCTGATGTTTTTATCAATGATGTTTTATCAGTGATGTTCCATGAGCATCTGTGTCACCGCATAGAAAAACCTTTCTCTAGGAGGCCCTGCTGATTCTGCCCTGCATTCATCTAAATCTCAGTTAATTAGAATATCATTTAAAAGTTTTGTCACCTCTGTAGTTGGATTAAAAAGGTGCAACTCATTTGTTTTGAAATTGGAAAATCAAATAAGTAAATGATTTTATGCAGAAATACCAGCCTAATGAGAAACATGTACTGTTCCAAATGTGGGTTGGGGTTCCTTTTGTGTAAATTACTGCATTAATGCAGCGTGGCATGGAGGTGATCAGTCTGACTTTGAGGTATTGAGCTCAGGTTGCTTAAGTAGTGCCATCTAATTCATCTTCAATAGTGACTCTGATGTCTCATCTTTGTCTTGACAGCACTCCAAAGTTTTCTCTTTGGCCAGCAAATTCTTCTAAAACCCAATCAAGCTCATGGATATTCCCATTAAAGCAGGTATTTGTATTCATGGGGGTGTGAGCAGGTTGCAAGTGTTGCTACGAAATGAAATCTCCACATAGTTCGTAATTAGAGGGAAGCGTGGGGTGTTAAAAATGTTCTTAGATGACTTTGTTCACTCTGAACGTGAGAAAACCGTGGATTCCTCACTGACTCCGCAAACGACACAACGGACCTCAAACAATTTGGATTTTGTTCCTCAACACTTCCTCCAGACACTGCGGCCTTGATTTCCAAATTAAATGCTAAATGTAATTTCATGTGAAAAGAGACGCTTGAGTCATTGCACAGAAGTTTGGGCTTCTTTCCAAAGATTCTTGTGACGTTCTGGTCTCTGGCTCCCTTTTACTTGTGCGCCTTGTTCAACACCTTTTCCTTCAACTCAACTGTCCAATAATCCAATCATATGCAGCAAGATTCACTGTGAGATTGGTTGACTTTTGAGGGTTAGTAGAAAATATTCTTCTGTGGGTCTTGTGTATCATTTCCAAAAAGCTAAATCTTGGCTAGTTATGATTTGTCGACTAAAATAATGATTAATATTATCACCGCTTGAAGTAAATCACTCTGTGTGGAATGAATGTGAATTTCATTTTTTTTATGAATTAATTTCTTAATAGTGTTTTGTGATGCACCTGTATTATCTTTCTTTACCTACCTTTCTGTTAGATTCACTCTTACAACTTCTAGATATTCCCATTTCATCTAGATTTTCCAAGGTAATTTCAGACTGTAGATGCCCGCCCTCGTTTGCAACCTCTCTCTCTCTCTCTCTCTCTGTCTCTCTCTCTCTCTCTCTCTCTCTCTCTCTCGGGTCTCCTCCCTCCCCCCTTCCACCCAGGCCCTCTCCCCCTCCTCCTCCTCTCTCTCCCACACGGACGCAGCATACCTCCTCTTCACCAGCCACCGCTCGAGCTGGGGCTGAGGCGAGTACCAGTATACGGAGTGCGGTCCACGGAGTGTCGTTGTGCGCATCGCATCCTGTGTTATGTATATCTTTTCTCCCTTGAAATTTCCTACATTTTCCCTTCCAGTGTGCTGAGGAGCATTTGGAGCTCTCGTGTTGTAAGGTCTAGCCTCCATCCCCATTCCTACAGGAATTCTACAGACAATTGTGGAATATACTCCTCTACGTGGTTATTACCATGTGACAAGGCTTTTTCAGATTTGACGTTCCCATCCTCCTCAAGAAAAGTGACTGCTGGCTCTGACTTTTGGTTATATTCAAAGAGTAGCTCAGTGAAGGGAAACCTGAAAGGAACCCCAGCAGGAATGGAAGTTTTGGTCGTTGGCTTGGTCCTCTGAGAGGCTGCTGCCGCTGCTGGTGGCGATTGGTGCAGGAGGGGAAACTGCGTCGCCAGGTCTAAAAAGGCAGGGGGGATCTCGGGTCATTAGCCAGCACAGGACCTGCAATTCAAGACAACAAGGTTTCCCCCAAACGGTCTCTCTCGCTGTCGAGTCGTCACAGGTTTATTTATTTTTTCAACGATCGGTCACATCATCCGGCCCCTCAGCTTCGACTTAACGCGTCGGCGTTTTGGATGCGGCGTGTTTTCTCTCTCTCTCTCTCTTTTTTTCCTTCACTGCAGCTCGGCGCCTCTCTACTCACCCAGAATCTGATTTAATGTTCGGAGGAATTTCAACAAGGGTACAAGTCTCTAACTACACCCTGGAAATCTGCTCCTCGATTTTTAATTTTTATTTAACCTCCATCCCCTCGAACGCAAAAAAAAGAGCAAACCGAGACAGAGATTGATGGACTGAAAGAGGAGCCTCGTTTCACGGGATTTTAACTCTGATCACAGCTGTAGTTTTTCCTGTCTTTCTTTTTCTGATCTCTGGACATAATGAAAGTTCTCTTGGCTGTGTTGCTTGTTGCCGTTTTTTGGAGCCAAGAGTGGAAGTCTGCGCTGTCGGATTCAATCATCCATATCGGTAAGTTACTGCGCTTTTTTTTTTTTTTTTTTTTTTCCTTGCTCCCCAGAATCACAGCAGATCTCTGTGTGCGTCTGTCAGGAAACAGACGGGGGGATTCAGCACTGATAAAAGCGCTCCCTGCTTAAATCACATCACGGCTTCCCTGACGTACTGATGTAGCTCTGAGTTGGACTTATTTCTGTTGCATCCACCATTTCACTCCGGTTCGAGCGGCAAATGTGCTCAGAAATGCAAAATTGCGCCTTATAGCGCAGAGTAAAGTTTGCTGTATAGTCAGATAATTGCTCGCGGCTTCAATTTTCACGATTATCACTAATGCCTCCTGTAATTTAAGTAAGAAGAGTCATTTTAGAGGGTGTAGCGTGTTTCCTGGCTGTCTGAGCACAAAACAGGTGGTTTCGGATTGTGTGATGCTTGCTCCCCTGGATTATCCTGAAAAGCAACACATTTCATACTTATAGATTATCCTTGTGCACAATGGCATTACCGCCAATATCATCCTCTGTTAGATACTGCAGTGCCAGAAGGTGGTGGTGTTGTCGGTGGTGGTGGGGGTGTCTTGACGTCTTTTCTGTCTTTCACCACCGCCTGCATAGTGTCACTGTTATATTGAGCGTGTTTCCGACATCAGGAAGCGTTATACAGGAGGGTCTGTTAGCGGCTGCAGAATGGAGGGGGAGAGACGGAAAGAGAGCGAGGAGCGTGCCGTATACCGGATGAGAGGCGCTGATGCTGGGAACGCGTAGCCGCCGCACTACTGGGTGGCTTCGAACAAGCAATATACAAGAAATGGAGAGAGAGAGAGAGAGAGAGAGAGAGAGGAAGAGACCTGGAGCAGAGTGTTATAGGCGCGTGAGTGTCGGAGTCACGAGCACTCATGTGCACGCGCAAACGTATACACCAGTGGAATGAGATAAGCACCTGTCCGTGATGAATTGTTTTTTTTTTTTTTTCTTTTGGTGGTGCCACGGTTACGATCCTATCCAGGTCTTAACATTCATACTTTCAAACACATATAAACCGCCTCACTAATCCTGTGCTTTGTGCTGCCGTACAGCACTGTTTGTTAATCAGCTGGCCGGGGTCAGAATAGATAAGCCCATTTAGAGGCTACCTGAACGCAGCCTGCCAACAGCTGGATCAGGTCGAAGTCTGGGCTGCAGTCCAAACGGATGCTTCCAATTAAACCAACAACTGCAATTGAATGAAATCTGGTCAAACAAAGAGGTTGCGATAACGCATCAAAAATGTGATTTCCCCCTCATTCTCTGTCTTCTCTTGAACTTTCGATTAGCGGTATTTTGACATGGCCACATTTGCACCTCTGCTGGAACAAAAAGTCACAGAGGCTTCATTTTGCATACAGGATTCCACTTTAAAAACTGCGGTTCTCATCCTTTGGGGGTGCCGGTGTAATCCACCGGTTAGGCAGATCACCCTGCGACTGAATGGTTTGATCACAGCAGCAAGCCTCGTGTTGGGCAAGTGTCTCACAGTGAGCCTCTGAAACTTTATCTCCTCACATACTGTAAGTTTCCTCAGATAAGACTTTTCACAGTGTGAGCAGAATGTCTTATGAGACATTTGGAGGCGTACCAGGACTAAAACGATCTGTGCAGACAACCGGCAATAACTAGATACTCCTGATATGCACTCCCTCCACATATATTCACTGATGCTTATTTCTTTAACATATCACATCGCTGCATAATAAAAAAAAAAATTAACATGAAATCTCATGGTATTTGTTACATGCTAAATCATCACTTCTGCAATTAACCTCTCAACCTTTTGAAAAAAAATTGATTGCATTTTTATAGCATATTCATCTAATCATCTTGCAGTAGTTCAATAAACTCTAAAAATAACAGATTAGTCTCTACATTTTTATAGCAACATTTCTGTTGCCATTTGACTCCTTTAATCAAAGAATGTGAACATAGATTGTATTATTGTATTTTCCAGTCTCATGATTTTAGCTGTTTTAATTTTTTTGTAGTTTGTCTGGTCCTGTGACTAAGTCTGGTGCGACTTTTATATGTCCCCCCGCCTTTGTGACGCATATATCTGGTGCATTAAAAAAATTATACTGATGGACATGAACCAAGGGTTAAACATTGCTGTCTGCAGCCGTGAAGAAAGCTAATAATGGACTGAAAGGAAAATGGGTAGAACTGGAGGAACAAGTCCACAGTTGGGTACATAGAGCGTCCTGATGGTTTTCTGACAATTACCTTGTCTAGATGGTTATGTCTATCTGATGGTGCCAACTTCTGAAACTGCAAGAACACCTGTTGAGGACTGTGAATAATCATGTCTCCACACTCTGGTAGCTGCCAAGGCAATGCATATAAATAACTTTGCAGGCGGACCGTCTTGGTGTTGCTGCTCCAATGCAACCACCTCTCTATCAGCCTGGATTTACCCTACATGCATCTCCACTCTTACGCACTTTACCAGCGGAGCAGAGTCATTCCTGATCACCATAAATTAGTGAACGGACATTGGTGCATCAAACTGCCAACAAACTTCCAGGCCAAAATCAACCGTTTGAGAGTTTGTTGAAAACCAACTGAACACAATGTGTCACTGGATTATATCATTAACATGAACAAGATCCTCCTCACATTTGACAATTTCCAAATAAAATGCAGCTTACTCTGGTGTGACTTTTATGTGGGTTTTCCTCTTCATGGGGCATTTTTTTGACTGAATCAACCTATACTATGGGGTGACTTATGGTCCAGAAAATATGGTATTTAAAACCAACCTTTGTTGCACCAGGATCTGGTATAGGTAAGTTTAAAAAAAAAAACTCGCATTATAACTAAAAAGAGAATAACCCATTAACAACTAAAGATAAGGTCATAAAACAGTTTGCAAAACCAATTAACAGCTAAAATTAGTTTGCAAGTCATGAAGGTGATTAAAAGAACCACAACATACTCAGCCAAAGCAAGAAACTCGTTTTCAAGTAGAGATGCACCAATAAATCATCCAGAGATTGTAATCAGTCTCTGGTCCCTTGATTATATGATCAGTGATCAGCAGCTCAAACACTCAAATGATTTTCCTTCTCCTTTAATTTATCAAGACTATGGGATCTCACTACCTTCAGTATGTAAAAACTACAGGAAACATATGCCCTCTTATGAACCATTTTATATTTTCAAAAAAACAGACAAAAGATTAGTGATATCTTCTTTGATGCACATATAAGAATAATTTCATAAGCTCCTTATTTTCTGTTTTTCATCCCCAAGTAAAAGATAAGTTGAACCAAAATCATGCACAATAGTAAAAGGGCATATAACCAAAATTTAAACAGCAATAAAGGTGATATAAACACAACCCTAAAATAAAAGGATGAAAAAAATTATGAAAACAAACATGAACAGTAATTTGCCATCTCAGTGTGTTGAGGTTCTCTGGAAGTCGATGTTTTAAGTCTGAAAAACTGAAGATAAAGATCCCTAACAAAGTACTACTTTTATCAAAGTACCAGTATGTGTTCTTATGTTATAGTCTTTAGGGGGGGGAAAGTAATTCTTCAAATGAAAATCAAAAGGTCAGACTTTAAAGAAAATAAAAACTTGACAGCAGAAAAGTCTCGATGGCACACAAATTAAGAACTATACTGAGAGGTTTTTCATAATTTATTCTTCGTTCTGATCAGATCTCATCCATTTTCACCATTAACCTTGAGCTAGTCTGGTAAAAATCAGCTCCTTGTGGACTGTGTTGGTGTTAAATTTTACCCAACCGCAAAAGTTTGCCTATGAAGTATGTAATCCACCAGTTTGACACAATAAAATTGCCTGCAGTGTTAATAGCCATTCTCCGCTGCTAAGAACCGATCTGAGTGAGGTGGCTGCTAATGTTAGTTCAATATTTGCAAGCGTGGCCAACACGAACTGAACGGCTTCCTTCACTTCCTCCGCTGCCATTGCTAAAACTACAGACAGACTACAATTCTAAAGCAGCGCAGAAATTCAACATCATTGTTCACAACTTCTTCTCTTCGCTGTTTGGCTTGGTTGAAAATCGACTGGGGAGAATCTGAGTCAATGGGAGAAAACCCAGACTCGGAGAACTTTTTTTGAGGGGAATTGCACAGGAAGGCAATGGCCAGGCCAGCCTTGACCTTGTAATCTCTGAATATAGCTGATTTGATGATGTCAAAGCTTAGTGGCATGTGAGGGTCTAAAAAAGATGTGGTGTCAGTTTGTAAAGTGTGTTGCAGCCTGTAACAGGTCCTCTTCTGGGATTACTGTGTTTAGCTTCATTTATCTTCCATCAACTCTGTCCAGCTTTCCTCTCCTTTCTGAAGAAACCCGTTCCCAGAATGTGATTTATTCAACATAACATTTCATAGTGAGGATAGTGAATTGCGGGTGATGTTGGTCTCATCTCACCATTGAAATAAATGGCAAAATCTCCAATTAATTGTAAAATAGGCAAAAAAAAAAAGTTAAAATGAGGCTAATATGATTATTTTAGCTGTCAAAAAAGGAGAGTGGCTGAATTTTGGAGAAATTTCAGGTGATGGAGATGCCTCATAATTGGTTTGATTAGTAAAAAAAGATGCATAGCTGTGGCATTTACAAGGGGCTCACTTTAGCAAAGCTATCGTGGTGCTGCTTGTCAAACAAAACTGGGTACATATATATCCTCTGCAGACAGGTTTGCACAAGCAGAAGCACATATTTCTATTTGCAATAAAATCCAGACAATGTTCAAGTTGAAGGAGCACACTTTTATGTGCTCCTTCAACACTCCTTAACATTAATCACTTTGTAGAAGCGATTAATTTGAGACCCATATTTTTCATCTCCATGTTCTAAACTGGTGGTGCAAAACTATTCAGATTGCCAAGTAAAACAAAATTGAAATGACAACGGTACAATTGACTGAGATATTAGGCTGTTTCCACTCTCATAAACGAACACTGGTTGTATTTTTGGGTTTTCTTTGTGTTCAAGAGCAAAGGACAGATGTGGGTGTTTGGCTAGCTGCTGAGATTTCCATCCACAGTGACTTTTTTTCTTTTTAACCCTCGTTCTCTCCCCTCCACCTTATTTCAAATCAATACTTCATTTCCGAGCTAGCCACAAGTACTTTGAATCACAAGAAAATGTTATCACTCCCAAAACAATACTTGTCTTCCCCCCCCCCACTCACGCACACTTCCCTGTAGTGTCCCTGTTTATCCATACTTCCACAAGAGAGCTTGAAAATGGCAGATAAACCACACTGAGTGCGCAGGGCGTAAACGCACTGAAGTGGGAACTATAGCCATTTGTTACACAAAATTGTATGTTCTTGTTTTCAAGACGTAAAAGGCAGCATTTTGTTCTGGTGGATATATCATTTCCATACATGAAGTTTCTTCTATCTTACACTCGATCTTCTCTATACACATACAAGGCTAACCTCTTTCTCTCTTTGTATGTTTATCATATTGACTTAGGAGTGCGTGAGAAAAGAAAAACCCCACTATACTCTGCATGCACGTCACATTGACGGGTCAGAAGTAATCCTTTTTTAATCCCTTTGTTGCTGTTAAAGATGGAATGAGGGTAAGAGATGGAAAGAGAGTCAAATGGAGGTATATATCAAAAAGAGAAAAGATGGATGACGGAAAGTAATACACTTTGACAAATGCCGACTATGTGCCATCATTCCATTTTTAGCTCTGTAAAACGTCAAAGCTGTCAATCTGTAGGAGACTTTTCATTATTTTGGTGATATTAACAGCAGTGACCAGCAGATAGTTTCATCTTGCTCTGTCCAGGCATTAAATGTGATTGAGCCGCTGGGGAGATGGCACTACTGCCTCGCCCGTCTCCCTTCCTCTTCGCCTCATCCTCTGTCGCTCTTCCCACTTTGTCTCTCTAATGATCAGCATGCAAGGGGAAGGGGGGGATCCGCTTGGCTCTCACAGTGCCGTGTGCGGCATGCCAATGGCTCTTTGCTTTACAAGGCCAGTTCTTATGGATTTTATTTTGTGTGTTTTAGAGATATACAGACAGGAAGGGCGGTTATGTGTTTGGGGATTTGGGCAGCCCAACTGGGTTCTCAGTGTGAAGTCTCGCTGGTTATTAGCAATTCATCCACTGGCTCGTCGAGCATTCCAGATGAGAGTTGGATGCTTTGCTTTGACACTGTGCCTGGCTCATCCTGCTTAAAGTCATGATTTGTTTATTTGCTTACTCATTGCTCTTCATTAGGGACATGCCATTTGGATATTAGGTACTGTAATGCAGTGTGGCTGCTGTAAAGCAACGCTGTTTAAAATGTGCATTTTAAATCATTTTAGATTGAATGGATCAATGCAATTAAACTAAAGCATAAAGGTTGTCAAATTTCTCAAAAGTCTTTGAAAATGTTTTAAAATTTAAAAGTAAAGTGAAAAGTTAAATACAAGTGAAAGCACCCAACACAACTGATATTGTTTGACACACAGTAACATTCTAAAGTGAAGTATTGGGAAAATATTTAATTGTTTTAATTTTTTGCACAGTCTGCCTGTATACAAAGCATTTAACAGCATTTGATACTTTGTAGAGCCACCTTTTGCTGCAATTTCAACTAGCTTCACACAGAGGCAGACAATTTGACTTGATTCTTTTTGCAATATAACACAAGCTCAGAGGGGATGGAAAGTGTCTGTGAATATCAATTTTCAAATTTTGCAGCAGATTGTCAATTGGATTTTCTGAAGGTCTGGGATCTGACTAATACACAAAGCTGCTTTGGTAAACCATTTCACTGTGGCATTGGCTGTGTGCATAGGGATAGAAGGTGAACCCCACTGCTCCATTTTCAAGTCCTTTTGCAGCCTCTAACTGGTTACTTACCTATCCCTCCAGAAGAAAACAATCCTTACAGTAGCCTATATTGTTGCCATGTTTCACTCTGAGAATGGTGTATTTAGACAGTTTGGAGAGCCTTCTTCTACATGTTTTCCGTGGCCCCTACATAGTTTGTACACTTCAAACAGGACTTAAGTTTGATTGTTTCTTTCAAAAGTGACTTTTTATTGCCAAGTTAAATTTGTAAAGTGAACTACTTCTGTCTTTGTCAACATACTTTCCCAGAGCTGCAAACCTCTGCATATTCCTTGAATATTTGAATGATGGTGTGAACAGTGCTCCAAGAGATGTTCAAAGTTCTGTCTATTGTTTTATAACCAAATTATGCTGTAAACGTCTTATTCATGATTTGTCTGATGTCATCCCTGGTCTTCATGGTGCTGCTGTTTACTAATGTTCTTTGAAAAACCTTTTGAGACCTTCCGAGAACAACTGTATTTGTACTGACGGTAAACTGAAAAACAGGGTTCCTTCAAAGATCTACTATTTACTAAGTAGTTGCCTTCTGAAGACTGAAGGGTGTACTGAATTCTATCCATGGATGTCTGAGTAAAAAGTTTGTACAAAGTTTTGGAAACTTGATTTAAATCAAGTTTCCAAAACTATTCTGAGGTCCTGAAACAGCTAACATATATGTTAGATGTTTCAGGACCTCAGAATAACTTTTGTAAATCTAGGCCGATTCAGCTACATGTAGATCCAGGCCTCACATTCTTCATGTCACTTAAGATAGTTCTTCACTACAGTGGCTCTTTGTTTTGAGTTCATTCCTTGCTGTAGGACACATTTTTGATTTGTTCATGGATGATTTTTTAAACCTCCTAAGTGTCTGACATTCACATGTTGTCCTAAGATCTGACCTGCGGGTGTCATGAGCTAAGATCCAATTATTTTCATTAATTACATCTTTAACTGTCATGAAAGATTTGTTGCTCAATGGGTATGTGACATTTATTTGTAAATTTGTATTATTCAAATGTGATGTACTGAAACACTGTAGCTGTAAGTTGAGAGTAGCCGGTGTGTGCGTGTGTTTTTTTACTTAAGTGTCACAGTAGTCTTTTCTTTGGAGAAAGAATTCTAACAGTTCGTGTGTTTGACTGTCTGTGAAAGTGAGAATAGGGGTCCCCACTTGGTTTTATGTATGTCTATATCTTGGCAGCTGTCAGTAGAACTTTCACGCTCAAATTCTATTTGTTTACATGCATACCTCAATTGTGTGTGTGTGTGTGTGCGTGTGTGTGTTTGATCTGCAGATATGCATCATGTTAGAAAGGCGGATGGGGGGTGAGGATGCTTGCAGTGTGCATTAAATGCTTCATATGTTTTGAGTTGTGTGTCCCAGTGCAGAGAGAGATGCTTGTCCAAGCTGTCTGTGATGTGAAAGATTCAGCACCTCACACTCTGTTGTGCTTAAACACTATGGGTTTATGTGGATGAGCAATTCCAAGCCGTAAACTGTATCATATTTCTTTGCATTTTAGAAGTATTTGAGACTACGTATCCTCTTGTGAAGACGGTGACATTGACATTTGTGCTAGGGTACTGAGGCAGAACTTTCTACCAGGTCGTGGAGACGGGCAGAGGAAGGGAATACGCTTGTGTTTTGAGGTTAAGATGGACTGACAAGTAGCTGTGAAGAGAAGTTTTGTTGCTTGTCAGGGGTTGAGTGCAGAGCAGGCAACAAGAGACATCCCAGGCCAGCCCAAGGTGCTTCATCTCACCGCATCACTCACTGATGCAGTTGGAGCAAACCTGATGGTCCTGGAAGGCCCTGTTTGACTAAAACCCACAGTCTTCAGTGTATTGCATGTGAGGGGTGAGATTACAAAACAGTATTTCCATCTTTGAACATTACATGGAGTGCAGTACATAGTATGTGTCTTCACTTTAAAAAACATGGTCATTACATGAACTAACGGGCCAAGAAATGAGACATAGCCTAGATAAGGGGAAATCAAATCTAGGCCCCGAGGGCCATTGTCCTGCAACTTTTAGATACGTCTCTGCTTCAGCACATCTACATTAAATAATGAGGTCATTGCCAGGTCTCTGCAGAACTTGACTGAATACTGACGAGATAATTCAACTATTTGAGTCAGGTGTGTTGGATCAGGGATCAGGGGTGCCATCAGGAATTTTGGGTCCTAAAACAAAAAATGTAATTAGATTCCCCATGTGCAGCTGCTGTCACCAGACCTCTATACTCTCACTGACCCATCAAAAGCTTTACAAAACTAATTTTAAAGGCTTGCAACTGTCTGTCTTTCCTTCGTACTAGCACAATATTTACCGCTAGGGAATTCTACAAACAGAAGTCTCCATACATTATGTAAATCACCTTTTTGAAGTAAGTTTAAAAGCAAATGTAAAAAAAATGTTCTTGAGACCAAATCTTAGTCTATATTTTAATTACAAAAATTAAATGGTAAATGCTTTGAAAGATAAGACAATTGCATATACATTTATAAGCATATCACATTGATATGCTTATACCAATGTGATAGAGAGGTCACATTGATATAAGAGTGGTTAGAGAGGCCACAGATCTTAATGCAGCCATTCGAGTTTGACTCCCTGTTCTCTGTTCCTTTGCTTCATGTTTGTTCCCCTCTTATCTCTGCTCCTTCTTGTCAGTTTACCATTAAATTCTTAGAAAAAATAAATAAATCACATTTATAAAATAACTTCTACTGTGTATAATTTTATAATTAAATTAAAATATATTTACATTGTCATCTCAAAGTAGTAAAAATAGCAGGTTTTTGAACAACATGAGAAGAAATAATGGCTGGAAAGTCAAACTTTTCCCTCAAATATGATAACTATATGGCCCTTGTCCTGCCTTTTTGCTAGCCTAGTGATTAATCAGCTCATCACATTCTATATTTCTAGCCAATTGACTTTCAACAGACAACATGGCAAGAGTGCAAAACCTGTCTTGAGATGTAGTGGACCTCAAAAGAAAAATTATGAGTGAAAGTATAACTTACATGCAAGTTAAAGTAGGATAGCAGGGTAATTGTTTTCCACCATCCAGCCTCCAGTCCAAATAGGGCTATTAATATTATTATAATGGTTATTATCTTATGATTGTTTTAATTTCTGAAATTATATTTCAGCTTTCTTGTGTAATTGTAAAGATAGCAAAAGAGAGACAGGAATCCTCATAAAAACGTCATGAATTGGTGCCAAGTAGCATGTTAATGAACAAAATGTGGCTCACCTTTTTCACTTGGAAGGGGAGGAGAGGTTAAGTTGGTATGGGGGCTTAGGGTGGCTGCTAACTCAGAGATCAGAAAGGGCAAAGATTGAATTATATCCACAATGAGAGACAATATGGTCAAACTGTGAAAAATGATCAATCTAACTATACGGCTTTACTTTTTCCACCATAGCGTCATCATAACTTGCCTAAATATCTGTCATGATCTATGTATGAGTGTTTTTCACTTAGCACAGCATTGGGGCAGATTGTCATATAGTTTGTTAGTGAGATTACATTTTTAAGGAATACATGGTGTATGCATTGTAATGCATTTTATTTATTATTTAAATAGATGTTTCATACATTGATCCTTGACCAACAGACCAATTTGTATGCCCCCAGTCATCTATTGAAAAAAATGCATAGTGTGCAGTACAGTTTCAGACTATGTGAACGTTGTAGCAATGTGGGAAAGTCTTCGAAGAAATCCTCTCCTCATAAACTAAGCACAAACGTTGATATTGCCACAAATCTAAATTGTGTACAAGTGTACTTTAATTGCATGCACAGTATATACATGTACAACAGCAGTGAACATATCAGATGTCCTTTCAGTAGGACAGCTTTTTCTTCTGTCTCTTTCATGTTTTCAGACTATGCCTACTGTTTTTCCTGACAAGAGAAATGCTTTCTTTGTCCTCCAGCAATCTGTACTTTGTCTCATTGGGGCAGGAGGTGCCCTAAATGTGCATATAATGCATTTCCTTGTGTGCAGTATAGTTACTGTGTCTCAGTTTCTCATGCACAGATGTGTGTGAGCAAGTGGTGGATGAAGCAGTGTGGATATTTTATGAAGTGGCATCTCAAAGAGCGTATTTGTTAGCACACCTCCTCACCATTCTCCGTGAATGTAGGCACATGGCTGCGTGTGTGTGCGTGTGTGTATTTATGCGTGTGACTGTCAACTACAGTTACAGGCAATGTCCATCACTCCAATTAATTATTTCCTCTACACCAAATAATGTTCAGATGACTTTTCATTGCACAATAAAACAAGGAGTGCATGACGAAGGCAAGTGTGTTCAACAATGTGCACACAAAAGATACACCCACACACTCAGACTGTGTATGTGTGCTACAAAGAAAAACACAAGAAACGTCTTCACATATAAAAACTGCAGTCAACATTTACAGACCAAATATATATATATATTTTTAGCTTTAATTTTATTTCTGTATTTTACCATGACATTTGTTACGAAGCCCCTTCCAATGGAAATCCATGCATTTCGTAATGTATAAACATATACATTTAGCTTCAAACCAAGCATAATTTCATGCACCTTTATCATGCATCAAGGTCATATGTGAAAGCACAGATGAGGACTAGGGGCTTGAAGTTAATCAGTCTCTGATACGCCAAAGCAGCAACAAAGGCAGTCACAGAGCTGAACTGACACATTTACCCTTACCAGCCACTTTATTAGGTGTTCTAGGTTCAGGTTTGACTCCTTTTAGCCTTCAGATGGATGCAAATATATGTGTCATGGATTTTGCAAAGTGTCTGAAACATTCCTCAAGAATGTGATAGATAATGGCATAATAGCATCACACGGTTGTTGAAAATTTGTCAGCTGCATATTCATCATATAGATATCCCATTCCCATGGATTGATGTGTTGCTTATGCTAAGTTGTGACCCTACAATCTGGTGTCACAGCTGTATTGAGACTCATCAGACCTAGCAACATTTCTATAATCTGTTACTGTCCAGTTTCGCTAAACCTTTCTGTTAGTCTGTTTTCTGTTCTTAGCTGATAGGAGTGACACCTAGCTTGATCTTTGCTGCTGTAGTCCATCTGCTTCAAGGTTTGACACTATGTGGTTAAAGATGGTATTTTGTACTCCTTGGTTGTTTGGGGGAGGAGGATGTTTGAGTCACTGTTGGCTTTCTGCCATCGCAAAGCAGCCTGCTGATGCCAGAGGTCAGTAAACAATTGGCACTCACTTTTTTCACAGTTCATTGGATAATCTTTCTTTTTCTATAATCTGAAAAGATGTTGCATGGAAATCTTAGTGCCTCAACAGGTTTTGAAACATTCAGCTAATAATCATGCTGAAGTCACTTGAGTCAGCTTCTTGTGCCCACCCTAAAGTTTGATCTTGAACCTCAGCTCGGAAAGTTGGGTCTCAAAGGACCAAAACTACAAAAGTTTGAAATGACAAAGGGGGGAAATGACCAGCTATGATCCCATCTACCCCAGTCATCCGGATTAAAGAAAATACAACATATTCATTTTTGACTTATTCTCCCTCTCTCACCCTAAGTACACCCAGACTAGTTTCAAACACACTTGCCACTGGTATTGCCAGCTGAGCTACTGCAGACTGCAGACTTAAAGGCACAGCCTGTTTCTAATACTGCAGGTTCAAATGAGTTGATGTTTTACATCTGCTGCTTTGTTCTTGTGTTCTGTCGCTTGTTGAATATCATAATTCTCTACAAATACATTTCCACTTTGTTGGCACTGACCTTGAATCTGTAAAATTCTGGGCTTATGAAAAACAGGGTTCCTTAAAACCCTGTTTTAAGGAACCCTGTTTTTCAGGGTTCCTTTAAGCTTCACCTGAAAAGATGTTTTAATTTGTGTTGTTTGCATCTCTTGTACTGCAGTAAATTAGAGGATGTGTGAGGATGAGAGCTTGGAAATAAGATTCCAGTACCGTTATCTTTTAATCTCTCTTCTAAGCTGTGAGTTCTGACCTGCCCTTTGGCCGTACTTCTTGTGGATCTCTTCTAACTCCAACTCTTCAATCCAGTGTCTATCATGCTGCCAGTGATTATAGAAACAGACATTAGGAGGTGTTAAACACTTTGCTAATTGCTTTCATGGAATTGTAATGTGCTATTTGTTTTGCTTGACACAGTTGGCAACATGTCATAAAGCTGCCTACATGTGCCCATCTGGTTTGCAGATTTCAGTCTTGGGCTCATTTAGAGTCTGGAAAAAAAATAAAACAAATTGGAGAAATCGGGAAGCAAATGTGAAAACGTGTTTTGCATTTTGAAAGTTGTGTGCATATGATAAAATGCACACTGCTATTCTGCAGCAACTGCATCACGCATGCATCTTGCAATGCAAGCAAGATGCCCTCAAATTCCTCACAAAATGTAGATACCTAAACATAACACACCTGTTGCTTACTGCAGACCTGTTTAGTTTTTTTTTTTTTTTCTGTGACAGAAATAAATACTAAATAATGATTATATAAACATTTTAAAGCCTCATTTGGAACTTTCTTTAAATGGCTGCAATTTAACTAAAACCTCTAGTAAGTGTAAATTTTGAAATTGTTGAAACATTAAATTAACACATATAAACATGTATCTTTAAGGTTAATATATGAACATGATTAACAGATTAATTATATCAAGACAAAGATAATGCAACTCTAGGTTGTTGCTTGAAAGGGTCACGTTTTATTTTTCTTTTATGTGGTTTAAAGTTTTAAAAGACTGATTAAAGTAAAACAATTGAAACATTTGTGTTATCATAAAAGTTGGCCTAAATTGCTGTTGCAACTGGCAAAAGGCGCAGCTCCTCTCATTCTTGATATGTGATTATTCATGGATGCTAAATGGGAAGGTAACAGTGACCAAGTGATAACCTGTAGATCCAAATGCTGTGGGGATGTAATGGTACTTAAAGTCCTTGTTAAAATGTACTTGTACTGGACATTCTGTTCATTAAGCTCACATTTGAGTATAAATAAATGAAATTTAAGGCTTGAAGACATCATTGTGTAATAATCTAATATGCTTGACTTTGTGAGTTGAGTTGTCAAAATAAATGAAATTCTTTGACTGTATAGAGTAGATGGTCAGATACAGCATTTAATTTAAGCTAATAACTTAAAATGCTCCTGACGTCAGGTATTACAGCTTCAATAAATAAATTAATGTTAATCATAAACTCAACTGTCCCTGCAGTTTTATTTAGTTCCGTCCCTCATACGTAGTTTTAATTGGATTAATTCTTAAGTGTCACTTACCATTGTTGTTCTGCTTATTTTTAACAGTATTCATTCAGACATAGCATTTTGCATTAATGAAGATCCTAAGGCTACAAACCGCATCTGTGAAGTGATTTCTGTCTGTGATGCACGCAAGACGTTGCGTTGGACAGAAAGGAAAAGATGTTACAGTAGCTTGTTGTGACCTTTCAGAAAGCTGCAGTGCTCACAGTTGATACTGCAGGTCCCAGTTGTAGAGACTTTATATGCTTTTATGGTAATCCTCAAGTTAAACTGCATATTGATTATGAGTGCAATATTTAAAGTAGAATACACCGTAACAATAAACATATTCTTGAGGTTAAATTACAGGAGGTTTGTCTTTCTGGGAAGGTTTTTTTCTGTATTTGAATGTCCTCCTCATAAAACATTATTTTGGTCACAGATATTTCTCAAACTGATTTTTTTATTGTTTATTTTTACCCTCTTCGTCAAGGATAGTACTTTCATTTAAAGACACAGCTCAATGTGTAATGCAGCCTGCTTCAAAGATGTTAGGATTTGCAATGGAAAAATTTAACAGAATAATAAGAGATTAATATTTATGTAAAATTACAAATATATGCATGTTTCACATGTTAGGTTTTTTTATATGATATTGGTTTTCATGTATTATTCAAAGAGAAGCTCGTGGGAAACCAAATCATGGACTCGCAAGCTTAAATTCAATCACAACCAGCACTTAGTGCACTGTGGATTCTTTTATTGAGACAGCATCATTAGATCCTGTCTGGCTGTGGACATCCCTCTGGGTTTGCTGTCGTTCATCCAGGCCTTTTACATTTTACTTGTTCCCACTTTTCTTCCTCGTTTTTTGTCTCCTGTCTTCTTTGTCTCCTGCCTACACACACTTTTCTCACTTCAGGCACTTTTCTGCTGACCTTTTAATCAAAGAAAACATTACACCCATGTTTTTCTTTTCATCAAGCTGGTATTCTTGTTGGAGCACTTTTTTTTTCTTGTAATCACTGAGTATCAGATTTTTTTTTTTTGCGTTATAAGAATTGTAGACGGTCTGTAATGGGATCTCTAAGATGGAACATTTTATGATCTCATTTTGGCAAAAATTGTATGAAGTGTGTATACTCCAAGTAGGGTAAGATATTTTTGTATGTGAATAATTGCATACAAATATGAATTTATATTTATATATTTAATAAAACTGTGTGAGGAATACCTTGGATTAAGCCACTGAACCAAAACCAGTTGGCAAAAATGGCCAGGCAGGTTAGATGATCCACTTACTGCCCTAGTTTGAGCCGTGCTTGGTTGTGTTGAATGTTTTTAACATTTTAGCACCTAAAAAAGAAATTAATTCCTGCTGCAAATACTTTTAGACAAACTCAATCTTTTTCTCAATTGTTATTACTCCTTACAAGCTGATATCAAATTTTACATTTCTTTATAAAACACCTCAAAAACCTGTTTACAACTAGATTAATGATATTGTGTTTGTGTTTCTGTCTGTACTTGGCATCCTGTCTTTAGCACGGTGGACTGTACTATTCGTGGAGAGCTAAGGGTTTATTCGGGTCGGTTCCTAATTGTCTCAGAACATATTTCAGAAATCTTGGTGTTCTCATAATTTCAATTCTAACAAAGCAAGTTTAACCTGTGGAGTATCCTGAGGTAATTACTTTTATACTACTATAATACAATACCGTTCAACCTTTACATGCCTCAACTTGTATGTCATATTTGGGCCTATTGTGCACCATGTATGTATAATGTGATTAGAAAAATATTTCACAGCCTATTTCTTTTCCCCCCTGAAATCTTATGCACTCCTTTACTCAGTAATATTCATAAATGGATCAGAGACAATTTCTTACCACTAAATAAAGTCAAAATATAAATTCTTAAATTTTCTGTCTCAGACAATGTAAGCCTTTCTCAATGTTTTTTTAGTCAAAAGTGAGAACAAAATTGGAAAGCTTGTGTGATACAATACAAAGCAGCAATTTCATCTTCTGTGATGGCATGGAACATTAGTTTCCATGACTTTCATATGAAGATGCAGATTTGAATTTGCATACTGGAATATTAGTGGGATATAAACAGACAATATTCTATTTCTTCATTATGACCCCATTTTAAGGACTGATTTGGATTAAAAAAACGCATCAGTTGGAAAAATTAACTTTAACTTGACAGTGCTGCTATTCCCAATCACAAGCTAGTTTTTAGTTTCTTTTACGTTCACAGCAGCCATTCTAATGCTGCATAAATGTACTATCAGTAGATGTCTTGTAACATAGGAGCTAGCATTTACATGAATTTATTTTTGCCATTAGTCATTTTATTTTCATTTCGGTGGTACTAAAATATAACTTGACTCGCATTTACATTTTAATGTGACCTCCAGATGCAGATGGGAGGGAGTCTCAAAACACACAGCTCCTTCATTATCACTGAATGGAGGTTGATATCTAAATGTTCTTTTTGAACGGTTGTATTTGTTCCTCAAGAATGCTGAATAAATGTATTCAGCATTCTTGAATACTGAATACAAGTATTCTTGAATACAAGCATTCTTGCATTCAAGAATGCTTGTATTCTTGAATACAAGCATTATTCAATATTCCGCTGATTTGACTTGAGATATTTTATTTTAGTCCTCGGATTTCCTCTGTGTTTCTCCCTTCCTTTAACCAAAACGTAACAAGATGCTGTGTGAAGTACTAACTTTCTCTATGTATTTATAGCTTCAGGGAAAGCTGTGTGCTTCAAGCAGAACATCTACGCTTCAAGTAAAATCACCACTTACAAAGATGCATTTAGGCCACTAAAATGTTAGTCATGAGGCACTGTTTGGAGAGGGGGAGTTTGAATCTCTTTATTTGCTTACTCATTTGACCATTCACTGCACATCGCTGTGAGAGTGACATTGTGCAAGCTTAAGGTTTGTTCTTTACAACCACTATGCACTTGAATAAAAATAACCGGTATTAAATAAAAAGAATTAGAACTGGACATCTGGTAATCCCTATGCAAATGTCTTATTCAATTACAGTATTGTCCAGAGCATAAGTCTTGTAGCTAAATCTTAAAAAGTTAAGCTGAAAATCCTCTTTAGTCTGAAGCTCCTAGCTCTAATCGTCAGGATATTGTTGTTTTCAGTATTATTAATTTCTCTGATTTTCTGTTGAAACTATTTTTTATTGATATTTTTGGTGTGTGGCTGGAAATAAACAAGACTCTAATTAGTGTTGCCACATCATCAGTCGCCATCTGGGGAACAAAAAAGACAGTATTTGTAAAACTCTCACACAGTTACATTTAAGAGAGTTAACTGAGCTTAAAACAGGGCGTGCACAATAGGATAGTACAATAATTCAGGAAAGGTTTAGCATAGAGAGGGAGAGCAAAAGAGGATTAGTTTGCCTCCAAACGATCGAGCCACAAGGGTCTCAAAGTCTTAATGCAAGGTGAAAGTCAAGTAAACTTTTGACGGCAAAACAGAGAAGTGCAAAGAAAACTTGCTCAAAAGATTCTTAAGTTTTATTTTAGTCCTCGGATTTCCTCTTTGTTTCTCCATTCCTTTAACCAAAATGTAACAAGATGCTGTGTGAATTTTTGTTCTTTGCATTTTATAAACTTGTCATTGGAATATCATTGTGTTTCAAAGCATTTTTCAGAAAGTGGGAGGTGTATTTTTGCATTTTTGATCATTTACTCTACAAGTAAATAAGTTGTATTGTATGGTGCTTTAGAATAACATGTGATTCTCCAATTATAATCTGAGAATATCCTCTATTAGATGACCTCTAAAGTTTATTTGTATACTGTGAGTGCTTGAAACCAAAGTCGAACTGCTTGTTTGTGTGCAAAGTCTAATTCTTAAGATTCATGGTTAATAGAATTTTTTCATGAATGTTATTGCAGTACACAAATATTGTCTTCATCTGTAAATTCCTAATGTATCAGTTAATTCACGTATTCTTTGCTCAAGTTGTAGACACAGGCAGTCAGCTGCTATTGCACATGTACATGAACACAGACACTATCATAGGGCTGTCCTGTCTGGCTGTGCAGTTCAGCAGAATATGAGAACAGACAGTCTTATTTTTCTATCCTCATGTAGTTGCCGAGGGTTATGCACTCTGGACAGCCATCTAAACCCAGCACATTACTGTGCAGTCAAACCAAATCAGGGCTTGTGTGTACGCTCTCCTACTGCATGTGTGGCTGCTGTGAGGGGTCACCGGAATGTAAGGCTATGTACAATATGCCCGCATGCGTGATCTTGTGTGTGCAACATGCAGTGAATATGGAGTTAAAGCACTTTGGTAAGCCCTGATGTGTGTGTGTGTGTGTGTGTGCTTTCATGAAGCTAAGGTCTCTAAATTTATGCAGCATGCAGGGAGAAAACTGATGTGTAATTGGCCTTACATTCCTTAGGGGAAAAATTAAAGTGCATCTGAACTGTTGCCTTACTACGGAAAAACGGAGGCAGCAAGGGGTTACTCAACATGTGAAAAGTGAGGATAGATTACAAATTCTAACGAGAAGTTTACGAAGTGTCCTATAATTATGTAGACTGTTCATTAAAAATAATGACTTAGACTTCTGCACGTTCTGCAAGAGGAATGCGATTTCTTCTTGTTGGCATCTTATTAACCTATTAGCAGGTGTTGATGCAGCAGTTTGATTATTTTTTTCTTCAAGCAATATAGAAAAAAATCAAACACTTCAGAACAGAACTGTGAACAGTTTTCAGACTGATGAACCTGATTGATCTCTGATTTTAGACAGAGATGAAGCACATTTATAGATTAAACAAATGTTCTTATTTTACAACAATCCTTTCAGTCTCGGTGCTACATTTTGTAAATGGTTATGTAACACATTTTCTCATGCATTTGCATATAGCAATCACATCAAAGGTTTTGCCATGTTAGGTCTCGCAAATTAATAATTAAGACAAAGTGTAACTACTGACGTCATCAGTGACATAATCGGACATCAGACTGATGTCAGTCTGCCATCAGCTTTCCCAGCAAGTCTAGCAGGACTGATAGGAAGTTCAGCTAGCTGTCTTCTAGCAGGAAGTCAGCTAATCCCCGACTTCCTGCTAGAAGTCAGCTAATCCTGACATCTGGCAGGATTAGCTGTGGTGACTTATGAGCACAGTGTTTTCATAGTGAACCTAGTGGTTTATTTTACCTAAATAGCTCCTTCTTTAAATATATTTGTATTTTGTTCATCTAGATTTTTTTTGTTACTTCACTTTTTTTGTAGAAGTTAGTAACTTTGATTTAAGTTCTTATGTATTCATCTGTTTTTGTGAAGAGAGTACAGCAGAGTATTGATAAAAGAAAATGTTGATGGCAGCTGCCATTATAAAGCAGCAGATTGCGTCAATTCCAATAGTCAGTCATTAGGAGAACACAATGTCATTCTTTACAATGAATAAAAATAACATGTTTATTTTAAGCAGCATGTTTAGCCTGTAGCTCTAAGACATTCTTCCATTTTTTATGTTTCTGGTTTAGATGGAGGTTCATGCTGTGCCGTAGAAGGGAATACTTTTTGCAAGAAAAGGTTTTTGCTGTCTTGGGATAAAATTTCCTCAGCATAGAAACTCTTCAGCTTTGAAAATTCCTGAATACCAAAATTGAATTTGAAATTACAATTCCAGTAGAGGTTTTGAAAATAGCCAAAAGTTTAAAAAATATTCATCCAAAGTATCTTGCCACTCTTGTCGTGACTCCAGTTTTGCTTAAAATTCACAAATTTACACAATGTTTATTGGATTTGCAAAAATGTTGATGTATGAGCATGAGAACAGATTTGAGAAACTCTGGAGAATAGGAAATCATTCGACTAAGATGTAGTTCATTCTCAATTCACAATTTGTTCAACAAGCTTGGGCACTGGAAGAACAGCGCTTTGCCAGAAAGTATTCATTAACTTGCTCAATAAGACATTTATAATTCAACTTTGAGAAGAGAAGCTTTTCGAAATGTGTTATTTTCAGAGAGATCTGGATTCTACCCACGAATATCTGGTGGGTTGGAGGTTGGTGCAGAGAAAGTCAAGTGAATTTATCCAACAGTAAGAAGTATTCGTGGATAATTTCACTTTTAAATGTGAAAATCTCAGCTTTTTACTGTTATGTAATTTATTGAAATCAGACCTCGTATCAATTGACACCAAACCAGAAATTTTAGATTTTAGCTAATAGAAGTTAGGACGGAAGAGTGTACATTTTAATGTATGTAACGCAAAACATGCCTTTCAAAACCCAGATTGATGGAGGGGAAAACAACCAGGTACTTCTGTCTATTTGGGTTGTTTGGAGAGTTTCTGTCTTATCTGTAGTGCACAGCAGGTATAGATGATGGTTTATTTAAATCCCTTTTACAAAGACATGTTCTCCATCAACAAACAAAACTTGGACAATTCTTGCAGGATTTTGTGTGAATTTCATGCCAATAGAAAAATAATGATATTGTTGCTATGGAAAAATGTTGACTGGCTCTATTCGGCTTTCAGACCGGCTTTATTCCTAAATAAGCTGTCATTGACTTTGATTCATCACTGTGGAAACTCTTTCAAACTCACTCTGAAAGCTGGGACATTATACCAGTGATGGTAAAGCTTTGCTAGTGACATAAATTAAATCACACTCCTTTGTCAGTCTGAACAGCAGGGTGCCGTCACTGACCTGTTCTGCCAATACACACTCCAGGTGCTTCTGGATCTTCTCTCTTGCATAGAACAAAATCCATGAGAGGAGCAAGTCAGACTCTCCTACTTGACTGTTGCTGATAAATGCAGATAAATGGTGCAAACAGTGCATGATTGATTTGCTATAAACAATCTGCAAACACAAACAAGCCTCCACTCTCTGCAGGCCTCCATACGTGAATACTTGGCCACACCAAAGCGAAGTTTAAAGCAGAGCAAGTTTTCATCAGAGAAGGCAAACATGCAGAGAACTTACCCTAAAATGCTTAAATGAGTTAATTTCTTAACATGAAAAACTTGCTGTGGCTCTTTGGGATCATATTAAAATGCAGAAAGAGCAAAGAGAGTCTCAGGAAGAGTCTGCTGACTTCAGCTGGGGAAGTGAATGTGAGCTATCATCATTAACTATAGTGTTCATGAATGCTAGTGTTTTAATCTTGACACCCTTTTGTATTTATGTTTAAAACTGTTTTGAACCTTAAAAATAATTTGTTGAGTTCTTGCCCTGGCACTAAGTAAACATTTTTTTCTTTTCTTTTTTGTAGATAACACACAATCTAGGTTGATTTAGATCAGTAATGCCCGAGAGCTGCTCTTTGGAACTAAGTTCTAGTTTTTGTTGCGATCTACCAAATGATACAAAGACGTGAAAATTATGATTGAAACCGACATATTTTATATGCAAGCACACACTGTGGAAGTTTTAAAGTTAAGGAAAACCCCAGTGCATTTCCTACCTGGGAGAGGGAGTTAGTTAGCAGGAGCAGGTAGCTAGTTTCTCATAGTCAGGGCACTAGGAGCTGGTTGAAAGACTAAAGCAGCAGCAGGTGTTTTTTTTTTTTATGGGGTCCCAGAACAAAAATAACTGGGCAATATTTCATTGTTTATTATTAGTTATTGTTACGAAATTGATGTAGTATTATCTCTCCAGTACAGAGGCCATCAGGGGTCGGGACCAGTTGTACAGGGTCACCTGCCCCTGTTGGCTTCTCTCTGGAATCGCCCATATGAACGCACATCTTCTTCTGAGGTTGGAATAATTTTCTTTTCAACTGGTTGCAGAAGTGTCATCTCATACCGGATGTTGATCAGGATTTTATTTCAATATCCATTGTGCATGTTGGTTTCTCATTATGCACAGTAAAAAAATTTATTTTAAAGAAAGATTCAACAACAATATTTCCACTAGATGGGAAACACAAAGCAACAGGTTTGTTAGAGGAAAAGTTACTAAAGTTACTATATGAGAGCAAAAAGATGAACAACTCAGAACCACTCATATTTGTGTTTACACTCTCTCCATCAGATCTACTCTGCACGCACGGCAGTAGTCATGGCAACCGATTGACTGACAACAAAACACCTGCTGCATTATGGTCTTGGATGCATTGGCAGCTTCCAGTTTTCTCTGTAGGGTTGAACCTCCTCCTATGCTGTATGATTTTTTTCTTTAAGGGTTTGCATCATTTCATTTTAATGAGACACTGATCAAACAAACTCACAAGACTGTGGAACTAGTTGGATACTTACTTGAGGGTGCAAGAATTTCTTTCGTATTTTCAGACTTGATGTGTTTTAATTAAATTGTCCATAACTGCACAAATCTAATTTTCTTCCCAATTAAGATCTTATCTAGTAAACTGTCAGGAGATTTTCTAAAAAAATAAAATAGTCAATTTGTTGGAATTATAGGATAAATAAGGGTGGCTATTGTTTGATTTATATACACCTTTTAGACTTTGTCAAATAATGCACCTTTTTTTAAACTGATTTTAGGAGGTTTTCTGTCAGGTGTATATCCAGTAAATTTCACTGTTTCACACAAAATTGTGGTGAACATTTTTCTGCATGTGCGTAAACACTAAATTCTTAAAATTAACAGTACAAATTAACAATACATCTTGTGTAAAAATGTCTCTTTGAGAGAGATTAATAGCCAACAAATGCCAAGTGTTCTTGGTTATTCACTCATAAGTGGCAATTTTCTTAATCAAGGGTACTTTAGAGACACTCTAAGGTGCCCTTTTGTCCTTTCTTTGGGGTAATACACCTGTTCAAACACATTCACATTAGCATTAAATTAGGCCTTTAAGTGTGCAGATACATTAGTAAAACCAGACTGTTTAATTGACACTACATGGAAGTGGCAAGAAGTACAGAATGGGTGGGGCACCATATGTATATATATATATATATATATATATATATATATATATATATATATATATATATATATAATATTTATTATATATTTCAGTTTATGGTTCACATAATACTGAAAATATTACACTAAAGTGATGTGATTTTTCTTTACTCTAAGAAAGAAGCTTTTTCCAGATAATCCCTGCTTTTTCCATGTTTGTGTATCTAATGCCGCTTTGAGGTCACAGATAACATGACTGCAAATTTCTTCTCCTGCTTGCCTGCTTCACGTGATCTTTGCAATTCTGTTTTTGTTTCTTCTCATTTTTCACCCTCTCACCTTTGTGATGAGACACTACTCTGTCGTTGATGAATAATGAATTTTGTCAAGCTGTAGACAGAAAAATAGGCTTCATCTCTTTGCATTACAGTTACCAAAGAAACCGTTTTGGAATTTAAAGATGGCAGAAAGTAGAGGCATTATTTCCAAACAAAATCTAGATTTTAATTCTGACTTGTGTGGTTGAATTTTCTCCTAAAAATATTTGACGAGCTTGACTTGGTAATGGATCAAATTATGTGTGCTACAATGTTAAATGCATGCAAAAGAAATTGTGGAGCGTTACTTACTGAAAGCAACGTAGCTTTCTAAATGCGAGGTAGATGTGCAACAGTGTAATTTCATTACAAGTGTGTGACCTTTGGAGGCGAAGCTTTGGTAAAGACAACATCGATGGCTTTCGATCTGATTTTTCAAGTCTGTTCAGATTTGCCGTGATTTTCTAGAACAGTCATTGAAAAAAGTATAGCTTTGTGTTTACGCCTGCTTATGAAATACCAAATTTCACCAACAGTTTATGCACTGATGTTTTGCCTGTCTGTGAAGGTTTCAAAAATTTCCATAAGCTAGCAATTATTACACTGCTCGCATAGCAATCCACTGTTTTGGGGAACACTTGTGGCCATCTCATACGCCCACCTTGATACGAGTTTTGATTTGCTTTTGGTGACCTGGTGTGTTTGTTTTTTCATGTTGCCTGACCAAATTCGACTGATATGCAGAGCAGTAGATGTCAGTTGAATTTTTGGACATTACCATGATATTGTACCCCTTGCTGTTCGTGGCCTCGGTGATTACAGTAGCCTGTGTCAAAAAGCTTTTCCTTTTCACTGTTTGGAAGAATCATGCTTGTTTTGTGCAGATGCTGTCAGGCAATGAGTCCTAAAGACAACGCAATTTGGAACATCTAATAAGCTCAAATAATAGCCTGTTTTGTTTGATGGTCCTTTTATTAGAACAAAGACCCACTCACAGAGGGGGGAAATGTCAGTCTAAAGGGTGGTTATAAAAATCTTTGCTTTTGTGTTTCCACAAAATGTCATTACTTACTACAGAGAAAGTATAACTTACTTTGTACCATTTTGTTATGAAAGCAAGTACCGACTTGAGGTGAAATTGTTAGTCTAAAACTGCAACAAAAACTAAACTTTTATAAAAAAAAGTTTTATCCTCTTCCTCATCCTCTGACCCTTGTTTCTGGTTTATTTCATAAAATGGCATCCTTTTAATATTTTGGCAATATGTGTTGGCTGAACATCTCCTCTTTCAATTTATTATTGGAAAAGATGCTATAGTTATGACTACTGTAGTAAATATCTCTCAAAGATATGCAGATAGAGTAGACATTAATTAGAACACAAACTTTTTTTTGTAAATTACACTTTGCCTATAACGGGGAGTGCATATTCTATTCACACCAATTTTAAAATCCATTTCCTGCTATAGAAGGGTTTTTTTTTCTGGCTCAAGGAGGACGGTGCCCTCTATTAGCCACCCTGCTATTGAATCAGATAAAGTAAAACTACTCCCTCTTTATTCTCTTCAGGAATGCTTCTGTGATTGCATTGGTCATAAGGTGAGCTTCAACAGAATTTAAAGAAGTAAAAAAAAAGAGAAACTGTTCTCAGTTTGTTGGTTCAAAAGCGAATAATATATTTTAAGGCAAACAGGGGTCGAAGTACATTAAGTGATGCTAAGGGAAAAGGAAAATTAATCAATCTCTAACCTGAGAGATTTACTAGGCAAGAGAGAGTTCAAAGTGGCTGTCGGTGCCCGTATGAAAGTGCCTCTTTATGCAGATAGGTGATGCAGTCCATATCAGGGTCAACACAGAGAGGTTCATGTACATACCCACAACTATGGGCAATTTTGAATTAACATTGCAAAAATGTGGGGAGTTTGGAAGAAAAACTGATGTACCCAGAGAACTCAGTCATGGGAACAACATGAAAGCTCACAGAAAGGCCTTGTCTGGCATTTGAAACCTCTTGCAGCCCAAACCACCGTCTTGCTATCACCCACAATATTCACAGTGTCTAGAGGTGCTTTTAGGCAAGATCTTGATTCCATTACATTTCTCTTAGCACACTTGATTAGGAGCCACAATAGTGTTACACTGTATGGTTTTACACTGGTTTACTGCAAATTGGAGGACACAGCCAATCCTTAACAAAACCTATCTAAGCCCCAATTTGGTTTGATGAGAGAGCATTCTGTTGATGCGCTCATTGTTTTCTAGTTATTTAGAGACATTAAAAATTTAGGAATGTACCATGGAGGCTGACTGACTCCTCCTCAATGAGCTCCAGACAATCCATTGCCAGAGAGAGTGATAGGAAAGTAGTATTAGATCTTGCAAACTGACCAAAAATTGTCAGCCTTTGGTTTCAGATTACAGACCACAATCACTAAGTAAATTTGACTCTTTTAATTGTCAGTCTAGATGTGGTTCCATTATGCTACCCCGAACCTTTATCCACCAGAATTTAATTACCCTGAATGCCCATTCCCCCTGGGCTGTTTGTTGCTTATGTTTCAACTGCCAGTGCTGTTTATGTAAATTACAACTGCTAATGCTGAAAGAATTGCTTCTCATCAACCTTCTGTTGGCTGGAGTTCTGCTGAATATATGTGGGATAAAGGAAAAGTCTCATTTCACAAAAAGCGAAACAAAAGAACAACAACTTTAACAATGATTCTCTTACTGCAGCTCTTCCTTAAAACAGAGATGAATTCAAACTCAAGTTAGGATTGCAACATGGTGCTCCATAATTCACGTTTTAATTACAGCAGTTACACTCTGAAATGAAATGAAAATTCCTCTCAAAATCTGTGGAAAACTGTAATTTGGTTTACACAGTGTTTGTGCTTTGAAAAATAAATGGTGTAAAACACTATCAGAAACAATGTAAGGACTGGTTTCCTAATTCAATGGAAAGCAGAAATCAATGCTGGAAGTATATCTCCAACCTGAAATGCTAAACACTTTCCCTTTTATGGAGCTTCACCCCAAAAGTTCAAGCCTTAATTAAAAAGTAATCACTACCAATTGGGACTGGTACCTTGGGCAACTTCCTACCAAATATAAACTGCTCATACCCTGGTACAGGCAGTAGAGTAGAAAGGGTTAGTTTCCCACAAAAGGCAAGTCTAGAACTCAATCACTTATCTGAACAGTCTTTGTCAAAGTGCCTATTTACTCCAAAAAGTGTTTTACTGTGTCAAAGTGTTAAAAGTGATATCCCCAATAGCAATAATACCTAAAAGAATGGCCTTTGTTTGTGTTATAAGCTGGCACTTCTGCATATTTAGTATCACCAGGCACATAACCTTCGGCCATATGTGCCCTTTATTCCTCCGTCAGTTCAGGGCAGTTTAATGTGGCTTGTTCTGTTGCAGTGTTTCTCTCCCTCTTGTTCTTTGGTTTGTGCTGTTGTGCTTACCAAAACCTATTTTTGGCTCTTATTTGACACTGAGTTAATGTAGCAAAGAGAAGATATTATTGTATACGTTTAATTTCTAAAAAGTTGTATTTCTGAGGTAATTTCTGATGTGTCTCATCAGCTTGACACTTAAGGACAAGTCATACTGTGGGAAATGTTAATGCACTTTGAATGTCAGTTTGATTTAGTATTTTATTGTATAACATGACAAATACTTCAACATGCAACCATGTGTCACAAAGAACTACATCCAGCTTTTCATCAACAGTCAATACTTTAAAAAAAAAAATCTAAATTTGAATTGTATTGCTTTTCCGGATTGAACACCATCATAATTTTCCTAATCCAGTATGTTTTAGTTGATAATATTAGTAGGAGGAAAATATTTGAATTGTGGGTGCTTTTGTACACATAAACAGTGACTTTACTTGTTTTGATGGGTTGTAGATATCAGTATAAAGTATGTATGTGCATTCAATTTTAACCACATTTCACGTATTTTACAATTTTGTGTGCAGACATATTCAGCATGTCAATGTTGGTAATTTTTTTAATTATTGTTATTATTATTCTGCATAGTCAAATTCAGCACTGCTGTCATGTTCAGGCTTCAGTTTACTACTCGTGCTTAATTAACATATTTTTTCTACCTTCTCAAGGTTGTTGGCAAAATGTTCAAAGACAAACTCACCAACCCAGGCCAAACAACAGAAGAAAGCTGCATCAAAATGATTATTTTTCTCCCCGTAAATCTTTAAAGGTCATTCTTCTTTTGTGGGAAAAAACTTTAAAGCATTAGAAAACCAACTTGATCAATATGAGAGAATTCCAGAGGTTGAGACCAGAATGTTTCTTTCCAGTATTGTGAAGTTTTATTATCCCTCCTTCATCCTCACTGCTCCCCTCTCGTTCCCCTTCTGTCCTGCCCTGTTCATCATATCTCTGTCTTCAGCCTCTTTTTAAATCTCTTCTGCCTTCTTTATTTGAATATGTTCTTTCATTCGCTATCACTGTGCCGCTCTCCCTCTCACAGCTGCTCGGCTCTCTCTGTAAAATTCTATTTGTGAGGTGTCAGAGGTCCATGAAAGCTGGGCGTGAGCTGAAAGAGAGAGTCATAACAAACGACACGGCGCAGAAAAGACTGATTTAACATTTATCGCAACAGTGCAGGGGCTGTTGAGAAAATTGGTGGAGGACTCTGGAGGTGTCTATGCTACACATCAGGAGAAGCTTGTCTGCGGTTTACATCATTGTGAGTGAATCTTGTGTGTGCAGTACAGGCTTTTTCATAAACAATTTAAATCTCTTAAATAGGTTCTGAGAGATGTTTGTTGGCTCTCGTGCAAAGACAAAGGCAGAAAATACAACTCTAGATTATGTTAAGAACTTCTAGTTGATGTTTTTTTTTTCTTTCTTGTGGATCATTGCATCTTTTAGAAGAGGTAAAATGTAGAGTGTGGTAACTGTGCTCACCAGTCTTTGGTGTGTGCTGGAAATTAACCAGTTTAGATCTCTGCCTGTTTGTGTCTTCCTCTGCATCAGGATGGAGTGTTTTATACGGTCGTCAGCGTCTGAAGAGAGTCGTAGTGACAGCAGATAATTCTTGTAGAGGAGTCCACTTAAGAAGAAGCACAGATGAATCAATTCTGGTCACAGCCCGAAGACTGAGGGAGACTAAATATAGTCGTCCAATAAATGCCATACAATACTTCACTACACAGCACTCATCAATAGGCCGTCTTTCACTTCCCAACATTTTCAGTTCATTAGTGCAACTCTAAAAAGGAGCCTTTGATTTGATGGGCTGTCATTAATACATTGTTGTAAATAGAGTCCCTTACAGCAATTTGTACTTGTTTTTGTCATTTTTTAAAATCAGTGTTCCCACCAAGTTTAGATATGCAGCTCTATTTATATATATATATATATATATATATATAATACAAGATGCTATGGTAATACAAGATGCAAGATGGTAATACAAGATGCTAAGCCTTTTAATAAAAGTATAGTGTTCATTCTGAAATCTTTTTTTTTGTTTCAAAATAGGTGAAATACTCTTAACTGCAGAGCTGAGAATCGCTGACTCATGTTTCTCTCACAGGTTGTAAGGACACTTCTTGTTATAAACGATCACAACAAAAAAGCTCTTCAATTGCTATGATTAATGAATCGATTCAACAATTGAGCATGCAACATTAAATCAGTTTTCCTCCCACTTTGAGTTGGATAATGCTATTAAACTGTTTTTGAGAACAATTGAGCACTCTATTATAAGTTGGTGATATCTAATTATTTGCAGAAAATTAAAGAGGTAGGTGGTTTTTAGATGAGATATTTTTAGGGAAGATATTATTTTTATTTGGGATTTATTTGTACATACGTTTGTCCCATTACTTGTTTTGTAGATTTTCAGTGATGCAGACTGAAATACCTTTGTAACTGTGGGATGGAGGTGGTGCTTATATTTTTTGTTGTTGTTGAAATGCCTTCTAATTTCTGTATATAGTAGAAAAAAAATCTACTTTAAATTTATTTAAATAGAAATTTAAATGGGCTTATATACTGATGGATGTATCTATGACATTTATGACAAGAGCTACAAAATGTGTTTAAAAATAGCCCATTTTCTCAGAAGGTTTGGAGTTTGCTGTTGCTTAACTAGCTTATTAGTATGTGTTTATTTTTCCATTTGTGACATTCATTTTCCCAGTACTGTTTTCTCATTTTGTTGCTGTCTTGCTAAATTTTTTGTGAGCCAGTAGTCTAGTGATTTTGCAAACTTGTATCAAGGGCAGCTTATAATCCTTTAAATAAAGTCTCTCTTTGCTGTGAAAAATAAACAAAACTAATGGATCTGCTTCCCGTAACTTTTCTGTTTTACTTTTAAAATCTTGCTAAACTAAAACAAAAAGTTAGCCTTCTAAATGACACACTTTGTATGCAGATGACTAGATTTTGGCATCTAATGAGTTTCCCAAAGGTGTTTTTTTGTTGTTGTGTTTTTCTGTTGCCGTCTAATCTTGGTGAACTTTATAAAGCCAGAAGATGCACACTAATGAACAGAAACTGTTCCCCTACTGTGCAGAATCGCTTACAGCAGCAGTTGTGTAAGGTTTAGGAGCTTGTGGCTCAGAATCCAGCTCATCATTCAGTGACCAGTATTGCAGCAATCTGAAAATAGGTAGTGACATATTCAGGTCAGAGTTGTTGGAGGCAAATAAAGTATCGAGAGCTTTTTCAGGTGTTTGTCAGTTGGAAGGGGTGACTGTGAGTTTCTACAAATTAATGTTTATGAAGGGGGAGACAAAAGACAAAAAGTCTGCCTTACCCAAGAGGGGTGGTTTTGAGTCTATCAATCTGTGACAGACTAGTTATTATAAATTTTGTGTCTCTAGATGGTTATTAAGAAGTTTTTGTCTCGAGCCATCCATTTGAGATCTGTCCTGAGCTGCAAATCATCTGGCAAGTTCAGACCTGTCAAAGTGTCATTCATTTCTGCTCAACAGGGAACATGAGGAGGAAGTTTCAGAGGAGACGCCGCATACGGCTTTAGACAGGTTCTTTCTCCATAACTCAGGCCATAAATGCTTTTTTTTTAAAATTTAATTTATTTTTTATTTATTTTCATGCATCTCCTTTATTGGTGTATTTTAGTGGCAGCTTGTCCATCAGCGGCAACAGCTGATGTGAGCCGCTTTGATTTTTAAGATGGCAGTCAAACTGACAGCGCAGTGTTCTTCATGGTCCCCTTGGAGTTGGTGTAACAGAGGCTTCAGCTTGACTTTGATGTATTATGTCAGTGATACAGACGGATGCCCTTACATACTGCTGAAGCAGAGACATTATGCATGTAACATTATTTGTACAATTTGTAGTTAATCTGAGCCTTTACAGGCTGAATGATTGCTGATATTCAACTAATGCATGATGACTCACATGCAGTTGTCTGTAGATTTTAAATAGCAATTTGTATCCCTTTGCTCTGCTAATTAGAGCTAAAATTGTTTATAATCAGGATAAATTACTTTTACAAGAAATACAGGAAGCACTTATTTCTGTTGGAAGTCTAGGCTTACCGTTTAGATTTTTGGAAATACTCAGGCACCTTTAAAAAGTGGGAAAGCCAAAATGTTATCTGATCTACCTGCTGCCTAAATGTCTTAAGCTATGAAGTCAAGACTCCATGTGCAATATGACTAACTGAAATCTACTGATAATGTCTTGTGCATGAGCGCTTGAAAGAAAATGTCTAAAGAACACAAAAAGCAGATGTCCTTAATATTACTATAGTTATAAATTGAGGCATGAAGTTTTTTGGTGATTGGTCAACATTACAGCTATGCAGCTTCACCCTTTTACATAAAGCTCCAATTTTATTTCTGAATAGTTGCATTATTTCCTGCTTACCTGCTCGATTGCACATGTTTGTAAGTTACCCTTGAGATATTTTATCACGTTTTCATTGATCCATATGATAGGTAAACCCACTTGGTAAATAAAAGCAAGAACAATCTATATTTTTCCTTTTAAAATATTAGCTAATAAAACATTTTTGATTCCACAGAATTTACTTGAAACAGTTTTTTTCAAGTAAAGATGAACCACTGATTTGGAGTCTTGCTGGAAGCTATATATAAAAAAAAAAAATCCATAATATTCCATAATATATTGAGTAAAATATCAGAAGTGTTGTGTCTCATCTGACCAGTCAAGTGGAATATTAAGAATTAACTTGTCAGTGGATCACAAGACATGAAATTAATAGCTTTTTGTTTTTTATGGGAACCATTTGTGTAGGAGGAGTGAACAAGCAGACAGCAGCTGGCTGAAATTAGACTGCCTAAATAAATCGGATCAAACGTGAGCAAGATGCCCGGAGTCAAGTCTGTGAATTGTCGTTTTTGTAGGATTTGTATGGCAGGACGTGGATCTTCTTTTCATTTTTGTTTCAGTTGTTTATAAGACTCTGAAACAGAATAAGACTTTCCCAAAAGATTATATGCAGAAAAAAATACTATAAAGCACATATTTTTAAATGTACCTGGTGAGCCACTTCTGTACAGCTTATATATGAGAAAAGCGTACAGGGACAAATGAAGACAGAACGGCTGGACCTGAACAACACAAAGGAAGATCGGAGAAAGCTAAATCCTAAAAGAAATGGAGATAAGATAGAGAGCGACAAATACAACCACAGAGATGTGAAGAAAGGAATCCTTGCTTTGCTACGCTGGTGCCTGCATTTCTGTGCAGATAAAATGACAAAGCACAGATGAGTTAAAAATGGATAACACCCTGAATCACAGAGCAAGTATTTAAACTTAAAGTGAACGAACAAAATATTGCTATAAGATATTGGCTGGAGTTGTGTGGATTAAATAAATGGTGAAAGGTAAAAGCACCAAACTGACTGAGGTAATGGCTGTAATAGCAATTAATTAGGGAGCTATGCAGAATAAGGAGGGAGTAACATGGTAGAGTGACATGGAGTGTAAGATCATGGTTTGAGAATGGTTATGACAGTTGCCTCATCCTGAGCAGTTGTTGTCGTCGTCCTGTATTGTCCTTGATGCTGCATAAAAAAAGAATGCACATATTGTTATGAAGTTTTCCTCTCAAGTAATTTTCACAAAGACTGTAGAAAGTTGTGGCACTTTCTGTTAACTAAAAACAAAACAGAGGACATCTTTTTCTAATTAGTTAGGAAATTGCACGAGCCATAAGCCTGTGGACAATATTATTGGGTACAAAGTTGTATTCTTTAGTGCTTTAGTGACAAAGCCAAAATATGCTGTTTACACATTACTTTCCCTCTCCCAAATTTGGTTAGTAAAAATAGTTCAAATCTGAAAAACACAAGTGTGAAATTATGCTCAAATTTATCTTACCTATCACACATTTGTAATTTACACATTTGTAAATGAGTTATGATATATTTTTATTCATCCTTGATTCCACTGTCCCCTAACTCTCCAACCCCTTATCTGTGTAGATCTAAGTTTCTAAAAGAATAATTTTACAAATCAAGAACTCTTGATGGCACTTACAATTGTTCACAAACAAACACACTCAAAATATACAAAAAAGAGCTCTACACTTTCTGCACTTTGCCCAAACTCTTACACACTTGCAGCTGCCTTTAATTAGGATCACATTTCAACCCTGACAGTTGAATAAGTGAGCTGTCTATTCCCAAGGCAAAAATAGCAGACTAATAAGTACTCAGCGTGAACACAGAATCTGTTTAAATGCTTCGACATTTACATTAACCATCCATTTTGCGCTCTGAAGTTATATTGATTTCCCCCTTCGATGTTCGATGCTGTTTCAATCAATGCTATTCACTTACTGATTAAACATCAAATTATCATTGACACAACCCAAAATCGAACATGCTTTTGTTTGAGAGGATTCTGTTGTAGGCTGTCAGCAAAACCGATCTTATTTTTTCTTTGCATTTCCACGCTAGGTTGGGCTTATCAATGTTATTTATTTGCATATTTCTTGTCACGTTTCAGTCAACAATACACACGTAAATCTGCTCTTTGGCTTTTTGAAGTGTGCTCCTTAAATCGAGCTTTAGCACAACAAATGATACTAATGCTTCTTTTACTCAAGTAGTGCAGCAGCAATGCATCTTTAAATGAGACCTTTTGGTGACCTTCTATACTGTTAGGGGATTGGCAATCTGTCTGCCCAGTGCTGTCTGTAGAGATGCTGTTATAACAGCAGTGGCAGCAGCTTAATCATAGACATCCACAGAGACAAAAGAGAGCACCATAGCATGGGTAGAAACATATCCACCAAAGCAAAAGGGAGATGGAGTGCAAGGGGGGAGCCTTTTATCTGGCCATTACTTGCTCCTCTGTTCAGAGCAGCAAAATGAAACAAAGACATATTGACAAAGACTGAGACTGTTCATATGTCCAGTGGCTGGCTAAAAACAATATTATGCCTTCTTTCTCCTTTAATCTTCCATTTGTAAAAATTGAAATGTCTTGATTGACAAAGAAAGAATATTCAAAAGTCAGAGACTGAGATAAAATAATCCACATGGTGACATTGTAAACATGGGTCATTCATGGCTATGGTGAAAAAAAGCTTTGTAAAGAAATATGAGCAGTTTTCTGTCAGGTCTACACAGGGTTCATTAAGCCCATCTTTTTTGCTGTATAATCAAGAGAGCATGTCATCTTTCTTTGCCATGATTTCACATATAAATCCAGCCACAGGAAGAATGCTATAACAGAAACCCTCAAAATGACATTCAGCAAAGAACTAGAAACTGAGACTATAAAACCATATTGCCTGTGAAATATTACGCTCACAGAAAATATGTAATTTTTCATCTTTTGCCCTATATAGGTAAGAATTAAATGCATCAACAAAAACTATGAGGTAGATTTTATTGGTCTTTGTTATAGCATGCCTATAGACCAAACCTCATTTTGGAGCCAAAGGAAGCACACAGTGTGGTGGCAAATTGGAAACTCAAGGCTGAGACTTCATTATGACTCAGTCAAAAGGAGACTGTGAAGAAAACCCCCAGCATCAACATAACCAATCAAAAGTATTAAAAGCCAAGTCACGCAGAGTTCATTGCTGCATAAACAAGTCGTTTAAAAGAATTATGAGGCCATTCAGTAAATCTCCCTTCAGATGGCAACATATTGCCTCAACTGTTGAAGACCTCCCAAATCTGTAGGCCAGTCCCACATTACACAGTTGGGGAATCTTAACGGAAGACCGAGAAATTCAAAGACTACGACCATAGCAGGCCCCTTTCATTTCATATTTCCTCTACATTTAGAATTTATTCACAGCCTGAAACCCCTTTTTCTCCTTTCTGCTGTTGCCTTGGCACTCTTTCTGGATCAGCTTTCAGCAATTCTAGATATGTCAGACCTGGTATTCTTTTAATCTAATCCAGTAAGACCTGGGGCTTCTGGGAGTTGTTTGCCATTCTGAAAAGTCCGTTCTGGCTTTCTTACTTGTTTTTTAACAGCATGTGTGCATTGTACTTTTAGGCTTGCAGGCGAGTTAAAGAATGTCTTTCATATTTAGAGCATAAGGAAACAAGTAAACCTAGCTATAATGGAATAAAAGTAATGTGCAAATGACAAAGGGCATTTCATTTTTTTTTATTTTACATGAATTCACTGCTTTTTTCCATGACTCACTTACTCTTCCTCTTTCAACAGAAGATGGTTAGCTGATTCTTTGTGTTGCAGATGCATTTAGCTTTTGTTTAGACAGTGGAAAAAAGTGAGTTTTCAGTGAGCTTCAGGGTTTTTTCCCATCTGTAAAACATGCTTTATGAAAGATGAGGACAGACGCACACATACGCACATGCACACGCACACACACAAAAAAAAAACAACAAAAAAAACATATCTACACCATAGATAGGATTCAGCAACACAAAAAAGATGCGAGTATACTGGGCCAATCAGTGGCACTGTAAAACTACCAGAGAACTGCACAAAAAACGAAACGGAGGTACATGTGGGATAGAGAAAGATAAAGCTTGGGCATTAAGGGTTTTAAGAGACACAGCTCACATGGCCACACAGAAACAAGAAGCTGATGTTTGGAACATTATTCACTCTGGCATCCAGTTTCAAAAAGGATTTTTTGGTCTCCCAACATTCTGAATCCTGTGGATACACAGACAAGAAATAATCTTTGTGGATACACCTAAGATCATCTTAGTGTGAATTGACAAAATTATTTTATTTGAACTTTTTACTAAATTTTTGCTTGAAAAATATCAAGTTTAATGAGTTTAGGTGAAGACCATTTGTGAAAATATTACTTGGGGTCACTTATGCCAATGCACACCACGTTTTTAGAGTTTTAGTTGAAGAAAAAAAGTGTATTATTTTCTTTTCAAATCACTTAAATTCTAATTTGGAATTGGTGGGATTTACCTAGGACAGCTGGGCACTTGACAACCTGTAATGTATCGGTGAAAAGACAGATGAAAGTGACCATGGTGGCAAAGGAGGTAAGCTAACCTGAGATTAGGGTAGTACTGCATCAAGGTAATGGGCCAGAGTCTGCATGGACGAGGACTCCTACAGTGAGCATTACAATAAAATACCTCAAATGGGTCCAAATCTTGAGAACTCCACAAGCTTCACTTGGCTTCCTCAGAAGAGAAGCCCATGATACACTTTCTAGCCCTTAAATTTTTTTTGCAGTGGTTTAGAAGTGAGAACAAATATCCATTATGTAGCAGTGCACATGCAGATCCACGGTACGTCTTCTCGGGGTGCAAAACTGCTCTGCTTCAGATGGTGCCACAGTGGGATATGACAGAGGCTGCAGACTTGCTGGAAGAATTCAGAGTGGCAGCAATCAAAACCTCAAGACTAAATCACTGCCTCATCGTAGCTTTAATTTGATAAGACGATGTCAAAGATATTTTTGTCTTGAACCTGGATCAGCAAACATTGTTGTATCCTTATAGAGGGGTCAACCTTGAATGCTTCACTACATAAATAATTTAAATCGAATGTTTGTCCCAACGTACCATTGGACAAAAGATCTGTACTGACTCAAGGTAGGTCATGAGAGATTAAACCCTTTTTGGACAATAGTTAATCTTCCCACCAGAGGTCATACAAACATGTAGGCCAGATGCCGTGGCCCCCAGCAGCTAAGAGGGTTCTTGTAACTGTGCCTGCATATCTGCCGCAAAATTAAAAATACTCTAGTCCAAATGCTCAGATCTGGTTTGTACATGTTGGAAGGACTAAACTGTCTCCATCCACCCCATGAATCTAGGAGCGAGTGTGATTGTTGATAAATCAGTCATCCAGCTGCTGAGGGCAGCTGTTGTGACGAGGGGAAACTAAGGAGCTGCCAGTGGAGGCTGGTTGTCAGCCAGAGAAAGGCTATATAGACTATTAACACAGTCCGTTAGGGTCAGCTGCAGGGGGAAGTATGGTGAAGTCCACAGAGAGCCACTGACCCCACACAACAGGAAAAGTAGAGAGCAAAACATTGGTAGAGAGTAAACCCGGTTACGCTAAAAGACAATCCTAAGACTGACCCCGGTGCTCTGGGGTGCAGCAAGGATGCTGATCAGTTAGGTTTAGCATATCCTGTATAGCATGCCTATATATCATTAGAAAGTTCTGACATTTCTTGATACTTGGTTTCTTTGTGTGAAAGTGCATGTTTCCATCAGCTTTGATCACAGCCCGTCATGATGAGACCTGAAAGGCACTTTTCTACAAAATCTCTCATTGCCTCAGCTTGGGTGACATATCAAATGAATAAAAGCTGCATATCTGGAATGCATTGCATAGTAAATTCTTGTTCCTTAGCTTTTTTTCCCTGGGTGATTATGGCTTGATTAGAATCTTTACTGGTTCAGTTAGCATATTGTAGTTAATCAGTCTTTAAGTGCACACCACCTGCAAGTCTCCCCCCTTTAATTTCCAGAAGTAATTCACAGAAGTTGTAAAAGGGCAATCAGGTTTCTCTCTCTGTGTCTGTGAATAAATCTAATATTCATAAACCCATACCCATTGTGGGATAAATCTAGTGTAGTGCATGGCAACTTAACGACAGCAAAATCTTCCTACTGGTTTGCTGCACAGGCACTTTAATATAACAGGTATAAATTTGTAATCACAGACAGACTCTTCATTGCAATTGCTGTGAAAGAGAACGTGTTAGGCTAAGAGATTAATGCAGTCTTATTCTGATTGTATGTCGTACAGTGTGACATAAGCTCACCAAATCGACGCTGTTAAACATGACAGTAATTGAGGCAGAAGTACAACTGCATATTAAGATAGTTTACATTTTATTTACTCTAGAGTAAATCACTAAAAAGCAACATAATTTACTCAACCCAAGAAACCTGGATCACCAAACATTGTATCTTTATAGAAGAGTGAGCCTTGACCACTTTTCACTGAGCTTTACAACACGATGTCTCTTCAAGCACTTCAAATGATGCCCAGTTTGTGTGAATGAAATCAATCTTGGACAAGACAGCAGGATATTCATGCAGGATTTAATTTACAGCTTCCCTGCAGTTTGTGGGCCTTTAAAACAAAGTGGGTTTCTGTTTTAGCTAGCTCTTTGGATACACTCTACTGGGGCTACAGTACACTATATCTCTATGGCTTACCTCTGTCCTTTTTCTTCCTGTTCATATCCATATGAGCAGACTCCATATATATCTTGGACTTAAACACCATAGGTGGCACTCGTAAAGTTTAATGTTGGCTCTAACAAGATGTCAAGGTCACACTGTTGTAATGTTATAGGAAGCCTCTCTCTCTCTCTCTCTCTCTCTCTCTCTCTCTCTCTCTCTCTCTCTCTCTCTCTCTCTCAATGAGAAGTAATGAAGTTCTATTGGTCATAGTTGAGGAGGCCCATTGTTCAGCTCAGAGAGGGAACATTAATGGAATGGATTATTCACGACAGCTTGCTGAAAGGTTTATCACTCAGTCATACTGGAATATATTGTCTGCTCATGTCCCTTGTTGGTGTACCATTTCTGTTTTAGTGCTGCGCAGAAGTGCATCTACTACACACGTAAACACAGAGGCTGCATGCACAAAATGCTTTAGATCGTTATTTTGGTGGGTGGGGGTTGTCAGGATTTCCTGGACATTTCATAAAACTCAATATGGCATTGTGTTATATTAACTAAACTGTTTCTCAGCAAAAACGGAATAAATCTTTTAGCAAGGTCAAAACCATTGCCATGTTCTGAGACTGTAGTCCTTGATGCAGTTGTGCATCGAGAAGAACTCGATGCACAACTGTTCGATATCTGTTCTCGGGCTATTTGCTGCATGTTTTTGTCTTCTCTCGCTTCCTGATTTCCACTCTGTTTACTGCCCAATAAAGGCCAGCAGAGCCTAACTCCGCCCCCAAAAGACTAAAAAATAAAAAAATGAAACATGAATTCTTAGGTTGCGTTTTCTTGAAAAGCGCCAGACTAAACCACAAGCTAATTAGGCAATAAAAAGAACTAAGGACTAGGCCTGTAGCGATAAATCAATTAATCGCACGATAAATTAAACCTATCGACCTCATTTTAATTATCGGCTTTATTGCCTCTTCCTGCCTTTTTTTTTCTTTCTGTTGGTGGCACTGAATGAAAAAATTCTCAACTCCGGTGCCTTCCACTGCCACTCCCTTCCTCATTTCCTTAATGTCCAGCGCACACTACACGAGTTGTCGGCCGACTGTCGGCCCGTTTTCAAAACTTGAGAGACACATTAGCCAACAGTATAACGGTTCGATCGGGTTTGATCGTGATGTGCGGTGTCCAGCCACATGGGCTCAAAATAATGGCTACAAGTCCAGTTAACTAATTTTAATATCAGGCATTAATCAATGCTTTACTAGAATCTACCTGTGATGCATGTGGCTAGAGTCAGCGTAAAGTCCTGACTGAATGAAAATCATTATAACCTATTTATGTCAAGTTAACGAAGAACAGCTGAAAACCTGCGGGTTTATCAAGTGCGGTAGCAATTTGGCTCCAATTCCTCTCCTTGTCATTTCTATATTCTTTTCACGAAATGTTGAATATATCATCTACAATGTGCGCCGGACTTCGGGGGCTGTGTCAGCTGTTTGGGATTCCCCTCCGTAATTTCCCCTCAGAAAGCGCGGAGGAGGATCCGCGCTTTCTGATTGGCTACCTGTTCAACGTTAACATCCCAGTCGGGGAAAACCCCTGATTTTGATCGGAGCGGTCACGACAATCTAAATCACACTACATGATGATCGGTTACGAATTCACCAGCGACAATCTTAGATCGGCCAACATAAGGGGAAAGCAAAAAATCGTGTAGTGTGAACTACTGCATTAGGTAGTCGAATATGCCCATCTTCTCTATTTACATCTAGTGATTACTGAAGGGCAATATAGCATTCAGACTTCATAATCTGGACTCTTTTGGTTGAATGCCGTATTTATTTCCACGTGTTTTGTTAATGGATACTGAGAATCCATTTTATTTTTGTTTTTGGTTGTTTTGTTTGTTTAGTTTATCAGTTCCAGTGTTATGTGTTCTTTTGATAATAAAGTGTATCTATCTATGACAGGAAATGGCATGCATTATTACATCATTTCCATTAAAGCTGTGTCAAAAGGTCTTGAAACAATATTATCGTTTATCGCATTAATTTTTTAGACAATTAATCGCTCAGCAAAATTTGTTATCGTGACAGGCCTACTAAGGACTTGAGACTTAAAGTTGTTTTGTATTTCATTTTAGCTCTCTTTCTTTTTGCTCTCTGGGCTGTATTGCACTTAATGAGGTCAATCAAGTGCATCACTATGGGAGATTAATGTGGTTTGGCTGTCTTTTGGTGAACTCTTTCCATTGCAATCGTTTGCAGTTTTTCTTCCTAATGCACTTTGGTTATTTTAATCAATACTCTTAATAAATGGTGCAAGAATGAGATTGAAGGGAAGTGCAAGTTGAAGTGTGAAAACAGAACCGCCTAAGAGCCCTGAACATGTGTTACTTGACACAGAAAGCTGTGTACCAAGTCCCACAGGCCATTTTGAGTGTGTTGGTGTTTGTTTGTAGGCTCCTAGCCTCAGAACTTCCTGCTCCTCCTAAGCACCACTACTTCCTGACCTCTTCACTTTATTGTTTCCCATTTGATCACTCAATTTGTTACTCCCCCCTGCACCATCAAACTCAATTTATGTGTCTAAATCCGTCATTCCACCAGGTCAGAAATGCTTATATAGTCTAAATTTTCTACAATTACAACAGTTCATATTTAGGCAACTGGCAAAGTTCTTGTGACTGAAGCATAATTTACAAAAAAAGAAAGAAATTTCCTTCAGGGGAGTTGAAACCCTGAATGCTGAGAGTAGATAGGATCTTAAGATTCAGTACATTCATGTCACAATTTCCTTAATTGAGCTGACTAATGGTAAAAATGTGTTGTCTATTTTAAGTTTGTTTTTCATCTTGTTATATATAGCTTGGAAGTGGGATTTTATACATTGTGTAAGTGCACAATAATTCTAGAGTTATATTAAAATTAACCTACTAATTTGGAGCTGTTTCTCATTACATGAAGAACCATGGTTTTCTTAAAAAGGACAGTGGAATTAAAGAATAGGTTAATCTCATTTAAATTAAACATAAATTGATCATCTTCATCAGCTCTATCAAGACTACTCAAAAATGACCTACATTTATATCGCTTTAAAATTGCATATTATAAAGACAATTTGTTTGTGTGTAGATTAAATTAAAAAAAGAACAATTTGCCCTGTTCCACAGATTAAAACTGTGTATTTAAAAAAATCTGATCAATTTATTTGTTGGAGATTTCTGACATCCACCATGTGTTTGGGACTAAGAGAGCATGTCTTGGACACCTATTCAGCTCATTGACAGGGATGTCTGGATCCCTCTGGTCCCAATGATTCAGATAGAAGGGATATATAGCACCTTTGCGATTTGTCCATCTTCTTGATCAATAATGCATAAACGCTCTCATGACATCCAAAATATGTTCTCCTTCCATATGCAGTTAAGCAGAAGACGAGCTATGATCTGATTTTCACCAGGAAAGACATGCTGGCTGCTGAAAATTGATCCCCATGTGCAGCCAGCTGTAGGATGAATGCTTAGGGATCTCTTTCCAAAAGGGTTTGCCTATTTCTACTTCTGCAGAGTGAGGCTGTAACGATTCCCTGAGTCTAGGAAAGTAATGTGTTCAGTTGTGTAGGCTACGCTTCAGCAACAGTGGCGACATTTGGATGAAATCAAAGCACTTGCATTGATGTATGTATAGTTTAGTAAATGTATCATTAGCATTAAATATTACATTATCATAATCATCCATCCATCCATTTTCTTGACACCCTTGTCCCTCAGTGGGGTCGGGAGGGTTGCTGGTGTCTATCTCCAGCTAACGTTCCGGGAGAGAGGCGGGGTCACCCTGGACAGGTCGCCAGTCTGTCACAAACAACCATGCATACACACACACACACACCGAGGGGCAATTTAGACAGACCAATTAACCTGACAGTCATGTTTTTGGACTGTGGGAGGAAACCGGAGTACCCGGAGAAAACCCACGCATGCACAGGTAGAACATGCAAACTCCATGCAGAAAGACCGGGGCCGGGAATCGAACCCAGAACCTTCTTGCTGCAAGGCAACAGCTCTATCAACTGCACCACTGTGCAGCCCATTATCATAATCATTTTACTGTATTTTTAGGTGTCAGTTATACATTGTCCCCTTTAAAACCAATGTGGAGCTTGTGTCTACATTCCAGTATGGGACAACAAAATGTGACAGGTTGCACTACATGACCCTTTTTCCCCCTTTTTTTCATCAGATAGAAAAATATATTTACAGCATGACAAGAAATGCTTTCTTTGTGATGAGTTTTTTTTTTTTTTTGGTGCCTCTAAAATGCTTTCACAGATGGCTCTAAGGTTATTGTTCTAAAGTGCTTGTATTCGCTGTTAAATCAAAGGTCAGGGATTTCATGGTTAAACAAGTGTGTCACTGTAAAGGTCTTGCAGGATAAATGTACTTATTGCAAAAACATGTTGTCTCTTTTAGCTTTCAGTGACAGATCATTCTGTTAACATTTACTTCCCTATGTGATTTTAGAGGTACCTTCTCGGTTATATTCAGAATGGAAGACTATGCATCGGTGCAGGCTGACTTCAATTATAAAGATGAAAAAGAATTTTAAAAAGTTCTATTCAGTGCCTACAGGAATTTGTGGTACTAAACTGCAACTTATACTCAGAATCACAGCTTTATTGATTGAGCTTTTGTCACTTTTAACAGCTCAGGAAATTAATTATCTACCAAATCTTCCATTATTTGAAATACAAATGATTACAAGTGCAGCCTGTCATATTAACGTATAGCAATGACCCATAATTGTTTTAATTACTGTCCTTAGTAGCTGGTGTTTTTTCTGCTTTGTTTTTTGGGTTTTCTTGCAGATTTAATGATATATAAGTAAGTGCCGATAGAAAGTCTGAAAAAAAAAATTCTTAGTTTTGTAATCTACAAGGCCTTTCCCCATTTTCATGAGGTGTAACACTTAACTCAGAGAATATTCAGGCTAAATTGTCAGTTTTGTATTGATCATGCAATCAGGCTTCACAGCACATATTCCATTAACAATACAGCATTCGTGCTTCTTCAATGGACTTTTGTTATTGCCCTGTGGGCGGCTAAAGATAACCTCAGTCTCAGCCTAATTCCAACCTAAAGATGATGAGCTCCATTTAGCTTGGCCTGATTAACAGTTTTCATCTATTTGGGACTCATATGACCCAATCTGTTTTCTAGGCCTGTGCCTTCATGTGCCTGTCTGCTGTTCAGTGTTTATGGGTAAGTATAGAGATATTTAGGGTCCCCAGTGAGATGTTTATGCAATGTGCTTTACAGCCAAGGACAAAGTGTACAGGTGTGTCCTTGCTTTTAATTCTGCATCTGGGATGTAGTTTCGTATGTATGATATGAGACGTACAATAAGAGACCCACGGTTTTGTGTCAAGGGGATTGAAAAGTTATGTTGCATCAAACATATTTCAGATACATAGGCATATAACTTCAATGAATTTGTCAAATACATTGACCAATAAGGTCACATACTTGTTTGTGCCTAGTCTTTCCAAGGTTGTGATGGAGAATTTGCAGTTGTTGCTTGTAAGTGTTAGTCAAAGTCCAACATTATTTCCTTTTATATTTTTCTTTGACATTATTTTCTCAGACTTTTATGTTTCAGAGTGTTATGAGTTATTTTGTGATATTCTATGCTGTCTGCTAAAACATCTATCCTTTGGCATTTCGTATTAAACTTTTTTTCCCCCCTAAGTTAACTTTTTTTATTATATAAATTTTTGTCTGTATCAGAGCAATTCAGGTCAGTGTAATATTTACCTGTTTGTTTCTTTTTCTCCTTTGTTTCTGTTTTTCTTAAGACCCACTTTAGATGTTTTACAGCACAGCTAGAATCATAATTTTAAAATGGAATATGCTTTAATCCTTGGTACTTGTTATGTTTTTATGCTGATCAGTAAATAACTATGAATAAAACAAAAAATGTACACCAAAAAGTATTTTATTTTTCCAGCAGATATTGAAATAATTCTATTGAATAACTGTAGTCAAAACCTAAAGTCAAATCGTCCAGCATCATATTAGAAAGGTATTGTGAAAAGATCTGGGTAGATTCATGTTTGTAAGGCTGCACCTCATTAATTAGAGGAAACTTAAATGGTATTTACAGCTGGTAGGAAGTACCTACTTTAAAGTTTGGTCAGATCTTTGGGGAGAAGGAGGATTGTGTAATTTTCCATAATTTTGAGCTGTTTTCAGTCTCTTCATCTTCCTGATAAGTTCTTCTGATTTATGAGTTTATTGAGCTGTAGGTGGACTGAACTGAAGTGTTTCTATAATGGGATATGAGTTTAGGCTTTTTGTCCTTCTTTAAGATAATATGATATGAAATGGAGCCATGTAAAAAAAAAAAAAAGGTATGTACTGAAATGACAGTTCATTCCTACTCCCACAATGAAATCCAAGTTGAATCTTGCAAGTTGTCTTGCTTTTTAAGTCCATAAGGTTATTATTTAACCAAACTTGTGGTGATAATGAACAAATGGAAATTTCATTGTGATGCTGAAAAGCAGCAATATGAAGAACTAATACAGACAGATGGCAACAGCAAGAGACTAAAAACAGAAGAGGGGTGAGAAAATGATTAATAGTCGGATAGGCAGATCATCCGACTGAGGAATAGAAAGAAAACAGACTTGCACATCAAGCTCAGAGGGTGGTGCAAGTTTGTGATTCATGAGGCAGCAGTGTCACAAGTCAAACTTTTTACCTCTAGCTGCCAGAGAAGAGAAAAATGTGGTTGAGCAATCAGAAACGAATGAAGAGAATTTAAAAGTGGATTTTTCAATCATTTTGTTCAAATTCAAAAGTTTGCGGGTATGACAGTCATGGAAGATATCAAAAAAATGGAAGGAGCAATGGTGGCTTAAGAGCATAAAAGAAAAGGATTGAACACTAACCCCACAAGGTTCATTGCATAATGCATGTGATGGGATCTGGTGCATGTAAACGGTGTGTGAATCTTTCATTACATTGAGCTGACCAAGTGATACCATTTGTGAGAAATAAAAGTCTGTAATAGTGGACAGAGCAACCATTGTGTTTGTTGAGGTAAAATCCCACAAAAGGAAAATGTTTTATATAATGTGTGCATTTGTCTGTTTTGCTGTAGTGAGTTAGATTCAGAGTGTAAGACAGGTTGCAGTTCTTGTGGTTGAGTTCTTTGTATTTGAGGCAGAAACGTGCCGTTCACTGCAAAGCAAGCAAGTGAACTAAGACATTATAAAAAGCCGTCTAATAACACGATTCCGCCTCAAACATATTGTGGTTTTTAAATGTTCTATGTGATTTCGACATATGGCACAGATTGGGAGAGTTGGCATCTGTGGGACTGAAGGTTACTCGGCGCATTTGTGTTCGGAAAACTTCCCTTAGATATACTCTAAGTACATGAAGAGAGAAGACCAGTCACTGCAATCACTGAATCAAATAAAAAGGTCTTCACCTTCTTTCAAAATCAACATTGGGCTAACCAAAGTAATACGCTTGTATTCAAACTACTGATAAAACATTGCAACTCTTTAAAAGAAAATCTTTACTCTTATTCAGTATCGGATAGAATCCTTGTCTTTTCGTAAAGTGTATTTAAACACCTGATTTCAAATGTGTGGCATCTCTAAATTGTGAAACGCAATGTGACAACTTTTTGACGTTTAAAAAAATGTCGATGGTAGATTGGCTAGAGATCAAATGGTCTCCGTTACACTATCACTTCTGTTACACCATTAATGTGCAAAACAGATATGAATTGACATGTGAGAGTATACAGTTACAGATTTTATATGTTACTTCTTTCTGAAATACAAATCATCAGCTAACACAACAACGGGTTACTTTGTAACAAACCTATTCATCACCACCACACAGTATTGTGATTTCTTTCAGCAATGCCACAGCATCTCCTCCTATCCTCGAGAGTTGTGCACAAGCAGGAGGCTGATAACCACTGACCTGCCTGCTGACCTGCATCAGCCTCTGTCTCGGAGCCATGCAAGTTTGCATACCAACTTGCCATGAAAAGCCTGAGCGGTTCCCAAAAGACCCATATCACAGTGCAAAAAGACCTCTGCCGTTTGTAGATGTAAAGGTATTCATCTATAAATTAGATCAGATTTTTACGTGGATTTTGATTTTGCGTTGGCTTCCTTAATACAGTTTGTTCATTCCTGGATTCTGATGGTTTGCAGATAAAATAAATAGAAGCATTTATTACTGGTTGTTTTATCTAAGTTTTTAACAATAAATCCACCAGATAAACTTTTGTTGCTGCTGTGTATTTTAACAAATGTAAGATGTGTAAGATCTTTAGATTTGTGCTATATGCTGTGAAAACTTGCAGGGTGAAGAAAATTTTTTTTTTTTTTACAAGTAAAGGCTACATACTTGGTCTTCTGTTACCATTTTGAACCTCACTGCTCTTCAGGGTCTCTGCCACAGAGTAATGGAGTCCAACAAAAGTCTTTGTGTCACTATATCAACACAGAATTTCAACTAAAAGTAAAAAAATAATAATAATAGTTCACTCATGAAAGGGGCACATTGTAGGTTTTTCTGATTATTAAGCACATTGCTTATTCTTTTGTGCAATTCAGCTGTACAGGAACATGATGCAGGGTTGTATCCTCCTGTCACAAGGACAAGCCCAATTGGTATGTTTTAATTGTTTTGTTTTGTTTTTTCTTTGCACTCCAACTAAATTGATGTAATTAAAGGAATAAATTTCACCTTCATTTTTCAATGTTTCCATTTGTCAATTGGGACCTTTAGATATTCATGTTGTTTAGTTTCATTTTACAATCAAATGTGGATTAATTTAACTTTGCTTCAGATTTGCTTGCATTTCAAAGGTCTTCAAACCGAACCTCAAACAACTAAGAAATGTCTTGGCAGGGGAATTCAATGAATTATGTTCCCGTCTGCTGCAGTGGTGCCCTTAAGTAAGTAAAGCACTTAACCTTCAGCAGTTCTGGTGGAACAACTCAGTGGCCCACAAAAGAAGACTGTGGGTTGATCTTAAGTTTAAATGTTTGTAGATGTAAACAAACCTTGAAGGGCTGCCTGCAGTAGGTCGTCTTTTGAAGAATGTTGGGTATTGTCAAAATCCTTTCTCATGTCACATGAATGTTTTTCCCCCTTTTTTTTGTTCTAGTGTCTCTGCTACCATAGCAGAATAAGCAGTAAAAATCCACCCGTTGCCACATAATTTGTCTCTGAATATATGGTGTGAACTATGAATTAATAAACTAACCCAACTTCACACATTTATAGTGCTTTGTAAAAATCTTCAGTTTACTTGTTTACGTCTGTCCTCTTACAATCTCAAATTTAACTTTCTAAGCATGGCTGTAGTAGCCCCTCAACAGCTAACTCGGATAAGAGCAAGCTCTTAGGCGAGTGATGTAGGGATTGGTTATTTGACCAGCCAGTCAAGATTAAAAAATGTAAAGCAAGTATGTGAAATTAATTTAAAGAAAAATAATAATTTAATTTTAGACTAAATCATTTGCTTGCCTAACAATAGGAAAGCTATTGCATTGTTTGCCATAATTGTTTTGAAAGTGATATTGTGGAAACAGAATTTATGCAAAGTGCTTGTAGTAATACCAATAGTAATTTGCAGAGATATGGACTCTACTGATGAGGCGACTTCTTTGCAATTGGTTGCACTGGATTTTATTTACAGGTGTCAAAGTGGATTGGGCATGCACATGCCACACCTGATGTAGATCATTTGAAAAAAATGTCAAGCTTACATCATTTTCCTTCCATTTCACAATTATGGACTAAATTGTTCTTATAGCCTGTCACATAAAATCCCTAAAAAAAATTGTTTGGTTTCTGTAACCTGATAAAATGCTCAGTGTGTGAGGCCTGCTTAAATCCAAACAGATGTGCTTAATTGTATTTGTTCAATTGTTTTTAGTTTTTGTTTTGTCTAATTTATTGGCTGAAATTACCTGTAATTTGCTGCACTGAAAATAAATTTGTGTTAAAGAAACAAAAGATCTGCATACGGTGGATATTTTGATTTAATATATTAAAATGTGAAAACCTTGTCATTACTCTTTGATGCCTGGGACTCTGCTTGGAAATTAATTGGGAAAGACAAAATAAGGAAACAATGCTCAAATAAGTCAATCAAACCTTTGCATTATTTTGTATCAGAAATGGGTCAAGTACAAATAACATGGGAAGAATGCATGATTATTCTACAATAGAGCTCAGTTTAATACAGCGCACTGCAGTGACCCAACTCCTACTCTCTGTATAATCACCTCAGGTGAAGCAGCTGTTTCTATGCTCTCAAGAGGTTTTCTTATTGTTTAAAACACAGAAGAACAAGACCGCTGGAGTTGGAACCACAGATGACAAATTATTCATAATAAAATATGGAAATTCAAAGGCAGCAAAAAAGAATCATGAATAGCTAAAAATGGTAATGGTGCAAGGGGTCTGAAAAAATGGAAAGTGCTTAAGAAAGCTCAGTTTGTAAATAGGTTGGCAAGTTTCCCAGGCAGACATTGTGTTTTAAGCACACTAATGCATTGTGCGTATTGCTGGTCATAATTGTAAGTGTGTTTATCTGTAAGTCAACTTCAGATTAGGGGAACTGGTGAACCAGATCTTATTCCATTGGAATTATTTTAGAGCGGTTCTTAAAAACGAGGAACACGTTGTTGTTTTTTTAAACTTGTGTAACCAGATCGTTATGTATTGCAAATTATTTCTGCCCAGGTCCCTTTTGCAAATAAGATCTGGAACTCAACAGGGTTTTACCTGATTGAATAAAGAGAAGAAAAGACATTAGTTTTTTCTATATTTTGTTGTCTCCAAACCTAGAAGAACATGTGAAGGAGAAAAACTGCACCATTACTTGTGGACCTAATTTATTACTCAAGTGAGTAAGCAATGCAAAATACGGAGTGGTCGTATTTGATTGCAATACGACATTGAGGAATAGTATCTTAAAAGGTGTTCTTATGTACAGATAAAACAAACAAACAATGCAATAACCTTTTTAAGTATTTTGCCTGTGTCTTGATATTGCTTGAAAAATGTCAGACCAAATATTACCTGATTTTTGTAGACTAAGAGTTGTAAAGATGTTAAGAGCCATGGCGATGCGTCTGAAAACATTAGCATACCCACTCAAGTGCATATTTGATGTTTTCATAGTGCTTGTTTTCAGTGTTGGGTATCCTGCATATGAAATTTGTGAGACTTTATTTGAATTATACATCCTTTTTCCCCCCACATCAATTATTCAGCTTGCAATGCAAGTGTTTCATTTGGTCATTAACATGCACAGCAATCTGCGTATTGTTATGATTGTGTGAAACACAAACATGCAATAATATTTCCATTTGCATCCTGTCCACTGTAACATAGATTTACACAAAAAATGAATCGGTTAAGCAACGCCGTTCATTTTTACAGAGCCCGAATAGCAATGCAATTTGTATGAGTTCAAATGCTATTTCTTTTTGCATCTGTAATTTGGAACAAAGGGAAAGGTTCAAGGTTGAGTCAGAAAATCACAGCCTCAGAGGTGAATCTAGGTCTTATGTGAGGAGAGCAAGACAACAAAAAGAATAGGGGATGCAGGGAAGATAACAGGGATTTTGTAATACACAGAGACAGCGAAGATGGAAATGAAGAAAATATAGGATTTAAGGGCTTCGCCTGAAAAAAGACAATAGGAGTGAGGGGATCAGACGGGGAAATCGAAAGAAAAGATTTAGATGTAACGTATAAATGGAGTGGAAGTGGGAATGAGTGGAGTCTGAGGTGGATAGCTGGGCTGCAGTGTGAGAAGTGGTATCTTTGTGATAAAGTGCTGGTCGGTGGACTAAACTGTGGCATGAAGTTGAAAGCAGGGGGTATAACAGGTCTCCAGCGGAGGGGTATAACCTTGTCTTTCAGTCTTAAAAGAGGTAAATGTCTGTTTCACACGAATCACCTTGCCTTAATTGTTCCTCTGCTTATTTTCCCTCAGTTTCCCTTGCCCTTCTTTTCTCACCTTCCCTACAGACCAAGTATAGAGAAAAGATGACTTCGATGTTCTTTTTGTTTAACGCAACCTTCTACCAATGCCCTGGTATTGGACATAAAATGAAAGCCTGTTGTGCAGCCATGTACTGTCTCCAATGAGTTATATGATTATACAATATATGCTGGTAGACAAAAGCTATTATCCACAAAACCCAAGGTAATACCGCTGGTGTTCTGCTGGGAAAGACTGCTGGAAAGAACCAACTCAAAAACACTAACAAAAAGGTTTAGAGCCGGTATAGAAAACAGAAAAATCCCTATTCAGTTCTGTGCTCTAGGAACATTCTATTGTACCAGCAGAGAAGGAAATATGGTTTGCATATTAACAACCAGCCATGACATACAGATTCAATATACATCAGAATATCAGTGGTGACACATTTAAGTGAGTTTAAACATTTTGATTATTGATTTTGTTTGTAGGCTGCACAGTGGCGCAGTTGGTAGAGCTGTTGCCTTGCAGCAAGAAGGTTCAGGGTTCGATTCCCAGCCCCGGTCTTTCTGCATGGAGTTTGCATGTTCTCCCTGTGCATGCGTGGGTTTTCTCCGGGTACTCAGGTTTCCTCCCACAGTCCAAAAACATGACTGTCATGACGGTCTCTCTAAATTGCCCCTTGGTGTGAGTGTGTGTGCATGGTTGTGTGTCTCTCTGTTGCCGTGCGACAGACTGGCGACCTGTCCAGGGTGTACCCCGCCTCTCGCCCGGAACGTTAGCTGAAGATAGGCACCAGCAACCCCTCCTGACCCCACTGAGGGACAAGGGTGTAAGAAAATGGATGGATGGATTTTGTTTGTAATAACACAAATATATGACTCCAGCAACACAGCATTGAGACTCATTAGTAAATGTTTGAAACCATATAACTCAACATTTGTGCTGTTGTTTTTTGGTATATTGGAGTTTTACAAAATGCTGAGGTTGAAAAATCAGATCATCTGATATTGTTAGATTGGTTCAGATCTTATTTGATAGAGCAGAATTTGTTTGGTCTCTATAAATTGGAAATATCAAAAATCACACATTGGGTCCGTCAAGACAGTGATTAAACCTCTTTCAAGGAAAACAAATCTGTATGCATAAATTATAAGTAATTACATGCCCACTTTTACTTTTACTAAAGATAATTGGAAAGGTGGTTTCTGAACATATTTGCCCCTTTATTTAAATATGTCTTAATTTCTGTCCTATCAGGCTTTAGGCCACACGGCAGCACTGAGACTCAATCAGCCTATTTGGTAAAGGATATTTTCCTCAGAAGTCTGTGCATGTCACTTTAAATTTCTCTCTTACTACTCCATCTCAGTGCAGTGTGTGACATTGTTTATTGAAACATACATATTGATGGAATGGGGAAAATAGGAGGGATTGTGTGGTACTGTTCTAAATTGGTTCAAATTCTAATAGGCAGAAAGGGATTCTTTTTTTATCATTCAGTAACTATAAATCTGTGCAAGCAAAAAAATATTTTGGTATTTTTCAAGTTTGAGTTCTCCAGCCATTAATATTTATCATTTATATGACTCCTAGATTATAAATCATAAAGCACGACACGTCTCAATGTATGTATGCTGAAAGCATGCAACTTTATACCAGCAACAATGAAACAATGAAAATGAATTGTACTATACCAGTTGTTAAATTGCATAAGCTTAATTTCTTTAAATGATAGATCTTAAAATGTTTGTCATTTGTCTTTAATGTACTAAATGATCGTAGGCCAGAATAGATTTTTGGAAACAAAAAAATAATCCTGCAGCAGGTGATTTGTTGGCTTGGAATGTGCTTTGGGTCAATTCAGAACTCAAGTGTGCTTCAGATCAGGGCCGTGAACTGATGGTCAGGCATTCAGGATTTTCTGTTGGAGGGCAGAAATCTTGGTTTCATCAATTATGACAAGTTGTCCAGGTTATACAGTGGCAAAGCACGGCCAGACTAGCTTTTTAAGGATGTGGTGTCAGTCTTCAAGCTGAAAATTGTTACCTTTGCCTGACTGATAGATTTCAATGATGTTTCTATTCTCAGTTGTCTTTAGATAAGGGCATAAAATGTTACTTTTTGAGATTGTGAGGGTTCTTGCATAAACCAGCCAGAGAGACGCTGAATGGAATCCAAAAATAATCTTAATTTATTACAAAAAAGTTCAAAAATAATTAAACAATGAAGAACTGGGCCCAAAACTGAGGTCAACATAACAAACTCCAACTCAGGTAGTAACACAAAGAACTCAAGCACAAAACTGACCTAACAAACAAGACATGAGGGGAGCTTAAATAGTGGCTGATCAGACCACAGCTGATACACAAGGGGTAATTTAAACATACAAAAACTTAAACAAATACTAATCAATACAACACCAAATCTTTAAATTTAACAAACATTGGACTGAAACTACCAAATAGAAGAGACATTAAAGAACTGGTCAAATTAAATTAAAGAAAACCAAATTTCCCCGTCCCCTGGCAAACAAATGGAACGGCCCGCTGAGGAGGTTTGCCAGCCATATGTGGATGTCAATTAGCTGGAGCTCTTCTGTGACCCTCCAGCAGCAGCTCCAAAGGAAACTGGTAACTCAAAACAAATAAATTAATTTGTTGCTTTTAACAAAAATATAAAGAACTGACAAATAAAGTTAACTAAATGTGTGCACTTCAAATAGTTAACTAAAAAGTCAAGCTAATGAAAATTTTCAAAAATAAAAATCTAAACTGAACAAAACAAACAGTTACTATTCAGGTCTGTGTGACAGTAGGGTCGGCTGTCACAGAGATATTTTAGCCTACTCCAAGTGTGGCTGTTTTCAGTTTTTTTTTTAATTTTATTTCTTAGGCAAGTAAATAATAACGTATTAAAGTGATTTCTGCATAAACTTTAATTCACAGAGGACTACTTGTTTTGAGTAGCTCATTTTCCCCACATAAAAACTGCATTTTGTCTTTTATTGTGTTACCATTATCTGATGAAAGAAAAATGCTTGATCTGTGACCACTTGCCATGAACAAACAAAAATATCCATAATTTGGAAAATACTGCACTGATACTTGTTAAGTTTTAACCATTGCCCATGATCCTTGCATTTCCATGAGCATTACTGCTACTACAGATACTATTACAGAGACTGGTGGTGCCGTCATGCTGGGCTGTTAGTGGAACATACTGATAAGATCATGCAGGAATTGCTTTCTTTTCTATTAATTTGACATATGGACCATTTATGTAACTGTTTATGCTTTCCAAGAAAGGTGTATGTCACTGTACATGGACAGTGTTCCCTTCTATATTTGAATTGAGCTACTAGAAACCATGTTCTCACACATGTATGCCATAACGTGTGTTGTACTTTCAAGGACATAAAAGTAATGAACAAGATAAGTGATGCAATATACTCAAAATACTGGTAGAGCTTTATATATTCCATAACATGGCCTTAGATGACTGAAAACTGTGCGTTTCTGACATGGTTGTGCATTTGAGTTGGCATATTACATGTTCAGTGCTGCATATAAATGCCAGGATTTCTTCCAATATAAAAGGCTTGCATGTCAGGAGCACCAGCCTCACTGTAAGTCACATGCCAGGAATCTAACAAGAGCTTCATACAAAGTGCGTCTCCAGCTCCTGAGTAAGTAATGACAACATAAACCATGTTTATAGTGATGCTATTCACCCAAATGGGTAAGGAGAGTGCACACACAAAGATGTGTAGAGATATATGTCACCTTGTGAAACATTGATCATGCATGTCTTTTTTTTTTCATCTAGATAGGATTAAAAAAGGTGCAAGCGTGCAAAGGGTTACTAAGAAAAGGTTCATGAACCAAGAATGAACAGGAGTTCTAAGAGTGTAAAGGGACATCATTTATGTTTAAAGTATATGAGGAGGAAAAAAATGTAAGATGAAGTGAAGTCTGCTGTCCATCTAGCTCTGCTCCATGAAGTTAATAAACTGCCCAAGAGCAAAGCATCATGGGTCATAAATCATTCCAAAATGGAAAGAAAGAGAGGTAGAGTGATGGGAGGAGGATAGGGGGCACGGGCAGAAGGAAACGGGTCAAGGTCGACATGAGGAGACGAAGACTTGAAGGGAAGAAATGGGCATTGGATATTAAAGAACAACCAGTGAATGGCCCAGATATTTGCTGACCTTGTCCTCATTGGCTACTCTGCTGGCTGCCTTTCTGATGGCAGACAGAGTACGTTTGAAAGAAGTAAAAAGAGAGAGGCAGATCCAAAAGTAGAGAAAGTTCCTGAAACTCTGTGTGTGTGTGTGTGTGTGTTGGGGGGGTGTTAGCATGTTCTCATCTGACTGCCTTTGCACCCTACCATCTTCCCTCCCAGTTTCTCTGACATAGATTAATTGGCTTCTATAAATCTAGGTGGAGTGCCAGTTATCTATGTAATCAGCAGCAAAGTGTGAATAGGCGGAAAATTAACATTAAATTGCACATCATGCTCTGGGTCTCGGTATATGGCAGCTCACTTTATTTTTCAGAGTAAGAACAGCATGAGCCACAGATGTTTCATCCCGTCATGGAAAACATTTCTAATTCCTTTCTTGCTGTTAATAACAAAGAGCTTTTAACAACCTTGCCTGAACTCCTCATGGTACTTTACTAGCAAAGGACACAATTTGGTCATTGTGCTTCTGCTTATAATTTTTCTGCCCTAGTAATTAGCTTCCTGCTTTCCAGGAACACTATGTTTGATTCTATAATGGCAAATAAGTGAAAACATGAGATGATGGCTTTTTTTGTGTGTGCAGTAAGTAAAACTTTCCATCTGTTCCATTTACTTGGAGTCAGTTTAAGTCAAAATGACACAACCTGACTGTAATATTAAAACTATTTATTTGATGCTTGGAATCAAGTCTTGATGGTACAGCCCAGGTGTGTGAAACAAATCATAGCTAGAAAAACAAGTTTTCTGAAACAAACTCATGAAGCAAAAACTCTTTTTCTGAAAATCAGAATGTGACAGGAAAGTTTTTTAGTTACATTTAGGAATTATGTGACTTGGCAGTGGGGAATCAATGCCATTTGTTTGCCTTTGTGACATTTTCTTGGAGTGACGTCTAATTAAACTCTGTTGCATCACTTGAAGTCAGACATTTTTACATTGTCTTCCACCACAGCTTGTGGCCACCAGTCCACATCAGGGAGACAATGAATTAATCAAAAACTCAATACTTATTGTAGCCTCAATTAATAGACTAAAAATGTATTGTCAGAATTTGGCCTGTTATTTTCTAATTCTCCAGATTTTTTTATGACAAAGCAAAGAAGTTGAGTTTCCGTTGACTAAAAGTACGGCTCTAATTTTTTCTTTCTTTACATTTTTGTTTAGTTCAGTGCTATGTCAAAGCCTGTGTGCTATAGTCACTGGTTTAATGTAATGCAGAGTGATGGATACAAGGCAGCTTCTATGGTTCAAATAGATACAGTGTACTTTTGGCAGGATTATTTCGGAGTTTGTTTCCTCTTTAGGTAATACCTTAAGGAATGTGTGCACAGGTTTTAGGTATGGATATGGACAAGATATATTGGCACACTAATTTTAACCTTTTTTTCAAGCACTTACCAGTTGATTTGTGTGTTTGTGTGTGTGGAGTGTTAGACGTCTTCACGATGAAGTATGAAGCCCTGCGCACGTTTCTATCTGTCTGCAGATGCTTTGGACAAGCCCAGTCAAAGCCGTGCGGGATAAATTTAGCTCGTGCTAACACCCTTGGAGGCCTCTTAATAATTGAGAAGGCATCTGCTCCAATTAATGTGGCCCTCTAAATGGAATCCCTATTTAAATTTTCTCTAACTGGGTCACTCTCTTTCTCACTCTTCTCTGTCTCGCTCTCTCTCTCTGTGGTGCAGTGAAAAAAGAAAATGAGCCGCCTTCTACTTTTAAATGGTTTTTAGGGTTTCTGAAACATCAGCTTGGATGTTTAGCCTGAGGTCTCATGAGCACACACACATGCACACAGACAGTGAAATAAAGTTTTGACAGATTTTTTTCATGTAGGTATCGTTTGAAAGAGAAGAAATCTGGAAGTTCTTTGAACTCTGACTTGATTGAGCGATCTAACTTATTAAATCAAAAATTGGAGGGAAAAGTTACCTTTTGGCCTTATTATGGCTGTAAGCAGTTTCACAGCTACCTTCTAGATCTTGATTAGTCACAGCCCGCTAGTGCTTAAATTGGATAAAACCATGATCATCATCTTAGACATAATTTTATCGCTTATTCAAGCTTATATTTCATGCTGGATTTGATTGCATTAGAGAATAAAATATAATCTTGCTGAGGCAGAGAAAGTCAAAAAATCTCTCAGAAAAGTGTGCATGTTTTACACTTGATTACAGAATTTGGTGCTCATTTAATGCTAGAAATAGAATAGCAAATAAATAAATGCAAGGTAATAACCAAGAATTGAGATAATGTGATCAGATCTGGATAGTTGTCAAAAGTATTGTACATTTCTCACTAAATCTAAATCCGTCCTGTTCTGCCTTTTCTTGTGCTTCTGTGTCACCTGGAAATGTTCTGAGGTAAAATGAAGCGTTAAAGTCAAGGATGCTGCTATGGTCCTTGCAGGAGGAGTCAGATTGAAGTTTTAGACTCTATTAGCTTTTCTAGGAGTCTGCTCTTCTGAACAGAAATCTCTGGGGCTGTTCCTGGAATCTAATGGAGTCACTCTGGGAGTCACTCTTACAGCCACAGAAGTGCTGATTTCAACTGGCACTACTGATGTCTTTAGCTTCTTTAAATTCTCAAATTTCTCTGTCAGTTCTTTTTATATTTTCAATTTCTTCTGCTCTTTCTTCATGATTCAATCACTTAGGATCCTTGCATCTTACACTTCTGTTTTGTCTGTAGTTCGTCGATCACCACAATGCCTATTTGGTCGGCTATTACTGGCTTGTCAGTTTCCCCCACTTTTGGTCGCTTCTCCCACTTTAACTGTGAACCTTCCAAGCCATTTTCAGCAGAGATGATCCTGTAGACAGTTACAGCCAATTGGTTGTGATGCTCTTAGATACTATGACAGTTCAATTGATACTTCTAAGCACGTACTGGAGCTTACTTGCTTTCCCTGCCTGCTGTCAATTTATCAGATTTTTCTTTTTTGTGGTGCATCTTGGCCTAAGTCAAGCATACATGTCCACATTGGTCAGCACTCGGTTTCTGAGATTAACATTGCCATGTGAAGATCTACTGAGAGGAATACAGATGGAGAGTGGATATTCATAAGCGGTGCAGTGAGTCCATTCAGCTGGTTTATTTGAGGTGTTTTTGCCAAAATACTCGGATGCTTTGTGTCACAGAGCACTTGCTTGTTTTTGATGCCACACAGTGGAGCTCTTTTGTCCTATGTTTGTTTTCAATTTACTAATAGGACTGAAGTCTAGTAAAATGTGGAAGTGAAATGAACTGAGACTCCTGGCTTTATTTTGCTGGAGTAAAGAGTTGTTTGCATGCTCAACAAGTACTGGGATGTATTTTCAATTTGTATTTTTGTTCTCCAACAAAACTGTTCCAGGGTTTCCCCGGAATCTATTTATTGTCTTCCACTTATCTGAGAGTACATCACGAGGGCTAACGGGTCCATTAAAGAAACCCAATCATCTCTCTCTCCCCTGTGTCTCTCTCCATCCCCTCTCTGAGTTCCTCCCAAACCATATTTTGCTTCTGCGACCACAGAAGCTTCAGTCCCCCTGGCCACCCGGTAGCAGTCTGCTGTTTCATGAGCTCCCAGAGACAAGTAAGCCCAAAGGGACTCATCATTCAACTTGACAGCTTCCATCACTGCTCGTACGGCCGTTGACAGTGGGGGACCACCAGGTCAGTCATCCCAGAGAATGAATTTTTTTTTTAACATTGGTCTTTTCGGGAAGAAAAATATAAGCTTTATATTTATGTTGGGGTTTGCTCTGGGTCAAGCAGTGGCTCTGAAACGGCACCTGTTCTATCAAACCACAGCTTTACCCAACTTCCATCTTTGTGTCCTCTATACAAATGCTGTTTTCAAACTTAGGAGTTTTTCAGCCATGTGCTGTGTCTTTGCTAGTGAAAGACATAAATACAACAGGACAGATGGGTAATGTTAGAGGTTGGCAGCGTTAATGGATGCGCTTTTTCGTAACATTCCCTAAATGTACATTACTACTAGACCCCTCCTTACCATTGCACCTGCACACCAGATGTATGGCTGCAATTAAGTGACCATGAATGAAAAGATGATGCTGCTCCAGAACTGCAATTGCTAAAGGAAGATTTGGCCCATGGAACTGGAGCTCAAACATAAACATATCAGCAGAACATACAAAAGATTTGGAGCAAGTATGACAAGTGAAGCAATTTAAAAAGTCACAAAAAGTATATGCCAAAGCCATCAGTGCGTTTAAAAATAGTTTGAAGAATGCATTTTCAACCCCTCTGTCACCTCCATAGACAACTTTTAAAGGATTTAGTTTATCCTTGATGAATTTGACCAATTCTCTCTTAATTTGTTTTTTAAGAGATTTCATGACTAAAGAGATTTTAGCCACACGTCAAATATCACTTTTAAGGTGAGTTGGTTCTTGTCATAGCAAAAAAAATGCATTTTTCTACACTTTAGGAACCCTTTGCTGCTCCAGTGACTGCCTAAAAATGTAGTAAAAAACACCAGAAGGTTGATCTGCACAATGCTAGAGGAGACGCCTTGAGATATTATCTGGACCAGGACTTTTAGTAGTTTTAGTTCCACTCTTGACATCCTGAACATTAAAGTTACAATTTGAAAATGGAAATGAGGAAATCTTCTGTTTGATTTGTTTTAGTTTTTTTTCCTTCAAGGAATATTTAATACAGGGAGAACTCAACAGAGTATGGTAAGATCTGAAAAGAAGTAAAAACTGTAAATTATGACAGGAAAAGATAAATAAAATCAATATTCAGGATGGGGAACACAACAATAAACTATGAAATGAGAACTGAATGAAATAACTACTGTGGCACAAACTATGAATCAAAAATTACCCACAAGAAACAATCAAACCAACAGGCAAAAATCCAAATACCCGAGAATTGCGAAACAACTGTGAAATCTCAAACGGACGTGTCACTTTGTCTTCAAGGAGCTTTTGTTTTATATTGAAATTTTTTTGTTACACCATGATGCTTGTAGCTGATAAGTGGCTCCATGACACGTTGAAGTTAACTTCTGGATTTGATTAAGAACTGGCTTTATACTTTTGTTTGTAATATCACTGCTTTATGCATGACTCTATTTAAAAATGGCACCATGTTTGTCTCATATTTGTATGAAATTAAGAGGAACTCCGGCTCTTATATTTTTTCACTTAAAGCACTGCATAAAAGGTTTTTTTAGTGGTTTCATGAGCACATGTTTAAGGCCAGAGGGGATTAATCCTTTAGATTTGTGTCTCCAGATTATTGAATGCATTCGCTCTATTTTTCTGCCGTCTTTGATTCTTTTACGAAGCAGCTGAAGACTCTATCCTGGCTGAGAGCTTTATGCTGTATGATGTTGCATGTGTGCTTCATTCAACGTTTTATCTTCTGTTTTTTAATTCTTGTTTGTATTGTAAAGCACCTTGTGATTTTTTTTTTCACCTGGTACTATACAAATAAAGTTTACATACTTCCTTAGTATACCCACTTCAGCTCTGCTTTATCTGGTAGCATCTTGCAGTTGCTTGTGTGAGACAGATGCTGTATTTTTGTCTCAGATTCTGTCTCATGCGGTAAAGCTCACCTTCCATTTCTGACGGGTTCATTGAATAATCTTATGCTCCAGTCTTTTTTTTGCATCTATGATTATTCAGCCACTTCAGTGTGCAGTTTTGTACATGCCGTGCAGTGGCTTTTCCTTTGATTATGGTTCCGTACCCTTATTCAGTTTGTGCTTACTGCAGTTACTGCAGTGGAGTTCTGTCCTTTGCACTGCAGTAGCTATTTATATCTAATTTATCAGTTTGTCACTTAATGAGCTGGGCTAGGCCTCCTCCTGACTTTCTTCTCTTTTAGCTTTTCCGACGTTGTTAACAGACCATATAATTATGGCATCCTTGTTCTTTTTGATTAGTTTTTACATGAGCAACTGTGGTTTAAAATCACAACTGCTATGTAATCCCCAAAGGATTTCTTGTTTGGGTGATCCTCTCCTGAGTCACAGTCTGAGTGAATCTGAGTGTGATTTTGTATCTGCTTTTTTTTTGGTTTTGTTTTGTTTTTTTTATCATTGTTAGCTACTTTGTAGTGAGGAGAATTTGATAATCGATTCCATACTTGTTCCCAACTGTGGATATGCTGTATGATTGTAAGTGGGTGTGATGCTAAAAATAGCCGTGGCTACAGTAAGAGTACAGCTGAAACCTAACTAACTGGATGAACAGTTAAATATATGGATAGAAACCGGTAACTTATTTTTTCTCTTTCTTTTATTTTTCCTTCCTCTCGATGATAAACAGGTATGTAACTGTGTCACTCATGTACCACATACATTTTTGAGACTCTCCCCAACTGCATCCAGTCCTTCTTTCCATTTTGTTAAATTAGTTGGGTGCATCAAGAACACTGCTTCACACAACATGTATTTATGTTCAATCGATCAGTGACATGACACGAGTAATACAGTTTACAGTTATTTTTAAGCACTTGACTCCCTTCACTGAAATTCTTCTTTGAAACAGTAGATGTCAATAAAAAGATAATATGCCTCTCGTTAACAAGTGGTAGGAGAAAAGGAGTTCTGAGGATGTCTGCTCTTCATGTGCAATCCTGTTCGTGTAGTTTGACCAGTGATGTGCTGCATTTGAAGCCTATGTAAAATTTTGCTATAACTATTCCTTCTATGGTTTTGTTCAGCTACATTTAAAGCATGCTGGTTTTAAAACCAGCATTCTTTCAGACTCCATCCTGCTCCTCTTTTTGCTTGGTGAGCTCCAATTGCATCTTGTGTGACAACAGCTCTGTAAAAACATAGATATGCTGAACGGGCAGAAATGGCTGAACAGATTCCATCCAATGCAGGCAGTGTGGTGCTATTTTTTGTCCAGCTATTGGAATTCTAAATTTGGCTAGAGTATCTTTTTGAACAGGTGTCCTAAATATTGGCACAAACAGGCAAGTCGGTGTTTATTCCTATTAGGTGGTTGCAATAACTCTACAGAATATATCACCTATGGCCCATCTTTAACGACAAACAGGGAGGGTAGCCGTACAAAAATATTGGAGAAAGCCAGTAAGCTGCTGTCACACTTTCTTCTACCTTACTGTGTATGTTAGCATTTTGTAAAATATATTACCGAGGAGCTCCATCACATCTTTAAAGTACTCCTGTTACTTGTCGGTGGCTTCCCCAAAGGAAAATACTGCTTTCATTTATCCATCCATCCATCCATCCATTTTCTTCCGCTTATCCGGGGTCGGGTCGCGGGGGCAGCAGCTTCAGAAGGGAGGTAGAAGGTAGAGGTAGAAAGAAGGTAGAAAGAAGCTTTCATTTATGGCAAGGAAATAACTTTAATTTTATTTAACTACATAGAAGTGGTACCAGTTGTGTGATGATTGGCATAATTCTGTAAACCTAAAAAAAAATGAAAATGTACAAGCCTCCCTAAAACAACAAGATAATTAGTTGACCTCTAAAAGTTTTTGCAAATTTTGGTAGTTTGATTACAAGTAATTTGTTTTGTTTAAAAAAAAAAAAACACTTGTTATTCTTGTAATTAAAGAATTACAGGAATGTTTAGACCAGGCTGTAGCCCAGAAAACAAAACAAAAAAAAATTAAACCTCCGTTCTTCTAGAAAGTGTTACGTAAACTATTTATACCACTTACAGCATGTTGAAAGTTAAAACAAAAGAATCCTTCATCAGTTTACTGTTACTGAGACTTTGGGGGTTAATGTGGGTTTGGTTCTCATATTTCCAAGAGAAGATTTTATTATAGCATATCAAAATCCCTTTGCTTTCACAGTCAAGCAGATGACAAACATAAGCAAAAATGTCTTTTTTATCAGAGGCTGCCATTAGAGATTGCATTTTAGACACACATTAATTCCATTTAAGCATAGCAGCAAAAATGCTTCTATAAATATGCATATAGATAGATGTGTGCGTGTATATACACATATATGTACACATACACATATACACTTCCTACAAAATGGCCAAAGGGAAAAGCTGAGTATTACATTCTAAAAAGAAATTGTTGCTTATGAGATGGAAAACACAAAGGGGCTGCCATTGCAAGAGAATGAGAAAAGCAAAGAGGGAGATAAGGTTAGCTTAAGAGAGGGTGAGGTGAATTCAAATGAGAATGAAAGAATGTGGAATGTTGGCAAAGAGCACAATGTGTAGGGAGTAATACATGTTTTTTTGGGGTTTTTTACAATGGGTCTTGCCTCTTTAGAGCTCCTCTGTGCCATAGAGATCAAAATCTATAAAAGAAGCTTCAATCTGAATTCTGCATTCATTCCAACTAGCATCTAAACACAATTCTGTCTCATGTTCATGTTAAAAGGAAACAGTAGCTCTCAGAAAGAGAAGTAGTGCATAGACACTGAGGGGGAGCAAATGTGGAGGTGGAAAAACACTGGCATAGTCAGATTCTGTGACTAAAATCAGGGCTAAAATAACTTTTTTGCTCATAGAAAGAATTGGGGGAAAAAAATTGGTTTCTGTGGAGCTCACATCTGCATGGTACATCGAAGGTCATGACACACCTGTAAACCTTCTAATCTAAGCAGTGGAATCTTTTAAAGTCCCAAGTGGCAAGACATCAAAACTACCTCGTTTAGATTCTTGAAATCTGCTCTAATTGGTAGCAGCAGCTACCATGGGTCACAAAGCAGCTTAAAGCAGTCATTAGTTACAATCAGCTGTGCAGTTTTGGTGTAAAAGCTAATTTATTTTCTTTCATCTATCTAAAACCAGATATGAGCCTTCCGGGAATTTGCTACACAAGACTCCACATAATTAACATAAACAACACCTGAGTACAGCAGATATGTTACAAACATATTAAGCATTTCGTGTGACCAGGTCTTGGGTTGCTCATGAAATATGTTTACATTTACGTAGTTCCACTGTGTCTCATCTGAAAATGTATATATAGAACTATTGTAAGTGGTCAAAGTCACATGGGGAAAGCAGTTCTTAATCTATGTAAATCTCCTCACATGACTGGCTTTACATTAATATATTGACATAAACAGCTTCAATCTTGGAGCCCAATATAGTGCTGATTCAGAAATTTTGCGGCAGAAGTAAACTTTTAATGTACTGTGGGATGGTTGTGATCAGACTGTGGTATTGCTGAGGATGTGTGGGAGCCCAGGTTGCTTTTATAGAGATGTTTAGAGGTGTTTCAGTCTGGTGTCCTCCTTAAGCGCCCCTGAATGGCTAACAGTGGAGATTCAAGCACTTCTCAAACATGCTGGAAAGAATCAAAGTAACGCTCTGGATTTGTTTCCTGAGAGAATAACTTCAAAACATGATTTTAAGAAAAGTTAGTTTTTCAAAACTAACTTTTGAAAAACTGTTATTTTATTGGAACTGGATTAAGAGAAGCTCTGACCAACCTATCAGTACTTTCAGTGCAATTATTAAGGGAGGTTATGTTTTAAACATACATTATATTTCATTGAACCACACAAACACACAATTTCTATAGGAGGTGAATGCTGCTAGTCCTCATTCTTTAGATAATGAACTTGAGAGGCGGGTGCTCATGCCAGTTTTCCTGACAGAGCAGTTTGCACCCCTGCTGACTTTATAGATGTCCCTGTGTAATGAGAAAACTGGTTTCTGTTGAAAACTCAGGCACACACACGCAGACAACACAACTCGGCTCGCATTATTACAGCACTGATGGCACTATTCCACATGATCACCTTTAGCCATTAAAATACACAGCTGAATGGAATACAAATTATGACTTAGCATTAATGTGTGTTGAGTTTTGTTCCACTGGTGCTATACACAAATTTCCCTTTCTGATTCTGCTCCACCGAGACCAGACTGATGCATCACAGGCAAGGTTTGAGGTCCTGTGTCCAATTTGCAGCAGACGTTAACTTTCAAAACACTAGTGATGTAGTACATCAGCAATGTGTCTTGGTTTCTAATCACATTCACATTTTAGATCGCATGCATTATGTTGTGGAGGAAAGAAATTACCATATGGCCTAGAGGTTGCAGACTCCACCCACTGTCTGTCTCTACAGTCATTTTCCATAAATTAGAATATGACTTCAGATTATGCTTGTTTGTCAAATTAACAAACAAGCATAATCTGTTTTTAACGGTGACCTTTGTGGTAATTATGGGGTATGATGCTAGAAGAGAAGGTACAGAAAAAAGCAAAAGTAACAATTATGTGGGAAGATATTAAAATAACTAATTTCTCAGGTTCTTGTTATTGCATGTTTTGTTCTAACCTTTGCAAATGTATTCACATTCCTTGAAGTTTCATACTGTGACCAAAAAGACCACCTGTAGTCACAATATTGCAGTTTTTTGTTGGTCTTTCATTTTCACTTGTTGGTTGTCGTAACACAATGAATTGTGATAAAGTTGAAGGGATATGAAGCTGTTGCAAGGCACCATAGCGTACGCGTAACCATTTGTTCAGGATACTGATATTTATCCACCCACCCATCTGAGTAACATGCAGTTTCCCAATTTTACTTTTAACTAATATAAAATTATATCAGCCACCAATCATTACTTTTTCATGGCTGCTCGCAATGAAAAAGTATGTGACTAATGTGTCTGCAACTTCACGTTGCACAAGTGTCGATTACTGTCTGTGGTTGCCAATCACAAAAACGGATCACTTGAATCTCATTGTTCGAAACTCGCAAAGTGCATTGCACCTCCTACTTCATTCTGCGCAAGTTTGTAGCAGCAAATCTAACTCTGATTGGTCAGAACCAACCAATCAGAGCCACCAGGAGGGTCTTAACGCTGTCAATCACGTTTTGACACTATACAATAGAATTTGTTCGAATAATGCATTTAACATTATTCAGGCAGTTTTAATTTAAACTTAGAATTATTTGAATGCAGCTCACATTTGACGTTGTTTCCTTTTTACTTGACATTATTTGATAGAGGTATTATTATGACATTTATTTGACTCTTTTATAATTGTATAACTACTTTCAAACTGTTAAATATTGTATTACTTATCTTAGGTTTTTGGTTGTCCGTTTGACTGAATAGCTGCTGCATTGTGCCTGCCTTAAAGGTTTTTGTATCTTTTTGTCTACATTAAGGTGATTTTTTATAGTTATTTTCCAGATCACAAATCCAGAAGCATTTATACCCAAGTCAAAAATTTAACAGCCAATCCATGTGATTAGTATGGATGATCGGCAGTGATTGGAAATCATGAGTGATTGATATCTGTATTGGCAGTAACAAATCTGATCAGAGCATCCCTTGCAGAAAGTTATTTGAAGAGTTTGAAGTATGCATTATACTAATTTTACAATCTCTTGCACACTACAAAGTTAAACATTTAATTCAGTGTAAACACTGTGTGCATTTTGTACTTGATGTAAAACAGCAGAAACTTCTCTAACAAGTGAATAAATTGTTAGAAAATTAATTATTTTTGTATAATCTCTAATATTTTTTAATATCTTCTTTTTGGAATATATTTATTTTTTTAAATTGAATTCAATTATCTGACATGGGAACAGACTGTTCACGTAATTCATCTAATGTAACTGAAGCCAAAAAAGAAACGGATTCAGTTTCAGAAATTAGGCTAATAAGGAACTTTTGAAGATGGAAAACAAAGAAAATGATTGGAGCATGTTAAGACTGCAAGACTGGTGAAATCACTACGGACAGGTTTTGTGCATCTTCAGAAATAATCAAGAGAGAAAAAACCAAGAGATATATAATCAGGAATGTCTTTAGCATTTTGTTAAACTGATCCACAAAGCAACAAAGGTTACTTTGGGTTTCATCTGAATGTTTAGTGTAGATTATTACTGGAAAAAGAAATCCTCTTAGACGTTTTTACTGGAACCAAACTCTCATCCTATTATCATTTTTGTTTAAAAAGAAAAAAAAGTGAGGCAACAAATAAGATCATTATGTATATTTTTAAGTGCTGATACAATAGTTATCTATTTTGATTGTGTGGCTTAGTTTAGATATTTCAATGACATTCTATTTCCAGGTTTATTGAACCAGCTTTAGTCCATTTTACAATTATTTCATCAGCTGTTGGTCACCATGACTTCAGTGTGGAATGAGATTTCCTCTTGTTTTGTTGCAATTTAATAGACTCCAAACCCTCAAGGTCTTATAAACAGTGGAGACGTTCTTAGTGATGACATAGCTCAAGGAAAATGTGTTTCCTGCTTTTGATAAAGGGAATAATGTTGTACAGAAACTAACCGTTGCTTCAGGGGGTTTTAGATTTGATGGTAGTTTTTGCCTTCATTTAATTAGACATTGCAGAGTGAATCTGCCTGTGTTTAAAGCAAAGCATTTTGAAATTCTTAAAAATGTAACAACACAAAGCTATGTGTTGCACCTGGCTGGACTATGCAACACTTTTATGAACCAATAGCTGAATAAGTTATTGAATTAAACTGAGTTAAATTTACGTTTGAGCCTGCATATTTTTGGGCTCAGATTCCCAAAGCTGCATGCTTTTCTCCACACTGAAGCCATGTTAAATGGTTAAAAGAGGAATAAAAAAATCTACATCTTCCCACCAGGATGTCAAAGTCTGCTGACCATGCTTGCCAAGCTTAGATCATCTGACGAGAGAAGTTCAACTGAAATAATTTGCTGTACATTTGAATATTTTTCAGTTAATATGGCAAGGATTTTCTCAAAGCCCAATAGAAAGACCTAATCAGTGTGGGATGGAAAACTTGGTCTTTAAAGAGATTGAGAGAGCAGATTGGCATCTCTAGTGCAAACCTTCTGGATTAATTTGCATGTGGTGCAAGGCAGATTGCTTTGGAAATGCATTAATCTCTAAATGAATATGTTTCCAGCATAGTTATGTCAATTGTTGCATAGTAACATTCACTCTCTCCCTAAATCTGTACTGGCTGATTTCACTTACTGGAGTGAGAAACACACTGAACTCAGATTCACCCAGCCACACTTAAAAGCATGCAAAACAATCATACACTCATAAGTAGCCAATTTGGGGGTAAGGGCCATGGCCAAGGGCACATCAACATGTGGCAGGAAAGCTGTACTACTTGTCCTCCCACTAAGCCACGCAGCCACCCTTGAAAAGCCAGCACATAGCACAGGTTACGACAATTATGAGAAGACAAAAATGACAAGGGGGAGGGAAAAAGGAGGAGTAGAAATGACATAAGCCGCAGAAGTCGCTGTTGTAATTCTGAATTTCTTAGTAGTTGTTATGCTTTTTTTGTGCATGCATTTAAGTTTTTGTTTATGCCTGTCTCCATGTGATTATGTTTGCTGGATTTGTGTGTGTGTGTGTGTGATTCAGGTGGCAAACCACAAATGCCAAATGATTAATTTGATCTGGATTTGTCCATCCATGTCAGCTTGTAGCTCTCTCCACAGCGCTGCTATACATCCACTTTAGCTGGTGGAATAGTTAGGACTGTTTCAAGAACTAATTGCAATGTAGCACTCTTAGAATAACAGTGCTTACTGTTGGCTAAAAGCACTTCTTTTCCTTGTTTTGCTGTGCCCCATTGTTTGACAAAGACCATTAAGCACTCTAATCTTTTTTTGCACAAAACATGTGATTATGAACTGACGTTGTTTTATAAAAAAAAGAGGCTTTGATCTGAGAAACTAAAATAAAGTGAGCTTGTCTGATTCATTCTCAAACCCACTTGGGGGGTTCTGAACGGCCAAGTTTTAAAAAAGCATTTCAGGTTGAAAATCAAACTGCAAATATTTGTAGCAGATTTGATAGTCAGCATGCGGATTTGACTCATTGCTTCACAACATAGTATTCATTTTGTACATTTTGGGTAAAAGGAAGCTTTGTATATAGCATTGGTCACGTTTTGTCTCTGTTGCGATCATTGAAAACTGATGAATGTTTGCTGAAATGCAGCATTCGAGTGAAGAAATCTCACATTCTGCTCATGAATAGAGCTGATGGACTCATTGGAAGGATTCAGGCTTCAGTTTCATTGCTCTCATCACACTTTCATGAACATTTAGCAGCCACTTGCTGCCGATGGTGCTAAATGCAGCTCAGTGTTAGTTGGCATTTATGAAGGGTAGTTGTGATTATTTATTTTTTTATTAATTTCCAGTTTCCTCTTTTTCCTGAATGTTTTTTTTTAAACATAAGGCCATCTGTTTTTTTTAGATCATCACTAATTATTTGCCAAATTGAACATTGAGTAATTCATGTTAGATTTGTAGACAAAAGCTAGTTTCTAACTTGGCTAATTTGTACACCAAGGTCAGCAGTAATTATTGGGATAAATCTGTTTTAATATAGTTTAGACTGGTGCACCTTTAAATTGTTTCCTATCATTTATTAAGCAATACCAGTTTGTGCTAACATCTTTCTGTTTTATTTAATAATTTTGTTGCAGCCAAAAGTTGCAACATAATTATTTTATTTTTTCACTGAAAATTTAGTGAAATTGTACATTGTATTCTGTACAATGACATTACAATTATAGTTTTATAGGTGACGTCTAAGGTGGAACAAGTTGGTTTTGTGGGTTGAAATATGACTTCTTTTGACGTCTACACCATTCTAAAAGTAAAGACACCAAAGCATTTTTTCATCGCTTTTTAAAGCACGGTTCTTTTATAAGTAATTTAAAATATTTGTGATTCCTCACCTGGCTTCCCTGACAAACTGTAGGTCAAAAAAATACACAAAAAAGCCTCAAGTAAATGACAAACATTGTAGACTTGCTTCTACAGAATCATATTGACTTTCCCATTTGTTTTAATTAGAAATCTGCATATGCACTTCTTTTACACCCAGATAAATGCATGCAACAGACATGCATCCTGCCATCTATGCCTTATATCCAACACTCTGTGGGTGTTGGTTCCTGAGGGCCACCTACCTTACCGCAGTAATGAATAAAACAACAGCCACTTGGATGTATCTCTCTCTCTCTGTGTGTGCACAGAGGTTCTGCTGATATGCTGGTTTACAAATGAACACCTTTTGCTGGCTATTTTTGCTGGAGCTGTGGCAGTTTCTGGTGATGCTTGTTGTGGATGTGTGCATGCATAGATGGTAAGCTAAAAAAATAAAAATAAAAATAAGACTTGCCAAACCAAAAGACAAAGAAAAACAGGAACAATATCCATGATTGCTATAAGGAGTAGGATATACTCCCTCTTTGAACTGCAATATTTGCATGCCTCTTCAGAGTAATCAGTGTTTGTATGAAATTAACTGTTTGCTATTTTCCTTTAAAGAAACCATGTCATTATTACTGTTATCATTTTTATTCTTGTTTTCAGTCCTTCACACAGGATGAAGCCTTGATCTTTTTGACATTTCACGTAATGCTTCTACTTTTGTTTAGGACTCTGTAATTAAAAAAACAAACTCATCCCTTTCTCAAAACTATGAAATAATACTGTACGATTTTTCAAACTGTCTTACACTTTTTATTCATGAAATTCAATTCAGAACTTTCCAGTTGCAAAATGACTTAGATATGACTTGGAACGTAAAGGTGCACTATAACACTGATTTGATACTACAGTTAGAAAGTTACAAGCAGCATCTCTGAGCAGCTGACTTCAAAGCAGATTGACTGACTTAGTATTCATCCGTTTTCAAGATGATGATGCAAAGGCTAGTTTAAACTGTACGAGTTGCTGAATAGAGCCCAAACACCAGCTGGCATCAGGTAAGACGATGCCAAAGTAGATGTGTAATGATAAAAGTGAAATAAGCTTACAGAACCTGAAGTTGAAATGAAGGGGAATAAACAGAGACAAGATATAAGATGATGGCAACAGCAAAATATGACAAAGATACTGGGAAGAAAACATATAAATGAAGTGCTGTATGAACAGCTCTTGTCCTTATCTGCCAACTTTTACTGCAAAGTTGCCAACTTTGCAGTAAATTATCATAATTTACAAAATCATGCAAAGTTGGCACTTTTAATGGACTTTTAATGCAACTTTTAGAGCAACTTTGCATTAAAAGTGTCATTATTTACCAAATGACACTTCATGACAACTGTCATAAACATTCATAAAGACTTCTTTATGTTTATGACAGATGTTATGTCATGTTTATGACAGTGTCATGTCAGTCTTATGCACAGCGCTTCAAATAAAGTGTTACCACAACTCCTCTGGCCAGTCGGCCATCTATCATGTATCACTGAGAATCTTTTAATTCCTCTGTAATGAAAATATGACACACATTAATTTGAAACCTATTACAAACCAGCTGACCCCACATGAAAGCAGTTAATCATGTCTTTATTTCTTTGTTCTTGTGTATGACTTCTATTTGTGTATGGGTGCATGTGTGAATGCAGTAGGGTGCTCTAGTTTATTTGTGTGACCCATAGGATTGCCAATCGCTAATAGCTTTGTAAATGGAGGGGCTTTATTATGGCCTTTATTACTTTTTAACTGACTAACTGCTTACAGCTTGCAGTTTGTGTGTAGTAATGTGTGAATTTGTAATGAATATGAGAATGAGGAGGGAGGAGTGCAGCTTTAAAACAGAAGGTATCTTGTGTGCGGTGGATGGTGCGCATAAAACACAACTAGAGGGAAAGATGACCAGAGATATAAAAGGGGTAGGCATGATATGTGTGGTAAAAGTCAAGTTTCAGCGTGCACAGATCATAAGCTGAAGAAGTAAGAAGTAGAAAATGATGGAGGGAAAATGAGGACTACCAACTATTCTGCGTGTGGGCAGATAGATTGATAATTATAAGGAACAAATTAGTAATACCGAGTTAGCATAAGAGCAAGCGATAGATAAGACAGGAATGCAAAAACTCACACTCTGCTGCTTAGTGAATATTTAAAGCCTTAATTTCTCTGCTGGCTACCAGCCTTACTGGGGCTTATTTATGAAGCAAATATACACTTTATCCTCCGTGTTTGTGTATGTTTATTCCTGCACGCTCGTTTGTACTCGTGTTTCTCTGCGTGCTAGTGTTTTCCTGTTTTGTAAGTATCCCAGTGCTTGTGTGCTTTGTGGTCTCTGTACACAGCGAGACTGGCAGTGACCGAGCTCCAACAACCAATCACATCAGCAGCACCATTGTATAGGATTTAAGACAGAATATATGGCAGCTGTTCTGTCCAGATGATCAGTAGGAGTACAACTTGTTTTTATTGACGTAGAGGACAAGACATCTGAACAACAGCTGGTAAGCAAACACAAGATTTAAATGAAATGACATGAGGGAAAAGACACTAAAAGGTGCCAGTTGAGAGGAGAAATTAAAGTTACAGTTTTGAGAGGAAAGAAGTGCCTGGAGATACAGTAGCAGGTGAAGATCGGAGGGGGCGGGGGAGTGTTTGGGTGTGCATGAAGGAGGCAGAGGACCAATCTAGAAGGACGGGGAAGAGGAGGGGGATTAAAATGAGAAGGGGACTTTGATGGAATTAGGGGGAAGCATTGCACAGAGCGGTGTGAAAGAGGAGGACTCCAGGGAGGGAAGGAGACAGAGGAGGAGAGTTCAGAAGTTTGGGGGTTTAAACTATGAGGCAAACGAGAATAGGATAGGATTTGATAGCAGAGGGGTTGAGGTGCAGGGGAGGAATGTAAATGTCTTAAAATGCTGAAGACATGCGGTTTGAAGGGGAAAGAGGGAAATCATTGAAAATTCAGCCTAGCCTTGAAATACAGTATGATGTCCATGACTTGTACATGTTTTAGAACCTTCTACCAAGTTGTTGCCAAAATCCTTCCTTGTTTTTGTCTTTATTCTTAGGGGTCTGTTTAAATACTCAAGGTGATCAAAATCATCAGATTTCTTTTTGCCTTCCTCTTGCCTTTATTAAACGTCTCTTAGCTGTGAACAGGTAAATGATTCTGACCATCTGAGTGACATTTGTTGGTCCCAATTTGTCTGTGAAAACCTCCCTAACTTATTCAGGCCTGTTGCTCCGTTGTGGTTCCTGTGGTACAAAGTAATTTTTGAATAGCAGGAAAACATTAGTTGAGTGGATCTTTCCGCAACCAATGTCTTGAACATCTGTTATAGCTTTTCTTTTTCCAAGAGTTTCCACATCTGTGCAGGTTTTCTCAGACTGAATGTAGCACAGGGTGTCACGCTAACCAAGCACAGCGGAAAAAGGATCAGCAACGTCAGAGAGAGATCTTAGTGATGAGAGTGATGCTTAGAGAGACCTTTAGGAAAAGGGAGAATAGTGAACAGACATGGATAATAGACTAGTTAAATAAGAAGGGAGGTGCAGATAAATGAGGAGAGATCAGGAACATTGGTAGAAAGTGAATGAGGGCATGGCAAAGACAGGATGAGAGGCAGGGAGGACTCAAAATAAGATGAGGTCAGAAAGGTCTCTTAAGGGGAAAATTGGAAGAGGAAAATGTTAAAAGTGCTATAGTGTACGGCAGAATGAGAACTGCTTCAATATTTCAAACTGTAAATCAAGAAGCGATATGTGTTGTGCAAAGTATTCATATCATGGACAAAATGGAAAGGGCAGCAAAAAGGCAGGCATCACTGCTGTCTAGAGTACACAGGTACACTGAAAATACAACTTGGGTCATTTTGAAGATGCTCTGCTATCACTCTAATTATCATTTACTTATATCTTGGCTGAGGCTTAAGTACTCTAGCAGCTGGCTCTCTGCCATCAGCTGTACTATTTCAAGATGGCCAATCGAGCATGGCTGGAAGAGAGCAGAGTCAGCTTTTACTTGCAAACAAGCAGGGCTGTGATGACGGAACGAAAAAACTTAAGAAAAGCCTCGCCAGTTTTCTACCTTTTACACGGATATCCAGAGCCCCGGCGATCCATGGAAATTGTCTTAAAAATCAAAAATAATAAGTGTATTCCGTTTTTAATATGGGAAGGGAAAAGGGAAAATCTCAGGTGACATATGTTGAAAAAGCACAGTCCTCAGTGTTATGCGACATTGAGACGCAGGGTTCACCTGCTGGTGAGCTGTAACTATGTGCTCTCTGTGCTGCTCAACTCTTTCACTGTGGAGAAAATGAATTCGCACTCAGAATGCTAAAAAAAATGTGAAGGAGAATAGAATAAAATATGAGTAGGGAAAAAAAAAATTAAAAGGATTTTCTTTGTGCGAAAATTAGGTTGCCTGTTAGTTTATGCCATTTATGCTGTATGACAAATCTGGGCTATACCCTGTCATCAACTCAAGCTTCAAGATTCAGACAAGCTCACACACAAAAGACTTACCAGTTAATCATCCTAATTGCGAGAAGTGACACTCCATTGGCAAAATATGGTGCCTAGCCTTTTATCCCAGCTTTTGCATTCCTGGCTGGGGTACCAGCTGTTCTACTCAGGATATTTGATTATTTGGCCTTTTTTTCTTTTCATTCATGTTTACTTTTAGATATGTATAGTCCCTGGGATTCCAATAAAAAAATCATAGAAGTCCAATGTAGCAGCTGCTTATAAAATGGAAATTAACAGCACACAAATGACTAAAATGTTGAGCTATGGATTTCTTTAAAACAGTACCGGCTCATGATTTCATTAATCATATTTAACCCTCAGAAGCTGTCTTCTTAAGTTTATCTTTTAGGTCTGATGGAAACAGAGACGCGAACAAAGCAAAAAAAAAAGAAAACAAGAAACTTCTTTTCCTGCTGTCATAGTTTTATAGAGCAGAAAGCAAAAGGTTTTGTTTTCTTTGCATGTCCACATGGGTACATCGCAGATTTAGATTTTAAAAACTCTGGTCATCTCACTGAAATTTGAGGAAGTTATAAAAATGTGCAGTTTGTTCATTTGTTAAGACTTTGCTACACCTGCAATTTGCTTTATTGCTATGCTAAATGTGTCTAATATGCTCTAAAATTCATAATCATTTTTTTACTAGTTGGTATTTTTGCTGTACAGTCACTGATATTCTACAATGAACTGCAGTTTTCTCTGGCCTTGCATAAAAATGGACCTTCCTCCAATTGCATGCAAAATACCTTCTTAAATGTGGGGAAACTATGTCAGCGTAGAGAGTTGCTGCTACTTTGGTAGCAGATCTGCCTTTACGTCTTGTTTCAGATTTAGGACATGAAAACTTGTGTTTATGTACATTTATCGTTCACAAATAGCTTCATGAATTTGGTTGAATCAGGTTTTTCTGCCGAACTCCTTCTTTGCTCGAAAAGAGGCACAGATTCACAATTTCTGTTTTAACAAATATCCATGTCAGCATGGAAAGTGCTGACACTTTCCATGCCCTAAACATGTCTGATCTTGTGTTTTATCATATATTAGGTTGCTTGCACACTATCATACATACCAGATGTTAAATATACACACATTTAATTTTATATCATGATAGTGTAAGCAAGCAGTGCTAGGGATGATTCAGTACTTGCAAAACAGAATATGTAAATAACTATTTAATCTTGTTCTGAATAAATTTGGTACATGTACGTTTGACCTATGACATTCACATGCTTAGACGACACACAAAAAAAACCCACTTGCACTTTTTTTCAAAATACAAAAATACAACATTAACATTTTGTCAAGGTTTTCACGTTGTCCTTCTCAGGCTTCACTGATTTGATCTGCCCTCATCAGTACATTAACTCTTTACCCTCTTTCCCAAATTGTGCAAAGTACACTTTAATTCAATGCTGTCCTCCCAGGTGCCAAAATGCTCTCCATTCTTGCTCTCACATCACTGAGGTAAATAACAACCTGTTGTGAATTTGTGAATGTGTGCTTGAGTGCGTGTGCTTGTGTGTGTCAGTGAGTCTGTTAGGGCATTTGACACCACAGGATGATAACAGCCCACTGTTCATCACCATCATCACTCAGCACCGCCACTGCTTTGCTTTCATCATCACACTGAGACCGGGACACCTAGGTTCAGCGTGGTCACAAATCAGAAATACATCACTTTTGTGTGTGTGTTTCTCCACAATCATTATCCTTGTCAGTCTGCCAGTGTACCTGTCACATTACTGTCATAAGCTCCAGCCTCAACAACAGGTTAGTATGTTTGTTTAAGAGACAGTGGGAAGGATGCCCCTTAGGATTTTCTAAATCCTCAGTTCTTTGACTGCAGTTGTTCTTGTGAAAAAGGGAGACAGAAACCCAGTTGGAGTTCAGGGAGGGTGAGGAAGGCAGAGGGAATTTGGCAACACAGAAGAGCCTGACTGATAGTCAAAGAGCAGGAGGCAGGTGTGCAGACTAAGTCAGATGGAGAGGGATTCTGCAGGGCTTGAAGCCATTTTACCTCAAATAAGGCAAGCAGATGGTTACATCAAAACAGTCACTGACCTGAATGATCAAATCGTAACGCTGCTGGAACTGTTTAGCGTTTGAAAACCATTTGTCATGAGCACCTCTTTCAGTGCTGCCCTCTTCTTTCAGCAAAAAATCATGTGAAAAGAAGAGGGCAGCACCTTCTTCTTAACAACCATTGCCTCGACAGTGCTGAATCATTATGCTGCAATTATTTGATCTTTATAGACAAGTACAATAACAGCGTCACATAGTGTACCATTCTACTTTTTCAGTTCAGAAGAAAATTGAGTTGTGTTTTATATGTGTTAGTGAAGCTGGATTAGTGAAGCTGTAACACTATATATATATATATATAAGGGGATAGGTTTGTTCTGTCTTTGAGATACAAGTTACATACAACTTCTTATGTTATAGATATATTTGTATCTATATAATTGTACTTTTTGTTTTAAACATCTCAACATTTTACATTACTGGAGATGATTCATTTAAAATGTTCCTAAATTAAAAATACTTTGCATGCTGGCTTCTAAAGTCAGTGCTGGAAGCACAACAGAAATGCAAAGGGAACGATCTGACAGATTTATTATTGTGTACAAAACATCTCCCTCCTCAGTTTTTTTCTTTTTTTCTCGTCTATCCCAAGGGTTCATTGGGCAATAAATAGATAAACAAGTTATTTATTGCTTCTTTATCAGTGTAAACAAACTAGAAAATGAATACAAAACACTTGACCACAAGTAGACATCTGATCGATGTGTCTTGACCAAATGATTTGGGGTCTCGGCTTTAGGATGCCTCATCTGTTCAGTCTGACCGCTGCTGTTGTTGCTGCTGTTGTCATGGAAGAGACGGTTAGGGAAAGGGTTGATGATTTAGTGCCTTTCTTCTTACACACTCCATGTATATTTGTGTGTGTGTGTGTGTGTGTGTGTGTGTGTGTGCGTGCGTGTGTGCAGCTGCCCTTGAGGCGACTGTGTAAAGCAAGATCCAGTGCTTTTATTTCCTGTCTGATTAATGTTGTGATGTTTGCCTTTGCGCTCACCGTCACATTATAGTAAAGGGGAAAGAATCCAAACTACCGTATGTTGTTTAAGTACAGATTTGTACATCTTTGGTTGTAAGTCAACATGCAGTGATGCTCTAACAAAGCAGACAAAGAATAATTGACTTCCAGTCATCCTCTGACAGAAAAAAATGTTATGAAGAAGGTTCTTGTGTGGTTATTTTATTTTTCTCTTGTATGTTGGAGATCAGATGCATATATGAAATTATAATCATTATAGAGCTTCTGATTTTGAATTGCTCTTTTCATTGGACAATCAGGGTTTATTTCCTACCTTGAGGCATTCAGACATTTTCAGGCACATTTGGCAGATAGTACAAATCAATGTTATGACTTGTAGACATCTGTTATTGAAATTGTATCCACGTATGATACTACTCATATATTAACCTTTTTCTTTTATGTTTGGTTCTACCAGCACAGTGGGATTTTTTTAATGGGGCCTGCTTAAATGCTGGCAGAAGATGAACCAAAGGCAGATAATAGACAACTGATCATTATCACTTGAAGTGCATATTTTACTCAGTTTTGAAGTCACTCTGTGACTGCTGCACTCTTTTGATTCACATATTTGTTGCTGATCAGATGTTTGATAAGAACACACACAAAGCAATCAGCCACACAAAAACAGATTGCTGTACATCCCTGAGCAACTTTTAATCTATGTCTGGGAGCATGTTGCCGTGGTAACATTATTGGAAAAAGCTAAGATTACAGAAACCATGTTGCGTTTCTCTTGCCACACTAAAATTCAAATTTTGAAAATTTACATATCACTTTTTAGAGCCAAATTTAAAACCCAACTGCAAAGATACAAGCAATTTAATTGTTAAAAAATTAAAGCAATGATTAAAATTATTGCTAGCATTTTAGCATCATTGGAACAATTGTTTTGACCCCTAGATATAGGACCTAAAACCATCCTCTGTTTCATTTGTCCCATTTGAAAAGTTCAGAATTGTTTCCCAGCAGTACCATCCTCAAACAGATTTCAAGTCCATTCATAATTTAACTCTAATGGAATAGTTAATGTCTTTGTGTTTGCTTCAATTGCTTTTTTCCAGCCCCTTTTTCCTCTCCTCATTTATACTGCATGAGTATAATACTAACCGAGACTCAATCAGCAATAGAAAATGTATATTTTCAGATGCTGAGGAATTAAACGATTAAGAGATGTATATTTCATGAGGCCTTCTGATGTAGAGAAAGATTGAAAACTCTGCATAAAGACTATGCAAAATGGAAGTTCTGGAATTAATTGTCCTTCAGGAGGTAATTTGGATCAATATTGTGTTTGAAAAGTAGGCCACAAAGCAATTTACTGGAAAACGGGGTTAATGTTGCCTAGACATTTTGTTTAAAATAGAGCTGTCAACGTTAAAGCGTTAACGCATGTGATTAATCTGAAAATGTCAATATGTTAATATTACATAAGACAGATTCATTGATCTACTTTCTAGGTATTTTTACCTAAAAGCCTTTCTTCACGGAGGGTCACCTAGTTCACAGCAGTGTGTTATGGGCTTGACACACAGAGAGCGGCAGTTCTTGTTATGGGCTACATGGCCATTTGCCCAGGGCAGCAACACTAAGGGGTGGGGCGCCCAAAAACTAGAAAATAAAATATATCTCATCTATCAGTTGTCCCCTGAACAAATTTACTGCAACTTGTATGAATGTGTTGTGGAGTAAGTTTCCCTTAGTGTTGAGTACTGGGAAATTACATTACTGGGGCCTTCCTGGGGAAACCATTCCTGGCGATTGTGCCTGTGTGGGTCAATAAGTCGTCTTCCGATTGGAAGGTTGTAGATTCCATTCCAGCTTCCTACTGCCACATATCAATGTGCCTCTGGGCAAGGCACTTAACCCCAAATTGCCTACCGATCTGCATATCGGTGTATAAATGTGTGCGCGTTTGTGAGTGCGATTGGGTGAATGTGACTCAGTGTAAAGAGCTTTGAGTGTCAAAATGACTGGAAAAGCGCTATTTAAGTTTAGTCTATTTACATTTTCCATTCCCGGCGCACCATTCCTGTATGAACCATTTCTGCATGCATATTTATATATCAAGCTTAAAAGTAGGCATTGTGTTCATGGCGCTAAAGTGAGATTAATCTGGTTACATTTTTAAATCAGCAACTTTAGCTTAAACACTGTTTGACTAAAATCAGAATGGCTAAGTTAATCCCCTGTGGAAAAAATGGCAATAATGTAGGCCTAGTATTTTTATTTTTATTTTATTTTTTCGGGAAGACTCCATAGATAGTACTTCTCTTCACACAATGGAGACATCGTAGTTCCTTTTGTACACTGCAAAGTTTAGCACTTAACCTCCATCCTGTAAACTGCAGCCTGTACAAGACTGCAACAGACCTCAATATGTGGTAGAAAACAGATCTCAGCCTGTGTAGCTCGGTCATTAATGGAATTAGAAATCCGAAACCTAAACACATGCACAGCTACACACACATCCGTTTTTTTTTTTTCTTCTTCCGGTCAATGAAATAAGAGTTTCCAGTGCCTTAATGGATCAGGCTTTCATGATTAGCACCTTCGTGGATTTAAAGGCTAAAGTTGGTCGAACTCGGAGGCTAAATGGGAGGAAAGCAAATGGCACATGGTTAATTGTGTGTAACATTCTAAAGAAAATACCACACCTCTACCAATTAGTCAACCCACAGGCTGGTTGACATTTAATTGTATGACTAATTTAGCACTGACTGGAACTTTATTGACTCTAACATAATGGTGCACTCCAGTTCTTCCTTTTTTCTTCTATGTGCAGCATGTTTCATTTTGGCCAGCGCACTGTCACGTTTGACCTATAACTGACCTTGAAATGACCTCTCATTTTCTCCAGCAATCCAGATACTCAAGCTTTTGTTTAATGCATATCATAGAAAGTAAATTCTTGTTCCAAAGCTCAGCTTTCTCACACGTGTTATGAAAATACATTCGTGTTTTAGGAGTCATTCCAATTAAATAGTCAGAAAGATGTAAATAACTAAAATTAACAAGTTTTTTTAATTTAATTTAATATCATTTATAAACCCAGTTAATCTCAACGTTTTCCCAGGAATGATGGTATTCAAATCGGGTGTCATTTGTAACCCTTTGAACTAATGCAGGGGCCAATCATCTCCCCTCACTGTCCATGTGTAATCCAACACTATCACAGTGTTGCATCCCTGCATAATGATGCAGGGATGCATCATTATGTTGTGAAAGTACTACATGAGAGATGATCTGTGAAAAAAATCAAGCTCCTCTGCCTTCTCCCGTACTTCTACCGAAATATGCTGAAATACACCACTGTCCGTCTGAACCAATCAGAGCCAGGAGGAAGGTCTTAGCATTGTCAGTCACGCTCATGCATACCCTGATCAAGTTGCCAGTTTGCTGCACCTTTACTAATGGCGGAGAATCATTACAGGACAACTGTTCATTCACATTCGCGGCAGGGCCCGCTCTTTGGAAGGAGCTGCAGCGTAGCAGACAGCAAGCAGGAGGGTGTGAGCTGTGCATGCACAAGTTTCAAAACACTTCTCATGGCTAAGGTTGGTTGTATTTCTGCAGCTGGCAGTAGGACCACAGGGATAAGATAGAGGAACTTTTTTTTTCCTCTTCCAAAGATTATCGGTCTCATATTATACTGTCATGACGTAGTGACAATTTTACCAAATATAGAAAAAACAATTTTTATAAAAGTTACGTATTTTATCTGCTATTTGCGACATCTGCACTTCTCTTGGCTAGATGTAGTTTCAGCATCTTCACTGGGATTCTGTTTAATTTTTTCCGATCCTTTTTCCATAGGTGCCATCTTTGACGAGTCGGCCCGGAAAGATGATGAAGTTTTTCGTCTCGCTGTGGCAGATCTCAACTTGAACAATGAGATCCTGGAGACAGAAAAGATCACCTTCTCTGTGGAATTTGTTGATGGAAACAACCCTTTCCAGGCTGTTCAAGAAGGTAAGAATAAAATACGGCAAAAAAGTTCTAAAAGGACAATTTCTTCTGCTGTAGAAGGTAGATGACTTTGTACTCGTTTGAACAGGGATAAAAGCTAAACAGTGAAATGTTCAATCCACTCTTCCTTTTTTTTGCTTCAAAACTCCCTATACTATAACATAAACTTTTAAAATTGTCAGAGTATATTTTTTGGGTTTGGGAAAGTCACTCAAAGCTTTTATTTGGATGCTGGACTTAACCACAGTTCATTTGAGTTGACTGAATCACTAGGATCTGTACATTAGAATGATCCATTCACCAGATCTGCTCACCAGATCACATGGTGAATTTGTTCAGAACAGTGCTGATTCATTCAGCGAGCGACTCACATGCTGTTAATCAGCATGAACAGCTCAGGTCCAGATATCCCTTGTTTTGTGCCTCCTGATTTCCCAGCGCACTGTGAATGGATCACATCCTGATTCGCAACTACCTGTGCTGTGGCTCTGTGTCACAGCGTGAATGGATCAGTCCTGTTTCGTGGCTCACTGCGGTGTTCGGACAACGCTGAATGATTTTTTTTTCTTGCTTTAAGACAAGAATGACAGTGATAGTAGCTATAGAAATCTAATAAAAGTTGTTTTTCTGTCACTGCGGGAACGGCTATATCACAGGAGACTGTACCGTTCACGCAGTGTGTGAACAGCACACGTTCTGATTGGCTGTACGGTGAATGTGCTGGTGTGGCTGTGTGTCTCTGATTGGGTAAATCTTTATCATAGTTTGTGAGTCAGTGCTGGTACATCCAACCAGCACACTGACACTGACCCATCTAAACTGCAAAATGAACAAATGAGTGAGTGCTCAGTGTGTTTACTTCAACTGATTCGTTCATTGAACAACACAACACTTACATAACACTACTTTAAATGAAAGTCTTACTTATTACTTATTATAGAAGAATGAACTGTTTAAAGTAACTATCTGATGACATTATTTAAAAATTAATAAATTACTATTACCTCAAGCTTATTTATTCTTTTAGTTTTTCATATTACAATAATTACTCATTACAAAGTTTCGCCTGCAGGTCTCACCAAATGCTGAGTTGCTCAAGATATATTTTTGATCAACCTTTTAGCAAACCCTCAAGTGTGGATGGATTCACAGCATGTAGGAGAAACTAAATTGTTGAGCAGCATGCATGAGCCCTCAGGTAGTGGACCTGTTTATGTCAGTGTGACTGATGGAGATAAAGTAGCATATATTTCACCTTTTTCAAATTAGTTTTTTTATTTTAAAATGTGCAGTGGATGTTTTTCCGATGTTTTTCTTGCTACCACTCACCACATCCAAAGACACTCGTTCTTCTTCTATTCCCTTGCATATCAGACCTGTTAGGCAACAAATAGTTGACTCAGGTAGTTTTAATATTATGGCTGATTTGTGTGTAAATTCAATTCTTTGAAGTATTTAAAAATCTACATTAGATGCTTGACATAAATTTTTTAACCTTTGTTGCATGAAGACACATTTGTGTGTAGAACAGCTTTGCTCTCAAAGTCAGAAAAGTTTATGAACACGCTGCATAGAAAGTCCCAGATGTGAGGATTTCAGCAGATCACTTCTATTTATCACCAACTAAATGTCATGCATTTTTTGATTTTTATATTTGTAAATTGGATAAAATTTGTGCATAATGTTACCTGATAAATCATTTACAATCTGGCATTTTAAAGGTTAATTATTTGATTGATATAACTCGTTGTTTGTAAACTGAACATTAACTCTATGTTAATGTGAATTAACATATAGATAATTCACATTAACTCTGTTTTCTTCAAGGGCTGGATTTACTTACATTCATGAAAGGTTAGGCAGTAATTAGCACTTTGCCTTGCATTCGTGTTTGCTGAAATATCCAGCCATAATTAGCTGCATATTTACAGAGGTGGTAGCTTATTATGTATTCGTCATTTGGGGATCTCTGACACTTTCTTTGTGAAGTAGAGCTGAAGAAGTGTAGGTTGGCTCTGGATTAAGTAGGAGATCACTAAGCTTACAAATAGGAAATGTAATTATGCTGCAGGAAAGATGCAAATCAACAAAATACTCTGGAGTAGTAAGATCTAGTCATGTCTTTCTATCTGGTGTGATGAGGTAAATGAGGGAAAACATGTGATCAAAAGGATTCAGCTGGGCATCTATTGCAATTTGTGTTTTAGTAATCCTTAAACCCACATTTGAACTTCCCATCTCTTATGTTTATAATATTTCTAAACTTCCAGGGCATTGTATTCGTTTTTTTAGCTCATTTTTTCTTTCCCTTCTTTCCTGTGTTCCTGTTCTTCAGAGATGGAGAATATGACACACTGAAATGGTTCTTGCAAAAATCTTTCACGCATAGTAAATCACAAAGTGCAACCTTTCAAATGTGCTAAGTCGTCTACACAGAGGGTCTTCATTTTGACTAAATGGCTCATTTATTTTAGTGACTTCCAGGCACAATCACAGTTCAGTGTTGCTTTCTGTTACATGTGATACATAAAATGTGATATTAATCATAACTGCTACACAGTTACTTTTTATAATAGGGGTGGGGGGTGATGGGAACTGAAAGAAGGATCTCTACAGCTATGCATGGCCTACACCTCTACAAGCTGCTAGTGGTTTGGTGCTTTATGAAGTATTTATTTAGTGAAGATCCAGAAAATCCATTATGTTAAATCTGATGACTACAATGATAAAAAGAAAAAAAGTATAAACTGACCTTGACATTGCTCAACTAAATTTTTATTTGACACAAGACAATTCTGTTTAAATAAACAATTGTCTGCACTCTGTCATACAGCTGCAAACAGAAATATTTAACCTCCCAAAGATTTTTAAATATTTATTAGTTCAAGTTTCTCAAAGCACTATTCTGCTTTTGAGTGACTATTACATAAAACAGAAAACGCATAGCATTGACGAACTCTACACTGAATGTTCATTTGATTCAGTTCTAACGGTATGCATAAATCCCAGCCATAAAGGTATTCAGGGTGAGAACAAATGAGCTTCCTCAAAAGCTGAAAGATGAGAATATTAATTTCCCACCATTTTGTCATAACAGTCAAAGAAACACAAAAATATTCTAAGGGAGTTCAAAACCTATTGGCCAGCTACCTGGCTGGAAGATAGTCCAACAAATCCACAAGGGCTCAAATCATGCAAGACAGCAGTTCTGATCACATCTCCAATCAAACCAAAGTTTGTTTGTCAATAAAACCATAGAACATTCTAGTGTGGCACTATCTTTCACCACATTTTGAATTTTTTTATTTTTTATTTTGGGATAGGATTTAAAGGTTGCAAGTTGAAATGGGGAAATATTCCAGTGATGTAATAAGTGTGTAGCTGCCAAATGAAAACAGTTTTCAGAGGTTGTAAAATAAAATAAAAAAAAGCTCCACAAAGTACTGAAGCTGTGCATGAGCACTGCTGCAAATTAAGAACAACATTTGTAATTTTCATTTCATTTTTCATATATTCGTTTGTCAAAATAACTCAACGTATCAACAAATACATTTAGTGTAACTGGGATTCATGTCATTCGCTGCTATTATCATTCATCCACACCACTGTGTTTGTGCATGCTTGTGCATACAATACATTCTCACCACTGCATGACACATAATTGTGGGTCTGCTCCTGTCACTTACGCTCGCATTTTACTTCCTGCACCATATCCCTTCGTTTTCATGGCTGGCGCAGCCTAGACAGTGCTTGTGGAGCAGGTGGAGCTGTGTGGTGTCTGTCTGTATTCATGTCATTGTGTACCTGCTCATGTCTCCATCGATTAAACCAGTAAGAACCACCTAATTGGATAACAGTCTATGCAAAGGTGGGGGCGAGCAAATGGAAAGCATAAGGAGACCACAGGAGGGAGGGAACTCAATAGTTGTCTTGCCTTATTTTTCATCTTAACTTAGTCTTGACATTCAGCACCACCAGATACGCTTCAGAGCATGCTGCTAAGGACACGTGTGTTGAAGTTGAACGCTTTAGAGTTTCCCTGGTTAACATTTTATTTTTCCTAGCAATAGGTTGTGTTTGAACATATGCCATTGACAGTTAAGCGGAAGTAAGTCTACCCATTAAAACTGCAGATAATTTGCATTTAATTCTAACTTTTGTGAAGCATATTTCATTTTCAAAACCTACACTTACATCACCATGCTGTGGTATGGACGTTTTTGTTGACTGATGCCTATAAATAAAATTTAATGTGGTAAGCATGATCTAGTTCTTTATATTTGCTAAACATAAGATTGCTGGCTGGTGTTTTACTGCTTTGCTCTTTTAAATGTGAAAATTGTTAGTGTCAAAATTAAACTAGTTTTATAGAGAAAAATAAGGTATATTTTCCTACTCTGATAAATCCCATCCACGTTAATGTGACTAAAAATCTAGAAGGGAATGACACCAGTAGAATTTTAAAACTAGATGTTAAAAGGTCCTTGTAAGCATTGTGTACTTGCATCTATCTCAACCAAGTCACGTCTGGTGCTAATTATGAGCAGAGCCTTATAGTCTGACATTTGAACAATGAAAAAACAAAGAATAAAGGTGAGCTTACCAAAAATTCAAAAGACAATCAAAAGGAGCTTCTGCAGGGATAGGAGACACTGGCTGGAAGATAACCCCATCAACAGCAGTCAAGCATTTATGGACTGAGAATGTGTAATGGAAGATTTTTTCTAATGCACTGCTCATCTCTTTTATTTTGGCCTCATTTACATGGAGCTGGTTTTCGGTGACACCATAACATTTTTGTTTTCCAGTCCAGCTGCTCGTTTGCACGTCTCCAGTTATAAGAGTCTCTGACACTGACACTTTTCAAAACCAGGTCTCAGATTGGACATTTTTGGGAACACTCCCCCACAGAGGTGTGAAGAACCTCACAGGTGTGAAAGCAAACGTATGCAGAACGCACGGATGCAGGATTCATTGTACATGTCTCAACGGCAGATGATGTTTAAAAAAACAAAAAAAAAACAAACAAGGTAGAAAGCACTGTTCTGTGTTTGTTACTTAACCTTTTATTTAGCACATCTTCTGACACTGAATATATATGTGTCATAAGACATGAGCTCAGCACCAGGAAGGCGTATTGTAGACAAGCGGAAGCTGACTGGCAATTTGTCCATTCCGGAGAAACGGCTGTTGAGTCCAGGGTCATCGGCCTGCCTCATTCATAACTCGAAAAGTTATGAGCTCCTCAAACAGCACCACAATAGTGGATGAGGCTGCAGAGTCAGGCCTAGTCCCTGTGTGTGCACAAGAACAGGTGGAAAACCCAGGCTGAAGTTAGCAGAACAACCTGAATGCTGACTGTGTAAAGATTATTTACAAGCTACAGCTGATCGCTTATATTCCTCCATGAGGTGAAGGAGTACACTGTGGAAATAAAATGATTCGTGGTTTTCTGCCCCCGTAACCACAACTTTCTGAACCATTTTTTGCTATAATTACAGCAACAATCATTTGGGATTTTCCTCTAGACAACAGGTCACCTAGAGATAAATATTTGTTCCCATTCTTCTTAGCAAAGCCATTCAAGCTCATGTGGATTGGATGGATAATGTCTGTGAACAACTATTTCCAGGTCTTCTTCCACAGATTTTTGACCAGATTCTAAAATGGACGTTATTTGAGGCGTTGACTGAAACAGTCTAACAAGAGCATGCTTTCATCTGAACCAAGAATGAGAGGCTTCGGCCCAGTCTTATATCTCCTGTAGTCTCCACAAGGTTTTCTGAGACGCTTGGCTACATGTGCACACCACATTTTTCAGATTTATAATGTTATTTTTTTATGTTGTGAACATGCACTACTTGTAGTTTGGGTTTGTAATGTGACAAATATGAAAAAGATTTGAGGCTTTGTTGTCTGGAGTATTATTTTTCAATTTAAGGACTGTTTTCTGAGTCATTCTTAACTTTGTTGCTCAAAACTGGCTATTATTATAAAATATTGAAGGATTATTCAACTCTTAAGCAAAGACAGTTATAACATAACAACAATGGGTTTTTTTTCTCAAATTCAACAAAATTCCTTTTCTTCTGTCTACTGCTTTTTTATGCACATTTTACAAGACAGTGACTTGAATTTCTTCTTTGGTCAAGGTCCACAAGCACAGGTGAAGCTTTTTAAAACATGTTATTGTATTTCTGCATTTTCAGTAGAGTATAAATTGATTCTTAGTTGTCAGGCTCAAATTTCATGGAAACTAATATTCATTTACTGAAGAAGAGCGTTATTTATAGAATTTCCTGATGCAGTGCTTTAACCAACTCCCTCTGATGAATCTCTGAGTTGTCATGAATATTTCATTGACATTATTTCATTTAATTTTAATTAACTCAACAAGGATGCAGTGTCCTCCAACTACACGCTGCATTCAAACTTGTCAATTCAGAATAAATGAAGATGTTTACTGGTCCTGGTGAAGTTCATTAAGGAAAAGGATTAATTTGAAGTAATTAAATGATGCACTCCTGGAAAGGTTGGCCTTAAAATTAATAATCCTCTTATGTATGTCTAAGTTGTCCCACTCACTGAATTTTTGAAAATTGAGTTTATTCCTACTTTGTTATATATCTATAGCCATTGGTTACTTTTCTCCATAGTCTTGTGTTGTTAGGCAAGGGAAGTACATCAAAGGGAACAATTAAAAATACAAAGAACAATACAGGTTCTTGTAGAGTTCAATACCACGAGCATAAAAGAAGGGACACTGACTCATACGTGGGGTTTCCTTGAAGACTGTGGTTTTGTGTGTACAGGTTTTTTGTTCTGTATATTTAATAGTCAGTTCCCAGACTATGGCTGGAAGCTGATGAGTCACAGACAGTCACAGATGCTACACGGAACAAACTGGCAAGACGAAATGGCTGTTAAATGAAAGAAACCGCCTTCCTTTACTGCTGATTCAAAATCCAGTTTCGGTACTTATTTTTAAATATTTTAACACATGAAATGGTAATGCAGTTAGAGATCATTGAAATCTTTTTTTTTTTTTTTACATATCTGGACCATCAATTCCATTCAGTCACACAGCAGCTCCCACAACTGCACTTATGTTTAATTTTATCTGAAAATGTTCGCATTATTTAATCTATAATTTCAAATTTGAATTAATTTTTTATCTTACAGAACTTGGCCTTTTTAATGCTTTGTTTCCAAACACATAACTCGGGACATTGAAATCTTATACTGAAGTTATGTTTTGAAGAAGTTGGGCCAGCATTTTGTGCATCATTATAATTTTTTTTGTCTTTCTCTCCATTGTTCCTGGGTATCTTTTACATGTTTGATGAAAATGCATGTTACCATCAGCTGCCATAAAGTATTTGATTTGAGAGACTATTTCAGCCAAAAAGAGCAACAGAGAATACCATGAAGTACCTTTCATGCGTTGGCCTACTTACTTTGTAATAATATATTTAGTTTCCTAAATGTATAACTAAATGAACACGACATTCTTTACTTATTCTTATCCACCAGCATAATCTCTCCTTCTTGCTACTCTGGTCAAGCTAGAATTTCACAGACTTCCTGTTCTTATATCTTTGTCCTTTAAATCAGGTTTTCCTGATCTCTCTCTTCCAATTTACACACTTCATTTTTTTTGTCCCTCACCCTATTAAGTGATGAGTTGAAATAATTCAATTAACCTCCTTACTAATCGAAATTGGGTGCTGGTGGTAGTCAGCAGGGAGTGTCCATGGCAACACTGACATTTTACAAGAGGCAATGTGATGCTATTTTGTGTGTGTCTGCGTGCGTGCATGTGTGCGTGCGTGTGCGTGCACGTGTGTGCGTGCACGTGTGTGCGTGTGTGTGTGTGTGTGTTGTAAGTACAGCAGCTGACAGCTGGGGACAAACCAGATCCAACCAGCCTTTCAGAGCTTTCAATAATGAGTGAATGTGCATGTCTTGTGTGCTCAGTCGGTGTTGGTTCTGCTGATTCGGTGTTAGATAGAAAATTTCATTTGAATGGGAGTCAAAAGAAGATCTCCAAGGAAAGCGTTACTTCCTGCTCCTGCTGAGCATTGACCAGTGGACAAACTGCCTCCTTCTGTATGGCTGCTTGGCAGCCAGCATCCTCTCGAAACAGAAGAATGGCCCTTCACAGTTGAGGAAAACTGTTGTTTTCTGGTTTAGCTTCTCTTTTTGGAGTCCTGCATTCATTGAAGAAAGGCTATTACGTGTTTTCTTTGGAAATGTTAGAAAATTAGCTGGAGTAAGATTACACTGCAAAATGGAAATGGCTGGCAATAAATGATGAGGCATAATCTTTATCCTCAAATCAGAAAGCTGACTGGTAAAATCACAAACTCCCATAATACACACAAAACATGTAAGTTGTGTTAGATAAATACAATGGAGCTTTTATTCATCAGTTACAATTGAAAGTTAAAATGCTAGTTTAGATTACCTAGCTGAATGAGTTAAATCTCATGTAAATTCTTCAATATTTTATTAAAATTTAAGTTAAAATACAAAGTAGAAGTAGCTAACATTTTAGCATAAATTAAGGATTTTCAATCCAATGCTTTAGGTGTTAGAATGTTGAAAGTATAAACCATGTCTGAATCTCATAGGGAAGACTAAAGAGAAATTGAGAACAATCAAAACAGCAATGGCTTAAAAACAATCTAGGATGTGTTGAGAAGCAGTGAAACATTCAGCTACTCTACACCTGTAATCTCTTTTGATAAACTAAAACAGTTAAGAATAAATTTTTAAGGATGCTAATCCAGTTCCTCAACCTGCTATTCTGCTGCAACACCCCTTGCTGTTGTTGGAAAACACAACAGCAAGTTTTCCTATAGTACATTTCTATTCAATTTACAATTACCACTGATATGCTTTTAGGGTTGGCCAATTAAAATATAGCCCTCTCCCAGATTCCAAATACTTTAAGCGGTGCTGATGTTTTTAGCAGCAAGAGGGGCTCCTGAATCAAACTGTGCTCAACATTGCACAGGGTCTGCATGAAGAGCTAAACCCGCTGCACCTGGACATCTCTCTGCTGGATGCAGAGGTTTTAATTCATGAGGGATTAGTAGAGACCAAGCTTTTCCGTTTCCTGACTGTTGAGTTTTTACTTTAGTGAAATGCATAATAGTAAACTTGAGAGATGCAGACTGTGACGGCGTGCGAGGTGGCCAGTGTGTAGCGGTGTGATTGTCGAGCGCTGCCATGTTCGTTCCATGCTCAATGCATCATCTATAGACCCGTCTTTCAGGACTGATTCTGCTCTGTCGGTGAAACGCTGAGTGGAGCAGAGACGCTCCACTCAGCGTTTGCTCCACTAGTTTCAGACATGGGAAACTAGTGTCTGAGAAAAAAAAGTATTAATTTTTTTTTTTATTTGTTGGTTGTTTTTATTATAAATAAACATTTAGCCAGGTGGGGGGCAGGCAGAGACCCTTTCTGTTCAATAGGAGGGGTCCCAGGATTTATCCTTGGGATACTCCACATGTGACTTCTGTCTGAACCAATAAGAAGTTACCAATGTTCACAAAGAAGTACCTGTTTTTTTAGGTAGGATTTGAACCAATGAACTACTGTACCAGGGAGTCTAGCCTAGCTTTCCAGTCGCTTTAATTTTTTTATGGTCCAAAGTGTCAAATGCTGCACTGAAGTCTAACAGAACCAACATTGTTTTTTCCAGTGTGCATCTATGTGGATGCCATTGAACACTTTGACAAGGACGGCCTCAGTGCTGTGGTGAGCACGGAAATAAGACTGAAAGACGTCAAAGTGGATCGTCATTGTTGAGAATCTATTGAACTTTAGAAATTCTGCCTTTTCAATAATTTTGCTGCTAAATTGAAGGTTAGAGATTGGCCTGCAATTCTGCAGTAGTGATTTGTCTGGATTGTTCTTTTTTATAAGTGGCTTGACTACTGCTAGATTTCTTTTTTTAGTCATTTCTTTTTTTAGTCATGGTTCACTGCCTGTTTTTGACAACGTTAGATTCACATTCAGCTATATACATTATTTATTTTTTTTAAACCAGTGGACTAACTGTTTTACATTGGTGGTATTGTGGCGCCAGTAAAGAACAACACATTTAAGACATTTTATCAAATTGTGATAACATTTCCAGCTGTACTACATTTGGTGGCATATTGATTTAGTGTGTTCACCCTGCACTCTGAGGTGATTTGACAGAAACCACAAGTTCCACAGAAGTACAGGATAAACGTGAACGTCAAGAAACGCCTTGATTCTGATGTGCAATTTGTATATGTGGAAGAGATTAGCTTGAGTTCAATTATTTCTCTATATTTTCAGTGTCAAAACTTACATTGTTAGTCTTTGCTGAACATTCCATGGTAAAAACTCTCCAATCTCAATTCACAGTATTTTGAGAATACTATATATTGGTATGAAATGTTAATTCCAACAAATAGTCTAACTTTTAGTGAGCTGTTTAAACTTTGAATAATGTTTCTGATTTAGACACATTTCTCAATTAGACAACATCTAAGTCTGAGCTCCAGCTCCGTGTTTTTATTTAAGCTTTGCCTACAACATTTTTTTTGGCATTCCTCCAATAGGACATGGTGTACTTCTGTCACATACACCATGTCCTGGCAGGCTTTGGCTGATGGAAGCACATCCTGTCTTACTTCATCATATCTTATGATATATAACTCTCATCCAAAATGTCCACATCACATGTATTTATGTCTTGTAGAAAATGAAATGAAACCCCATCTGCAGAAAGTTTACCTGGGAAAGCTTATTGGAAAACTGGTCAAAAATATATAAGAATACCTAGGAGGAATATTGTTAGGTGCAGAACATCTGAAAATTATATTTTAAACTAAAATTAAATTGGATTGTGGTATTTATGGTTGCCTCTGACTGAATTTAGATATTCAACCTTTTTGCACACATTTCAACACTATTTTATCTTTAAATTGTTAATAAATTTAAACCATCAGCTAAAACTGCTAACCAAATTGCCACAGTAAAAAGATAAAGTACTTTTGAAATGGCAGATATGTCTAAATCATGGGGGTGCAGCTGGTTGGGAGATAAGGAAGAAGAGAAAAGAAAGGGTTATCAGGGGTATTTCAACTGTTTTCCAGGCAATTATTAGAACCATTGCTGGCAGTTTCCCCAAAGGATGATTGCACACATGCCCATAATACACACATTCAGAAATACACAAACAACTAAGTGCCAGGGTCAGGCAGGTGAATGAGGGAAGGAGTGAGGTATGAGATTCACTTTAATGAAAGGGCCAGTGCAGTGGCACAAGGTATAGATAAGCCTTTAAAGAGACGGAAAGGAAGAAAAAGATAGACATACGGAGATGAAATCAGAGAACGTGAGGTGCACAAAGAGTAGGAATGGGAAAATGAGATAAGCCTCATCCTCTGTGGTTTAGGGGGAAAATGTGGGATGTATGGGATGTAAAGGTACAGAAGAACTATGCCTGGTAGAACGAGCTGCTTAGTTTGGATTTCACCTTGTAGTGGACCGGTTACCGTCCAGTGTTCAAAGAACAACAAAAATTCACCTAAATGGCATTTGAATTAGCATATGTATAAGTTTGGAGAAAATGAATACATTCAAAATAACTTGCTTAGGCTCAGCAAAAGGAAACACATTTTTAAGAATCCAGATCCAGTCAGTTTACAATGAAACACATTGTATTTACTGTAACCAACAGTAACTCCTGGCACAACTTTTCAGAAAAAATAAAATAAAAAAATTGAATGTTTCTGCTTCTCAGTGCATGAGTCTATATAATTTCTTAGGATTACAATGTATTGCTGAGGATTTGAGGTTTTAATTTAACATGGTATGAAAAATTGCATGGGAACATTTCAAACAAAAAGATGTAGAAGTGGATAAATCTCTGCGGGCAGTTCCTGTCTTTTCCTCCCACTGCCAGGCATGCTCACAGCCACACAGGCATAAAGGACAGTGTTTATAGACAGGAGAAAGCACTTAGTTCCTCCTTCACACCTTTCAGCCATGAGGTCTTCCGAGAGTCAGAAAGAGAGAACAAGAGACGAAAAGAAATACAGAGGAAAGACAAGTTGGAAGAGGCTTAGAGATTTATAGAAATAAAAGTATGTGTGGAAGCTGGTAGGAGAATACTCCTCTCTGGAGATGAGAAAAGATGAAATGAAGCAAAGGGAGATGAGGAAATTGTTTGAATAGGAGGAAAATCTGGAATGCAGGACATGAGGATTGACATATATAAAGAAAGAAGATGGGAAGAAGGCCAGAAGAGAGATTACAAAGCATGAAAGAGACATCAAATGGGAGGAACGTTAGGTCATGGTGGTTTAAGTTAACATGTTCTGCCAGTTAGTGTTGAAATAAGAATTCATAAGTGTAAGCTCATGAATAATGGGTTGAACACATCTAATCTAATCACCATAGTGGAAGAACAGTGAAACATAGGGTCATAGCAGGTCTGGAGCAGGGAGTGGAGAATGAAAGAAAGCTTTAAAATATGCACAAAAGGGAGTGAAATGAAGTCCTTAATACGATGAAAAGGTCTTAAGACCACAACAATTAAATGTTGACGAGATAAACTGAAGTCTACATAGTGAAACACAATTTTTCAAAGCCTAAAAAAACAAGGTAAGAATTAAATTAAAGGGAAGCCGAGATTAAAATGCCGCCTTTTTCCTGTTCCTGTACATTTATGACTCCTTGGTTTCACTTTGCGTATGGGAATGTTCACAGCTTCTATTGATTCATTCACATATTTCGGAATGACCGGATTAGTATCGGGTGAAAACTTAACATAAGAAAGCTTAAATTTTAAATGTAGTTTTGAGAAACAACACTGAGTTTCCACTAATTCATTCATAATTCATCACTCTTCGGTGGAGACCACAAGCACTTACTGGAAGAGGGTTCTTTGCACCCATACTATGTTTGCAGGTAGTTTGTCCTTGGAGGACGCAAGTCACCTTTACTGGCTTTCATAATTCATTTATTTATATACATTTTTGTTTTGCACCCCAGATTTTTTTATTTTCGCATAGCTCGCATCCCACATTGGTTGTTACCCCGGTCTCTACAGCAGATACCACAGTTTCTGTCTTTAAAGTTTTTCAACTACAGTGTATAACACAGAAAGAAAAGGGAAAGAATAATACCATTGACACAGCTAAGACATTTGCTGAGATTATGATTGCTGCATTTACCAATATGCGAAAAATAATCAGATATGTTTCTCCATGAGACAAAATGACCAAAATTAGGTAGAATGCATACATCATTTAGGCATAGCGCTTTGTTGATCAAGTGTCTGCTGTCAAAACAGTCTTGATCCATGGAGCCATGAATTCCTCTAGAGCCCTGGAGTGCCCTGGTGTGCTGTGGTATCTGGCACCAGATATTAGCAGGAGATCTCTTAAATCCTGACAGTCGAAAGGTGGGGTCTCCATAGATCAGATTTGTTTGTCAAACACATCCAACAGACTTGGTCATCTTGAGAGACCAAATACTTGTTATAAACTACAGTAGACAACTGCATGGGGTTATCCAGCAAAAAGAATAAAACACAATTGACTAGTTGCATCAGAGAAGCTAATAATTTTGACCCTGGTAGTTTTTGTTTTAGGGCATGCATTGTAAGGTCAATTGTTTAAAAAAAATAATACTTAACAATAATATGCAATGTTACCAATTTCAGAATAAATTGATAAAAGAAAAAGAAAATCTGTAACTTTGACTTTTAATAAAATAATTTCCACTTTTTCCACAGTTTTTATTAAACTAATACATTTGTGTAAAACAGAGTTTGCAGCCCCAAGGTTTTAAAGAAACAAATAGGTTTATCTTCTGCAAAGATACACCAATTCTTGTGTTATTGTGCAACGCTTGATGCTTAAAAACAGTTTGCAGCTGCCTACGCTTTGTCTAAAAGGAGTCTTGGAAAACCAACTTCAGCTCTAGGTGAATGGCTTAGATGTTGAGTCATAAAACCCACCAACCAGCTCTCACATTGAGCACAGCTTAATTGAATTACACTCTCTACGCAGCTTTGTTCATAGTATGCAAGTTGAAGGAAGATAAAGAAAGTAAGAGAAAGGTAGAGCTATAGTGTGTGTGTTTGTGTGTGTATCCCTAAGGCATTAATACACACAGCGACAGAGCATGTGTATACAGATAATGTTCATTAAAATGTTAAGATTCTCATTAAGATTTGAGCAAAGCATTTTGGCCACCAGTGGGTTAAACAAGCATATCTGTGGAAGGAGTATCTGTGAGTGTGTAAACCCACAATATATCTGACTTTGTTATATTGCTGTATAAATTGATTTGCTGTTGCATAAATCAACAATTTAGGGCATTTTCATGTAAATTATTGGGTCCTCACAGAAAACCCCCCCCATAAATTTTGTGGTTATGTAATGTTTGATATTTTGACAGCTGGGACTTCAAACTCCCAGTCTGGGGAATAACTGCGACACATCACTTTAAATCCTCCTGAATAAAAAATGAAAATTTAATGTCTGGTACTATTCCTAATGGGTTCTTGGGTAGCTAATCTTTCCTGGCAAACATGATAGTTTCTTGAAGTAAGAGGATAAAATAAATCCCTGGGTGTCTTCCATAGTCAGAAAATTCACCCTCAAAGTCATGGACATGACATTTAAGTAACCTTGATTAGCCTCGCCTGAATTTTAAACTGTTTGACTACAGACAAGAAAAAGACCAGTAAATTGATGCTTTTCCTTTTTATGTTGTTGAGCTTGCATAATTCTAGCTGGTGTTCAGTTTTGAAGATGTTTTATTTTGATTGAAGAAATAAAATGTCTAGAGACAAGTACATGTTGCATCAAGGCAGATAGCAAAGCAAAAATGTATGTACCATATGTGTTAACCAAAAATGATCAAATTCCAACATGATTTTGTTTTATAGTTACTGTTTACCCATGTTAGACTATTGTTGACATGCCTCACATTTCAGTAACATGCAACGACACTCGGTTTACAAAATGCATATTTTCCACAACAGCCATTTGCACATCTCATATTGTTAAAATGCATAATTTAATCTTCAGATAAACCAAAAGGCCATAATTTCTTCATGGTCGCTGAAAACTTCTTACATGGCCGTAGCACTTCAGAGACGTCTCTGAACTCGCACATGAATCTCGCTGCCAATACGAAAGTCATGACCAAACAAAAACATTACTCAGTCTCATACTATGCTACACAGATGCTCTGCCTGCACTGCTGAGAATTGAGAACAATGCAGCATGGGATCTGGTTTTAATTTCTTATCAATTTTAATAAAACCTGAACGATAGAAAGGGACATGTTGCTCTGTCATTGTAATGGGCACAAGCTGATGGGAAATGTAATGTTAATTCCAGAATTACAAGAAAAAAGTTTAACTGGAGAGTTTTGCTCATATTCCATAAAATACTTATTCTAAGTGGAAGTATGGAAATTAATTAATTAAATAAATCATTTTTGGTAATTAAGCAGCATAAATTAACATTTACCCCCTTTTTACTTTAATCTGTTAATTTTCAAAAATACCTGTAAAATGTCCAAGGAATATATTGAGCTTTGAAATTCTATGGACTGCAGTATGATTTTGTAAACGTTTAAACTTTTTCATTTTAGTCATTACAGAGGACTCTATTGTTGACACTATGGAGCGATATTAGTACCAAAAAACACCTACCACCCGACATAGTTGGGATATAATTTTTATACATATATTTTTCAATACTTTAACACTTTCGTTCATCCGCTATACAGAATCCAAGTACATAACTCCCATACTTCAATGATGTGGCGGACTGGATAACTTTAGTTAATTTTCTTAGCCAAACACTTGTGGGGGAAAAAAAACTATATGGCAGCAACTTTTGTCGACATAAAAAACATAAACTCAGTATAGTCACAAGCTTTGTTATGTACTTATTATCATAAGATTAAAGACATTGTTGGAAAATGATACTGTACATTATCTGTTCTAGAGTTTGTTTTGACACCTAATGAACAGTCTCGTGTGAGTGGAAAGAAATGAAGATAGAAGCAGCTTACTAATAATTTCTTGTTTGTGTGTATATAGTGTCTGCATAGACAAAAGGACTGACTATGTGAAAAAGTTGTACTTTTTTATATTCTTTGGATGAGGTTAATTAAAAAAATCCAAGGAAACAACAATGGCTGTCTTTCTCAATGTTTAAAAGCTAAAACCAAAATGTTTGTAAGGTAGAAAATGAGTAACGGTTGTGTAATCCAATTGCAACTGACCTCAAATGGATTCAGGGCTCTTATTGTTTTTTTTAAAAAGCAGAGCTTCTACTTTGAGTGAGCCGACTCTAATGCAGAAATGTAATAGGTCTTAGCATGTTATTACTTCAGGCAAGGTTTGTACTATCTATAATTAAAATAAACCTGCAAGTTGAAGCTTTTCTTGTTCTTATGTTACTTGTGGTCTCTCATTGCTGGCATTCAGAGGTCATGAAGATGAAATACGTGGCACAGATGACGACCATAGCGATGCCATTTGTATTTAATATTGCATAGCTGAAAAGACGTCTAGTTGTAAAGTTTGTGTTTTAATGCTTACAGCTGCATGCAGCTTCACGGTGGGTAAAATGTGTCTAGAAATAATAACATGGGGAGAGCTGGAACCTTTTTACTTTAATTATTTGATGGTCAGTTGGAATGACTGGATGAACATTGCTTGGACAGTTGTCTTCTGAAATATTCATCTTGTTCCTTTATCCAGTCTAAAAGGATTGTCCATGACAACCACTTAATAATAAAGTGGTTGTCATGTTGTGATACTCAGATGTGTTGTCTCTTTATTGTCTCTTATCTGGTGGCAAATTGGGTTTTGGTTTCCTGTGGCGTAAGGTTTAAGGAAGTAAATTTGTTAATGGAGAGGACTGTATTTAATTTTACCCCATATCTTTCTGTATGGGCTGTACCGTCATTCACTGTCTTGACAGTGAAGTTTTCTCATTGTATTGCATACAGGATTCTGATTGCTCTAAAACTTGGGTGATAATGTAATGTTTAGAAATAACATTGCTCTTGGTTTTCTGTCTTCCATGAGCTTAAAAATATTTCAAGAATGAGTTCCATAGAATTACTGAGAGTAAAGCAATATGTCGCAAATATCTAGAGAATGAACATGTCTTTTTTCCTGAAAGACATTTCACTTCCAATGTCAGAGGCGTCTTCAGTTTCCCATCCTTTTGGAGGGCTATAGAGGTTCAGTTGTCTTCTATGAAAGCACTCAAAATTGCCATTTCCTGCATGACTGAACATTAGCATAAAAGCAGATGGAGTAGCCATCACAAAGTGCCAGTTATTGAAGACACTGTGGCATTAATGAAATTATGCAGCACTTAGTCAAGAAACAGAAAGTTGTTAAACCCAGAGTCCAATATTAATGCAAAATCAATGTAAAGCTTTGGCACCATATGGCTTTTTTTTCTACATGGAAATAAGTAATTTTCAAAGCAGGAACAGGTAGTTCATATAGTAAATGCCTATGCCATGGTTCCATAAGTAAAGGAATAACAATTCTTCATAAATATTAATAAAAGAAATAAAATAAAAACACACTTTTATTTTGCAACTCAAGGTTAAAGAAAAGCTGATTCTCCGAGTCCCATGTCTTTCTCTCGTTCTCCTTTTACATTGCTGTCTCGCTCTCAGCTTCATGCTTCAGCTTGGAAAGATGGTGTGTACAGCATAATAATGAATTGGTCGCAGCTCCCCTAGGCTGGAGAAAGGGCCCCATTAAACTGCATTAAAACACAATAAGGCTTCTGTATGCATGTGTGTCTGTGCGCTCGCATGTGTGAATAAAAACCAATATGTCTTCTCCACTTGTCTTGTATATCATTCTCACTCTTCATTTCTCATCCATCCACCGTCTGACCCTGTGGCTCTCTTTTCACTATGCTCCCTCATGCCCCTCTGTGCCTTCACCCCCCTGCTGTCGAGCATCCTTCCTCCTTCACATTTCCCCATGCATCTCAACTCTCTACGAGGCTAGCCCCATCTTTTCTCGATCAATCAAATTAATATGCGGCGAATGTTTTGATTTATGAATAATTTTGTTGATGAGTGTTTCCAAATGCAAATGGCCTAAGCATCTCTTTTCGAAAATTGTCTTGACTGCATTATGTGTGAATCGTTGTTGAGATTTGGCTGTATCTCTGCAGGTACATGTTTTGAATCTCACGGGTTGTATGTGCACACCCTGCTTTGTAAGCGTCTTTGTTGAGGCAGATTTATATGTCTGAATGTGGGTGACTTTATTTCCTCTCCTGTGTATTTAAATGGGAAGGGATTAAGAGTCATGAATTATAATTTTCAGGCTTTCCCCTGTGCTTTTGAATGCTCATACTTCTGAAACAGAGAAACGGACTAATGCAGTTCGGCTCAGCACGCACACAACACACCAAACCAGACTTTAAAGTGGAATTCGCATCACCACGGGAAAGAAATAAACAAGAACCCCAAGAGTTAGAAAAAAATATATTTGAATATAAAAAGCTGATTTCTTGAGATCATTCCCTTCATCCCTCTAAACAAATCTGTTATTTCCATTTACTGCTTCGCCTTTGCAATGCATGAGATTATAAGCACTCTTGACAGAATCAAATCAAATCTTTGCTGCATTTACTCATCATGTTGCATTGTGGTTGTTTGTCACATTTAATTTGGATTCTGTGGCAGAGACTGTTAATGACCTCCTCCAGCTAAAGGCATCAGCAAACCAATAACCAAAAAAAAAAAGACATCAAAAAGCACATCTACTCATTTGAGAAGCGATTTGCTCTTATCATTTCAGTGCTTTTTGCTGACGTGTCAGTACAATGCCTAGAGATTTCAGTAAGACTTGTTAGTCACTCCAAGAGCAATGGGTCATGCCAGAGATGCCACAAATGTTTGATTATTGTTTTGGGTGGTGGACAAAGGGTCAAATGTTTGAAGATGGAAATCACCCATAATTACTTCCCTGTGGTAATAATCATAGTGTCTTGTCTTTCTTAAATATAATAATAAGGAGACAAAGTAAGTAAAACAAAACCTCCCAATGTCAAAAAGGTTGGTATCCCACTGTAAATGTTTTTGTAGTGTTTCTGTAATGCCATACTATAAAAAATGATGTATTTTCTCCAAACTTCACCCATTTTTGACTATTAAAATTAGTTAATGGGTAGTTGCAGATTGTAAAAATCAACCAAAGCAAAACTTTGAAGAAATACCAGCATACCTGTGGAGTAGCATATATCAAATATTGAGATTTTTTTTTTTCTTTTATACTTTTGGTTCCTTCAGATTGGTCTCAAAATGGAAAGTGTATCCATTAGTATCTGGACACCCTGAGCCGTCTATGGATTCATTTTTTGCTATTTATTAAATTTGTTTTCACACATAATTGTAGTTCCTCATTTGTTTCTGTCACTCGATACTGTCATTGCTCTGCTTTGTCAAGCTGTGATTAATGGTCCCATCGAGACCAAATATATTAACATTCTTTGACAGTGACTGTGTAGCCAGACATGTTTGAAAGGAAAATTTATGGCCACTTAATCATCATAGTGGTTCACAAGTCTTAATATGGCAACAGATTAACTAGTCAGTTTAAAATTCAAATGTCTTATAAAGTAGTGGTGAAAACTTTAAGCATTTACGTTTAGATCTACATTTTCCTGTTAGATTTCTGAATCTGACTCTGATTAATTTTGACATCTGACAATATTTACGTAAAATTGAAACTGAACATTTTGTTGAAACGTCAGTCACTAATTGGATAATTTCTATATAGAAAATATCCAACCTGGACAACTGGTTCAAAGTCCTGCTGTTTGAAACCTAGTTACAAAAAGTTACTAAATAGATGTTTTTGCATTCCTCTTTAATCAGAATGTAATCAAATCTTGTTTTAAGCTGAACTAAATGGCCTTTAATGGGTTGATGTTAGCTGGGCTCAATGTTCTGCCTTTAAGTATAGAAAGAACTGCTGATAAAATGTGAATTGTGACTTACAGTAAGTGCTCATATTCAAAGCAGAAAAACTAAATCATTCCAATATGATATCTGTAACTTTTATTTATGCACAGAGTAGATCAGAAATATGGAGTAAAACCTGCAAGCAGATATGCTAGTTTTACCTTGCCAACTGCAATTTTAACATTTTAACATTACCTTAAAAACTGTGATGGATGGTACTAATTTAGTTTAACATGCAGGGGATGTTTTCTTGGAGATGGAGAATATTTCCAAATGCTTGAATTTGTCTGTCTTGTGGGGGAAAAGCATATTAGCCTTGTTTCTGCCAGCTGACTGGCAGTGCACATTCAATGGGTGGGTCATACACCAGGGGTTTCCAAGTTTGCTATAGAAAGTAAGTGTAGTGATGAATTTCACACAAGTAATTTATGAATTTCCACATGAGTATGAGACTCTTAGATTTCCCATTCCTGCTGTCGAAGGTATGTGGCGAATTCATAAGAGAAAGAAGTTTATTACGTAATAATTGTACGTTTGAAAAACATGCCTATGGCCAATACAGGAGGATGACATGTCAACTGTAACTTGGTTAATCATCAGACTAAAAATATTGAAATATAAATTAAGAAACATGTTAAGTATCAAGTAAAAATAAGATAAGCAAAGGTACGGAGTATGTTCTCAATTCTACTTTTGTTTTTTTGCAGTAGCTTTGAATTACTGCTCTTTAAATCACTGTGGTGACAAATGTAAAAGTGCACTGCTGTGCCCATTATGCAGCGAGATTTTCAGTTAGTCCAACAACAATTTTCTCTCACAACTCTCCATGGGTTTGCCAAACTGTTACTGAGCATTAGCAAGAAAAATGGGAATAAAAGTTGATTGGCAGTGATTGTAACAACTAGTCTGTAATATATTATAATACATTTGCTTGGATACAGTTATGTTTGACTGACTTTCAACATGCTTTTAATGTTTCTCACTTCACTTTTTGGCTTGGGAGAGGGGGGACCTGTTATGCGTACATTAAATCTACCTTTTTGTCCTGTCTGGATTTGGTGACATGTAAAACTGCAGCTAAAGGAAATTCTTTTGAGAAATCAAAAAGAGGCTTGTAAATATCAAATGAGATTACCAAATTAGGCAGTGAAAATATAATTCCTTTTTTTTTTAACAGTTAAGACATAAGGTTGGCAGTCTATGAATACATGGGAGATTTTTACGTTTGCAAGTGTGAATGGTGTGTTTCCATGTATTGTGTGTGTGCGTGTGACTGTGTGTGTGGTGTTCCTTTTAGCTGAAATCAATTTAAGCTGCCTTGGAGAAATCTCCAGCACTTTATGAAAAACACCAGGCTTAACAAACCATTCCCTCAAGTCTCCGTATTATTGTGTCTGTTTCCAGTTGCCAAGATACCACTTACATATATTGGAGTTGTAGTGTTTTCACGTGGGGTGCTAGGACTATGCAAAATGTAGACCAATAGGTTGGACATTTTTTTATATGCAACATTATTAGGTAATATTAATCAACTTGATTTCTTTCGTTATCAGAGTAGCTAAATGCGAAGTTTTGCTTAAGACCTCTGTTACTCCCTACTTTGCATTAACAGACTGGGACAAAATTCAGAATTGCTTTATAAATGTATTAAATAAATCCCTTTAGTGGAAATTTAATTAATGATTATTATGTTTTTATTGATCCTACAGAAAGATTTGCATATTTTTGTGCTGCAAAACAGAAATGTTTCCTTCTGCCCATGTGGCACTGAAAGAAAAAGGGAAGCACATTTTGTGGTCAGTATTAACTACAGTTATTTGTTTTACAACACTTTTGAATGAGGCTTTCAAGATTCTTGATACTGATTCTGAAATCTCATTCTAAAACAGACGAGCTGCTGTGTTTAAGCAATGCTCAAGGATTCCAAAGTATGCCAAAATTATATGTCCAACACCATTACTCCTCCACCAGCCATTAAAACATTGAGGTACGGCAGGATGCATCCATACCTTCATGTTTGTTAATGCCAAATTCTGACTGTACAATCTGAATTTTGACATTTTAGTTGCATCAAACCAAGAAACCATTCTAATCTATCTCCAATCTATTGCATTTTCATTTTGCCAAGTGTCCCTACAGCTTCATGTTTTTAGCTGACAGAGTGACACCCAGCATGGTCTTCTACTGATGTACATGCTTAAATAGTATTCACTTAATGTGGTTGTAATGGGTGATTATTTAGTACTGTTGCCTTTCTTTTATATGGAAGTAAAAGGAACAGAAAATTACATTTTCAAAGATCACTGCAGTCTGAAAAAGCCATTGTTTTAGGACTGCAAAATATTTGGAAAAAACAGTATTGAGATTCAGCTTTTCACCCTTGCAGGGTGAATATTAATTGTTATGTTTTCATCAGTCTTTTTCTTGTTTTCCATCATCACAATTTCATGTCATCACTACATTTTGTTTATTTTGGTGAAGAAAATATAAATCATTTTATTCACAAAAGAGGAGTGGAAGTCGTACCAACAGACCAAATATATACTTTCTTTGCATTTGAAATATAACATCCTACAAGATATTGCATTCCATGAGTTTTTAGCTATTGTGATGTTGCAAAAAATGGATATTGGGATGACAATATTCATAAGAAATACAATTTATGATCTTAAACACTTCTGTTTTTTTTTTTTACATTTTCCATTCATAAGAATTCAATTCAATTCAGATGTGTTTGTATCCCAAATGGACAATTGGTTTTACAGCAAGAATAAAAAAGACAAAGTGCTAAAAGGGTTAAAAAATAAAATAAAAATAAAAAACAACGAAACACACCAGAAGGACATGAAATTCATGAGAAGGAATTACAAATTTTCAAGAACTTGCTTTTAGTTCCATCATCCATTCTGGACTAATTACAAAGTTCAATGAAATGCAAGCTGTAAAACTTGATTGGAATACAAAACGTTCAGTCTCATATTCACATATTCACACACTGATGGTGGCCAGCTACTATATATGGTAGCCAACGCTGCCATATACTGCCCCAGGGCAGTATGCAAGGTGCAGAGCTTGCAGGGAATAATGCATCCACCTGTCCCCCAATGCACTCCAAAATGAATGCATTTTGTGTGTGTTAGAGTTTTAATTTAAAAAAAACATAATTAAAAAGACGGTTCAATGGAGAGATTGCTTTGCTGCCAAGCCCAGAGGCATATTTGATTTAAGGAAAATACCTCTTTTGAAGCTTTCCACCAACTTCTTTCTGAGGTCGCACTGATCTCATCAAACTTTAAGACAAATAGACTGACTGATCAGAAAACTACACTTAACACAGGCTTTTACCTGGCGGAGTCACAAAAAAAGTCAACACTGACAATCTGATCCCACTTATTTTCTCTCAGCAGCTTTCCCCTGAGTGGTTCTGATGTATGTGTGACAGATGTGTTCCCTTCACCCCTTCTCCTGTTCTCTATTTCTCTCTCAACTCATTAGCTAATTCACAAATCAATACCAACGGAACTACGATACGTTTTATCTTTAGTACAAATCAATACTAAGACCACTTTTAACTCTTACTTTTTTTTTTTTTTGTACCTCAGTGTCAGTGATGCACATTGCTGGATGCATTTCCTTTTATCTCTCTGTGCGCCCTTACCCATTTTCTTTATAGGTATCTGAGGAAAGCCTGAAGAAAATTCTTCAAATTTGGGGTCAGCATTCATTTAAAAGTGATTAGATTTAAGTCATCAGAGGGTCAAGATCACTCTGACATCGAATCTTTTCCATTTTTTAATCACAGCCGTTCAGCAGTGCCCGGAGGAAGTTTTATGACATCTGGTGCAAGCGTTCGGTTAACATCGGCGATGAATTGATGATAAATTGGTGATCAAAGTCACGGTGACCTCACAAAACAAGTTTCTGCCCATAACTCAGTAGTCCATATGCTAATTCAGAGAGAACTGCACACAGATGTCTACCAGACTAAAATTATGTAGGGATGAAATTTTTATGTTCAAAAGGTCAATGTTCCTCTTTTCTGTGACGTCTTAATTTCCAGCAAAAACTCTTCCATTATTTAACACCATAAATCTAGAAGCGAAGTAGAGGATGATACAATTTGCTCAATGACACACATGCATTCAATACAGCATTTTTTCTACTTTTGTATTTTCTGAACATTCAATCTTCCCTTTCTCTTCATGGCTTATTTCAAATAGAGAAAAAGAAATGAAATAATTTGTGTTTTCATTCATATTATTGTTTGTTTGTTTTTTTCCCCTTCCTACATAACCCTAATGTTACATATTTAATGTCCCAGCAAGAACTCATGAGGTGGGACATTTGGTCTACATGTTTGGCCTGCGAAGGAAAGCATGGAGTTAAAGTGAGATATTTCTTGGCTCTGATATCAGACACCCACAGTGATCAAAGTTTCATGTGTGTCTCATTAGCAGGATCACAGCTTTGTTTGTATATCTGCATGTGAAATATTTAAAATGGAGGACTCTCCAAAAATAAAAACTTTTTAAGACATTGACCGAGAACGAATACATACACACAATCGTGTTCTGTTTAAAACTTGGGATGCATTGGATTCATTTTAAAGCCTTTTTAGGGAGGCATTTTTTTACGAACGTCTATTTTCTTGTCACAAAGTGTTAATTATTTTTATGGCTTCTAGCGTATAAGAACAAGCAGATAAATTATTAAACTTTTGCTATAAATAAATCTGTGCTACTTGAGAACAAAAATGAAAACACAGATGAAAGTTAAGTAAGGAATTCACTTCACATTGAACATAACTTTAAAACTTAAAGTTTAAGACGTGCCAAAAATGGTTCTGAAAATATATAAAAATACTAATTAAATTCAGAAACATTTTTGGTGTTAGATAAAATGTCCTGTGTATGCCTTTGAATCTATAAATTAACTAGCAAATCGGTTACATTTATATTGCTATGTTCAAAAGATTTGTAGGGTGAAACACTGATAATCCTATTAATGCAGGACCAGTACAGGGAAACGGAGTAATCTCTCCTTGACGCCGTGTGTAACTGTTTGACCTTTCCTCACCACCTGCTCCCTCCTAGCGTCAGTGTTTTGTACCCAGCTGGCAACGATTCAGGATGTATCTGGCAAGCGCCCTGTCTCTCTTCCTGAAATTCAGATCCTGCCTTCTCTTACAAAGAGGTCAATCCATTTGCCCTATGCCGCTCATGTTCATGGAAGGTTGTAGAGTCAGGTGGTGTCATTTATTTATTTTTTTATCTACAGGCATTTACTTCTCTTCCAAGTTCATTGTCACCTTTACAGAACCGTTGCGTTTGTTGTAGTGTGTGCAAACTTACAGGGATAGTTTTTAAGCTGAGGTTATGTGAAATTATCAGTCATCTTTTCTCTTGCCAGTCGTACAAAATTGTTATGCTGTCGTGACTTTGTAGAAACATAGATAAATCCACAGGGTGGTGGGATGTTAACATTTGGTCAGATAAACCATCGTTCCATCTGACGGTAGTCGTTAAAACATATCAAAGTACAGCCTGTGACAGCCGCGTTGAGGACTAAGGCCTCCATACGTGGGTCATGTTTTGCCCCTGTTCCACTGCCGCCCCCCAAGCTCTGGATCTTTGAGGGCTGGAAACCAATCACTCTTAAATTTTGGCTCTCTCCAAAGATTATCCACTGGCCTCAGTTCCATACTTAGACTGGACCTCCTCAGATGTACTTTTTTTTTCATCACAACTAAGTTATATTTTGCTATTTTTTTCTCTCTTTTTTTGCATTTCTGCTCATGGTTTGATGCTGTGTATATATAACAAAGGAAATAAGTCTTGTTTTGTTAAATATTGCCATGCTTAGTCAAGTTTCACATCCAAGCACAATTTAATAAATCTTATAGTCCACTGGAGCATTTTTAAGCTATTTTTTTATTTCTGCCAAAAACTATTTTTTACCTAAATAATACTTATATTCTTTTTACTGTTGAGGTGCTGAATTCCAGAAATCCGCACCTTCTGCATCATTGCAATGCAATGCACAAATATTCTGCTTTATGCAGTTGTCAGTTTTTTTGCACAGCTTAACGGGCAACTTTCAGAAACAACCTCCTTTTGGCCCAGTTACATTTTTCTGTTAAATTATGATCATACATTGTCTGTCAAGAGCATAGTGTCACAATACAGTGTGACTAAATTTGCTTACAAGTCAATTGATTCCTTTTAAATCTATTTCTTGAGTTAACTCAACCAGCTTGTGAATTGCAAATCTTTGATATGTGTGCATCAGTGATATGAAAGCATTTCATTTTCAGTCTAATTCATCCTGATCACCATGAAGAGATACGACATATTGCAAAAAGAGGGCAAGATAATGTTAGCTGTTCTCTTGAATCCCAAAAATATCGTTCGTATGCCCTGTCAAAAATAATCAGTTAAAATGTTTGATGGTTAATTTTGACAATATATTTTCCTTGACGTCTTTAGTTCATATTTAAAAAAGATGTACTCTTTGCAGAGTGAACAAGTGATTCAAGCTACTAAGCCAGCCAGGTTGAGGCAACAGCATTGTCTGTCTTTAGCACATTTACCAACACACACCTGCATGTTTAAAGTACTAAAGTGTTTAGTCAAACTGCTCTGTGTTTAGCATTTGTTGTCTCATGATTGTTGTTTAAATCTTTCACCTCTGTGTTTACACCTTATATGCTCTGACAGCATTGGGTGCAATATGACCAACAGACTCGCTGCTTTTAGTTTTCATCACACTGGCAAAGGTTGAATTGCTTACGCTTTCTCTGTGTGTGCCTGGTGGCTTCCTTTCAGGAACCACAGATAAATGCAGAGAGGTCTTAACCTTCTATGCTGACATGCATCCATGCCCTTACTCAGTGATAGGCTGGCACACAGCAGCACCTCTTTGGCAGTGGTTAAGCTGTTTGCATCACGTTGAGATACAGCTTTCCTGTCTCTCCGCAGTGCTGCACTTGCCATGTGCTGGTCTGGCACATATTGGCCTCTTCTTGGCAGAGGTTGCATGATAACTTCTTCCCATGGGGCTTCTTGTTTGGCATAATATTGGATTGGGTTTTATCAACACATCACTGGCTTGATAACCTCACTGTCTGTTATTCAATAGCTCACTCCTTACAGACTCTTATCTGGGGCAAATTTCCAAAAAAAGGGAAAAGTGGTTCTCAGTTTTAGAATTCTTTGGACAGTTGTGGTTAAAAAGTGTAGAAACTTTGATGCAACATAGAGTAGGTAGGTATGTAAATAATTACAATTTTGTAATGACTGTAACAACATTACAGCCCAACTCAGTTTAATGTTATTCACTTACCCTTCTTTTTTTTTTACTACAACTTTACCTGTATTTGTTGTCCTCTGATAACCAGATCTCGGATGTTTCATTTGGACATCAAGAGTCTGCTTGATGAGACCAGCAGCACATGCCTTGGTTTTATTCATTCAAAAGTAATTATCTTTTTAAATGTTGTTCTCATTACTTTTCTCATGTTTTTGTAGCTTAAGTGTATGCCTAAAATTCTAATACTGTACTCTTCTGGGTGATGGGAAAATATTAGGCCATTCATTCACTTCTATTGCTCCCAAGCCAAGTTGGTATTTGAGTCACTGACCAAGCTTGTGGGTGCAGTTCATTGCAAATGGCATTTCTTTGGCTGTAAATCAACAACCCACTCTGTCTTTTGCATGGGCAATGCCTTTATCGGTTGCTCTCTGAGTGCGAGGGTGCCCGCTGTACCAGATGATGCCCTGCAGGTTAGTGGATTTGGCAGCTACTTTTTGTTGATTCACTGATTTGACGCCGTTTTGTCCTGAGCTGTCTATATGCGTCTGTGTGCCCATCAGGGTCAACGAGCAAAAAGCTCTTACTTTCAGCTCTCCTATTCCCTTTTGTTTGTTCTGCATGAGTCTTCATGGCTCACGGTTCTATGTCTCTCTTTTCAGTGTGCTTGTGGTGTCTTCTTTTTCTTCTTTTTATCTTATTCTGTCATTCATGTTCTGAGCTTTCACTTTTCATTTCTGAGTCCTTCTGCATCTCACCAGATTTATCTCTCCTCCCTATTTTTGTTCAACTGTGCTATGTTTATTCGCTCCTACTGACTTCCCTGCTGTCATTTCTGTCTTTTGGCCTTTTGCGCTCTAAGATCTTGTTTTATCTTAGCTGTCTATATGGTGGGCTGACAGACAAAGAAACACAGACACACATGGGGCGACACTAAATGCATACTTACTTATTTAGTTGCAGTTTTTCATAGACGCAACAATGTGCAGTTTTCTTCTTAATAGATTTATTGGGTTGAGCATAAATACATTTTATGTGAATTGTGAATTAAGAGTAATCTTCACCAAAACTACAAATGTAAGATCTTAATTCTGCCTCTAGAAAAGTAGGGGAGTTCGAACCTTGGTCTGTCTTTAGAGTTGGGATCAATCCACTCAATAAAATGACATGACATGCAAATAAACAGATATTTCATGTATAATAATATTTTTTTTTTTTTTAGATTATTTATTGGTGTGAGTGCAGTCAGTGTGTTGTAGAGGGAGCAGTTTGCTGCTTAGCAAAGACATCCGCTACTTTTTTGCGTGTGCAGAAAAAGTTATGTTGGATTGTTACAGTAATAAGTGAGGAGAAGAAAAAAATTACCTTCAGCATCAAAAGGAAGGCTTAATAAAAACAAGCTTGTACTTCTATAGACTCTAAAGAAACACTTTTCACTACATCCAGCTATTCACACATTCATTCACACATTCATAAGGTGACGTCGGTAAGATACGTTGTAGTGCCAGCTGCCCTGGGCCAGTCTGACCGAATCGAGGCTACCATGCACCAGCACCACCAGGTTCTCTGACCTCCACCAGCAGGTAAAATGGGTGACGTGTCCTGCTCAAGGACACAACCAAGAAAGACTAAGAGGGAATTCAAACAGGCAACCCAGCTGCAGGACAAACTCCTTCCGCCTTCTCCATTTTGTTATGGTCTGGCTCTTAAATCACAACAAATGCAAGGGAAGCCATGCACAGGATAACTTAAAAGGGAATTTATTTAACAAAAAGCATAACTGATTAGGGAAGAAAGGGAGAAAGTGGAGAGAGTGGCAGGGAGACAGAAAGAATGAGCTGCTTAGTCAGAGAAAGTGGTGCATCTTAAGGTGGATCTGACGTCATCTGGAAACACTGGCCAGCTGCCTCCACTTCCAATCAGCACCAATTAAGGAGTCCACAACATGGATGTCAGAGACCCAGAGGAAAAGGCCTTGGGCCGTAACAATCTTCACCCATTGCTTTTAATCACTTTTAATCACTAATTTACTTCCTTCCTTTGATGATATTGATTGTAGCACAATTTTAAAACCTCCGAAACTATTTAGAGGATGGGGTGATTTCCTTATAACCTTATAACCTCAACTAGTGTATTTTCCCCAAAGAAATCAAAAATCACAGTTTTCTCAGGAATGCATGCTTTGTTCTTCTTTTTCTCCATATGTGGTCTGCTGACTTGTTCCTGCATTTGCGAGCTACAATTGTTAGTTGTCAATCTGTTCAGATCCTTTGGGACCAATCGGTTTTTACTGGTCCCCAAAGATGGGGCCCTGTTGTGCTCAAGAACAGAAGCAGCGCACTGAATTGTTGAACATTTTAATGAGACCATCCCAAAATGACATGTCGCATGTGCATAATCAATACCAAAACTGAAGCAACGTGCTAGAATTTATAGGCATTTTTGTGATCAAAAAGAGTCAAAAGTTTAACCTCATTTGTCTACATCCTTTGATGTCAAGGACAAGCTACTATGACCGAATCTTAATGCCAGAAATAAATGTCATTACCGCCTTGAGATGGAGAAAACAGACCCTCTCAGCCCCAACTCCTTCCCTGAAAATAAAACAAATAAAGAAAAAAACTACTCTTATACATTTTGTAGTTGTGTGTGGCTCTAATTAGAATATGGCTGCCTTTTGAATGAGTCAATCTATGCAGCCTATCATTTAATTCCTCTTGTTGTGAATCAACAGCCTTCAGAAGCTAAAACCATGGCAACAGCCTTTGCAGCTCTAACTATGGGATTGCTGTCTCACTTTGACATCACTCTGAAAGCCACACATTGGCAGACTGATACACCACAAATGTGTATGTGTGGATCTGAGTTTCTTCACAAAACAGCAGCTTGACAGCCTCTTTAAGCCTGTTAAAGAAACATGTTTAGTTTTTCATAGAGTAGTGTCCATGTTCTGAGTTGAAACTGACTTCTGTCATTCATGAGTGTTATAGTCAGGCAGTGTTAAAATCTCTAAACCTCATCAAAAGAGGTCTTTGCCCTTCCTCAGATGCATACAAATACTCTTTTGAATGGATCCAAAATCATTTGAAGATGAAACAAGCACACCAGTTTTTTTTTAAAGATGAATTGGATTTAGTTGAAAGTTGATATACTTTTATTTGCAATTTTCTTGACACATTTTTAGTTTCCAAATGTGGAACAACGGTTAACAAAACATGATTAACATAAGTAAATAAACAGGAAATGTATTTATCCACCTGGATCGCTGTCTAGTTTAGTACTTTGGCTTTGTGTCAGTCAATGCCATGGAAATATACTTTTTAGAACATGCCACATATAATTATGGTCAGAAAATTTACAGAAACATATATTTTTTTAAAAATTCAAATCTATTGCTCCACATTCCCCCATTGTTTTGTAGCCTAAATGTTGTGACGTCACAATAGATAAACATTGCATAACAGTTATAACTTAGTAATAAGTTGATGCAGTGAAAATATTTGCAACATGCAAATGTCTTGAACTTTGTATAGTTGCTAGAGATTTGTCGACTGCACACCCACAATGTGAATTTCCTGTCTCCTCTTATCTCAGTGGAACTCTATTAGATTAAGATCTGGTGACCGTCATAATATGAATTTATGTTCAAGAAATCATTTTGAGATTATTTGTCAGCAACAACACGCAGTAAGCTGCTGTGTTCAAGCAATGATGAATTGGTGGGAGCTCAAAGTGTGCTGAGAAAAATTTCCCCACACTACTATGCCACCACTACATGCTTAAACAGTTGATACAAAGCAGAAAGAATCAATGCTGTCATGTTTTTTATGCCACATTCTGTCTTCTTTCAGGTTCTGTTCAAACCATAATGGTTGGTGTGAAATATCTACCATTAATTTAAGTTGATGAGACCAGTTTTTCTAACAGATGCAATTTCTTCATATTGTAGTTTGCATGTAGAATGTAATGTAATGAGAATATTAATTTCAAAATTAAATTAACATACCTACCTGGCTTGTAAATTAGTTTTCTTGCGTGACAAGATTTGATAAAACAGAAATAACCAAAGCTAGTTATGTGTCCATAGCAACAGCAATAACAACCAAGCCAACTGAAATGTTTGAAAGGTGTGAGACATAACAAATAGAGAATAAAAACAGAGTTAACAGGTGTGTAATGTGAAAGCCCTGTGATTGCTGTCTGAGTATTACCTTTATGGATATAAGTAAGCAGGTGTCTCATAGGTTCACATATGCTTATCCACACACTCCATCTCATTCTCCATCTTGCCCATTAGAGACATATTGTATGCCTACACACACATTGGCACAAACACACACAAATGCACATGCACCATGAGTCATTTGAATATGCCTGCATAATGTGTTTGCATTTCATTCCACGCAGGAACCATTTAGAAATTAAAGTTCTCTCACTGAACTGGCCACCAAAACAAAGTGCTGACCTACACACCTGACTCACACATTTGGTGTGATGTACAGTGGTGTGATTTCCAGGTTTTTTTGCATGTTTGTCACACCTCAGTGTTCAAAAAATACATTTTTGCACCACTATTATTGTCTCCTTATTAAGGGAAGCAACAATTAGTAGTCATGGAAGTCTCTAGATACAGCTGAGTGACATCATCAACCAAATTATGTAATTGGCTACTTGCATGTGCCTGTAATGGACAATGTTAGAGATGAATGATATGATGAGTTGTGTACACACCACTGTATATTGTCAGTGCCTTCATTGACACTTCAATGAAGACACTGAATAGAAAAATGGCAAAATAGAAAAATGAAGAGATTGTCAGAGATTTTGGTCGTAAATCATGTTAGTGATGACTATCATTCTGGGGGGAAGGGTGATCCTAATCACTCTTCTTTCTTTTAAATTTAAAATCGTCAATGTTTTCAGATTCTGTCTAATCCATAACTGCAGGGAGAAAATCAAATGGTTCACCAGGCTGTCAAGCTTTGGACACCTGGCTCTCCCATCCTTGCGACTCCCATGGCATGGATTTTTCATAAAAATGTTGTGTTTTTGTGATGAGACACAACTTTTAGGGCCAGATGGGCTCCACTTAAACAGTTGTGGCAGTCATCTGCTATCCTGGAACATATCATAGGACATTCTACACTAGAGACTGAATTACATGCTGCCCAATAGTCATTACTACGATAACCCACCTGCTGACTGCACCGATGGTTACTGGTCCCATCATCTCCATCTCAGTCATAATAGATTTACTTGCTTTGTAAGAGTTCAGATAAACCATTTGTGGTTATTTGAAAATGTATTGCTAGTGGAGGAAATCAGAGAAACTGAAAGTATCAATGTAAATCTATCTGGGCACCGGATAATTGTTTTTGTTTTATAATCTCATATCAATTCAAAATCATTTTCACTTCACAGATAAAACAATTATTGCTGGCTCTATTACTTTCTATTTAAAAAAGGACACATTTTCAGTAGTGTTTGTAATAATAATCTTGAGGAACAAAACAATGCTCGTTTTGTTTGCATAAATATTTTACAAGTCATAAACTGTGTCATCTTTGCACAGTAGTTCAGTCCTGGTTTGACAAATCTATAAATTAAAGCTTATTTTGTGCTACCAAATCTGCGGAAATCGTAACACTCCATTATGTGTCTTTAGAAATTAACAAAAAGTTTTTTTTAAGTATCTTGGTTCAATGTAGAAGTATCTTTTTAAACTTTTGTTACTCCAAATATGTTTACCATATCATGGCAGCTTTATCTCATAAGAAAATGTGACATTATCTCTTAGGGCATCACCAATTGTAAGCTTACAAGCAGACGCCAAGATTAAAGTGGTTCGTAGGAAATATTTACCCATTTTTTGCAATTTTTACAGCCCTTTTATATCTCTTTTCTTTTTCTTTATAGATCATCCAAAATGTTTTTGTAAGATTACTGTCAACCAGCCTCATAGCAAGAAACACTATTACTGTCTCCTTATTAAGGGAAGCAACGATTAGTAGTCATGGAAGTCTCTAGATACAGCTGAGTGACATCATCAACCAAATTATGTAATTGGCTACTTGTGTGTGCCTGTAATGGACAATGTTAGAGATGAATGATATGATGAGTGAGCATAAAATTGAATAAATAGGATTACAATTGTAGATAGTTTTTAATATAAATTTATGGGTGTGTAATTTATTTTCTTTCCAAATAAAGATTTAGTTCCCGTATTTCCTAACTCTGACATGAACATAAATTAACCCTAACCCTAACATATTAAACTATGTTTTGATAGCTTTTCTGTGATGCATTTGAGTTTAAAAAAATATGTTTAAATGTGGTTCCGATTCATACAAAACGTGACATAATCACTTGGTTAACTTGGAAGAAAATGGCACCTATAGCATCATTACCTTATCCTGGTCAACTATAGAGGTTCTATTCTCCGAGGCCATACAAATAATTAGTATTTTGTTATATTTTGAGGGAAAATTTCACAACCTACAAAATGGAGTAATTTTCTATAGTCTATTGTGATAGAATGTGGTATAATAATTTTATTTAACTCATACACAGAGAAATGTTTCCTAATATTTGCTTTGACCTGTGTTCATAAGATTTTATTATAGATTTCCAGAAAGGGAATCTGATTCAAAATAATGTTTCATAAAAACGTTTACTACAGATTTGATCTCCAGGTAAAGTCTGAATATATTTACAAGCTTTTATTCCACTAATTCATAAAAATAAAAAATAACTTTGAGCCACATTAAATATGGTTTATGTTCATGGGTATAAAATGATATATTTGCTGCTATGAATGTTTGGATACAAAAACAGGCTATGAGTTCAAGAAATGGACCAGAAATATTCCGAAACACAAGCAACAAGGTGTCAATCCTTGCTTAGTTTTTTTTTTGGGGAGAACTCGCGTGCGGACAAAAACTGTATAGCATTTTGCAAACTGTCTTCACTTTAAGGAGAAATATTAAAAATTTTTGATATTACAAGATTTTGTGCAGTCACATCTCATTATGCACCTGTCGGTTAGTATTAAATAGCTATTATGTTTTGTAATTTGCGGACTGTTTAACATCACTGTAAATCCAGACTAATTTTGTTTTAGATTTATTTTTATCCTATTTCATCTTTTTTTGTTGTTATTTTGTATTCCTGTTGAGAGACCATCAATGGGGCTCAGAGCGAGAGCAAAACAGGGAAAGACTGAATAACATTCTCCTTTTTATGGAATCACCAGGATGCTTCCTGTGGTTTTCGTATCTTTGGATACACTTTGTGTTTGTGCATGCGTGTGTACGTGTGTGTCACATTTGCGTGCTTCCTGTAGTTTTCATCCTTTGTTTTATGTCAGCAGGGTACCCTTAGTGAAAGGCTCCTGTGTATCTACTGCCAAATGACAGACGTTCCCCACATTCTCAGATCTTTTTCAAAAGCCAAAGTCAGCAGCCATACTTGTAATTAAATGGCCTACATGTCTTTGTAATATTTCATCTATCAGAAATGCATATTTAGCTTTACGTAAATTAGATTGAATGAATTCGTATCCATGGGTTTTGTTTAGGTTGATTAGAACATTAGATTTTATATTGTTGGTTTTTTAATCTATTACATTTGGCTTCTCTTGTCTTTCATTTAACACCTTCTTAACTTATTGTCTTATTTTTTTTTGAAGACTGTGATTCTTACTCATCTGTTCTCTTTTCTTCTAACCAGTTCACCACTTTCTATTGCAGACACTGATTATGTTATTTTTTCAGTTAAGTTCTTTGTACTGCCATTAATTCTGTTGAGCAGTTTTTTTTTTAGCAATCTTTTACTTTAGATTACTTTTAGCACAATTGTCAAAGTTAATTTACTAGTACAGTGTGTTAAATGTTGAAAATTCCAGTCCTTATATTACATGAACAAGTTGTAGGAGAACAGTAATTAGCCCAAGCGGTTGGCGATTTGGATGGCTGGTGTTTCAATGTGGAAGCAGGAAGACTCAACAGTCCACTGCACATGCTACCATTTTACTCTGAAATATGGTTAGTAAATCTGATTAAAGAAATAGCTATGTAATTTCTACAAAGTAGTAAAAATCAATGAGGCAGCCAGTCCCCGCTTATATAGTGTTATGAGGAAGGGGATAAAAATGTTCCGGCTCTAAGGGGGTTTAGGTCTGTCCTTATTCTAGAGACCCTTCATGAGGAAAGAATGGTTCTGCTCTGTTTTTCTCTTGCAGACAATAATTCTGTTTAAAAAGCAGTATTAGCCACAGTTACAGGAAAAAAAGAAAAAAAAATCTGTGGCCATCTGACTCAATCTTTTTTTTTTTCCATAAATCTGCACTGCATTTGTTCATTTAAACTGGATTGTTCTACGTTGAAAATAGATCTTTATTCTGATGTGAGAATACTTAAAAATTGAGCCTATCATCATACGTTATTTGGTATAGACCCTTTAAATAGACAGACTGACTGACTGACCACAAGCACACAGGTACCTTTAATGCTAGTTAGCTCTCACCTTAGTTTAACATTTCCTTATGATCGAATTGTTTTCAATTTTTATGTGCCATTATCTTTGTCCAGGCCTGTTTCATTAGTTTAGTTTTTGAAATTATTTTGTTTAACCACGGTTCAAAAGCCTAATCAAATGTCTGATTTTCATTTGTTTAATTTTCAGTAAATTTGTATTATTTTTTGTCATGCTTCAAGTTATTTCAGTGACCATTGTAGGTTTTTTTGGTCATTTACAAAAAGGTACCAACAATATTGTCCAGGTGCCATGGTTACATAAGGTGGAATGTATATGCTTACTGAAGTGCAGACCTTATGAACCATCCCGTTCATAAACTGAATCAACAAACGGAGACCAAGCAAAGATCCACTAATCTCTCAGTATTGACTTTTACATCACTGCAGTCAAGTTAAGTGAACTGGACAGGAAACAAGGTATGAACACCAATCCTGAGCCTCAACCAACAACGACGAGATAAAAACAGAGCTGTATCTGCATCTGTGGATCTAGAGTCCATTTTATGCAGAATATGTAGGTCTAGGATACTACCTTAGTTCCCACATAACTACTTGGGAACTAACTAATACTGTAAGTGGGTACTTTTACTTATTACTTATTTTTCCTCCTACAGGAGGGATAGTGAGTAAAAACTATGATCACAATGACAGCTTAAATCCTTTAGAGTAAAAAATAAATAAATAAGAAGAAGAAGAAGAAGAAGAAGAATTATATATTAGACAGCCAAGGATGAGATTAGAGAAGCTTCTCTTCAAGGACATTAGGTGAAAATAATATAAAATAATATGGAACAAAAGCCTTTAGTTGCCTGAATTGTGCTGGATAAAGAAATAATAACTCTCGGTTTCTTGTAGTATTGCTTATATAAAAGGATATAAAATGTGACGAGTGCTCTAATTCTATATTTCTTACAGTCTTGGGCATTTGTCTCTGAGATATTGTGGTGGACACAAAAATTAAATTCTAATGTGGAAATAAAGTATTGAGCCAGGGGTGGATTTATTTTCAGTAATAAGTGTACAGTTATATCAGATACACACCTGATTAATGACTAATTTCAGGTTGCCGCAGTCTCCACAGCCTGTGTCTCATAAATCTGCTTGTTCTGCCAAATTTTTAAACCATTCTCTCAGAAAGCTTTTTTTTCCTTCCAGTCTGTGACCCTAGAACATTTAAAGGCTGGCGCTTCTCTGCAGATGCCTACTGTGAATGCACTATGAGAAGAGTAATGTGATTAGAGTTGGCTGTGTGATGTTTCACTTGGTTAGCACCCCACAGTCAGATGGGAAACATGTTATGAATAGGAAATACAACTTAAGAGGTTTACTACACTGACTTACTTTGAGGTGGAATGCATGAGCTTCAGACTATCAATGATTCTCACCCTTATTTAGCTGAAGGATTAGTCAAAAACATCAGCAGCCCAGTCCAGCCACCCCAGCTGACCCCAACTCCTCCCTCCAAAAATATCTTCAGCTGCTCTTCCCACCTCTTGGTGACTGTGGTTCTAACCCAAATCTTTCCCAGAGATGCCCGTCTCTATTTCCAGTGTATTTGACAAGAAGAAAATAAAATTGAGGTGTATTTTGTATAAAATGTATTCAGTTCACAGGATAGCTTCTTTTATTTTTACATTCAACCAGCAAACACATGCTGAGAATCTGTGGAAGCCATCATGTTGTGTTTATGCTTAGGCACATTTTTACATCTAAATAGAAAAAAAAAACTTTTAAAACCAAAAAAAAAAAAAAAAAAGTAAAATTCCCTGGTCAAAAATATGGGAGCAAAAGGGAACAAGCACAAACATTTAGTTGATTATTTTTGCTTATTTACTATGAAACCACTATAATCTCCCCACAGAGTCTTTGAACATGCTCAAAACTGTTGGAAATATTTTAAGCTTCATTGTAGTTCACTGTGTCCTTGATGTACCCAAGAAGATCTTTTTAAGACTCTCCAGACACTATCCATGTTCTGGCTACTTTTGAGCTATAGCACAGTCTTGATCTGCTGTAGAGCGGGCCAGTGTAAAACAGCTGAAAGTGGTCAGTGTGTGACATGTTGAAGAATCTTTTCAGCTTTTAAGAGGGGCAGGTTTTAATAGGGGCAAAAATAGGACATGATGTTGTCATCAGCTTGTAAGGACAACGTGTAACACGGGGTTTTTTTTTGCCCTTATTAAAACCTAAGAACATTTTGGATTGCTTGTTATCCCTATGTTTTTGTGGTTTTACAAATTTAGCAGGCATTCAGGGGTAAAAGGGAGAAAAGAAAAACATGATTTAGTTTACTTGAATTTTAATAAGCTCCTGGTACATTAGGGTCCTGGATTTATGCCTAGTGGAAAGTCTGCCTGTCTGAACTCACACAAACACTCAAAAATGATGCAGTTTGGTTGACTATTATGTTGTGATTCATGGTTTGACATGGTAAAACAATGATTTGGAAAGTATGACCTGCAAGTGCTACAAAAAAGAAATATATATAAAGAATGGACTGTAATTGTTTAGTCGCATATGGTATAAGCCCATGTTTATTCATTGATCCATTCATTCATTGTGAAATTGAATAATGGTAACATCCCTTTGGTTGTTCTTTGGTTTTTGTTACGGCTCTATCGATGCAATCACTGAAAAATAAGAAAATAATCATGATTTGGTTATGCCTTATGGAAAATATGCAACTGCTGAAGGAAACTGGCAGAAAAATAGATAATCAAGGGGTGAGTTTGGTTGACAGGAAATGAAGATGGGGAACCTAAATAGTAACAGTGATTGTATTTACTCATGTGCTTATTCTTTTCTTTGTCCTTAAATATCAGATTATGAGGACTGACAGGAGACTTAAGGTTCTTGAATCGTTATTTGAACAAAGCATGCCCTTTACGACCACTCTCATAAATGTTTCTTAGCGGCAAAAGACAGTTGATTTTTAAAACAGTAGCACGAGGATGAAATGTGAAAATGCTGTTTTGCAGTTGTTGAACAGAGAGGCAATCAGGCGAGGGAATGGGAGAGGATGGAGCAGAAGCAGCGAGTGGTTTTAAGGCACAATGATGTACAGCTTGAAACGCAAAAGGATTGCACAGTTTAGAAGGAAACATTTTGTCTGAGAGAGATGGAGCAGTAGGGGTAGAGAGGTCAACTCCTGAGCATATCCATTTCACAGTATTTTCCTCGAATCTCCCTCTGGACATTGCTTCTCTTCCCCTTAAAGCGATTATCCTTCCATTTGCCATTATATATGTGTCAAAACCTCCACTTACACACATACTTACTTTATGTGTGCACTCAACACAAGGGAATGAACCACCAGCTTCTTGTGACAGCCATTAAAGGGAAGAAGAGCTTTTCAAGTTCAGTTGACTGTTGATACAGAAATGCTATTATTGCAGTAGTCAGTACATGTATTGTAAAAATAATGATTAGGAAACTGAAGTTGTGAAGAATTGAGCACATGGTGACACCCAACAATCACCAAGGAGGATTAATTTTGAAGCAATTTATGGCAGCACAGCGATATTGCTTTTGTCTCGATATATTTAATAGATTGATATGTTTGTTAGCTCGGTTTGTGGAGATTGATGATTAATATGGGATGAAGAGAAGAGCTGATGAGACTTTCAACAGTAGCTCTATTTCCATTACAGATGTGTGGAAATTGGTGTCTTTATTATGCTAATGTGAAAGAGATAAATTTTGTAATTGCTGTGTTTCCATTAAATAAGACAAGAAATTAAAATAATAATTGAATAAGATTGGTCATTTGGTAAATAATTAACAATTATGTCAGCAACCTTTGTAAACAGTCACATGATGAGGAGTGGCAAGACCCTTATTCTTGGGGGTGGCTTCATATGAGGCGTTTTGGAGAAATTTTAGTTGGTGATTTTATAAGAGTCCTACAGATTCAACATATTCGAGTGACACAACTTCTCATGTTTGGTGTGATGCTGTGAGAGCTCTGGTGGAGCCTGCCCATTGTCCAAAAAAACCCCCAAAAAAAACAAACATCCTCCTACTACTACTTGTTGTCTTCTTCAACGTTTTCACCAGTTGTGTCATCGGGCTGTTGACTCGTGTGAAAAAGCCACCGTATTTTCTATAGTGGGTGCTTCCATGAAGAGAATTTATTTTTGTAATTTAAAATTTCAAAAATAAATTGCACATTAAATAATGTGCAATTTTATGTTACTACATTTTTTGTATACAGTGTTGAGAAGAAAACCATTTTGGGACCAAATAATAGAAGCACAGTCAACTAATGTTGCAGCAAATGAGATATTATATTTTATATATAATTAGTAGTTGTTTTCAATACCACTTTGCTATTTTTCTGAAACTGTTTTTGTGTTTTTGGTTTTCAATCTTATTGCTTTGTTTTTTCTTTTATTCCACTAGTTATTTCTGATATGTCTGTCTGTGAGATAAATCTGATGCAGTCAGTAGCAGTAATTTACCGAGAAGTATGTTATCATTAATACAATATAATGTATTTGATTAATTTAGTTCCGAATAGAAAAAAAGGTTGTGACTTTGCATGCTCCAAGGTTATCAGAGTTAATCAAATCATGCCACGGCAAATGGTGTGCAGTGAGTTGTTAAGCATGTCTAAAAAAAGTTTAATCAAAAATTTTAAAGGAAAAAAAATCTAATTCTCTGTGTGTTTACTTTTAGATTCATTGGGGAAATTAGCAGCAGAATAATAGATGTAGAAAATGCTTTTCTTTATTATTATTATTATTATTATTATTATTATTATTATTATTATTATTATTATATGGATGATATTAGGTCACAACTACCTAGATTGGGTATTATTACTAATCTTAAGATACTCACAGAGTAAAAGTATATTGTGTAATATTCATTTTTGCAGTCTCATTAATGTTTGATTTTGCTCTTAAGCTGCTCTACTGCATAATATTTGTCCGCAGCAGAGTCTTTAAAAGCTAAACTTTTCAGATTATTGAAGATTATGACCTTCCTTTATAAACTACAATATAGTTTTAAAAATTGAGTTCAATCCTCAACAGATTCCAACTTTCAAACCAGCATGGTGGCAAAATAAGCATAGAGGGCACAGTTTTCTGATAAGCTTCTTGGACAATGAGTTGTGGTAAATTATAAAACAGTGAACAGTTGAACAACTAAAGAATTTCACAGTTTTATACTTAATCCATAGAAATATTGAAGAATGTTGAGGATTTTGCTGTGCATTGTCATTACAAACTGACATGCCACTGTAATACAGCAAACATCATATTAAGATGTTATTGTGAAAGACACACATTAAATGACGGGCAAAACATATAACGTGTTGTGGAGAAGTTTTTCAACTGGAAATATTGTTTCTCCCTCTGCAGAGAGAAAGAAAGGGCTAAAATGGATATCAAATTGAATGGTCAAAATCGCTCAAGAGAAAATAAAGTTTACTCATTTCACAGTGACAGAAAAGTGTATTGGAATGGTGAAATGAGCCATGGAAGCATGAAGAAGGATACGCTGAGAGATTGAGGCAGTCCAGTCTATAGACTGCTAGGATGCAAGGTCTCAGGAAGTTATCGATTTGAGGCCAACATTGATTTTGAAACCACATATATAAAAACACTGTCATTCATGCAATCGTAGCGAGGTAACAGGCAAAGTGCATGCAAATTTGGGCTGGATATATCTTTTCTTATGTTCCTTTTGTTCGACAGTGATTTCTGTAACAAATCACTGTCAAATGCATAACTTTTTAAATGAATTGGCTAGATATTAATTGACCAACATTGACCAACAACACCCCTCTTTCTATTATTCTTTTTCTTTCTAGATCAGTGGTTCTTAACCTTTGTTGAGGTACCGAACCCCCCAGTTTCATATGCGCATTCACCGAACCCTTCTCATTCCTCCTAGAACCACTGTTCTAGATTCATTAGACCCCTGTAATAGCTAACTGGTGTTTCAGCTGCAGTGCCATAATGACTCCTAATGTCCCTGAGTACTCAAACTAAAAGCTATTGATAACATATGTGACATTACTGTTTTATTACAACTGAATAGTATCCCTGGGTCTTCGTTCTATGTCGTCATAAAGAGCATCTTTATGTTGTGCATTTTTTTTAAATGTTCAAACTAAGACTCACTTAGTTAACAGCAGGTGTGCCCATGAGAATTTTGCTTCAAAGTGCACTGGGTGGACCTGCTGGATCGGAAGGCAACTTCTGTCGAATCATTAGATCCAAAACGAGCGGTTTCAAATGGTTTCATCATCTTAAGGCAATCACAGTGTGTGTGTGACTATTGGACTGCATTTTTGGGCCAGTTTTTAAGAGCACCTCTACCAATGTAAAAGTTTGGAGATGCAAGTCAAAGCAAGTCCATCTGTATTGTTGAGATTAAATGACGGGGCTAAAATATGTGTTTCTTTGAAAATGGTGATGTAAATCAAATACTGATACCATTGTCGTGATCATAAGTATCTATGTATGAAACACAGGACACAACAAAAAAGACTTAGCAATGACTAAGTAGAACATGGTCGTCTTAAAGTAGTAATAGTAGTACAAGCTCTTGATTGAAGACCAATTTTCATTGCTATGCTTTTAAGTGATTCAAATGGTTAATGAAGAGGATAGGTGAATAAAACTGCATTTGCTTAGCTTTTTAATGAATAAAAAAAAGTTAGAGGTACCCATACATAGAAAATAATTCAGTTTTCATTGATTTTATTAAAAGCATGTGATACTCAGTGATATTTCAAGTTTGTGCCAATTTCAACAAACCTGGCTGACAGCTATTGAGAACCCAGAATTATGTTTATCAGTGAATCACAATGTTACATAAGATATAAAAAAACAATTTGTCTTAATAGAGAATTGTACAAAATCATGACAGACTTGACAGTTGTTGAGCAAACTGCCAGTGACAGATGACAGTGATAAATTAATATTGATGATGGAAAGCTGTCAAAGGTTTTTGATAAAATATCTGTCTGTGGGAAGAAAAAGCTATGATTTTACAAATTTTTTAAAATTTTGGACTTTTCAGGAGGCAGTAGGTGTGTGTTAAAAATTTGCTTTACATTCATTTGTCTTTTGTGTTGATTTGATTTTCTAAGGAAATATAAATCATCACAGAAAATATATCATGAATGCTTGCATTATATAAGCCTGTGTTTTGAATATAAATTCTGAAATAGAGTTCCTTTTGAATTTTTTAGATGCACTTGTATAACCTCAGGCCTTTAATATTCCTGCATTTAAATTTATTTTAAATTCCTTTAAACTGTATATAAAATCTTGTGTGCTTGCACACTTTTGCATTCACATGAGTCAAAACTGTGAAAGTTCAGACAATGGAAAAAACAGGCTTAGCTCATTCTCAAAGGTAGTTTTCCAGGGAGGGATGACTAAACACAGATGCTCAGCCCAGTGCAAAAGTGAAGCTCAGATGAGATTTTTTTTCCGCCACACTCAAAAAACTCCTTCTTCATAGTACTCAATTCTTATTTCTTCAAAGTACTTCTTTTTTTTCCAGTGATATTTTCTATTCTTCCTCTCTTCTCTACTTTGAAAAGATTATTCTCTTTCAGTAGAATGAAAAAAATAGTTTCCAAATTATTTGGCTACAGCATTTTACCTCTAAAAATAGATAAAATCTTGATCTTCTCAGTTTGTCATATTTTATCCTGAACATTTTTTACTTTCAAGAGACTTGCATGTTATTAAAAAAGTACATAATGCAGAAAGTCGCTGTTGTTAATTTTTAGTTTAGTCTTTTGTTTGCTTTGACAGTGCACCGAGTCCACGATCCAAACTAATTGAAAAACCTGTTTACACCCCTTACCTTTGGTGGTGCTGTACCAAGAACTACTGAAGCGAACGATACAAACCCTTTGAAGATATGAGTGCAACTACCTTCTTCACAAAAAAAACAAGGAGATGCGCTAGATTTTAGGGGTTGTAGGATTTTTCTTTTGTCTTTTGTAAAAGGCCACTTCTCCATCTTGTATTAAGCTCACACGTTTGTTTTGGTTCTATTGACCCTGAGCACTTGCATCCAGATATGCATTCCAACCTTGCCAGAGCTTCCTTTAATCAAACTGAGATCTAGGTTTTTAGGCACACCAGAACCTAAAAACCTAAAAATCAGAGTTTGATTTTTTCGATCTGCATCAGCAAATCTGACTTTCTAGACAAATGTGCTAGAGTTTCATTAAAGCTGAATAAAGGACCTTTAGACAATCATGATGCTATATATCTTTAGCATTTCACAAAATTATTACTTATTAAACTATTATTAAAATATGTATTTGCAATCTGATAAAAGAAGCTGGGTCCAACATCTAAGGACGCAGCTTAGGTCTTTTGAAGCATCTCTTCAAAAGTTCGACACCAGAAGTCACACCTGGTCAATTTAGCAAAGTCTAAAGAATAGTTTTACTGTTGCCATGCAGGTTTGTCTTAACTCACTGAGAAAATACTTTCACCTATAAAACAGGACAAACCACGCTAATATATGTTGTCAAATTACCATGTGAGAAATAAATGCTTTCGATAACTAAAAAAGTCTGTTGCAACACATTAAAACAACAACAAAAATCTTCATAGAGCAACAATTCATTAAAGACGTAACGCTTCAATGAAAGAAAAGTAGAAAAACTATTGTAGGTCCGAAAAAGTCTCTCGGATGTTTGCACAATACAATTTTTGTTGATCGCTTTGACCTGCTTATTGGAGCTGGGACCCACTCAGTTATCATCATCACTAGTTCAGCAGATTAGGAGACACCTCTTTCAAATGTCTCATTATTAAAAAAAATATACGAAAGGTCTCTGTTCCCATAAGCTCCACTTATTAGAGGGCCAAATTTGAACCATTCTTGTTCTGTGATCAGGGGCCACAAAAAAAAATTAGGACTTCCTGGATACTTTGAACACCACTGGCATCAAGCATTGGTGGCATTCATAATTTATGTCTGTAATATATAACTACTCTGAACAAGAAGCTATACTTATCAGTCTCCCGTTTATCTCCTTGCCTATTTCCCTTTTGAGTTGAAATTAGACAGAAAAGCCTTACAGTCTGTGCATCACAATTTCAATCAGCAGGTCATGGCCACAGCAGGAAATTAACAATTATTCTTTTCATCTGTGTTTGCCTGTCTGCGTCTGCATTCTCCACAGTGTGTGTGAATGGCTGCAATATTTCTTTCCCATTTTTGGAACATTGAGTGAAACAGGAAATTAACAATTACTCTGCTGAGTTTCCTTTCATAAACTTGCCATGTCAATGAATCTAAAGGAAATCAAGGGCCATCTTTCAAATACGAGTATTTGAGGTGTGAGTGTGTTAACATAGTGAACGAGCAAAGCTCAATACAGTGAAGTCAAAAAACCTTTTGAATGTTTTGCCCCAAGTGTTACTTTGTGTGAAGTGACTATGATCATGCTGTTGTTGACCTCATAAACACATGTCATCCAAGTTATTTTTGCTGTTTGTGTGTGTAAGAGAGAGTGTTTGCACCTGTCCTTTCATAATACTGCAGTACTGTTGTCTGTTAGAAACCTTGGGATAGCCGTTTTTACTTTTGATATTCAGGTCAAATCTCTGGTCTCCATTGTTATAAGCTTAAAAAAATACTTATCCTCTTGTTTGACATACTTGTATAACTAAAATGTCTTCATTGAATGTCAGGTCAATGCCGTTGAGGTCAAAGGCATTGACCTAAACTGCCTTTGATTGCTTCAGACACCAATTTATAACTAGTATTAAACCAAAAATGTATATGTCTGGACTGTGGAGAAAAGTGAGACATCCTACAGGGCATTGTTGAATTAGAGGAATAAAATGTTACACTTCTTTGCTCGTTGTTTTCCTCTAGTCTCCCGAATTCAGAGTTCCGCATGCACAACAGTGGAAAACACACAGACTGATATGTATACCATAACTTGTTTTTAATTACAAGTTTCTGATAATTATTGAGTCAGTAATTGATGTATTTTATTAAATTGAGATGAGGGGTGAGATTAAATACGTGTTTGCTTCTTCCTACAAGTATCTTGGTTTTGGTTATGTTTTTGGATGTTTTTTCTTGCCCTACCCCACCAGTAGGGCAAGATGTCCCCAAGATGTTCCCAAGATCTTCTTTGTTCTTTAAACCAAAAAAGCTAAGTTCACAGTAACTTCTGAAGTAGAAACATTTTTCTTAAAGGTGAGAGAGTTTGGACTTGCTTATGGCATTTCTTTCATAATATGGTGACGAATGTAGTGTCTGAGGACATGGCATAAATTGAGAAACAAGAATAGCAAATGTCACTGGGAAGATGAATGAGAGGACAAAAGTAATACTGTATATGTAGAATAGGGGAGATGAGAAGGTTGGCAGGTCAGTAAGTGTATCATCTGTGCATCTGTATACAGAGTGGAAAACACACATTCTTGCAGAACAGCAGAAAGCCAGTATCAATAATCTGTTCATCGATCATGTTTATCTATCAGATGCATTTTAAACAGATTCGTTGTGGTATCCACACTGATGTAGTGCTCACATTCAGGACATAAATCCACATCTGAAGCATGTATCAAGATTAGACTCTACAACTGATAATGATGCCACTTATAAACAGATCATTATCAGTGGATTTTTTTCATCTGGCATAATCTGTTACGTTGCTTTTTATCTGATAACTGCAGCACTGGAAAATGAAATCATTGTTTCAGATAGAAGATTATCAGATCTTGGCAGCCAACCAACAGGAAACAGCAAACCAAGAGGAAATTGTTATTCAACTCTTTGTTTTTTCTTCTGCTTTAGGCTTTCCACCTCGATATTGGTAGTAGGAGACTATCTTCCACACACTATGTTTCTACTTCTAAGAAACAACATATAAACACTTAGAATTAAAATGAACATAAAAAGTCACAGTTTGATGGACAGTAAAGTGGTTAATCCAATAACAATTTGACCGGATTAACAGTAAAGTTGTTAATTACAACTTTACTTTGTAAAGTAAAGTTGTAATGTCCATTACACATTGGAAAAACAGTCTTTAAATCTCATTTAAATGACATATAATTTTAAATACTGATAGGGAATACTGTCAAAAATAACCTTAAATTATACTTGTGATATGTTAAGGATATAACCTGGCTCCATATTTTAATTAGAAATCCACTAATTATTTCTTGTAGTGTCAAATTAATAGCATTTAGACCTAAATTCAGCATCTAACAGCTGAATTTAGGTCTAACTGCTCCTTTGATCATTGGGATGCCTCTTGTTTGTCAAGCTTTAGGGTCTGACATAATAAACTAAATTATATCAAGTGAGTCATTAAAAAAAAGCAGGCAGATATATTTAAACAGCTGCCACAATATTAAGTGCTCATTTTGTGGAAAATGACTTTGACAGATGCATGCATGCATGCACGTTCATATGTTTTGTGCTAATTTTGACTGTCAACGCTTCTATGATGAGACAGACCTACCTAGAAAGATTTCTCTCCTCCGGAGGTGCATTGATAGATGAATAGTAAAATAAGGCAAAGTAACTCACATATTTTGTTTTTTATTTAATTCTTCTGTATTCTCAATAGTGTAACTGTTTTGTAAGATACACTCTTAATATTCTGTGTAACCTTGGTTATTTCTCCATAGTCCCTGCTGACAGAAATAAATGTGAAGTGGTGCCAAGTTACAGACCAAAGTAATGATTCTAAAAACCTGAGTTAATCAAAAACAGGTGCAGTCTTGGAAAATGATTAAGCCAGCTCTAATATAACCTTGATACGCTAACATTAACATTACTATTAGAAATTCCTTTTAAAACTGACAAAAGTATACTCAAATTTGCATAACTTGAAATCAAACCTATGGCAGCAGGATCATACAATTTTGTTCCAAGAAGCTCATTGTGGACCGTGATGGGCCATTTTTTACTCCTGTTTGCTTCAAGTTTTGTAGAAAGACTTCCATCGCACCATAAGCAGGAGTAAGTCCAAACTCACTAATAGAGGACCAGATTATATATTTTATTATATATTTCATGGCCCTGTACAGCTGAAAAATATAATTTCAGCAAAAATCCTCAAGATTGGCTACCAAAACAAATTGAGCTCTTCCCAATTCTGTTTGGTGAAAACTGTTGTCTGGGCTTGCAGAAAGAAAAATACATCTTTCGACAAAGAAACAGTTGAGATTTTCCAAAACTTAAAAAAAAAAAAAAACTTGAACTATTTATGTTAATTACAAGATATAATTTTGATTCTTAAATTACATACTATCAGTTTTAAATCATGTTTTAACTGCATTTTAGAGAAAATAAGATTGTATGTTTACAGCTATCTATGCTATTTAGATTTCAGAATTAAGATTCTACATTCATTACAGATGTTATGATATTTAGCCTATTGAACCCAAATTATACACCCTGCCCTACCCTTCTACCACAGTTTTGTAAGATCCACTTTTTTGAGGTCTTGATTTTATTTCTTCTTGGAAAAATAGAGACAATGGGACTATGTAAACATAGTGTACCCATAACATAAGTGATAGTACCGTATTTTCCGCACTATAAGGCGCACCTAAAAACCTTCAATTTCCTCAAAAGCCGACAGTGCGCCTTATATATGGACCAATATTGAGCTAGAACAGGTCTAGCAACTACAGTAAGCAGCCGCCGACTTCATTTTCGCCCGTAGAAGAAGAAGCTTGTGGTGCATGCTGGGATAATTGTCAGAACGCTGGTTTGTTGTAATCTATTAATAAAGTTTGACTGACCTATCTACCACCACGTTCTCCACGAACATGCTGTGCCCGAACGGAGAAGGGTGACCATTGTCTGGCCACGTCCTGGCCCAGGAAGGCTCTCCTCGCCGACCGAAGTCGGACTGTTTTGTTGACATTCACTTTAGTGCAGCTCCATCTAGTGGATGCATAACGTAACTCCAGCCTCTACTGTAGCATCTATTCTATGCGCCTTATAATCCAGTGCGCCTTATAGTGTGGAAAATACAGTACATGGCAACACACAAACACACTCAGAAATCCAGTAAGTCCTTATCTGGATCTGAATGGCTACACATAGTAAAACCTCAGTTGTGCTGAAACACCAGGTTTCATATCACATGCGTGTCGTATCCAAATCTGTCATCATCTCTTGAGCCTGTGTCTGAGCATGTGAACGTGGGTGCAAGTAAAGACTTTTAACATGTGCAGCCATCCAGAATGCTTATCTAGGAAATCCAACAGCTTGACCGCTTTTTGCTGTGACAGCAGCACACAGACAACCTTTCTGACATGCACACAGTGCTCTCAAACACAGACACATATCCTCAACACGCAGGAAACTTGCCCCTTGCTGCACTGCCATCTGATGAGCTCAGATTTGACCGCTCTTAAATCTTTTAAGTCGTCGTCGAAGCATAATTTGGAGGAAATGTGCGTGCACATGTGCATGTGTGTTTGACAGGGACTTGAACGTAATGATTTAATTCTGCTTAGTGCAATTTCTCTTCAAAAACATATGGCATTTCTTTAGGTTTCTAGCATTGTGCAGTATTTCTTAATTTGATCTCTAGTACATACATGATATCTGTAGTCCTCAAACTGTTTCCTACATTCCCTGACATTTTTATATCTTAAGAAGTGTTTTATGTGAGTGTGTGTAAAGTAATGAAGCTTATTTTGTTAAACATCAGCTATTGGCATGACATACGAAGTTTGCGTGTCGCTCATGGTGCATGCTGGAGTGTGTGTTGGGATTAAAGAATATAAAATGTACATTCTGCTTCTGCACTAGGACAGAATGAGTTACTTTTGCCATCATATCACAGCCTTGTTTCTTTTCCCTTACATGACGATTGTATATAATATAATGCTTTATAAAAATGATAAGAGTGCCTCCAAGAAGTCAAATTAATATTAAAAATAATTAGAGAAAGCTTGAGCTGTTTTTGTTTTGAAGCCACTTTAAATGTGTCTGGAGGTAGGTCAGTATTCATTGGACCAAACAAAGTGTATAGCATAGCATAAGTTTATGTTATTTTATTGGGTCATTGCTGTTACATTTTTATGTAAATGCAACACACATGCTGTTGAATTTGTTTAAAAATATGTGGCTTGCTTGGAGATCAAATTTTGCAGGTTTCAGTTTCTGATATGTACAGGGGAGATGCTAAAGCACAATTTACTCCAGTCAATTTTTATACACTTTGTCATGCAATGTAAGACAGATGTATCAAAAATGTTGTTCACATATTTATTTAAACTGTCTTTATGTCATGACAGTATAGTATGATGGGGGAAAAAATGTAGCTGCTCTGCCTTCTCCCAGTGCTGCTATTGCCATCTGCAGTATTACACCATTCGGTCAGAAACAATTAATCAGAGCCAGGAAAGTTAATCAAGCTTGTGTACATGTTGCTCACACCCTCCTCTTACTCTCTGCTACAGCTAGTTTCCCACAACACAGGCTGCCATGAATGCTCAGGCTAGTTAGTTGTTTCCCCACCATTAGCACATTGATTGCGCAAGGACAGTTGAAGTGCTATGTCGTTTCTGACCCAGAGTGTTGCATTTCTGCAGATCGCAATGGGAGCACCGGAAGGAGGTGGAGGAGACTGACTTTTTCCTTTTGAGATTATCTGTCTCCTACTATAGTGTCATGATAAATGTATATGAAATATATGTTTTAGAAAAATTACATACTACAGCAGTAGGTGTATTTAATTATTTTATGTTATATTTACAGTAAGTTAATTAACATTTGCTTTGTGTAATTTCTATAATGTTAATGGAAATACTGGATTTCTGTCCTGTTCATACATCTCCTATAATATCTTTGATAGATTCAAGCAACCTTTAACCTGTAAGGAGTACAGTGAAGGCAGGACGAGCCAAGAATACAAGATAAATACATTGCTTGTCAGTCATAAAGTTAGCGTTACACACTCAGATGAATATCTGGAATAATGTTTTCAAAAATAAGTCTCAACAGCTGCATACATATTCATATTGAGCTAACAATTTCACATTTACACTCAAAATGTTGTTTGTTAAACTTTATCAACATACTTAGTGGAACAGGAACAGTTTGTGGCATTAATCAAGATGTATTGTGACCACTGATCAAGACAAACTACCTTATAAATAACCTCCATGGATATTATTTATTGGTGTCAAAAAGTCAAATTTACTTCCAGTAGGCTATAAGTAGAATACAGAATATAGCTATAAATTATTGGCTGTCAAAGAGGCTATAAAATGTCTCCAAAATTAGTTGGAAAATTAGTCCTACGACAGACTGCTTCATTTATACCGTATAAAACCACCAAAACTACAAAATTAAGAAGGCGCTAAATAACCAGCACCCTCCTTCGTTCAGTTCAAAAGACACACTGAGAGAGTTTGTAACACTAGGATGACAGGAATATGTTTTTCCAAAAAATGTCAATGATTTCTGTCTTTGTGTTTTAGAGTATTATACCAGATTACATTAAGGGAAAATAAAAATAAAATTTCTTATGAAGAAAGGAAAATGTTTTAGACAACTTGGTTCTTGGGCATTAGGCCATACTCTGCAAAGATTTCCATACTCTTTTAAAGCTTTTAACAGTGCTTCTTTTTGCACTGTTGGGCACACAATGACTTCATAATGAAAATCCTGACAGCAGAGTGACAGAGTGAGAGAAAGAGGCAGAAATGGAGAGGAAGAAAAAGAAAAAAGCTGAAAATTGCCCCCAGGCTATCAAGTGCACACTCACCTTTGCTCTAGAGTGATACAACTGTTCCCCAATGAATGACATTACACACTCAGTATCTGACTCCTCTTCTTTTATCCCCACTCAGTGTCAGTTTCCATACACTGCTTCCCTGCTTTAATAACTGTGGCCCTCTTCAAAGGAGGCTTGAAAGGGGAAAGGACAGATCAAACATGGCTTCTTTGGGGTAAACTCAGGCTTGAGGGCAAAATGATACAGTTTCAACAGGTGAGTTTTTCAGTGGCCCAGGAGAATTATATAATCCAGAGAAACAAGTCAGTGTGCAATGATTTTCACCATAAATTTAAAGGGATGGGGATTTTATCAAGGTTTTCATAGACCTCAAGATAATTTTCTACTGTAGATTCCCTGTAATCTTTTCTGCTCCATTAGTCAAATAACCATCTTTTTGTTGTTGCTAAGATGCATTGACAGCACCTAGTCTGCAAATTAGAAAGACTCAGGATGAATGCAGCATTGAATCATTACATACTGTAATGGCATTTTTCCAAAGTGTCTTTCTAAGTGGGTTTTCAAGGTACTTACAAAAATGTTGGCTCCATTTCTCAATTTTACAAATGTATCATCCATCAATAACTCCATAATTTCAGTCAATGATAGCGAAACTATGGGAAAATAGCATCTGTGCGTAATACACCACATTGACTAGCAAACCTGGATATAAAACTGTACATGTGTTTGTAGCTATTTTCACATATATAAAGTGGAAGCATTGAATTGGAGGACTCGGCCAGCAACAGCTTATCTGCATAAAAGTGTCAGAGGAGCTCAGTGGGTAGATTTCTCCTACCCATTGTTTTTGAAAATGATCTGTTCCCTACCAAGTAGCAGGGGAAACCTTCTATCTCTTTGCAGTACCTTGGTAGAGGTAGGAAAACAGAAAAATCCCATATTTTCAGGTGAAGTAAAAAGGCACCTGTCATTGCCATATATTGTAGGTTGAATAGGTTTTCCTTGTGAATTGGGAAACACAAGTATTTTTGACCAAAAACATGCTGACATTGGAGAGCAAAGTAGATGTTAGTTGCAAAATAAGTTAAACATGACTATAAAAGTCAAGTTTCCCTTTAGCAATGTTGTTGCCACCACATGTAACTCAGACTCAACTCCTTTGTTAGCATCACTGGTTAAGGTTTAAAACTTAAATGTGAACATTCCAGATAAAAAAGTAATCCAAGTATCTTTAGTATGGTGTGCAGCTACTTTCCAAGGCAGAACAATCTCCTGACATTTATAGTGGGATTGCTAAAAACATGCATACCTATTTTCTGAAACTCCATTATCTGTAATTTGCACCTAGAATTTAATGTAAATTGCGTTTTTGCTAGAGTTTAAGGCAAAGAAGTAATATGGCGAGTAAGAAGAACATAAACTTTATGCAAAAGATACCATATATTAGGAGGCATCACAGGCATTTTGCTGTAGCTGTTGAGAATTAAAAATCCATCTGAAGTACGCCTTATGACCCAAACAATGTATGACAAAACCCTGTGATTGTGCTAACTGATAATCAGGTGAGATTGGAAAGCTACCTACACTGTGATCTTTGAATACAATCACATGTAGATGATTGTCACCCTCTTCAGCTTAGGGATTAATTTATGATATTTCATAAGGATAATATTTGCTTATTGTGCTTTGAGAAATGCTGTAAGTTGCACTGCTTTACTAGATATGCCTCTATTGATTTGAAGCTTCGAATGTAAATACATTGATAGCCCCCAAAATCCATACCTGAAAGTGGCAGCATTGAAATTCAAGTCAGGGAGCCACAAGGTCTCTACTGATGAGTGAGAGTCTGCGTTGTTCCAAGGTATTGCATGGTGCCACTTAATCACAGTTCATGCCAACTCATAAATGCAGTACACCCTAGGAGTTGCCTGTGCTATGTTGCACCCATTACTGCAGGTGCAAATCTTTGTTTATTCCACCCACATTATTGTGTATCTGCCTTCTGTTTCCATGCTGTAGGAAGATGCACTGCCTTAGGTCAATAATATGATATTGTGGCATTCGACTGCATGTGATGCTACAGCATATGCCGTCCCTTCACCAGTTAAGGCTGGCTGTTGAAGATTTTTCAGAGATGTCCAAAAATTCTTTGGCACAAGCAGCACAATTTAAAGATTCAAATATACTGCACACATTCAACACAATTACAAAACTGACACAAGTGCTGCTGACATGCAACAACAACTTAAGGATGTTACTTGGTCTCATGCATATTTTATTTAGTCTGGACTGATGGTCTATTTCCCTCAGCATTCAGGATGCTTGGAGCTTGGTCTCCAACTAAAATCTGCTATTGGATTAATTATTTAACTTCTAGGTGGCACTTACAAACTGAATGTAGAGCAGATAACTCACAAAATGGCTAGTAAATATATTAATGAAAATAAAAACAGAAGTATGATGTCACAGTAAAACAACTTGCCTCTTTCAGATGTAATAGGACACCGAATTGTATAAACTTCATTCCAATACTTGCACACTACACAAGGGAAGGGCATACCAAAAATGACATACACACTTGATGTTTAAACATACATTACAGAATTTTAAACATGCCAACATTATGATCATTTGAGAAAATATGTGACAGCAGCATTATAGTTCCCATGACATTTTGCTTTACATCATAAACTTATAACAGGATAATCCATAAAAGGTTGTGTAAAACTGAAAGTTTATGTCAACTTTTATTTAAACGGTTGCATAGTATTCTTTAAAAAGTTCAAAATTGCATAAATGGAATTGTGTCACATTTCCGTTCGTGGTGTATTCTGAAGCCTGTGTGGTCGTCAGAATACACCTGTTTTTGCCAGTTGATATTTACATGATATGCTTTGGGCAAAACGACCATCAAAGCTAAGCATTGACTGATGCTGATATCAAGCATCAGTCAATGTGAACCCAAGGCTTTGAGAAAAGAGAAGCATACTTATTTTGATCAGGTAGAATTATCCAACATGTTGTATAATCCATGTTTGCGGCACACTTTATATGCTTTGTCACTTGTTGCTCATAAGCCTTCTCAGAGAAGCCAGACACAATCGTTGGCTGGTACTCTTGTTGTGAGGAACGCTACATTAATCAGCAGACCCAACACAGCTGGGAGATGCAATGTCTCCCTCTCATTACTGTGAGCTCCCCTGTATGTCATTAGCAAACCCATTTAAGTCATGATCACTGTGCATAAGGGGTTGCAAAAACCTGCATAAAACATCTCTAAAGTTCATTCATTCATTACCTGTTCCAAATCACTGATCAGACCCACAGAACTCTCTCTGAGTATAACACTAGAAAGCATCTGCCCACAACAATATAGTGACCGTTGGGATATTTAAAGAGGCTATAGCAGAGCATTTTCTTTCAGTGGTGTGTAATTGTTCTGTTATTGTGTATAATATTACAAAATGTTTTTAAAATGTTAGCAACTTAAAATATTTTTTTCTGAATCTTCTTTGAACAGAAGCAGGTGATATTTTTTCCCTTTTGTTTCTTAACTCTACTGCTTAAACTTAGCCCTTTATAAATTTTGTAAGACATACTTAAAATAACTTAAAATTTTATTTTCAATTTCAAATGTTGCACCAAAGTAATGTTTACTTACAGAAAAAAATACTTTAACAGTTTATGACGCTCCCTTAAGAGGACTAAACATTACTTACG